>NW_006921588.1:22744968-22768354 GCF_000298275.1 Orycteropus afer afer | reverse complement strand
CCTCTCTCCTGAGACTATTTGGGTACCTATTTTTTTCTCCTTTTACAGTTTTTCCATTTGCAAATATGAGCTAATGTAGGTTTTTTTCCTCTCTCTCTCTCTCTCTTTTTCTTTCTCTTTTTCACATTCTTTTTCTAACATAGGAGCTCTGGTGGCATAGTGCCTAAGGCATTTGACTGCTAACCAGAAGGCTGGCGGTTCAAACCCACCAGCCACTCCTCGGAAGCAAGGTTGGGCAATCTACTTCCGTAGTGATACTGCCTCGGAAACCCAAGGAGGGGTCGCTATGAGTCGGATGCGACTCGACAGCAGTGAGTTTGGTTGTTTCAGTTTATTTCTAACATAGTTGAAGAAATAGGAAAGGAAGTGATGTTAGGCACCACATAAACTTTCTTTCTCTATTCTTGTTATTATTACTGATGGTTTTTGTTCCTTGCTTCCTGCCAGGAGAAGCACAAGAGGAGCAGAGAATAGAGTCAGGCTCTAGCCCTCTGAATTTCAGAGTGCTTTACACACAGGAGCTTGTGCTCAAGTGTGGGAGTCAAGAGAAGCATGATTTTATTCTGCTATAAACTGACAGTTCAATTTTATAGTTTGTATCTATGATGATTTAAATAATACTCCAAAGGTTGCAATACCCTTTAAGTTAGAAATCTGTTCTATTAGATCATAAAGTAAACCTTGCCTAAGGTAGATATTTTTTTAAATGCATCCAAGGATGTTTGTGATTTTTACTAAACGAGCAAGAGATTGCTGAAATACTGTCACTGGCACATGGCTTGGTCGATGGAGGGCCTAACGAGTGTCCACAGAGATCTTACAGTCCCTTCTGAAGTCTTCAGGGCTGAAAAGAAAGAAAACAGTGATGCCTCCATCCTGTCATCTAGAGGATCCCTCTATGATGAGGAATAAACGAACAACCCAGAGGCATGAAACAGTTCCCTCATAGGACGAGGTGCTGTCAGGAAGCAATAAAGCACGTGTGTTAAAAGACCCTCATGTTACTTTGCTTAGTTCCAGTGGATTTCTGTTCAATACGGTTGTGTAGCCTTGGAGAGGTTAATTAGCCCATCTGTGCTTAGTTTCTTCTTCTGTGAAATGGGACTGTTGCTAGTACCTCCCTTCTAGTTTCATTCTCAGGGTTAAATGAGTTTATTATAAAATGCCTAAAATGGTCCCTGGATGGCTACGTAACACAAGCCCCAGGAAGACTGATGTAGTCAGCATCTAGCACAGGGCTTGTCACATAGTAATTGTCAATAAGCATTTGCTGGATGAGTGTTGAATGTTATTTCATTGACTATCCTGGTTGGTTTAGGAGCTCTGGTAGCATAGTGGCTAAGACACTTGCCTGCTAACCAGACGGCTGACGGTTCAAACCCACCAGCCCCTCCTCGGAAGGAAGGTTGGGCAATCCTACTTCAGTAGTGATACTGCCTTGGAAACCCAAGGAGGGGTCGCTATGAGTCGGGGCCGACTTGACGGCACATAACAACAACAACATCCTGGTTGGTTTAGGTGTGGCCCCTGAGTCAGTAACAAAAACAGCGTCAGTCTCAGGTGTGGATTCAATGAAACTGAGAATGAACATCACTCCAGGAAATGCTCTGTCTGACTACTGTTTGACCTTCTCTATGGATTTGTATGTTGTCTTCTCAGATAGCAATTGAATTATAAAGCTTTTGAGGAAAGACAGTTCAGGTTTTTTTTGGAGGATCCCCAGACTACAGCACAGTGCTTTGTATGTAAGCAACATAATTGGTAAGACATACTAAAGTATCCTGTATTATATTTTTGTATTCAATAAACAACAGTTCTAGGCACCATGCCTAGGGTTTTTTTTTTTTTTTTTGCATGCATTATTTTACTTCATCCTCACTCTGATCGTCATACAAGTAGCTATCACAATCTCTGCTTTACAGATGAGGAATATGAGAGCATAGAAGTCAAGTGACCTACCCAAGGTCACACAGCTCATAAATGACAGATCTTGGAGTTTAACCTAAATCTGTTGGAATTTAAGAGTTAAGCAATTAGTCAACTGCTATACTACACAGTCGCTCCAACTACTTGACTTTACATAATGCCTAATTGATTTGATCATTTACAATTATTGTGTAAAGCATGACAAAAATGGAAATGATTAAGGCTGGAACTCAGACTTATTGCTATTAAATCATTTGTGTCTTGTGCATTGATTTGAATATGGGAGTCATGTGAATGAGACATAGGTCTGCCTCCCGGGGCCTTGCTAGTCTCAGCTCTTTCCACTACTACAAGGAGATATTTGAAAAAGACCAGAGGAGAAGTCAGTTATTTTTCCCCCCTTTGAATAAATATGATCAAGCTGAATTCACTTCTATTCACTCATCAAGTGAACCACAATTGCATGGCAGTTAAAGAATAAGAAAGTAAAACTGAGACAAATGTATGACAAAAGCTCAGGTTTTTCTTTTAACCCAAAGTCCTTTATGAACTTTAAAGATATTCATTCTCCCAACATTCTTGACAGATATCCTGGCCATTTCAGGGAGAGAACAGTCTGGAACAATAAGAGAACTCTTGGCTACCATAGTCAAGGTCACTTAATGAGCAAGCAAAGAGTATGAAGTAGGAGTGTTCTGCTTTAACCTCATAATTAATTCTGCATCATTGAGACCAATACATACGGAACCCCCAAAGAAAGAGGAGCTCGAGGAAACCTGTCTGTTGTCCTACGGAATACTCAGTCCCCCTTAATAAAAATCCATCCACAGAGAGATTTCAAAAGTGTATTATGAAAAGATGAATGCTAGTGGCAGTTAGCTTGTAAATCTTGCCCTGAGCTTGAGAAGAAAGGGCTTAGTCTTAGGTTTAGTGAGACTCCACTATAATCCAAATAGTTAGAATTAATCTTTGACTCTTGATTTTGTGATTATTATTACTGAGAGGAGGGGGAAGAGGAGGAGAAATGAAGTCTATCTCCCAAGGACTCATGATTCCTCAGAGACTAACTTCACCATATAAATACAGAAGCAGCAGATTGTTGTAGGCCCTTAGGACCAAGGGCATTGGTTGTTTTGCTGAGAAAGAGTTCTGGGGTTTACCAGTCTTCTGTTGCTGCCCTGCACTCTGGGCACTTAGTTCACTTTTTATCTCTGAGTTTTCCTTTTTGAAAGAGAAAAGCATTCAGAATTTTTGCTCATGTTTATGGATGTTTGGAATGAAGAAGTTATTTAGAGTGGGTTTTAGACTTTTCCCTAGGAAGTCTACATAAACTTTCTTCTTTAATCCATGAGGAACATTTGATAATATTTGATTTGATAATATTTGATGAATATTTGATAAGACTAAGAGAAAATTTAAAAAGCAACATCACAGCCAACTTCAATGGCACTGAAATAAATGTATAACACTATATACAACAGAATTGAAGTTGCAAATTTCTAGAAAGAATACGGAACAAGAGACACTCAGCAGACACATACTGGCAGCAGAAGCATAGTTTTAAGTCATCAGGACTTTTAAGGATCTTGGGCCATTTTCTTCCAATTTGGCTTGACTTTCTCTGCGTCTGTGGGTTTGCCAAGTTAAAGTTTATTGCTATAACAGGTTTGGAAGCAGACTGCACTTATTATTATTATTTTTTTTTAAATCTCTGAGTACATTTTGATGATTAGGTAGAAAGAATATATGCTTTTCCCTTTTTATGTATCCTTTAAGCAAACTGCTCTGATATAAATCTTTTAAAAATGTATACACCCTTTTTAGGCTGAGACCAAACATCTTGTTCTGTGAAAGTTATGACTAGTGTTTGGAAGGATGTGTGTAGAATCCTGTCTCAGCTGTAATCTAGTTTGCTAAGCTGTGGGCCAGCCCTGATGCCTGAAGCTCCAGAACCTAGGATCAGCAATGCCAGAATGCAAAACTGAAGGTAACAAAGCAATGAACACGGCAGGCTCTGAGGACAGGAAGCCATTGGAATCTGGTTGCTAGGAGACACTCGTCTTTCGCTGGAGGCAGGAAGATGTCCTTGAGCCTGGCTTCCCCTGTGGTTGGCTTTGGACAAGCCGTGAATCAGTCTGTCCTCACCAGTGACGCCTTAAGCACGACAAAACAGCCACAGCCCAGGTGCCACCGAGGGGCAATGGTGGGTCCCCTTCTCTTGAACAGTTTCTCACACATTCCCTGCTTTTCTGATGTACTCTCAGGAAATAAACCATTAAGCATTTTATATGTCTACTGTGTTAGGAGGACATGGGAGAAATAGCTTCCTGTGAGGTGCTTATACCTGTGAGAATTTTACACATACACACACACAAAATCACACATTAAATTCTATGTAAAAAACACCGTGGGAAGAGAAGGGAAGGGATAACTAATTAACGGTAATGAGAAGAGACTTATCTTCAGAAGTGAGAGGACTGAAACCAGGAGGATTCACCTGTTGTTGTTTGCCGTCGAGTCAGCCCCGACTCATAGCGACCCCTCCTTGGGTTTCCGAGGCAGTATCACTACGGAAGTAGGATTGCCCAACCTTCCTTCCGAGGAGTGGCTGGTGGGTTTGAACCGCCAGCCGTCTGGTTAGCAGGCAAGTGTCTTAGCCACTATGCTACCAGATTCACCTAGGGAAGCTCAATGATTCTGATGGGAAAACCAGGGCTACCACGAGATGTCCTCCTTGAGGTGGTGATCTTGTCTTGCTCATAGAAAGAAGCATCCCCAGCACTTAGGACAATCCTTGGCTGAGAGTCTGCGCTCAGTGTTCTAGGGCTGAATGAATGCAGCAGAATGAAGCTGCCAGGAGCTGAGCTGTGGGAACCTGGAAGTCACCGGTGGTCTTTCAGAAGGATGGTGAATGAAGAAGGCTGGCCTTATTTATATCAGGGTGTCTGTCTCAGAGAATAGACAAGGATGAGATGGGCCAAGTAAGGTGCAGCCTAGTTAGGTAGGCTCTTAAAATGCAAACAGAAAATGGCTTTAAAAATTATGGAGCTATTTTAAAATTGGTATTCTGAGGATGGCAAAAATGAAGAGTTTTATGGTTTACAATTGCGCTTTCAAATGCATTATCTCTTAAATACGGGCAGTTTATTATATGTCAATTACTACTCAATAAAGCTGTTAAAAATACATGATCTCATTAGAGGTTCAATATTTGGTGAAATGGACCTTATCATTATTTTATTTTTAAGGAGAAGGAAACTGAGACTCAGAAATTTTCTTATTTTGCCTGAGTACATACGCTGTAGGTGATAAGCAAAGACTTACATATCTTTTCTCTTCACACAGCTCTTTGCTCATTTCTGAAGACAGGCCTCTGCTGAGGGACTTGGAATGACGCCAGACTGTGGTTGGGAAGTCAGCTAGGAGGCTGTGGCTGCTGACTGTGAGGGACCACAGTGCTGGCTTTGGGGACTGAAAAGAGGAAAACGGGAGAGCCGTTTTCTCTTCTGCTTCTCCCTTGATTCACTTCCTTTACTTTTCCTCCTTATTATTTCTCTTCCCTACCTGCACCTCAGACCTCTCTCAGTGACAGTCCTGCTAAGCCTGTGTGGACTCCTTGACTGCCATTGCTGTTGTAGGGTCAGCTTCAAGACAGCACTGTGCTGTCTGGGAGAAGAAAAGAACAACATGTTTTGGACCTGAAGCATTATTGGTGGCATCTCGTTGGAAAGGTCTGATGTAAAAGAGAATACAAAGAATGAGGGTTGGAGCCCACAAAAAATTACTAAGGTTTGGACAATATATGGGAATGTTGGATTCTCTTAATTGTATTTCAAACCTGGTTTCAAAACCATTCATCCCACTTTCACATGAGTAAAAATCACTTAGGCTTTGATCTGAACATTAAATGGCCTCAACTATCAATAACTTGACCACATTAGAGAGGCAGTATAATGCTGTGTGGGCTTTGGTGGCATATGGCTCTGAAATCAGAATCCACATTCCACCATTTTCCAGATGTATGACTCTTGGCAAGTTACTTAACTTCTCTGAGCCTCAGGTTTTTCATCTGTATAATGGAAATGGTGAGTTCTACTTAACATATTTGTTGTGTTAATTAAATAACAAAATGAGTGTAAGGTATTCAGCACAGTGGTAGGCACACAGTAGACATTCACCATGTAAAATGTTAGCCCCTACCATCTTCATCATCTCATTATTTTCATTCACAGTGTTACCCAACATGCTCTTTTCCTAGTCCATGGCATTACCCACTGTCATCGAGTCAACTCAGACTCATAGCAACCTCCACTGGGTTTTTGAGGTAGTCAATCAAGGATCTTCCCTCTGTGGAGCTGCGGGTGGGTTTGAACCGCCAACCTTTTGGTTAACAGTCAAATGCCTTAGGCACGGTTCCACCTAATGCCAGGGCTCCTTAGTCCATAGCATTAGAAAAGCAAAACAAAAGAAACCAGCTCTATTTCCTTCAGCTTTTTAAGCTGAATTGTATATTCTTAATGCCACATTTAAATATATTTTTTGCCCTTAATAATTCTTCCGGGAGCTCTGGTAGCATAGTGCCTAAGGCACTTGACTGCTAACCAAAAGGCTGGCTGTTCAGTCCACCAGCCACTCCTCAGAAGAAAGGTTGGGCAACCTACTTCTGTAGTGATACTGCTTCAGAAACCCAAGGAGGGGTCGCTATGAGTCAGGTTTGACTCCACGGCACATAACAATCACCACCACAACAATAATTCCTTCAGTAATCTTTCTTTTACATCAACTTGCATGTATAGAGCTATTCAGCAAATGACAACGAGGAGTTTCTTAGTAAATATTTGTTGACTGAATACAGGAAATTATATGAATGACACCTTATGCAAAACAAGTTCATTTTCTTCCACTGGTTCCAGGGGAAAGAAAAAAAGAAGAATTAGAAGAAAAAAATATATGTGTGTGTGTGTGTGTGTGTATTTTAGGAGAGGGTCAAAGATTCAAAGAGTGGCATGGGACAGTTGGTTGTGTGGTGTCAACCAACCCAAACTCCTTGCTGTCGAGCCAATTCCCATTCATGCAGACTCTGTCCTACAGCTTGAACTGTCCTGTAGGGGTTCCAAGGCTGCAAATCTTTACAAGAAGCAGACTGTCGTATCATTCTTCTGCAGAGCTCTATGGTTAGTGGCCTTGAACTGCCAACAATTAGGTTAGCAGTTGAACACTTAACCCAAACAAACCAAACTTATTGCCATCAAGTTGATTCTGCCTCATAGTGACCCCATTTGGGTTTTTGGGGCAGTAAATCTTTACAGAAGTAGACTACCCAGTCTTCCTTCCATGGAATGGCTAGTGGGTTTGAATTGCCAACCTTTTGGTTAGCAGTCAAATGCCTGAGGCACTAGGCCACCAGAGTTCCTTACTGCACCACCAGGACTCCTTAAAACCAACCCACCGATCTGACATTTGGAAATTCCTATACACTGGTGATGAGTACACTCTGGTGGCAGCTCACCACAAGGTCAGCAGTTCACACCCACCAGCCACTCTGCAGAAGGAAGATGGGCAATCCACTTCTGTAAAGATTTACAGCCTCAGAAACCCAATGGGGGCTGCTATGAGTTGGAATTGACTTGATGGCAGTGAGTTTTTTTCCCCCTCATTCATCACACTGTAAGGCAGCCAGTTAGAAAATGAAAATTAAGTCAACTAGTTGTTCTGTAGAAAATATCCGTGTTGGTAGGATTTTTTTTCCATTAAATCTTTCCCTTGCACCTCCCCAATGGCCTGCTTGGATTGACTCATTATTTCCAACCTACCAGCTTTATGTAATGCTTGTGTGACAGAGCCCACAGCTCAATTGCTCCTTTCTTTCCCCAAAGCTCTCAGCCAACTGCTCTGCAGAAGGCAGGTTTGACAATCTCCAGCCTCTCCATGGAGTCTGACTGGTTTTAAAAGTCATTTTATTGCTAAATCCAGCTTTGCATCACAGGTATAGACAAAGTGTAGAACATTAGTATTAAGCAACTGAATATGTGACACATGGGAATAGATTGAATAAAGAAACAAACAGAAAAATGAGCCAGGAGGTCAAGAGACCTGGCCGAGAGAAAGGGAGCTTGGGCCAGCAAGACTTATCTGCTCATAGGGCATTATACAAATAACTTGAAACAGATCTCTTCTTCATAAAAGGCAGACATAAAAGGCAAGATGCTTTTAAATCTTTTAGTTACACTTAAAAGGTTAAAAAAAATTATTTCCCTTTATGATCAGAGGCTCTTCTTCCAGAAAAGTACCTGGGTAGTGCAAATGACTTATGTGCTTGGCTGCTAACCCAATGTGGAGTCCACTAGTGGTGTCTCGGAAGAGGGGTGCAGTGATGCAGTTCTGAGACAGTGGCCGGTGAAGACCCATGGGGCACCACCATTCTACCCTCATACACGTGGAGTTGTCATGAAAGGGAATAAGATTAACAGCAACTGTTTTTTCTTCTTCCAGGTTCTACAAGAATGCTAGTAGTGGTAGTAATTTTGAACAGGTTCTAGGATCATGGGGAACCTCACTTTACTCCACAGTTCCTTCCATCTGCAGCTCAGATCCCCACAGCAGCACCTGTTTCCAGCCCTGTGCAGAGCCAGTCACTGCCCCTGGATATGTGTTGTGTTGGGCCATCCCATCTGGAGCCCTGGAGATCAGGCTTTCCATTTGAATGAACCAAGATTCATTCTAAGTTCTCATCTGAAAGGAATAGCAGACTAGACCACCAGATCTTTGTCTGAGAAACATTTTTTTTTACAATCATTTTCCTATCCATCCATCCATCCATATATCCATCCATCCATTCAGCCAGCCAGCCTACCATTCATGTCTCCAACAAATATCCAAACACAGACTGCATGCTTCATAAGGCAGATACCCTGTCTATCTTCTGGACTTCTTTATCTCCAAAGTTTAGCCTATGCCTGGCTTAGAGTAAACACTGAAGTCATATTTGCCCAATAAATAACAAACAGTTATCAAGTGCCCAATGTATGTTGAAATTGGTGGTATGAATAGGATACACAGTTGGTGTTCACAATTATTTTTAAGGATGACTTCATATCACATCTGAGAAATAGATTGCAAAGCTGCTAATACTCTCTTTATATTTACTTAACTAGCATTTCAATAATTGACTGTGTAATACACTAAAACAGCTGCAAGTTTCCTTCAGAAATAAATGAGGGGGAAAAAATAAACAGCATCACATCAGAAAGATTCTGATAATTTCTTCCTAAAGTGAACACCACCTCTAGTCATTAATGGTTGCAGGAGACTTTGGGGACACTAATCTTAATGACTGCATCGTTTCCTGTAGGTCTTGTTAGTTCCTAAAACCATCTGTAAGAAGTTATTTTATTTGGCTTTCTTCAGCCATATTTTTAAAGCAAGACATTTAATTAGTGCTTGTTAAGATGTTGCGAATGCTTTGGCCACTTCTCTCACCCCTGCTGGTTTTTCTTGGTCAGCTTGTTTCCTAAAAGTGTGTTTCCAGCAAAGAGAATAAGATGGTTCTCTGTTTGGTGAATTGCTACATGTATCCACATGAAGCAAGTCTGTGATGGAAAGTGAGGAGACTGTCAGATTGGCTATGCAAAAAAGGCCTCCACTCACAGCATTTGCTTTGAAAGGCTTCTAGATTTGACATATTTATTGAGAAAGCTGAGATCTCGAAATGGCTTTGGAACAGATGACTGCAAGAGAATGCACTGAGCCCTAGAGAAGAAAGTCTCAAAAGGGACATGTGTTTGAAATATTAAATGGAAGCATTTTTGCAAAAACTGCATAAAAGGAATTTGCTTAAAAGGATCTAATTTTTAGTTACTGTAAGAAACATTATGATAACTGCAAAATAGTTTTTGGAACTGACAAATTCACTGATACTCACTAAAGGAATAAATATGTTGAATCTAGTTCTGTTATTTTTGCAGACTTTAGTACTACACAATTAATTAAAAATTCAAACAATTTTACAGAGTAAGACATTTCTTACTGAATATTCCCCAAAGTTTATTATTATTATTATTCATATTTGGATTAGAATGGTCTGATACTTGTTAATTTATGAGTCACAAGTGCATGTCAAATCTTATTATATATATACAAAATTCAACAGAATGCAGAATCTGTGAAAATGAAGAAATACATGTATCTAGATAGGTTAAGAGATATTACGTAATCTACTTGGAGAATTTACTCATTCTTTTTTTTTCTTTTTTCCCCTGTGGCACATATATTTAAGGAATAAAAAGTTTCATGCTGGTTATTGCTTTAATGGTAACTGAAACAAATTTCCTTTCTTCTTTATTTTAATGTAGTCCTCTATGATAATCCTTAATCCAGGAAGAAATCCAATAAACAGAAAGTTAGCCAATGATTAAATCTCCATATTCAACACACAGAATAATTGCTGTTACAATCCCTTTCACCTGCATACTCTAGACATTTAAATATATTAAAGACTTCAGTGAAGGATTAGTATTTGGCACTGGATGTAAAAACATTCCCTGCTAGGTCCTCCACTACTAATAAGCTTTCTGTTTGGAAAAGAGGGTGGAGGTGAAGGTGGGTGAGAAGAAGGCATTCAGTTGGCCAACTCTTGAAATCTGAAATCTTTATCATCCACAGCAACCTCCTGGTTTGTGTTGATGATTTGTGGTATTCTTGTTTATCTGTAATACCACTCACTTTCACTCACAGTTTAGATTCAGAGGTCTCAAGACCATTTGCAGTCTTGATGGGTAGTTGTAGCAGACAAGCCAGACATCTGGCTGTCAGTTATGATTGCATCCCTGCCCCTGAAGTTATTAAATACTCCTGACTCCCTTTGAACCTACGACTGTGACGCACAACAGTTTCAAGCCATTGATGTGAGAGACAGAGTCAATTCCTGGTTTCAGTCTAGTTGGAAACAAGATTTATGAAATTATCAGGGGGATCCATTTCGTTGGGAGGGTTGCTGTTGTAGTCTGCCTTGGACTTAATGATACAGCAGTTTGCCCTTCAGCCTGTACAACTTACTCTTTGAACATGGGAAGAAACAGTGTATCAGAAAATTATTTTCCTGGTGTTGCCATGTTTACTGTTTCCTGTTGTCTCTTCCTAAAAGTGTTTTAACAAAAATTAGGGTTGAGCATAAAAACATTTGAGCCAGGGGATGAAAGGAGTTGTTATTATGTTTCCTTCCCAGGTTAATATGGTCACCTTTGATTTAGGCACTATAGATTTAGGGCAGGATATGACACCAATTAAAAACAAGAAACTTAATTTTTGGGCTAAACAATCACATAATCCTTCTTCTTGTATCTGGGTAAGGGTTATTGACATGACATTTATTTCTCAGTCACAATCCTAAATATATTGGACTGGTTTTATTTAAGGTACAAATACTAGTGAAACCAACAAGGTCTCTGAAATTGTCAAGGAGCTGTTATCAAAGAGAATGCATTTTCCTGGATACTGTCAGCACGAAGTCAAAAATATACTTGAGCTTACTCGTTGAGCCTTGGATCCACTCGTTCTGGTCAGGAGACAGATTTTTATTTCCAACCTAAATTTTAAAGCAAATAAACTAATTTTTTCTTATCAAAGTACAACAGGGCAAATTTAACTTAATAATCTCACATTTAAATTGCATTTCCCACAAGAGTGCTTTAGTATTTATGACAATCAACTGTAGATAGTCATCATAAAATTAATCGTTAATCACACACTACATTATTAATTTTTTAGACAATGGGAAAAGTAGTTTATTTGGATACAAATATACTTAAATTATAAAATTGAACATTAAGGTTTATTTAACTTTAATGCAAAAAATAATGAAAGTCAAGACATGCACATAGAAGAGACCAGGTCAATCCCCCCATCTTGTCACTTTGACACTGTGTTTAACTCTAGCTAATGATCCTATGAAAAAAGTATTAGCGGTTTCAGTTCAGCCCCTGGTGGTCTATGTCACTTTTTGCATACCCTGCTGGTGGGTCTTCCAGGGCTATTTCTCATTTATAGACAGTAGCCTTTTATAGTTCTGTCTTGGGAGGGTGGGGAGAGTGAGAGTGTCCTGTTGTAACCCACTTATTATGCACTTAAAAATAGTGAAAATGTTTACAGAGAAAATGCAAATTAAATTACATAAGACATTTGGATGCCTTTAAATGCTCAGATTTAAGCCTATAATTCTATACCAAGCATTCAAGTAAAGTCATTAGGTTTAGAAGGAAAATGTCATTCATGACTTCTACTCCATGTGGAAAATTACCAAAGACTGCAGTTTTTCTAACCCAAAATTCTCATTTCCCATGTGCGGTTGGTTAACTCCCCAAGGAGTCTGTGTGAGTCTGAAGCGCTGCAGAAAAATGAGAATTTATACCTTTAAAAAGAGTCATGGCAGCATTTTTAATGAGTAAAAATTAGAGGAGAAGAAGTGGACAAAGAAGAGAAGATGGTTCCTTTTACCTTGTAAACAATGAGAGTGTGGGGTTGCCAGGTGAGAGCCAAATGTGAGCTTACTTTCAATTTTTACAAAATAGTATTTTAAAAAATTCTCTTTAACATTTCCTAATTCAACTTTGCACGCAGTGAATGCTAAAATGAAAGGTGTGATCAAGGGCAGATTCACTCTACAGCTTTTTGAACTGTTTAAAGCAATTTTCAGGATCTGTGCTTTTTTTTTTACTTTAATTTGCTTTGCCTTTCAGCTGAGTGTTAATTTTTGACCAGCTCCTTTCTATCCTTTCTATGAATGTACACAGCCGATTCTTTCAGCATTACACCCCCCCCCCAAAACACATTTCTATGTATTTAAAGGAAAGGTATACCCTTTGCCACTTAGTAACAATGTTTTAGAAAGACACTTGATATTTGGATGAGAGAGTAGAATACTTTCAAAGACCACTCTCATGGGCACAGTGTGTTAACGGTTTTCTGTGCCACCATTTCATTGTTGTGCGGGCAGACAGCAAAATGGTGGTTCCAGCTTTTTCTTGTATTAGTGCTCCTTCGTACTGAGCCTCGGATCGCCGAGTCAGTTCGTATACCAACAGAAAAGTAAGATCTCTCAGGCCCAGGGACTGATGAAATAAAGAGTACACACAAAGCTTCCTCAGGCAAGTTTTGCAGATGCTTCAGCAAAATTTTAGATCTATGAGCACAAAGAGAGCAAATTGTGGTTGAAATAAAAAATGTAATAGAAATGAAATTATAGTTAAATACGGAACTCTGTGGTGTTGGGAAATCCATATGTTATAAGAAAGACTCTCCAAGGTCAAAGTTAGTAATCCACCTTGAAAATAGATCCAAGACAGAGAAAATAGATCCAAGACAGAGTTAGCATAGAGAATGTGAAAATTTTTCCTCTGGATAAATGATCATTCCAGATCAAGGTTGAAGTCATTGGCAAGCTAGTTTAAGTGAGTTCATTCCACAGTTATTTGCACATGCAAATAGAGGTTTTGTTTTTTTCTTTTTTAATGTTACTGCTTTTTGTTCATGAGATGATCTTAGATTAAATTCTTAAATTAAGAAAAAGTAATTGAACGATGCACCTTCACTAATAGCATTCATTTTTGATCAGCTCCTAAGTAGCACCAAAGGTAATATCCATTTTGACTTACCTTTAACTAGAACTCAAAGCAAAGAGAGAAATTTGACTAAGAAGAATTTGATACAGCCCCTATTACCTACAGCTGAATTACCACTTTCTTTTGCTCAAGGAAAGCATTTTCTTCTCAATGAGGCACATATTTTTAAGATTGAAGAAAACTGAGGCTCAAAGCATATGACATTACAGTTTTTGTTTTTTGGTGGCAGTTGCCAAATATTTGAAATTATAAAAATGATAAATCCGCTGCTGTCGAGTGGATTCCCACTCGTAGCGATCCTAAAGGGCAGAGCGGAAATGCCCCATAGGGTTTCCAAGGTTGTAAATCTTTACAGAAGCAGACCGCCACTTCGTTCTCCCACGGAGCGGCTGGTGGGTTGGAACCGCCGGCCTGTCACTTAGTAGCTGAGTGCTTAACCACTGCGCCACCATGGGGCCATAAAAATGATAGTGATGCATAAAATAAACCTGCAGCAACACTGTTTATGGCACACACAACAATATTGTTTTCTGCTGTTTGTTGTGCAGAAGCTGTAAATAGGAAAAGGTGTAAGCTATTAAATCTAGTAGCAATAAGACTCTTAAAACAAGGTTTATTATACCAACGCCTGAAAAATCTTTACTTTTTTTTTTTTTCTTTTAAATCTGTGGGTGTTAAATTTTCGTATTTGCAACAGTATTTTAACCCTGAAGGTATTTATCTGGTAACATCTTTGAGGGAGAAAATGGACAGATGTCCATAAACAAAGGGCTCCACCTGGTGGTAAAATGAGGGCATGAGCTGTTGATAAAGAGAACTACGGAACGTGGCAGAGAACCAGATGGAAGAGCAGCATTGCGTGAGTATATTCGTTTCTTGTAATGAATATGTTTGAAGGAAAAAGAATGAAACAATTACCCAAATTTGGATTCCAATGCTGCAGCTTTTCAGCTAACATCATTTAATTGTTTTTTTAATTGTTTCAATCCTTCCTATACATTTACAAATTATTTTTTTCCCCCAAACAAATGGCTCTGAACAGGCATTAACATATGAACCTGACAGATATTAACATAATAGAAGGCAAATTATTCATAGCATCTGATCATCTTACTTTCAGGTAGAATGCCATTTAGTAGACAAATTTAAACAAAGAAAACATCTGTTCCAACACCAGGGTGTTCTTAGCTCATATAGTGAGAAATAACCAGAAAGGATGTGGTGCAGAGCTGCAGTTAGAGGAAAGAAAGGGTTCCAAATCCACACCTAAGAAACAGAACATTTCTCATCTTCAATGGCATTTGTGGCTGAAATGTTGAAGCATTTGAATCTACATATTGCAACTCTTCCACCTTTTCAAACTCTGAAATTAGGCCAGAAATTACATATATCAAATGCTATGCAAAATGTAAAATAGCCATGCCGTTTATGGCTCTCTACGTAAGGTGGAAATTAAATCTTCAGCCTCCAATAAAATTGTATTTCTGTAATAAAACTGCTGCACCTTGACTCTAGACTACATTGAATCCCAAATTAAACACCCCATTTACTGTACTGTAACAAGCAAAAGGGTTTGCTACACTGAACAATATTACAGACAGGAAAAGCATATTATATTTTGCTTTACCACCTATGTAGAGCTCCCTGCAACAGGCTCATTCCCCCCCCCCCCATTCTCTTTCTTAAAACACAACATATGTTGATGAGAGACTTATTTTAAAAGTTTGCCTTCCATTGCTAAAATTTATATTTCTTCCTTAATTATATAAGTCAGTATAGAAGTATAGCTAGCTAGGTCTAAAACAGTCAACCAGGTAGAATAATTACTACCAAACATCCTTCTGCATTCCAGGATAACTCAGTCTCATAAGCAGAAACAGCTGGTATGCTAAAGGCTGGGTACATTTCTTGATACATTATATATAATGGAGACATGTTTCCCTATAACAGGCACACACTGTAAACTCTGTATCTGCAGTGCACATGTACTACTACATAATGTATGAATGTTGAAACTTAGGATCTGTGAATACATGGTGTGTAATAACCTCACCCAGTGTTCATTTAGAAGAATTAGACTGGATGTTATTTTAGACAGAAAAATACTGTGGGTGGCTATTTTTCTCACCATAGCATGGCCCGGCCAACACTGACTTCTGGCATTTGTGAGGTGGCTTTATTAGAAATGAAAACCTCCAGAGGGTGAGTAATGAAGAGCGATGAATACTGATGTCGCTTGGTCTTACCGAGTAAAGGGCAGGCGAGCAAGACAGAGAGCGGTGCCTCCCGGCCTCAGCTGGCCGCCAGCCGCCTCTGTAGTGCCACCCTCTAGTGGACTGAGGGGGAAGTTCCTCTCCTGGCAGCCTCACGTGGGCCTTCATTTAATAAATATATTCCCCTCCCTCTCTCTCAGGAGATGGTGGATATTATTAACCTTCAAGCAGGATACAGTGAGATGAATGTTAATCATAAAGGGATTTCTAATCAAGTTTAATGGTGTAGGACACGGAGAAGTTATGTTAGCAGTTTCAATCCTGCTAAAAATGCTAATTGTTATGTTTCCTATGATAGGTAAGGATCATATGAGAACGGCAATAGCTTTAATGTTTCCATTGTTACACTATTGAACACTTGCATGTTGAATTGTTAAGTTGTTGCTCAAAATTTTGAGGCAAGTGGAGGAAAGGGACAACATCCCTTGTTGTTGTTGTTGTTATGTGCCGTCGAGTCGGCCCCGACTCATAGCGACCCCTCCTTGGGTTTCCGAGGCAGTATCACTACGGAAGTAGGATTGCCCAACCTTCCTTCCGAGGAGTGGCTGGTGGGTTTGAACCGCCAGCCGTCTGGTTAGCAGGAAAGTGTCTTAGCCACTATGCTACCAGAGCTCCCCCTAGCACGAATGATTTGTCAAGAAGCTAATTGACAGGGCTTCTTCTTCAGAGGAATTGGAGATTTGACGCTCGATGTCTACTCAGATCCAGAATTCTCTCTGTTGTGAGGAAATCTCATAGTACCAGAAAGCAGCGTAAGAAGTTTGGGAGCTGGAAACAGCACTTGTCTTCACTAAGGACTACAGAGATCCTAGTGTTAGTACTGATCTCTTGAGTGTCTCCACCCCTTACATTTCCCTCTACGGTCCATTGTTATTTTGTCAATGTGTAAATGACAATTATTTAAAAAACAAATATTCCACCTTTGTCTAGAAGTCTTACGTGCTACTCTTAGGATTCCTATATGAGAACCAAGAGAATCCCAGCTTTCATTTTCCTTAACTTCTGTCTCCTTCATCGATCATGAGTATGACATCCAACTGTCCCCAGCTTCAATGCTCTCACTCTCACAAAGTTGCTATCTCATACACCTGTTTTCTGTGTGGTCTCTGGCTAACTGAGTTGGGGTTCTTGCAGGGCAGATATGCATTTGGAAATAAAGGGTGTTGGGTGTTCCATGGGTAATGTCTCCAGCGTATACTTTTACTTGACTTTGATGACCCAAAGTTCTATGGCTAAACTAAACTTCTATATAAAATGGTATGGTGTCCCCTGCCAATGAACTGGAATGTAATCAGCAGTTCATCAGTTGGATATAGGTCTTGAAAAGTTCTTATGTATTTTTGTAGTTTTTATAGTTATTTTAAATTCTGAAATCATCTCAATGATAAATTCAACCATCTAAGTGATAAATTCAAATTATCAAAAGATAATCCATTAAAGATGTGAGCCAGTATGCATATGGACCCTTTTAATTGCATTACCACAGCATCTATATGTGGCTTTTGCTATTTTTAAAACCATAGAACCCTAGAAAATGATTCAGTGTAGAGAAGATGTAAATGATTCCTGAGTACTAACATGAGATATGATATTGGTGGCCAATATTATTTTCCATCAGTAATGATAATTATACTAATTAGTTTAGGCATCACACTTATGCAAAACCCTCACCCCTATTTTACAGATGAAGTAACTGAGACACTATAAAGTTAATTGCTTGCCCAAAGCCGTGTAGCAATTCGTTGAATACCATTATTTAAATCTCATGCTCTCACTTCCTTGGCAATGGAACAATTATATCTCTCTAGAAAGTAGGAAAATTATTTACTGCTTGTATCAAAGGAGATTGGTGTTGAATAATGGAGCAAAGAGGCCATATATTCGTTTTATAATTGTAGAATCTTTTCTCTTATTAGTGGAGTCTTTTATTCTGTTTTTGAGATTGGAACGCTTTTAGTTCATAAAAACCAAAAACAAACCAAACTCACTGCTGTGGAGTCAGATCCAACTCATAGCGACCTCTCCTTGGGTTTCCGAGGTGGTATCTCTATGGAAGTAGATTGCCCCCTTCCTTCTGAGGAGTGGCTGGTGGGTTTGAACTGCCAGCCTTCTGGTTAGCAGTCAAATGCCTTAGGCACTACACCACCAGAGCTCCCTTAGTTCATAAAGCTCCATGTAATATATGCTTTTAGGAACATCAAGTCACCCATGCAAATGAAAGAGTGATAATTAAAGACTGTACAAACACCAACATATCCTTTATGTGAAGGTAGAGAAAATTCTTTGAGATATTTAGTTCTTTTCATTTTCCTTTACAGTAGACCAATATGTTTTTTTTCTACCCAAATGTTTCAGAGAAAACGGTAACTGTGTGCCAAAAAGCAGTTTTGCAAACATGTATTCAGGGAACAATGTGTAGTATTTATCCCTTGGGATTAAAAAAAAAAAGCATACACACAACAAACTTGAAAACAGATGGTTCTGATACAGTCTGATAAGAATGTAAACAGGAAAATATCTTTGTTGACTTATTTCTTAGTAATCAGTAATAATTAGTTATTGTCTAGAGATGAATTACAGTTTGGATTTCACTACCATGGCCACAAACAGCCTTTAAAAAGTGAAACTAAATTTCTGACAACTCCAAAAAAAAATTCTGACGTTGGGGAGGAATTAGTGGCTCTTGCCAAATCTTCTTCATTAACATTCTCCTTGATTGACATAAAGGAATGAAGCCTTTGAGAGGAGAATTTCTGCCTCCCTTGTTTCTTTTGCCATGATTTGATTTGGAGATATTATACCTGTACAGCTAATCCATGAATTGGTTAGTTTGAAATAGAGCTTAAAATTTCTCTACAATTAAGAGAACTAAGGTCTCTTTATTTCTTCTTTGCCTTCTTCTTTCCTCCCTTTTTTCTCTGTGATATTATTTTTTATAATGATAAACTATTGTCTCTTTAGGATCTGGGCTGGTGTTTCTATGAACTTGTTATATTGTTTTGTCAAAGGCTTTCTTTCCTCATGGGTATTGAGTTTCAATAACAATTAATGAGTGCTTCCTATTTGCCCAGCTCTGTCTTGGGCACTGGGCATAAGAAGATGAATCAGACATATTCTCTTCTTTTATAAGGTCCATGAGTCAGCAGTGGGTTTAGTTTTCTGGTTTATAGTTTAGCTGGAGAGGCAGGTACATAAACAAATAACTGAGCAAAATGGTCTGAGACAAGAGTGGGGAGAGGACTGGTGTCCCCTTTGGGAGGCAGTGGACACTTTCCAGAGGAAGTATTAGACCAGGTCTTCCATATTCCTATCATTAGTTGCTATCTGGCTGCACGGATCCCCGGGCTGTTGGCTATAACATCCTGAATGAATAATGAAAATTCAAATTGCTGACCAGTTATTATTAGGCTCAGGCAATTCCAAATCATCAGTTGTCTGGGCAACATGTAGACAACATCATGTGTCCCTGCCACAATCCAGATGTTTTGGGAGGTGCCCTTCTTTTAAAAGCTTCTCCACTCCACAATTTTATAATAGAAAACTTGGGTTGTATCTTAAGAGTTTCTCCAAATAATGTGCTTTTGGAAAGCATCATCCTTTCTTCTTTAATATGTAATTTAGTCATCTGAAAATATTTGTTATTAAAATAAATGAATACAAGTAGGCTATGCAATTCATCCCAAAGCCTTCAGCACTTGTTTTATTTTACAACATTCAACAAACATTTGGGAACTGCTTACAACACGTCAAGTACTATGCCATGGATATGGATTCAGAGGAGAACAAATGATTTTATGTCCTTATGAAGCATAAAATCTAGCAAGGAAGAGCAAGATCAAACAGAAAATTACCCAAATAATTTACTAATTTGAATGTGACAAGTGCTACTGTAAGAGATAAATGCTATTGTTTTGTCTACTCTGCTTCTATTGACTCTTCTGATAAGAATCTTGATTTTGTTTTCGAATATCATCCTTCACAACTGCATGCAACCTTGATGGGACCATCAGTCAAGATGCTCCACCTCTAGACTGTGGTCCAAGTTAGGGCAATCAGATGCTCTTTTCTAGGAAGGAGATTGTGCCCTAAATATTTTGAAAGTTTATAGTTAATTCATCCCCAGGTTATCCTTTGATTTTGAGAGTTAACTTATATCCTTTCAACCACTTATTAACACTTGTTATTGTTGTTGTCATTGTTAAACCAAACTCACTGTCAACAAGTTGGTTCCTACTCATAGTGACCCTTTAGGACAGAGTAGAACTGCACCAAAGGGTTTCAGGGACTGTAAATATTTATGGAAGCAGACTGCCTCACTTTCTTCCATTAAGTGCCTGGTGTGTTTGAACTGCTAAACTGTTGGTTAGCAGCTGAATGCTTTAACCACTACGCCACCAGAGCTCCTATTATTGTTGTTGCGTGCCCTCAAGTCGATTCTGACCATAGCAACCCTCTGTACAGCAGAATAAGACACTGTCAAGTCCTGCCCCATCCTTCCAATTGTTGCCATGTGTGAGCCCACTGTTGCAGCCTCCGTGTCAGTCCACTTCATTGAGGGTGTTCCTCTTTTTCGTTGACCCTCTACATGCATGCTATTCATAAAGGAGTCAGAAACGACTCGACGGCACTTAACAACAACAATAACTACATGCATGAAGTCTTTCTCTAGGGACTGGCTCCTCCTGATAACACATACCAAGTATGTGAGATGGCGTCTTGCCATCCTCATTTCCAAGGAGCATTCTGGCTGGACTTCTTCCAAGACGGATTTGTTCATTCTTCAGCCAGCCCATGATATAGTAAATATTCTTGGCCAATACCATAATTCCAATGCATCAATTCTTCTTTGATTTTATTTATTCATTGTCCACCTTGCACATGCATATAAAATGCTTGAAAATACTGTAGCTTGGATCAGGCGTACGTTAATCCTCAAGGTGACATATTTGTTTTTTCTTTCTTTCTTTCTTTGAAGAGGTCTTTTGCAGCAGATTTGCCCAATGCAATATGCCATTTGATTTCTTGATTGCTACTTCCATGGGCACTATAAAACTTATAAACCAAACAGAAACAAACAATCAAAACACTTGTCGGCGAGTTAATCGTGACTCACGGCCCCCCATGTGTGTCACAGTAGAACTGTTCTCCAAAGGGTTTTCAATGGCTGTGACCTTTTGGCTGTAGATTGTCAGGTCTTTCTTCCAGGGAGCCTCTGGGTAGATTTGAACCGCTGATCTTTTGGTTAGTAGGTGAGCGCTTAAGTGTTTGTGACACCTGGGAACTCCATTTAGAACTTATAGAACTGTCTAAAATGCCAGAATTCAAATGAGAAGTATAAAGTAAGATGTAGCATGATTTTGAGTATATGATGGAGTTTAAGAATAGAGGATCTACTGGAACACTCTTTTGAAGGGCATAATTTTGGTGACATAAGATTAATTTCCTTCTTCTTGTATCTGCAATAAATAACAGTTTCATAGTGATAGCATTACAAGTCATAATAGTAGTCATGAAACAGAATGTAAATATTTTAAACTTTGACAGTATAAAAGCCATACTCTAATGGAGGTCTGGAGGTGGAGAAGTACGCTAATTTCTTCATCTTGGAATAGTTAAGGTCAGTAAATATTTTCTGAAGCTGCTGGATCTTGAAATGGAGATATAATTATAGCATTTAAAATGATCTAGTTACCACTTGAAAAACTAAAAAATCATAAATTTCACTCAAATTGAGGGGAAGAAAAGGAAAAGAGGAAAGTGTATACTTTTATGGATGGAAGTGAATAGCTGCTAATTGTCTCTGGTTGAAAAGTCAACAAAGAGAGGTAGAACCTATTATTTATTTAGTGTTAAAGTAAAACACCACTGGAGGAACAAAAATCTATATTTATTAATAGCAACTTCCTTTGGGGAGTAGTTAATGATGGGAGAAGGGCCTAGATAGAGAATATAATTAGACATCAACTTGGCTGGAGACAATCTGACATCCCAGAAATATATGAGTCATTAACCTAGTGATGGCATTAAGAGAGCAGTATTATCCTGGATTGTGTTAAAACAAGTATCGTTTGGAGCTAAGAAGTAAGCTTTGTGTAAAATTCATTGTCATTTGGGCTCTTATTTGAGTATTATAGTTTGAGCCTGTAACTTTTAAAACACATTATGAAAACTGCATAGGATTCATAGTATAGAAAGAGAAACATGATGACAAGAATTGGAGAACATATACCTAAAGAAAGGAAAAAGAAAAAAAACAAAAACAAGCAACTAGTCACCTCTGAATTGACTCCAGCTCATGGAGACCACACATGGCTGAGTAGAACTGTGCTCCATAGCATTTTCAACAGCTAATTTTCCAGAAGTAGATGGCCAGGCCTTTCTTTCAAGGCATCTTTGGGTGGATTTGAACTTACAACCTTTTGGTCAGCATTGAGTGTGTTAACTGGTTACACCACCCAGAGTTTGGTTGTAAGTTAAAACTGTGGAGAACATCAGCTAGCTTTGTCTATCACCCTGCACTGAACAGAAGAAAATCAATTTAGTTTACTCAGAAGAGAGTTTGTTTCTATCTTCTTTATAACTTTATGATCTGTCAGTATAACTGCACTTTGGAACAGGCTGTCCCAAGAACTTTTAGCATATTTTAGAAATCACATACTAGTTGCCATCAAATTGCTTCTGACTCTTAAAGACTCTACAAGACTTAGTAGAAATTCCCCACAGGGTTTTCAAGGTTGAAGATCTTTACAGAAGCAGATTGCCACATCTATCTCCTGTGGAGTGGCTAGTGGGTTTGAACCATCAACCTTTTGGTTAATAGGTGAGCCCTTAACCACTATGCCACCAGGGCACCTTAGAAATAATATAGAAGTCATCATTTTCAAAGTAAAGATTTGTATCAGTCTTAAGGTCCCTTTAGAGAGATAGCAAGTACATTTTATGGTTTGCTATGTACAAATTATTATATGGAGAAAAGTTAACGATAGTCTAAATAGTCCTACCTTGGCTGTGATGCCCAGGTAACATCTTCTGTTGTTGTTGGGTACAATCAAGTCGGTTCCAATTCATAGCTACCATATGTAAAACAGAATGAAACATTGCCCAGTCACGCACCAAGCTCACAGTTGTTGCTGTGTTTGAGCCATTGTTATAGCCACTATGTCAATCCATCTCATTGAGGGTCTTCCTCTTTTTCACTAACCTTCTATTTTCTCAAGCATGTTGTGGTCCCTCCAGATAACATGTCCAAAGTATGTGAGACAATCTCACAATTCTTGCTCCTAAAGAGAATTCTGGCTGTACTTCTTCTAAGACCGATTTGTTTGTTCTTCTGGCAGCCCATGGTATATTCAATATTCTTCACCAACACCATAATTCAAAGGCATCAATTCTTCTCCAATCGTCCTTATTTATTGTCTAGCTTTCACATGTATATGAGGCAACTGAAAATACCATGGCTTAGGGCAAGCACACCTTAGTCTTCAAAGTGATGATTTTGCTCTTTAACTCTTTAAAGAGTTCTTTTGCAGCAGATTTGCCCGATGTAATCTGTCATTTGATTTCTTTTCTTTT
>NW_006921588.1:22728897-22741598 GCF_000298275.1 Orycteropus afer afer | reverse complement strand
GGGTCCAAGATTATCTTCTGTCTCTGTGTTAATTGGTTTCCCTTTTCTTTGTTGAAGAGGGTCTGTGCAATCCTTCTGCCTAGTCCGCCATCTTGTCCCGTCTCCTGATTTCTTGAATGTTGTTTCCTTTGGTGTTGATTGTAGATCCAAATAAAATTAAGTATTTGACAACTTCAATATTTTCTTCATTTATCATGATTTTTTTAATTGGATTTTTGTTTTCTGTATGTTGACCTGTAAACCATTCTGAAGGCTGTAGTCTTTGATTTTCATCAGTAAGTGCTTCAAGTCCTCTTTGCTTTCAGCAAGGAAAGTTGTGTCATCTGCATATTGGAGGTTGTTAAAGAGTCTTCCTCTAATCCTGATGCCAAATTCTTCTTCATATAATCCAGCTTCTTGGATCATCTGCTCAACATACACATTGAATAAGTATGGGGAAAGGATACAACCCTGGCACACACTTTTCCTGATTTTAAACCAGGTAATATCTCCTTGTTCTGTTCAAATGACTGCCTCTTGGTCTATGCACAAGTCCTGCTTGAGTACTTGAGTATAATTAAGTGTTCTGGAATTCCTATTCTTGGAAATGTTAACCATAATTTGTTATAATCCACATAGTTGAATTTCTCATTAGGAAAAAAAAATCAATAGTTTCTTTTTGTTTTCTCTGAAGTCTATACTAAATACTGATTCCTTAAAAAAAAAAATATATATATATATATAAGCAGATGTATATGTATGTTACAATATATATATCATATTTTAGAATAAATTCATATATTCTTAAGAGCAGTACTATCAAATTCATGTTTTACTTCTTCATTAACATCCTTTTGATTTATTTTTCTACCATGTTATTAGTGCTGTCAAGTCAGCTTCAACTCATGGTCACACTTTTTAACAGAATGAAACACTGCCCAATCCTGCACCCTATTCATGAATGTTGGCATGCTTGAGTCCAGTCAGACAATATTCTGTTCTGATCCATAAAGTTTTCACTAGCTAAGTCTTGGATATAGATAGCCAGGCCTTTTTTCCCTAGTCTGTCTTAGTCTGGAAGCTCCACTGAAATATGTCTATCATGAGTGATCCTGCTGGTATTTGAAATACTGGTGACATAGCTTCTAGCATCACAACATACAAGCCACCACAGTACAACAAGCTGAGAAATATTTATAACAATAAAAGTAATACATTCTTTTTTTTTTTAATTTAATAGATTTTATTTTTTAGAGGAATTTTAGTTTACAGAAAAATTAACCCAAAAGCAGAGTTTTCATGTACGGCCCTCCCCGCTGCACACCGTGTCTCCTAGTATTAACACCTTGCTTTCTTGTGGTGCTTTTTTTTTTTATTTATTATTTTGATTTGGGTGAAGATTTACAGAGCAAATTCACTTTCCATACAGCAGTTCACATATACTTTGTCTCATGTCATTGAGTCTTGTGGTACTTTTTTGAATTGATAAAATAATATTGATATATTATTATTAACTAAAGTCCATATTTTACATTATAGTTCACAATTTGTAATGTCCAATCCTATGTGTTTTCACAAATGGCTAATTAGACATTGACTTCTAGATGTCCTTTTCTCTCAGGTTCTTGAAGAGTTTAGAAAGTTTTTTAAAAGTTGAATTAATCACATACATTAGTAAAGCATTGTAAGCTCTGGCAACATTGGGCCTTCATTCCCACATGGCAACAGCCTTTTACAGCCGAGTGGGAGCTGAGCATTTAGGTGATTCCCGAGCTGCCCATGGCCTTGGTCCTCACTACTTCCTACTATCTTATTCTCAGAAGCGTTATTCATTTATTTTTAGGTTTTTTTTTTTTTTTTAAATTAGCATTTTATTGTGTTTAAGATGGAAGGTTACACAGCAAATTAAGTTCCATTTAGCAATTTATATACAAATTATTCAGTGATATTGGTTACATTTTTCACAATGACATTATTCTCATTCATTCTGTTCTTATTATACCATTCCCAGTACTCTAATTTCCCTGATTCCTTACCTCCTCACCTTCACTTTGGAGTAATTTTTGACCATGTGGTCTCCTATAGATGATTATTCTTAGAGACTGTCATTACTCACAGGTGATATTCTTTATTTATGAAGCAATCCTTTAAAGGTCCCTAAAAAGTGACCTTAAGGGATGATTTTGGTTTAAGGTTTAAAGCATATCTCAGGGAGTCCTCTACTATAAACCAGTCCAGTAAGTTGGGACTTTTTAAAAATTTGAATTTTGTTTCACATTTCTCTCCCTTAGTAGGGATCCTTCTACTGTGGCCCTGATCAGAATGGTTGATAGTGATAGCCAGGTACCATCTAGTTCCCCTGGTCTCAGGATATATGAAATCATGTACACTATTAGTCCTGTAGACTATTTTCTTCTCTTAGTCTTTGATTTCCTTCTTTCTCTTTTAATCCAGATAAATAGAGAGCAATAGTTGTATTTATTGGATAGCCAATCATAAGCTCTTAAGACCCCAGGCACTAGTCACCAATACTTACTTCTACATTGAGATGAAGAGTGTATATTTTATGAACTATATTATACCTAGTTGTTCCACAAGACTATCATTCTAAGTCTTCAAATCCAGAAATCCAGTCTTGCGAGGTGTTTGGTTATGTTAAAGAAGTATATGTACCTGTGTCCCCAATGTGGTTTATTACATATGTGGATGTGCATGCATGCATACACATACCTATATGTAATATACCTATAAAACCACTGCCATCGAGTCGATTCCAACTTGCAGTTACCCCATAAGGTTTCCAAGACTACAAATCTTTAAGGAAGCAGACTGCCGCATCTTTCTCCTGGGGAACAGCTGATAGGTTTGAACCACCAATTTTCTGTTTAGCAACCAAATGCCTTAATCACAACACCATGAGAGCTCCTTATAAGCCTATAGATACTTCTCTCTGTGCACACATATATACAACATATTCATATTCATACATATACATATGTTTGTAGACAAATTTGTGTAATCACACATATATTTTTATTGTTGGTGTTGTTGCAAAATTATATTTGTCATACTCTTTACCAAAGACATCCTTTTCTTTTGTGCACTTCTTAGTGATGTCTTAGTCTGGAAGCTTCACTGAAACCTGTCCACTGTGGATGATTCTGCTGATATTTAAAATGCCAGTGGCACAGCTTTCAGCATTATAGCAACATGCAAGTCACTACAGTATGACAAGGTGACAGACATTTCTAACAATAAAAGTAATAAATTCTTAATGCTGTAAACTTCTAAAACACAGAAAGCACATACACATAAAAAATGCAACTTTTCTTCTTTTCGTTAAAAAGTGAGCAAGCAATGCAAGTGGCCATCTAGATGCAACAATGGGCCTCTCCTCATCCAGAGCAAAGAAAAATGAAGAAAACCAAAGACATATGGAGATAATTAGTCCAAGAGACTGGTAGACCATGTGATCCTCAGCTTATATGACCATGAGACCTGAAGAATTACATGGTGCCTGGCTACCAATGTCAACCACCTAGAGGGGGATTGGTGCAGGAGACCCTGGATAGAGTTAGAGAACAATGTGGAACTAAACTAAAAATCATTAAATAAAACAAAACAAAACAAACAGGTTTGCTGGTCTGATAGAGCCTGATGAGACCCCTGAGACCATGGCCCCTAGCCATGCTTCAGGTCTGGAATTGAACTCACTCCTGTGGCCTCCAGCCAAATAATAGACAGGCATAGGGGGTGAACATTTACATCAGGTAGCTACACTCCTTGGAGTGATCGATCATGGGAGAACAGAAGGGCAGTATTTGCACAGGGTGACAGCTGGGATGGGGTTGGGAGTGCATGGGAGGGAAGGACACAGGAAAGAGGTAACTATAGGGAAGAAGTGGGAATAGATCTATTACATTCTGGGGAATTGCAGTCAATGTCATGAGACAAAATGTGTATACACTGCTGTTTGGGAAAGGAATTTGCTCTGTAAACTTTCACCCAAATCACACACACACACACACACACACACACAAAGTGAGCAAGCAAATAAAAACAATTAAGCAAAATAGACCTTGCCATTTCCTGCTTGCTGCCTATGTGGAGTGTCCCATTGGTAGGAATCTGTTTCCCTAGGCTCATTGCTTCAAGAATGAGGTAGTAGTACATGGTTAGCTGTGCCCTCACCTCTTCTCACTGCTATTGGATCCCATTTCCCCATTCTCTGACACTTCCTGTACTGAAATAATGAGTTGATATGTGGTAATGGAGTACTGATTTGCCAGGTACTTAAATCAGAGCTACTCCCATTTGAAAGTTAGTTGTATCATCTGCCTATGTAGCTGTGGCCTTGGAACGGTTATTGTACACACCAAAATTAATATCTGGGTTTTCACTGGTTCAGTTATTTGTATTTAACAAATGAATAGTATTCTTCAACTTTGGACTCTGAGGAGGAACCCTGTCTACTTGAAGAAGCTCATGGTTACTTGAAATTTGGTGTGGGGAGACAGAAGGTGCTAAGTGAGAGGAAGGACAATTATTTCTTTAGCCAATAATGACTGCCACTATAGGATCCAGAGTTAAAAGAAATTTAAAAATCGCAGAGCATGCTGTTTGCAGGTCACAGAGGCATGCCTTATATGAACTGTTTCAGAGAAGTTGTAAATGGAGAAGAGAGGATCTGGGGAAATTGCTGTAGGTTGTGAGACTTTGAGGCAATAAACAAGTGAAGAGGAGCTGGAGGGAATTTGGTTTTGTATGGATAATGCTTTTGGCTGCTAACCAAAAGACCAGCAGTTCATAACCCGTCAGCTGCTCTGCAGAAGGAAGATGGGGCAATCTACTTCCGTAAAGATTTATAGCCTCAGAAACCCAATGGGGGTCACTATAAGTCAGAATCGACTGGATGGCAGTGAGTTTGATTTGGTTTGGTTTACTTCCCACATGACTTTTCCATGCTTTTGGAGTCAGAATTGTGCTTTTAGGGACCCTCACCGTGAGGAGACTAACTTTAGGTTGAACAGTTTTTATTGAGGCTGCAGATACTTTCATTAACAAGAACACAAGGCACCCCACTGACGACATCTGAAAACCACAATTGAACACACTGCTCCTTGCCCACTGCCTGCTTGGCTTTCACTGGAATCATCACTTGTGGTCTAGTTTACTTAATAGTTATAAAGCTAGTAAACTTTGTGCTGAATGCTAAGACTCCTACAAGTCCAGTAAAAAAAAAAAAAGCTGTAACATTCTAGCTAGCTGTTTAATTTTGGAAATATCATTTAACATTTCTGGATTTTGTTCTCTGTGCCTGTAAAAGAAGCAGTTTGAAACTTCTGTGATTCTAAGCTGTTGAGTATTGGCTGATTTATTAATACATCTGTGTTGCAAATGCATCTTTGGAACAGTAGAGGGTTCTTGGTTTGCCAGAAATTGTTTGTGTGATAAATTGATATATAAGGTGACTTCTGCCTATCCACTCACAAAAAGTGTATTGACCTTTGTCACTACTAGTCAACTGATTATGGGCCAGAAACGAACCGTGCCATCCTAGCTTTGTCATGGAATCAACCCCATTCTGCAGCACTGTCCAGATTATACATGGAAACGGGGAGTTGTTAGCTGCCCTCAAGTTGGCTCAGACTCACGGCAGCCTTATGTATAACAGAATGAAATGTTGCTTGGTTCTGCTCTATCTTCAGGACCATTGGTAAATTTGGGCCCATTGTTGTGGCTATTGTGTCAATCCATCTCATGAGGGTTTCCCTATTTTTTACTGACCCTCTCCTTTTCCAAAGATGATACCTTTTTCTAGCAATCAGTCTTTGCTCATGACATGCCTAAAGTAGGCAAACCAAAATCTCTCCATCTTCACTTCTAAGAGGCATTCTGCTTATATTTCTTCTAAGACTGATGTGTCTGTTCAGTCCATGGTCTATTCAATATTCGAATGCATCAATTCTTCTATTTTCCCTTTTTCCTTATTCAGCTTTTTCATATGTATGAGGCAAGTGAAAAGACCATGAGTTGGGTCAGGCACACCTTAGTCATCAATGTAACATCTTTGCTTTTTAAAATTCTTAGGAGGTCTTTTACCATCAGGGTGTAGGTTAGGGTATTTTCCAAAGTGAATTCAGAGAAGTTTTATACTTTTCTAATTGGGGAGGTGAAACATTCCATTCCCATGAGGAAGACCATCTCATTGTTCAGGATAAGTCTTGTGTGCTAATGTTAAATTTCCAAACTACCTCCTTTGTTTGACCTAGAGTCCATCAAGACATCCCTTCTTTATGACTTGGTTTTCTGGTTAGATCTGTCTGCAGGGAGAGAATAAACTTGAGCACTTTGGTTCCCTTGGCAGCTACAGTTCATTGCAAATTGGAAGAAGGAGGAGGAAGAGGAGGTGGAAAAGGAGGAAGCAAAAAGGGAGGAGGAGGAGGAAGAAGGGGGAGGAGAAGAAGGGGAGTAAGAGGAGGAGGAGGAAGGTGAGGAAGGAGAAAATGTGAACACTGTATTAACACTGGAGAAGGAATTTAATGAACAGAATATACTAGAGAAACAAGTGACAAGTTGAGGAAAGGGCCAAAAGGGTATCATTCTGTGACCCTTAGAGACATTTTGTAGAGAATGAGAACACAGTTTAGAGGTCGTCAATCTAGTTGTGTTGTTGGCAAGTCAACATACATTTGGTGCAAATGTCAATGGTGGATTTGCTTTATAACCAAGGTGGCATTTTGCAATTTATCTCTAATAAAGAGCATGAGTCATTTATTAAAGACTGATTTTGTATTGTGAATAGTATTTATTACAAACAGTATTCACAAAACAAATAAGTAAGGATCAATTGGAAAATTGAGCTAGCATGAAATTGCTGAATAGATACCTTGATTGAGCACTATAGTGTCCTCTGTGTGGAAATATTTCTGTATTTATAGATTGACATATTTCCATATACTTCTAGTTGGACTAGTACTAAGGACAGAGAAACTTGAAAATTTCAAAAGTTGAGCAATATTAAAGAAATAGGAAATACTGTTATTTAACAGGGGGATGTATACTCCTCACATGTCATTGCAAATGTATTCCAACTGTTAAATAAGTCTCTAGATTTATATGTGTCTCTTAAACGCAGAATGAAAAACCTTGAAGAAGCATAAACACAAATGTCCTCAATCAAAAACAAGCTGCTTAGCCGTCTAAGAAGGAAATAATTAAAGAAGCCCATTTTGGGCATATATGCAATTATTTTAAGATATAATTTGCTTTTAGTAGCAGGATCGGGTTATTAACCATGCAACTTACCAACCTTCTTAATAGTATTAAATGAAATGTTCAGAAAGTTTAGAAATTTGATTAGTAATCTACATTTTTGTGCTAATTATGAGCGACACATTAAAGATTATAAATATACAAGATAAAAATCCCAGGTTACTAAGTGCAAAAAAATAAACTTTTGTATACTTTGACAAGCATCGCATGGTCTGAACTATTTACAATACTTCAGAGTATAACTAGCACTTTTTTGGTAATATAAAAAGTAATAGAATCTTAGTAATATGAGGCCCCACTAGAGATATTTGCTATTAAATTGTTGCTGAGTGTGCTGAGGTTTGGGGGAGAATTATCGCGTTTGCAGATTAGCAGAGCAGGTTCCGGCAATGTTCTAAAATTGAGTCAGTGATGCTTTAAAAAATAGGGTATATTTTAAGGATTCACAGTAAGACTTGAACATAGCTGAAAAGATCCATTTGTTACCCTTAAGTGATGTGTGTTAATTAGTGTTTGTATGTAAACTAATTTTATGGTTATCTACAGGTTTAAGCATATACGGGTAAGGGGGTAGGAGGGCAAGGGAGTTCCGGAGAGCCTTTTGAAAAATGAGTGTCACCTTAATTTTAAATAAGTATTTTCCCATTTTACTTCTGCTTTCTTTTTATTTTTTTTTTTTAACTTTCCTTTTCAACCATTATCAGAGCTGAAAATACGAGATGGTCCGATGATATGAATTTAGTTTTTGCTTGTGTTCCTAACTCTGCATTGGATACATTTTAGGCTTCACCCTGGATGTTGCTAGCTCTCATCTCTCCTGAGCACTATAATGTCTGAGGGGAATATCCGAGAAGGTGTGTACCATTTTGTGTCTTCACCACTGGTGATGGAGAAGCTTGTGTTTGTCTCTTGTTGAGTCTGTTTTTGCTATGAATGAAGTTGCTGCTTGGTGGCAGGACTGTTGAATCAACTCTCCTCACTATGTCTACCAATTTAAAAATTAGAAGGGTGTTGTTGGTATGCAGGAATTCTTTATAGTAGCCAACTAACTGTTTTAATTATTTTTGTTAGCCTATGTTCCACCCTGGGAGCTCTAGTAGCGTAGTGCCTAAGGCACTTCACTGCTAACCAGAAGGCTGGCGGTTCAAACCCACCAGCCACTCCTCGGAAGGAAGATGGGGTAATCTACTTCCATAGTGATACTGCCTCAGGTATCACTGCCCAAGGAGGGGTCGCTATGAGTCGGGTCTGATTCCACGGCACATAACAACAACAAGAATGTTCCACCCTAAAATTCCCAATGGTGAAGACATAGTTATTGGGGCTTCAAGAAAGAAATCCTAGTAGTTTGGCAGCAATAGTTTCCAACAGTCAATTAATTTTGAAACAATTATAAAAACTGGAATTAGTTAGTTAGTAACTTACATACAAGGAAACCAAAAAACCATAGTCACAGCCATTGAGTTGACTGTGACTCATAGCAACTCCTCCTTGGGTTTCCGAGGCGGTATCTCTATGGGAGTAGATTGCCCCATCTTCCTTCCAAGGAGTGGCTGGTGGGTTTGAACCACCAGCCTTCTGGTTAGCAGTCAAATGCCTTAGGCACTAAAGTAGTTAGCATATATGATACGATTATTTAAAGGAAATTTGTAACTAATTATCATGAAATATCTGTACTAGGAAAACAAGTCTTTTATAAAGAGCTAATTTTCATGGTACTAATAATTACAATTAGGAGCTCTGGTAGCATAGTGCCTAAAGCACTTGACTGCTAACCAGAAGGCTGGCGGTTCAAACGCACCAGCCACTCCTCGGAAGGAAGGTTGGGCATTCCTACTTCCGTAGTGATACTGCCTCGGAAACCCAAGGAGGGGTCGCTATGAGTTGGGGCCGACTCGATGGCAAATAACAACAACAACAACAATAATTACAATTATACCTATAAAAGGTGGAGCCTCTAATGATTATTAATATGAATTGTTGTTATAGGTTAATCTTAGACTTGCAAGGAAACACAAAAGGTCCTCCAATTTAGCTTCTGACCTTCAAAGAAGATCAGGCCAAAACCCTACCTCTTTCTTGAATGCAATTCCTCAGCCCCAAACCTTGGTGAAGCTTTGCTTCGTTTGAATTCTGCCTGTGATCTGTACTAGACATCTGGTACTTAGCACTGGTTGCTCTGTGTTTCTATTTCATGCCCCTATATTCTGGACCAGAGCATCCACCCCTCTCAAGGGAAAGATTGGATTTAAACTTTTTGGCCCCCAGAACCTAGCGTAGTGGCTTGTCAAAAATGATGCACCATATATACTGAAGATGATGATGTAAATTCATCTTGAAAACCTGCTAGCCCTTAACAATCTTCTTTTGATATTTGATCAACAACTTGAATTAGAATATGTTTAAGGCGTTTGGGACCTTGGGCATCTTCTACTCTAATTTCTGTTTTATAGATAATGAACCTGAGTAAGGTCCAGAGAGGCAAAGTCACTTGCCTAAGACACATAGGTAGGTAGTGGCAGAATTTGGGCCATGATTCTATTTTCATTAACCTCAGGCCCAGAACTCTTTTTAAGCCCACCATCTGATGTTAACACCAGCCTGCATGCCTTATGTTGGGATTCAGCTTTACAAGCAGACTCTAGTCTCCTTAGGTTTGTTCATTTGAATAAATGAATGGATGGATCCTTGTAAATTTCTGAGTTGCCAGCCCTGTGTTTTCTCTTTGTATATTCATAGATTAATAGCCACTTATAATGTTACAAATATGTTCTCATATTTGCCAGTGTCCTGAAGATCTAAATTTAACATGTCCAAGTATTCTTCATTCTCTTGAAAAAGTGATATATTTATCTCTGAATTTCATGTTTTCTAGGTTGTTCATAGAAGATCAAAGTGGGAGGTTGGGGAAATAAGTCTTCATCATTCCTGTTCCAAATTGGGAAAACCAGGTCAGTGAATTTACATCTGTATCAGCTGGTTTGGAAGGACCATTTTAAGCATTCTCAGACATGTAGCTAAGCAAGTCTGGGGATCTCTGGCATGACATAATTTCTCTGCTAAACCAAAGATCTCATTGAGTATTGATGTTTAGCAATATCTTATGTTGGATTATGGGTGTGTTGATTCAAATTCAGTTTCATCATTTGTCCAGTTTTATGATATTTCCACAGATTGGATAGATGCCTTCCTGTTTTTATTTTCCAGACAAATGTAGACACAACTAGGAGAGTTTTCAGCTGAAAAGCAGTGAATAAATACCATGTAGAATTTTCATTTGTGATACATGTTATCTGGCTTCTAATTTTTTTTTTTTTGAAGTTATTTTGAAGAAAATCACCACCTATTTTCTCTGACCAACTTAAACAAAAATGATGAAAAGATCTCAGCATGAATATTAGCAAAAAGCACATAACAGTCATAGCTTTTGAACTGTCAGACAGCTGGGGTGCTCAGAGTTGGCATGAGTTTTCTTTACTGACTCAACAGAGCTATGTGTGTGATCGGAGTAGACTGTGATCTTAAACAGCCCTGGTGTCACATGGGGATTTTTCATTTCTTGACTTACATAGACTTTGTGGTTGGAAATTAACATCTCATCAGGAAAAGCAGGACAGTGTCCAAGGAGGTTTAATGTCATTTGAAACTGCTCCTACCTCCCCTAACTCCAGTGTATTCGAGGGCTCTTTGGATTGAGGGACCAAGGGATTCTGAAGTCTCTCCAAGAAAGAAAAATCCAAATGAAATATTAGCAAAACCTTGGGTAAAAATGCAGCCCAGGTCAGCATAGGAATGACTCAAAAACAGACTGTGAAAACCTCACCTGACACAACCTAGGGAGTTATAGACACCGGGAGGAGATGGTAGCTGGGTTTTCACTCCCTTTGTTGCAGCAGAATCCTGATAACATGGGGCAGGCATGAAAGGGATGGGGTTGCTCACTGAGTCTTGTGCTCCCAGGTCTCAATCACTTTCACAAGAGCGGACAGAAAGGCTAAGTTCTGTGGTTCATTGATTACCTTATCTTGACATTTCATGGACTATAAAAGCTTTAAAAAATAATTTGAGGACTAACATAGAATTTCCAGCTCCCTCCCACCTCCAGTCCAGTAAAGACATTGAACACACCCCATCTACTTTTATCCTTGTTTCATACAAGAAAAGTAATTTTAATACCTTTATATTAGAAGACCATAATTTAAGAAAAAAGTCCTTTAAAGTAAGTAGATTCATTTTAGGAAAGAGTCACTACTTTTGCTCTTTTTTTTTTTTTTAAATTCATTTTGCTGTGGGACTGTAAAAATATTTGCACAGAGCTGCTTTTGGGAAATCACTGCTCTGAAGTAAGTGATACCAAACAACTCCCTCTGCTTAGAGCCACAGCGTATCTTTTCTCTTCATTCAGGCTAACTTTCTGAGTGGTTGATGCTTTTTTTCTTCTTATCTCTTGGTAATGGAGGAACCCTTGTTCAGTAGTTTTGGTGGATGCTGACCGGTGTTATCATAATTCATCCTCTCACTCATTCACCAAGCAGGTACAACTGTTCTAATTCATAGTAGTCCTCACGAGGACCTAACTCTTGATTCATCACCCAATTCCATCCATCAGTAGTAGAATGCTGGCTGGCTCTACTATTCTCAGAAGCTCCTCTGTGTAAACCAAGTTCCATTGAGTGTACAGGGCTGAAACTCTAAAAGGAACAGTTGGACTGGCAAAGTGAGGTGTCATTAAAAACTCATGAGGAATCATGGACTTGGGTTGTAACTGGATGTTCTGCCACTAATTCATTAGGTGATTTTGAGAAAATAATTTAAACTCTCTGGATTTCATTTTTCTAATATATGTAAAATGGAGGTAACCACACCTGCTACACTCTGAAAACTAGAGTTTACTGGAGATTCTTGAATCCCCAATGTTTTAAATCTGTAAATTGAGTCAATGTGAGTCACTAATGATTAAGTTCACTTTCAACTTTAATCTCTTATGTTTCTAAAGGCTTATAGTATTTACCAGTGGAATTCACCACACACCAAACATTTACTGAAAGCATAATTCGGGTCATGCCCTAGGCTGGGTCTCAAAGACACAAAGCAAACAATACATTATTACTGTTCTTTAGGTTTTCACAAAGTCGTGCTTCCATCATCTGTAAGTTTGCTTGTTCGTTCTTTCATGTGTTTGTTTGTTTAACAGCTGTAGCCAGACACAGGCTGTGTGCTGGAGAGACAAAATAAGGCAAGTTTACTACCCTGGAGCTTGCTACTCCTTTACAAGAGTCTATGATTTAAAAAGAGAGAGAGAGAGAGAGAGAGGGAGAGAGAGAGAGAGAGAGGGAGAGAGAGAGAGCGAGCATCTTTTTGTGTGTGCCATGATGGTTTACAGAGAACACAAAGAGAAATTGTGAAATGAGTATTTGTCAATATTCAGGTTTATTGGAGAACAGTTC
>NW_006921588.1:22709879-22728462 GCF_000298275.1 Orycteropus afer afer | reverse complement strand
GAGGCAGTATCACTGCAGAAGTAAGATTGCCCAACCTTCCTTCCGAGGAGTAGCTGGTAGGTTTGAACCGCCAGCCTTCTGGTTAGCAGTCAAGTGCCTTAGGCACTATGCTACCAGAGCTCCTTGTTGGGTTGTTAGGTGCCATCAAATAGATTCAGACTCATAGAAATTCTATAGGATAGAGTAAAACTGCCCCAGAAAGGTTTCCTAGGTTGTAATCTTTGCAAGAGGAGACTACCAAGTCTTTTCTCCTGTGGAACTGTTGATGGATTTGAACCACCAACCTTTCAGGTAGCAGTCGCGTGCGTAACCTACACCACCAGCCTTTGGTTGCTGGGTAAAATTTCTTGCAGCTGATGGCGCTAAAAAATTACTTCTGCCGTATCATCCCAGGGCAATTCTCAAAGTATTTCTATGTGCTGTCAGGAATCTTGGACACTACTTTCACTCTATGTCATCCATAAGAAGGGGGCAGGGGACTCAGTCAATAAAGATTATGAGGGAACAATTTGCTCTCTGATATTTAAAATATATTTAAATGATATTTAAAATATCTCATTTCCCTCATTCCTCAACTATGGCTAGAAAGCCAGAAATGTGATTTGGTTATTCATTTTATTTTATTTTTTAAAGTGAAACTATTTGTGATGTTTTGTTCCTTGAGTAACAGATTTCTTGACATCCATTTTATTTACTTAATGGCATTAATTTATATATAATTTTGGTGGTTAATTAATTTATTTTTTCAGGAGAATATGAAGTAGATAAATTGGGTGGGCAAGAAGGGAGACAGAGAGAAAAGCAGCTGCTGGGGAAGACCCAGAATCTCACTGCCTCTAAAGGGGACGCTAGCATATTACAGGGCATTTCAATGTGGAGTCAGACATAGATTTCAGCTTACAGGGAACCCTCAGAGTGGGCTGGAATGAAAAGTTCATAAACGGAGTGTCTAAATGCCCACAGTCAGATTTCATGTTGAGATTCTTGCACCCAAAATTGGTACCAGCCTCTATATTGATTAAAGCAAGCTTGTATAGGGCATTTGGACTTTGCCAGCATTTGCCTGGTCAAGGGAATTTACTGAAAATTTGGGTCAGATCTTATGAGAACACAATAAAGGAGAGAGCCTTTTAAATTTTTTTTTAACTGTTTAGCATGAATATCTGCTGTCAGAAGTTCTGTCAAATGTTAAAATAATGGCCCCTCAATACAATGGTTTTGCTTGCTCTTTAGTGTGAGGAATGTAGGTATCAAGTGCTGGAAGACCTGGGAGACAAAAACAAGTGTCAATTAGAAATGAATTCTTAAAAGCATAAGAAATCCAAAAGGTAGATTTCTTTAGAATATAATAAAATATTCATTGGAAAGATACCTTGCCAAAGAGACAGTGCTCTAATAACATTCCTGAAACACTCTTCCCAACTGAATCAGTAATACACTACTCTGTTAAAAAAAAAAAAAAAAGAGAGAGAGAGAAAACTAAAGGTAGGCTGATGTACTGACATTAAATTCCACACAAATATTCTGGTTATTTAATAATAATTTATTGTAGTTTTACTGGAAAATTTCCCTTCTTAGTTCTTAAAAGGTTTTACAGCCTTAATTAGCACTTTTACTCCTAATAATCAGTATTGATTTTGCTGTATTCCTTTTAGATTTAATTTTTTTTTTTTTTAAATCTAGAATTCAATTCTTAACAGTTTTTAAAGTAACATATCTCATTAAAAAATTCAGGCTTAATGGGTAGAGCTTCTTTGTCATCTGAAAAATGATGAATTTCCATTTGTTTGGGGTGGGTTCCTTATTCAGAAAAGAAATTATAGTTCTAGGAAATATGAATGCTTTGGATTTGGAACTGTTGACAAAATGTTAAATAGGAACATGTTCATTATTTTCCAGTATCTTTTCAAAATCGGGTAGTGGTGGTTATTTTTAATCATATAACAGATTCTGTCTTTAGCCTGGACATTTATCTCTGTGTTTCAGTACACTTGATGTGACTTGTCTAGGAGCTGATTCTGCTGCTTAATACATAGGTGGATTTCACAGGGCACACTGCCTGAGTGTAGACCACCGAGTTGACCCCCAATGGATTACAAGATGTCCTAATGAGGCAAACGATGGATAGTCAAGGGTGTGCTGGGACAGTGAGCTAGGATTATCCTTTTTTTTTTTTTTTTTACATTAATAGCTTTTCTTCCCCCTCACATGACAGGCTTTCTCTGATAACATGCCACACACTACATCTGGAACACAAACACATCACCACAACCCAGGATTCAATCCCACAAATTGCTTTGCTTTTAAATGTTTGCTGTGATCTTTTATGCGCTGTTCAATTTCATCTTCTTTTGAAATTTTAAAGGTGAGTTTTCTGGTCCTTTGTAGCATTAGTGACACTAGCAGCAAATAAAAAGGATTTCTACAGCCTCTCTTTTCTAGTCACACATTTCACAAACATTGAGCTAAGTTGGCTTGGTCAGGAAATGTCTGCCGCCACATTAGTGATGTGATAATGGGCTTCACATATCACCTGGACATAAATAGAATGAAATCATGGATTGCTTCTGAAAGCAGCTTTGTTCTCAGCTGGTGTCCTGAAGGCGCTGTACGAGTGGTGTGCGGTAGACTTTCTGTCACAGAGGTGAAAGTCAGAAATAATCTAAAGTCATTTTTAGAATGGGTGTGTGTGTTGCTGTTGTTGTTGTTCATTTTTGTTTAACGGGTCTGCTGATATTGATGGAAATGACCAAAATCCAGCTAGTTGCATAAAATATTTCTGGGTCTCTAATCTGCTTTGCTTTGTGACATGCAAAACTTGTAATGACTAGGGACCTCTAACTCAACTGCAATAGCCCATCAAAGGTGTAACTTTATTCTCTCATAACAGCCTGGTAATGTGATCAGCAGACATAACTGCAAACTTTTCCCTGAGCTGTGCAGATGTGGCCGTAAAAGAGGCACGTATGCCATTGTGTATTTCCTACTTTCCTTCAAAAATGAATTTGGTTTTTGATTATGGCTGAGTGATTGCTGTTTAAAATATCCTACTGGTGCACATTCACTTAAAGAAAGCCCAATCTATGAAAATTGGGAACTCCAAAATGAGAACAGGTCATGGCTATTATCTATTTCACAAAACTGTTCTTTGTCTTATAAAGGTATTCACCATAGAATTGTATAAATAAAAGTGTCCCTCATACATTTTTGTTATTCTTCAATTAAGGAAAATTAGATATATAGGTATTTTTCATTTAGACACTTATGGCACAAAACACCAAACTCAAGCTCACTGCCATCGAGTTGATTCTGACTCACAGCGACACCCATTGGGTTTCCAGGGCTGTAAATCTTTATGGAAGTAGACTGCCTCATCTTTCTTTCACAGGGTGGCTGGTGGGTTCAAACCACTGACCTTTTGGTAAGCAGCCAAATGCCTTAACCACTGCACCACTAAACACAGACATTATTAAATAATTAGCTTTGTGATTTTTCTTGGTGGTGGTGGTGGTGGAGGGGCTGGAAACTGTGAATTGAATTGCTGTGTAGGTTTTTTTTTTCAATTGGGCATGTATATTTTTACCTGCAAAAAAAATATCAGGCTTTGAATTACTATTCACAAAAATAAAATGTATGGTTTCTAAAACTTAGTTTTGATTTTTTAAACCTATTTCTCCTCTGAGGAATATAGGCTTTTGAATAGTATACATTCTTCATATCACATTCAGAATCTAATCTGGTTTTTCTAGGAATCTCATGGATAGGTGTAAACAGATAAATAGTCACCATACACCATTGAGTGCCAGGCTCATTTTTCATCTTTTGAAATAAAAGCCCAAGAGAATTTTTGTCAGGATAAATTGGAGCTTTAAAAAAAAAAAAAAATTGTCTTTTGAAGTAGATACTTTGAACATGGCAGATTTGTGGAGAATTTTCTTTTGTGTTTGAATTCTTTTAAGGTGTAGAAGTCTCTACAAAATTAGAACCTTGGTTACTGTAAACAGTGTTTATCTGATCTTGAATCAAACCAAGTCCTGCCTTTGGCCGGGGCTAGAATTGTTTTAGATTTTGTGGTTTCAGATGTATTCTCAGGCTTAACACTAAATTTAGACATTATAAACTAGTTGAGTTTTTCTCTGATTAGCCACAACTATGTTCTTTATAAAAACTAAAATATGAATACTTATATTTCTATCCAAATAAGTCTAGTGATATTATTATCTGAAACAATGTCTCCTGAATGATTCTTTTAATGGTGTTACCTATGTTTCCTTCCTGTGTGCAGGGTTTCCCTAAGTAGTACAGTGTACATCACGACAAATGATATATTCAGCAGGTTTTGTGGTATGAAAAAAGGCAAGTTGGAAAAACAATTGTTATCAATTATGTTGGTAACAAAATGTAGAATTCATGACAGATGCATACATCGTCACTGGGGTATTTAATAATTCTTTCATAAAATACTATTCATCAAATGTCCAAAGAAGTCAAATTATTCACAGGGAAGAATCTGAGAAGATCAGAAATACTGAGCTAATGTGACATCATGACAATAAAATGCACAGCAGAATAATAACAATATTAATATTACTACCAATAATAAAACAATGGTAGCTAAATTAAGGGTCATATTAAAAATGAACCTTCTTGGGTAAGATGCAAAAAAGAGAGAGAGAGAGAGAGAGAGAGAGGGAGGAAGACCTTATCAATTCTGATGCTTCTTCCTTATTTACAACAAAATAAAATGATGTTTACTAGCAAATCCCTTAAGACATTTTAAATCCCACATAAGATAGTGCAGAGTTAAAGAAAATTAATGGGATTTTTGAGTGGCACACAAAAGAATTATTATTCGTATGTGATTATCTTCCCCTCTCGTCTAGTTTGTTTGTTTGATTATTTTTTTCACTCAGTAAAAATCTAGGCTGTCTTAATAGTTTAGTGAAGTCAGATGCATCAGCTCTGTTTTTCAAAGGAATTCTATATAGAGAATGACATTTCAGCATGGAAACATGCATTGCACACTGACATAGGTTTATTTCTTCTCCAAAATTCAATTTCATGCCATATTTATTCATTTCTTTAAGGATGTCTGAGTTCAGCTCCCCCCACCCTGAAAAAAAAAAAAAAGATCTTTATACGTGCCACATGCCATGGACCTGTGGGCATAAATAACCCAATGTGAATACAAATACACATTCTTTCCCCATTCATTTCCATTCTCAGTGCCAACTTTGGTTCAATAAACAATGACCTTCAGCTTAGTGTGAAGGAAGCATCCAGTACATAATACACAGAGCAGTGCCCTACCAAAGAATGAAGCCCTTCAGAGTGGTCAAGGGTGAGAATAGAATAGAAACTCATGAGAGCGGAATTCTGAACATTTCAAATTTCAAATTCACCTGAGAGAGCAGCAGCAACAACTGTGGTTCCATCAGAGAAATGTTTTCAAGCATAGTGTACTGATTACTTTTAAAAACATGACCCAGGAATAAGCCTGGAAGGCATTTATGAAATGAGGAGTTGAAATGGTTATAAAATTGAACAAAATCTGAGATCTCTTGATTCATTCCTTGTTGTACATATTCCTCAGCTTCTCCACATTAAAAATAGAGGCATTAGTCCTTTTCACAATTCTCGAAAGCATGTTTCAAGAATTAAAGAATTCAAGGCAGCAAGGGACCAAATTGCTATTTATCTAGGACTCTTTCTAACCAGATGGGTATCATGTGGTATCCTGGAAGAATTTATTTATTGAATCTCCAATTGAATTGGCCTCAGAGAATTAATACAACATCCATGGTGACAAATTTACTCACTACGAATGAATTGCATTGGCTCCATTATTTGTAAAGCACTTTCCCATCTGGGAAGAAAGGTGTGTAATAAATCCCATATTTTTCAGTATCTTGACTGGGGGAGGTTCCAAAGAAACTAGCTCAGCCGTTTATGAGCTAGAAATGTTAAATATTCCTCTTATTATTTTATAAAGTATTCTCTGTCCCATGAGTGTGAACACACTGGGAATATGGCAGATGGCAGAGGGCAAGGACAAGGGAACACAGGTGGGCCCTTTGCCCCCTAGGGCTGTGTCACCCAATAGTTCTGTAGCATCTGTAGTTTCTCAAAATTTGGGGTTGATGTTGGCTCAAAACAGGATCCCCTGGGTTAAAAACCAGGTGAATCACTTCAGCTGAGGCTGATTTCCAGGTCAGAGAACAACTCAAAATTTCAGTAAATTCAGCACAGTCTTAGGGGTGCCAAAATCTTAGATTCTGTACCCCTCAGGATTCCACAGAGACAGTACCATATAATGTTAGGTTCACGAGGGGCCAACACTTGACTTCAAGCACACATACCACAGTTATTCACTGTTTGACGCTGGTTAATTTCCCCTACTTAAACCTCAATTACATCCTTCACAAAATGAGAATGAAAAACAATATCAAGGTCTTGTGAGGTCTTGTAAGATAATGAACATAAGGCTCCTGACAGGGTGCCTGATACATAGTAAACACTTAACAAATGTTCCCTCTCATTATTATTGGATGAGACTTTTCAGATATGGGACCTGAAGTTTCTTCTCAGCTAGAGAAGGCACCCTGAGTAATCTAGAATGGTCCAGTGGATGCTGGTTCAACTCCCTGACATGTTAACAGTGATCTGTGACGTTTTTGCTGGCTCCTGTTGACATAAAACTAAAACAAAACCAAGTGTACTGCCGTCGAGTCAGGCCGACTCATAGCTACCCCTCCTTGGGTTTTCAAGGCAGTATCACTATGGAAATAGATTGCCCAACCTTCCTTCAGAGGAGTGGCTGGTGGGTTTGAACTGCCAGAAATGCTTTAGGCACTATACCACCAGATCTCCTACATCCTGCTCATTAATTCAAAAGCTGCTGTTCCATCCCTGCTGGATATTAACTGGATTCATTTATCCAGAGAGCACTGATTTAGGACCTCTGTGGCCAGGCCCCGTACTAGTCCCTTGAGAAGATAGGAAAACATGTGGGATCACTTTAAAAACAATATAACGCATATTTATACATACAGATAAGCTCAAAAGTCAAAACTCACTGCCATTGAGTCAATTCCAACTCACAGCAAACCCCTTTGGGCTCCCGAGGTGATAAATCTTTACAGAAGTCAATTGCCCCATCTTTCTTCCATGGAGTGGCTCGTGGGTTTGCACTGCCAACCTTCTGGTTAGCAGTCAAATTCCTTAAGCACTGTGCCACCAGAGCTCCTATAGATGAGTTAGTAATGAATTTTATACAATTTGACTTTATGACAATAGTTAACACATTGAGGGGTCCTGGTGGTGCAATGGTTCAGTATTCAGCTGCTAACCAAAAGGTTGGAGGTTTGAACCTACCCAGTGGCTCCATGGAGAAAGACCTAGCAACCTCCCACAAAGATTACAACCTAGAAAACCCTATGGGGTGCTTCTACCTTGTCACATGGGGTCAAGATGAATCAAAATTGACACCTAACGACAACAACAACAACACATTAAGAGTTCACCATGCACTAGGCACTGTGCTAGGGCTTGATGTAAATTATCTCATTTACTTTTCACAAAAACCCAGACCCACTGCCATTGAGTTGATTCTGATTCACAGTGACCCTGTAGGGCAGAGTAGACTGCCCCATAGCGTTTCAACACTGTAAGTCTTTACAGAAGCAGACTGTCACATCTTTCTGAATGATTGGTGGATTCTAACCACTGACATTTTAGTTGGCAGCTGAGAGCTTTAACCACAGCACCAAAAGGAGTCTTTCATTTTCACAAGGATGTTTAAAGGCACAGCAGTTCAAATTTACTTAGCAGCACCATGGAAGAAAGTCCTGGTGATCTAATTCCTTAAATTTACAGCCATTGAAAACCCTATGAAGTTGCCATGAATCGGAATTCATGAAGGTCATGGGTTTGGCTTTTGCTTGTTTGGTTTTTTTTTTTTTTTGCTATTTTGGTGATCCCATGTTTGTCAGAGTAGAATTGTACTCCACAGGGTTTTCAATGGCTGTCATCTTAAGGAACTAGACCACCAGGCTTTTCATCAGAGACTCCTCTGGGGAGATTTGAACCTGTAACTTTTCAGTTAGCAGTCAAATGTGTTAACCACTTGCACCAGTCGGACTCGACTTGGCAGCAATTGTTTTCCTCCTGGTTATTATTATTCTAAACTTGTTGTTGTTGTTTTGCCGTTGAGTCGGCCCCGACTCATAGCGACCCCTCCTTGGGTTTCCGAGGCAGTATCACTACGGAAGTAAGATTGCCCAACCTTCCTTCTGAGGAGTGGCTGGTGGGTTTGAACAACCAGCCTTCTGGTGAGCAGTCAAGTGCCTTAGGCACTATGCTACCAGAGCTCCTTCTAACTCCAGAGCCTGGAATTAACTACTTTACTACCCTAAATTACCATCCAAAAAACTTGTTAACTCAGTTTTTTAAAAGTATTAGTTGTGTCTCGGGCTCCGGTGGTATAGTGGATAATGCAATTGGCTGTTAACCAGAAGGTCAGAGATTCAAACCCACCAGCTGTTCTGCAGAGCAATCTACTTCTGTGAAGACTTACAGCCTTGGAAACACAATGGAGGTCTCTATGAATGACTCGATGGCAGTGAGTTTGTTTTTTTGTTTTAGATGTGTCTCTAGTACCTGTCCTCCTTGGAAGACTTAGTGTCTTCCATACTATAGTATGCCACCATGCTGTGTTGCACAAAACACAGTTGCAACCACATTTACTATTAGCAGTCAATCCTTAGCACTTGTTTTGCAATTTTCAGTTTACAGAGAGGTGTTCTGTGCTTTGTTATTTAAACCCCATGATTTACTAAAAAAGCTTGCAAAGCTTTGATCCATATAATCCTAGCCAAAAGGTCACTACTATCCTTATTTTGCTGCTAAGAAGGCTAAGCCTTGACTAGAATACATGACTAGGCCGGGGCCACTCTACTAATGAGGAAATGAAGTATACCTTGAACTCAGGTCTTTTGGTCCAAATAAATAAAGAAATCATCTTCAATCTTTTAAGACTGGAATAATGTATTTTACACTTACAAAGGAAAAGTGATTTTGAACCTAGAGGGTGAATCATTGCATCATCCATATAAAGCTAGCTTATTTTCTTGCTCATACAATCAACATCATTGAGCTGCTGCCCAGTGAAAGGCACTGTTAGGGATGCAAAAATAAATCAGGTACAGGGCCTGGCCACAAGGAATTTATTTGAAAGAGGAAACTAGACTCTTCAATCAAAGATAAAACAATAAAGTAATAATAATAATAATATGGGCCATGAGACAGGGATTGAAGTGCAGCGGATTGAGGGCAATCTTTGCAGCTGCGGCTTGGGGGACCACCACTCATAGGAGGGGCCTACCTTTACAGAGGAAGGAATTCATGTCACTAGGCTGATTTACTCAACAAAGAGCTGGTCAGCTCAATTTGCACTAAAAGAAACAATTGATTTTGTCTATGAATTTTATTTTTTCACCTAGTTAAGTTGATTTGTCCTCACAGATAAAGCATGAATTATTTTATGAATCCAAATGATAGGTTTCACACATATATAAAGTCCATATTTTCAGTTATTTCATATTTTGAATTTCACTCATTTTAAAGCTACTCCTTTCCAGCTGTTGAAGGTCTGCTTCAGCATTGAAACATCTTTAAGAAACACACTTAAGCAGTTTCCCTTTAGGAAAAGATTTGGAGACTGTTTCTAAGATGGTCATTCCGTGATACAAACCTGTAGGACTGAGATAAATTGCTCCTGGTAACATTTTCCTGTGGAAAATCACAGATGAGACTAAATGAGACATTTTATATATATAGTAGCAAACAGTCATAGGTACATTTCATTTTGAAAGTCCCATCTGTCTTGCAGCCCAAACCAGTTTTGAGATCGCAGAATGATGTGGCACTTTAGGACACAGGGAACTCCAGGATGCACACGAAGAGGAGCTTGTTACATTTTTCCCATTTGAATTTTTTTAAGCAAAAATTTTATTAGAATTATAATTACATCTCTTGAGATATGTGACCATTGTATTTTGCAAAGTATCACTTGATACCCTGGTCCAGCTTTTAAAATACAGCCACAGCTCTTAGAACAAAAGAGAACCAGCAAAGCTTTTTGTTAGTTTGCTAGGATTAGAGTTTTAATTGTTACCATTATAGCTAAAAGTTTGAACATGATGGGAATAATGACTCTGGTGTTTTTCAGCACCTAATTATTCATTTTACATCTTTATGTCAGCTATGTGCTCAAGTCCACAGAGTCTGTAATATTTAAATTAATAATGTAAATTTAACTATTGCCATTAAAGCAAAGAGCTAATTAGGTCCCTGTTTGCTGACTGGTAGTATGATGCAAGGAGTGAAATGGTTTGAGTTGATTGCTAACACTGACAGGAAAATATGAATTGAGTTCACTTGAGATTAAACAACCTCTAAGACTCCTAAGGAAGAGAAAATAAAAAGTGTCTCATTCCATTTTTCTTTAAAAAAAAAAAAAAATCCACGAAGAGACGCCAATAACTCATCAAGTGGCCCAGAGCAAGATTTCTGAGATGCTGTGCAATTATTTTCTGCCTTCCATTCAATGGGTTTTCTTCCAAGCACTTGGTGGAGATGCAGTTTTTGCAGGCATCACTTTAAGCATGTTGCTTTCTTTCATATTCATATTCTAAGCCAGAGAGGCAACAGAGCTGAACTTTGTCTGTTTTATAAACAGCTATTCTAAATAAGCATTTGAAGAAAAAAAAAAAAAAAATGCTTGAGTGGCATTCCTGTTGCCATTACCTTCATTTCAGAAAAACAACCAAAATTAAAGAGCAGAAATGGAGAGGAGAGGTAGAATAATGTTCATTTCATACTCAGATAAGTTGATTTAGTCCTGAAACTTCAAGAAGCAGAAAAATAGCACAGAAAGGCATAAATGGTGTAAGCATATACTCCATTTAGTGTGTATGTGGGAAAACCACTTTTGATGACTGTTAGAAACAAAGCAAGAGCTTGCTGATTGTGGCTTTTTCCTCTCAAAGTGAGTGTCAGTTTGTTTGCTGCTGTAGACTGGCTCAATGGGAGCTGCTTTCAGAAACATGAAGCATCCCAGCTTCTCTCCTTTCTCCCGGCTCTGACACAACTAGCGGGCTGTTGGAATATTTAATGGGAAGTAAGGTTGATCAGGTAGTCCCACATGAAAGGTACAATAATTGGATGTGAGGCAGGAAAATGGGACCTGGCTGAACATGATTTTAAAAAATAAGATTTGGATGTAATAAAAGGTGAACATTATGTGCATCAAGGGAGAGTTCCATATGTTGTGTGAAAAGACTCCATTTTTAAGAACCATGCTCTCACTCTAAGGAAGGTTGATTTTTTTTAAAATGGATCACTACAATCTAATCCATTAAATATTTCCTTCATTTAACTTCATCAAATGACAGATCGTACGTCCTCCCTAATGTATCCATTTGTTAAGAATGTTTTCTCATACTAAATTTACTTTGCCATGTTCTCAAGCCTTCTCTTTCCCTTTCTCCCCATTTTGAAATTGTCATCATGTGACTCATTAATACTAAGTTGTTCATTACAGAAGTCTCTCCCGCAGCATATAGTGAAGTGCCCTGTGTTGGTTCCCTAGGGCTGCCATAACAAAGTGCCACATATTGAGTGGCACAAACAACGGGAATGTCTGTCTCCCTGTTCTCTAGGCTGGAAGTCAGAAATCAAGGTGTCAGCAGGGCCAGTGGTTCCCTGAAGGCTCCAGGGAAGGATCGCCTGCCTCTTCCTAGCTTCTGGTGGTTCCTGGCCATACTTGGTGCTCATTGCCTTGTAGACACACGTTCAACTTTTGACTCCTTCACATGGCCATCATATACCTCTTTGTCTGTGTCTCTTTTCTTTTTGTGACACCAATCCTATTGGATTACGACCCACCTTACTCTAGTATGACCTCATATTAATTTAGCTGATAACATCTGCAAAGATCCTATTTCCAAACAAGGTCATAGTCACAGGTACTAGGAGTTAGGACTTTAAGATATCTTTTGGGGGACGAAATTAAGTCCCTAGCAGATCTCATTTACAAAAAGCATTATTTACCTTTAGCTTGGCAAAGAACTGACACTAAAGTGATAGAAGTCGGGATTGTTCAAATGCTATGCTGACTGAAGGTGCTGGTCAAAATTGTTCTTCTTGAACTTGTTTACATAACATCAGTGGTTTCTGTTTCATATTAAAAATTAGTTTCTTTTTTAGAAAATTGGATTGTTTAGTGTTGCTAGAGGCAACGTTGCATGGTGATTGGTAAAAATAACTGCTTCTATTTACTGAGGAGTTACTATAGCTAGATCTTCATGATCTCATATAATCCTTAGAGCAATTTTATGATGGGGCTGTAAAGTGGTGCAGATCAGTTAAAGTGCTTTGGAACTCAATTTCTTTATTACTGTATAGGATTTTTGAAAGGATAAAATAAAACATACATGTAAATTGACTAATAATATAGCCCCTATCCTTCCAAAGAAATGTTTATTCTAATAATTTGCCAGGAAGAATGAGATTGTCCTCCTTATTCTACTGGCCTTTGGTAGCTATACTCCCATCAGGCCAATGTGTGAAGAGCAAAGCTGTCTAGCCATTTTGAAAATATCCTGATAATGGAGGCTGCATTCGAAAGAGTCCATAAAGTTTATTCTTTCAAACCTTCCTCCTGGATGAATGCCACCATAGAATCCTTCCAAAAGTTCCCAATGGGCCTTCAGAATTGACTTGCTAAGATTCCATTGATTGGACATATCAATATAAATTTAACCACAGCTTTCTTGGTAGATATTTAGGTTATTGCCTGTTTTAAAATACTTTAATATCGTGACTAACATCTTTATCTTCAATTTTTTCCTACATTCTGGATGATTTCCTTAGGAAAGGTGTCTGGAAGTGAGAGAGGTGATTGGGTTGAAGGAAGTGAGCATTTTTATGGATATTTATTGCCAAATTGCTTGCCAAAAATGTCTGCCAATTTACAATATATTGTGTGTATATGGTTTCACTAAACTCTAAGCATAAGTTTGGGTTATTTTCTCTTGCAGAAAATCTCTAATTCAAAAACTTTTGCTAAAAGATAGGATTCTATGAATAATGATATAAGTGTCTGTTGGAGGACACAGTAATGAAATACATATCCACATGCTAGCCAAAGGAGTCCTGGTGTTGTAGTGGTAAAAATGTTAGGCTGCTAACCAAAAGGCTGGTGGTTTTCCATGGGAGAAAGATGATGCAGTCTATTTTCATCACGATTTACAGCCTTGGAAACCCTATAGGGCAATTCTACTCTGTCCTATAGGGTCACTATGAATTGGAATCAACTTAATGGTAGGTTTTTTTTTTTTTTTTTTTTTGTGGGGGGTTGCGATGGTTACTCCCAACCAAACAAAATAACATATTCGTTGGTTCTGGGCAGGAATTACTCATTACTCACTGCCATCAAATCAGATCCAACTCATAGCAACCCCTCCTTGGGTTTCTGAGGCGATATCACTATGGAAGTAGATTGCCCAATCTTCCTTCCAGGGAGTGGCTGGTGAGTTTGAACGACCACTGGTTAGCAGTCAAAAGAGTGCCTTCAGAACAATAACCTAGATTAAGTAGCAAACACGGCAGTGGCACAGGAACAAGTCTTCCCTTCAGAGGAGTTTTGGGTGCACTCCTTAGGCCAACCTTGGGGATAGTTTCCATTGGAACCAAAATTGCCCCAAGAATAAAATGATGGTTTCTCAGAAGTTGTTATCTAGTCTTTAATCTGTGACAGGTCCACTGTTGCTGCCTATTTGGGGCAGGATAGGGCTTCCTGAAACCTATGGTGCTATGACTATGAACAGTGGAGGAAGGCAAAAATAAGATTAGATGTTTGGATCATAGCAGCCAAGGCAAAGTTGAGCAATCAAGGTTGAGGTGAGGCCCAGGCATGGGCTGTACCTATAGACTTCTTGGAAGTTGGTCGATAAGAAAGAACTCTCATGTTGTACATGGACACTATATATCAGAGTGAATAAATATATCATAACCAGGCTGGCTTATAGGAATCATGAGAAAATGAGATATAGCTACCATTTATTGAGCCCTTCCTATATGCCAGTTCTATGCTTAGCTCTTAATATGGATTGTTTCATCAGATCCTCCCCAGAGCCTCCATCTGAAAGTTAAGGAAACTTTACTGGTATCTGAAAAGGAGCATTTGAAAGCAAAATTTGCAAGGGCCAGGAAGAGGCCGTAATAATCAGTCCTATTTCCTGTTTTGCATCCAGCCTAGCAACCACAGTGTCTTCTCCAAAAGCCTTATGGGGGAAATCTTCTCCTATGGGGTTTTGCAAGGAAGAAAGGGAGGAAAATGAAATGATATCGAACGGTTCTGTTTCTATATACCTTTAGAAGTGTTTATACCGCCATGATCTGCGATCCATTGGGTCAACAAATCCCCTTGAAGTTTTGCAGGATGGATGTAGTCAATGCTCTGCAAATGTTTGCCAGGTGCCATGATATCAGTTAACAGTATCAATAAACTGGCTTTTCATGAAGTATTTCTTCATCTCTGAAACACAAACACATATCCATCCCTGTTCAGATCAGACACATGGGCTTTTCAGTTCACCTTTTCTTTCTTGAACAAGAAAATTTATCACAGTCAATGCAAGAGAAATGACCCTTTTGTGCCGTTCTTCTTTGTCCCTCTTCCCACGCCTTGGGCCATCAGAAGAGCACAAGGCTCTCTGAAGTTTTGTAGGATTTACCTCTGAGATTCCAGTGTCATAGAAACAGCTGGGCGTATTGAATATGCCCCAGTACCAGCCAGTGTCCTGGGGGTCTTTCTATTGCTTTTATTTCTGAGTTCCCAGGAAGACCCAGCATGCTTACTTTGACTCAGTACTGACATGTGTTGGCCTGGAACAATCTGTACTGAGGCATGAAAAGGAAAATATAAGGGAGAAAGAGAAGGTCCAAACTAGCTTCAGAAGTACAACTATGAGAGAGTAAGCTGAAATACCCTAACTGCTCTATTTCAAAGTAGAAACCTTACTCCTATTCCATTAAAATACTACTTGGTGAAGTCCTCTTTGCTCTCAGGATACAGTTGAAGTTTCTTTATTTGGCCAAGTTCAAGTTTAGCTCACATAGCTCATCAGGATTTGGCTCCTACCTCATTAGCCACTACTAATCCCTTACCAGACACGCCCCAGCCTTACTGACATATTTCAGTTCTAGGGTTGTTCAGTTCTCTTTCTTGCCTTGAAGGTATGCATCTGATTATTCCTCTGCCTTCAGGAATTTTTTCTCCTCCTTCCTCCCTGGCTTGGCTACCATAATGCCACTTCTTCCAGGAAACACTGCCCGACCAGCCAAAACCTGGCCATGTTTCTCCCTTCTAGGCTCTTATATCTTCCTATTTACTTTGTTCCTATCAAAGTGCTACCCCCACCGATTGATATTCCCTCATACATTCAGTCACTAGACTGCAAGCAAGAGAGGAAGCCAGAGGGTAGAGAGACTGTCTTACTCGGCGTTTTCACACCCAGTTTTCAGAAGTGTGCTTGACTCAGAGAAGGCACTTAATAAATGTCTGTTATTGTGGAAGTCCTGATTTATACCACTTCTTTCAATGACAGGTGTCTATATTAAAATGTGTTATGTGTGTAGAGATTAGTAACCCAATCCTATGTTTGTTCCATTGAACTGTGGGGTGTCTGAATACCTACTTCCACCACACAATTCTCTCTTTCTTACACACACACACACACACACACAGAGACAGAGAGGGGGAGAGAGAGAGAGTTATTAAGCTATATTGTTGAACTAGAATCTTGCCCACAACACTGCTCTATGCTTAGATATAGCCACACTATATTTATCTGTATATATGGCTAGTAACTACTAACTGTCCCACAAAACCTTGGTAAGAAATTGATGCAAGCTCAAAGATGGCTGATAATGTTCCACCTGTCTTCCATTCTAAATAGCTGGACTTGGAGTTCTCATGCCAATGAGGAGCAGAAATGCTCCTCAGAACCCTTTGGACAGATGGGCAGTGAGAAAAGGGTTGGATCTTTGTTGCGTTATTTCCAGAAGTCAGTTAGACTGTCCTGAATAGATGTACACAAGTGAACACTGGGAGTAGCCTGTTAACTCCTCGGGTATTAATGTGACTGTTCCCAAGGCCTTGCAAATCATCAATCAAAGCTCTAGCATACCTTTAAAGAATTACAATGCTGGTTTGCCAAATGGTTCAATTTTAAAGAGTAGCTTTGTCTGGAGCCACCTGGTGACATTTTCTCAGCCCTCCTCCTTCGAGAGTAGGAGTCACTACTTACCACCTACCTTGTGCCCTCTTCACCCAGAGCTTGTTACATTAAGGTAGGAAAGTTTTATGTGTATAATTTGTGAAGTTCTCTTGAGCAGACAGTGCAATATAAATGTGAAATGCTGTTATTAATAATAAAGGTTGGCTAACCTAAGAATACTGTAGAATTAAAGTAATGAGATTCTATATTTAGGCAGACTTGCCAATAACATGCAAGTATGATAAGGCTGTGATTTAAAGCTCACTTTAACCTTCCATTGCTCTAAAGAGTACATTTTCTGGGCCGCCTACACAGTAGTCAGCCGCACAGTGCTCTATTAATGCTAATGGTAGATCCATACTCCAATCCCAGCATGCCCAGCTAAAAATAGGCATCGTTGTTTCAGACATAGGAGCATGTCTCACAGACAACTTGCTTTCACAATATATAGATCAGCCTCTTCTGCCACTTTCCAAACCCTGATCACTGTCTTTGAAAGGGACAAAGAAGCCTCTGGTGTATGTTTTGAAATTCTCATACAAGTGTAATTATGTGAAGATACTGGATGTGTTTGTGAGATGTGAAAAGATAGTTAACAAAAGCCAGGGCTCAAAGTGATTCACAACTAGAAAAGAAGTCCTACTCCTCAGGGGGGGGAAAAATTAGCTCTTCCTCCACTAATGTTCAGGTCAATGCTTTGTCAATAACAGTAACTCTTCTTCACCAATTTAGTGCAGCCTATAAAGATCGTTATGACTCATAATTACAGATGCAGATTTATGTCAAAATGCACATATAAATCTCTGGTTCTGGCTATGGGTCACTTCTTATCAGAGAAAAAGATTTGTGTAAGGAGACACTCTCCTTGATCCCTGTAGGTATTTTTCTTTCCCTTTTTGGGGCAGACTTATAACAGTTTGCTATCAATGACACAAATATGACCCAAGGCAAGTTAGAGATTCACAGCTGCAGGGAGCACAGCTTTGGCTACCTTTGGTGATGGGAATGGGGGAGGGTGTGGAGCTGTAGTGATGTGCTTTCTGGGATTATTGCTATCTGGCTAAAGGAAGACCACCTTTTCATACCTGCAGGCTAGACATTGTAAATCAGAGGAAAGATGATTATCTGAACAGAGGGAGGTGGGTTTTTAAATGACTGAGACTTCCTGAAGCTGAAGTCTACTGCCTGATTCAGGAAAACAGGAAATCTTAGACCTAATGGGTTATCAAATTCTGTGGAACCTGAAGTAGTCAAATGAAATGTCAGGTTGGCCTTGCCAGGGGTTCTCACATACTAGGATTTGTTTTTTTGATGCATTTACTGATAGAAAACCAGAGTTTTGAAACATAACCCAGTCCTTGGAGATTAATCTCACTGATGGTAAAAGGGCAAGACATTTCCCGTATCTGTGGGAGATGTGAAAGATGTACCCACCCTCTATGTGTGAACAGATATCAGCTGAAAATTTGCTGGCTGCTTTATTTAGAAGAGAAACAGTTTCTGGATGGTGCAAACAGCTTGCACTCATCTATTAACCTAAAGGTTGGTGGTTCGAACCCATCCAATGGCATCATGGAAGAGAGGTCTGGTGATTTGCTTCTGTAAAGATTACAACCAAGGAAATCTTATGGAGCAGTTCTACCTTCTACCACAAGGAGTCACTATGAGTCAGAATCAATTTGATAGCAAAGGGCTTGGTGTTTTTTTTTGTTTGGTTTTATTTAGTAATTACCCAAATGCTAAATCTGGGAGATTATTATGAGAATTCTTAGAAAGCCCACTTTTTTCCCCCTGTCTGCAGATCTCAACCTCATGTATCTAGAAAAGACAATATGTATTTAATATAGCAATGCTCAGATAATATAAGAAAAATACACGGAAAGTTAAACATACATTGTTGTTGTTGTTAGTTGCCATTGAGCTGTTTCTGACTTATATAGTAACCTCATGAAGAAGAGAATGAAACACTGCCTGGTTCTGCACCTGTCTTTGCAATCATTGCTGTGCTTGAGCCCATCATTGCAGCCACTGTGTCGATCCATCTTGTTGAGGGTCTTCTTCTATTTCACTGATTCTCTACTAAACCAACCATGATATCTTTCTCCAGGACTGGTCCCTTCTGACAACATGAGCAAAGTAGGAGAGGTGAAGTCTCTCCATTCTTGCTTCTAAGGAGCATTCTGGCTGTATTCCTTTCAAGACAGATTGGTTCATTCTTCTGGCAGTCCACAGTATTTTCA
>NW_006921588.1:22707763-22708894 GCF_000298275.1 Orycteropus afer afer | reverse complement strand
AAAAAAAAAAAAAAAAAAACCGTCCTTAAAAAGACAGGAAAGGGGAGAGTTCTGGTAAGATGGCAGAATAGGCAGAAAGACTGCACAGACCCTCCTCGACAAAGAAAAGGGGAACTAATTAACACAGATACAGAAGATAATCCTGGACACCTGAGCTTTGAAGGGAAGCATATAGAAGTGGACTAAATTCCAACTAGCAGAAGAATTTGCATGAAAACACCAAAAAAGGAGACATACGGAGCCATGGTCAGGCAGTGATCCTGATGGTACAGACAGCTTGGATATTGCTGAGTGGTGGTAGGACCTAAGAATTAACCTAAAAATCAGCTCTGCTAGCCAAGGACTGCACAGAGGACTGCACTGGTGGCTGGTGAATAAAAGGGGAAGCAGTAGAGAGGAAGGTAGGCAGAACTGTGGATTTTTACCTGTCCAGAAGGTGCAGCCATTTTGAATGTTTACAAGTGGTTTTACCATTTTGGATATTTAAAGTGACAGTGTTCTCCCAGATTCCAGGGACTTAAGAACAGGATCCACTTGCTGGGAACCCCAAGGACATTCTGGACCTGGATGACTGGAAAGATGGTTATTCAATTTTTATTTTTGTCTAACTGAGTGGAAGACAGCAACAGTCCCCATATAACACGTCTATACCCACATATCCTGCAGCTTCACTTACTGAGTGAGAGTCACCACTTCCTTCTCCACCAACAGGCCAATGATAAACAACCACCAAGAAGAACCTGACTCACCCTTGGCTGCTCTTCACAAACAGTTAACAGGATCTAAATACAACAAAACCATGATGTCTCAGAGATACAGACCATCACAGTCCACACAAAGAAGCAAGATAAAGTAGTAGAAACAAGGGAGCAGGATACAGAGCCAGAATACATCCCTGAGGAAGAAGCAGCATTGGAACTCTCTGATAAGGAATTCAAAAGAATGATATTTAGGTATCTTCAAAGGATTGAGAGACGGACCAAGGAAAACACAAACAAAACCCTAGAAGAATTTTGGAAGAAAATGAAAGAACAAAATGACAAAATCAATGAAAAATTAGAAATGATTCTAAATCTACAGATAGAAATTCAGAAGATTAACAGTAAATTGTCAGAAATAGATAACACATTG
>NW_006921588.1:22676140-22699127 GCF_000298275.1 Orycteropus afer afer | reverse complement strand
CAGTCAATTATTATAACAAAATGTGCAAAGACCTGGAGTTAGAAAACCAAAAGAGAACATGCTCAGTATTTCTTAAGTGGAAAAAACTAAAGAAAAATGCAAGCCTTAAGTTGCAATATTGAAAGATTCTATGAGCAAAATATTGAATGATGCAAGAAGCACCAAAAGAAGATGGAAGGAATACACAGAATGACTGTACTAAAAAGAATTGATCAATCTTCACGTATTATAAGAGGTGGCATATGATCAAGAGCCAATGGTAATGAAGAAAGAAGTCCAAGTGGCACTGAAGGAGTAAAAAACAAGGCTCCATGATTGATGGAATACCACTGAGACGTTGCAACAAACAGATGCTGTGCTGGAAGCACTTACTCATTTATGCCAAATAATTTGGAAGATAGCTACCTGGCCAACTGACTGGAAGAGATCCATATTTGTACCCATTCCAAAGAAATGTGATCCAACAGAATGTAGGAACTATAATACAATGTCATTAATATCACATGCAAGTAAAATTTTCCTAAAGATAATTAAAAAATGGTTGCAGCAGTATATTGACAGGAGACTTCCAGAAATGTAAGCTGGATTCAGAAGAGGATGTGCAATGAGAGATATCATTGCTGATGCCAGATGGATCTTGGCTAAAAACAAAGAATACCAGAAAGATGTTTACTAGTGTTTTATTGACTATGCAAAAGCATTTGACTATGCAGATCACACTGAGGAGAATGGGAATTCCAGAATAGTTGTGCTCATGAGGAGCCTGTACATAGACCAAGAGGCTGTTGTTCAAACAGAACAAGGGGATACTGCATGGTTTAAAATCAGGAAGGGAATGTGTCAGGGTTGTATCCTTTCACCGTACTTATTCAATGTGTATGCTGACCAAATATTCCAAGAAGGTGGACTATATGAAGAACAATGTGGCATCAGGATTAGCAGAAGAATCATTAACAACCTGTGATATGCAGATGACACAACTTTGCTTGCTGAAAGTGAAGAAGAATTGATGTACTTACTGCTATAGTCTGCAGTATGGGTTATGCCTCAGCATAAAGAAAATGAAAATCCTCACAACTGGACCAATAAGAAGCATCGCAATAAATGGAGAAAAGATTGAATTTGTCAAAGATTTCATATTACTTGTTTCTACAATCAACACCCGTGGAAGCAGCAGTCAAGAAATCAGACAATGTATTGCACTGGGCAAATCTGCTGCAAAAGACCTCTTTAACATGAAGAGCAAAGATCTCTCTTTGAAGACTAAGGTGCATGTGCCTAACCCAAGCCCTGGTGTTTCAATCATCTCATAGGCATGTGAAAGCTGGACAATGAATAAGAAAGACTGAAGATGACTTGATGCTTTTGAATTGTGGTGTTGATGAAGAATATTGAAAGTACCATGGACTGCCAGAAGAAGGAACAAGTCTGGAAGAAGTGCAGCTGGAATGTTCCTTGGAAGTAAGAATGGCCAGACTTCACCTCACCTACTTTGGTCATGTTGTCAGAAGGGACCATTTCCTGAAGAAGAACATCATGCTTGGTAAAATGGAGGGTCAGCAAAAAAGGTGAAGGCTCTCAAAGAGATGGATTGACTCAGTAGCTGTAATGATGGGCTCAGGTATAGGAAGGATTGTGAGGGTAGTACAGGACTGGCCTGTGTTTTGTTATGTCGTACATACGTTCACTATGAGATGGAGCTCACTTGGCAACATTAACAACGACAACACTGCTGTATGGAAAGTGAATTTGCTCTGTAAATCTTCACCCAAATCAAAAAAAAAAAAAAAAAAAAAAGAAGGAAAAAAAACCCGACAACATATCCTCTTCTAAATACAGCTTGACTTTCTGAGCATTCCCTGTCTACTACTCAAGTGCTTTTTAGTTATTTTCAGCAAAATTATTCTTGCATGTGATATTAATGATACCGTTAGATAATTTATGGAAATTATTATTATTAATAATAATAATTAACAATAATTAATTACTATTCTGATGGATCACCTTCTTTGGGATGGGAAGAATATGGATTTCTTCCAGTCAGTTGGCCGGGTACCTACCTATCTTCCAAATTCCTTGGCATTGACAAGTGCAAAAAGGGCATGAGGGCAGCATCCTCATCTTACCTCCTCTAACTTCACAAGAGTAAGACAGAATGACCATCAGCAGCTTAAGGCTTTTTCCTTTGAAGCCAGACATGCCACCACCCTCCAGCCTTTTTACAAACTCTGACACCAACCATCCCTCCCACGGCACTCACTACTTCTCTGCTGGGTTCGATAATTCGTTGCAATGGCCACGTAGAACTCAGACTATATTCATGATTATGGGGTTTACTAGGGAAGTAACAGCTACAAATTTAGGTTAAGGAACACTCAGGATACAATTCTTTTATCAAGACAGTCTCCCCTCTGCTGAGGGCATCTCAAGCATGTCTCTCTGGCCATTGGCTTCTTAGCCTGGCTTCTGCCCTGTTCAAGCAAGTGTTTGTTATAAAGCTCTTTTAGCTCTGCCAGTAAGTACAGCTAGGTCCACCCCACTCGACCAGCAAGGCTTCTGTGCAAAGGCACTCATCTTTCTCACTCCATAGGCCAGCAAGCCTGTTGCTCTGTCTCATGCCTCTTGGTTCCTCAGCTGGTCATCTCAGCTGGTCTTCTCTGCCAAGGAGGTCCAGGGCAGGGATCTCAGGTCAAAGGACACACTCCATTCCTGCTCCGGCTCTTCTTTCTTGATGGCAGTGAGATCCCCTTTCTGCCTTTAGGAGGGCTCATTTTAAGCCTAGCAGAATGACAAAACTAAATAGTCCCCATATTACAGTTCCATACACCTTATTTGCAATGTCCCACCAAGTAAGCTGGTGGGAGTCACATAGACTGGCTAGAAAATTCATACCAAGTAATTCACTGTGCCACAACAAGTGAGTGCTTCTAGTGTTTCATCTATTTGTTGAAATATCTCAGTTGGAATTCCATCAATTCCTAGAGCCTTGTTTTTCACTCATATCTCTGTCCAGCTTGGACTTCTTTCAGTATCATCAGTTCTTTATCATATGCTACTTGCTGAAATGGTTGAACATTGACCAATTCTCCTGTGATGTTTCCTATGTTGTTCAATATTTTGCCCATCGAATCCTTCAATATTGCAACTCAAGGCTTGAATTTTTTCCTTCAGTTATTTTGGCTTGAGAAATGCTGATCGTATTTTTCCCTTTTGATTTTCTAACTCCAGGTCTGTGTACATTCCATTATAATATTTTACTTTGTCTTCTCGAGATGTCCTTTGAAATTTTCTATTCAGCTCTTTCTTTCACTTCATTATTTCTTCCATTCGCTTTCACTACTCTTCATTCAAGAGCAAGTTTCAGAGTCTATTCAGACATGCATTTTGGTCTTTTCTTTCTTTCTTTTCTTTTTAATGCCCTTTTGCTTTCTTCATATATGATGCCATTCCACAACTTGTGTGGTCTTCAGTCATTGGTGTTCAGTGAATCAAATCTATTCCCGAGATGGTCTATAAATTCAGGTGGCATATGATTGACTTCATATTTCTGCTCTCAAGGACTTGTTTTAATTTTCTTCAGCTTCACCTTGAACTTGCATATGACCAATTGATGGTCTGTTCCACAGTCAGCCCCTGGTCTTATTCTGCCTGATGATTTTGAACTTCTTCATTGTCTCTTTCCACAGATGTAGTTGATCTGATTTCTGTGTCCATCTGGCAAGGTCCATGTGCATAGTCACTGTTTATGGGCTTGACAAATGCTGTTTGCAATGAATAAGTCATCGGTTTGAAAATTCTATCATTCAATCTCCAGCATCATTTCCATCACCTAAGCTGTGTGTTACAGCTATGACCCTTCTTCTTTGTTTTCAACTTCCAAAATTTAATCCCCAGTAATTATCAATGCATCTCGATTGCATGTTTGACCAATTTGAGACTGCAGAAGTTGATAAAACTGTTTAATTTCTTCATGTTTGGCTTTAGTACTTGATATGTAACTTTGAATAATAGTCGTATTAACTGGTCTTCCTTGTATGTGTATGGGTATTACCCTATTACTGACAGCATAGTACATCAGATAGATCTTCAAATGTTCTTTTGACTATGAATGTGATACCATTCCTTTTCAATTTGTTATTCCTGGCGTAGTAGACCATATGATTGTCCAATTTAAAATGGCCAATACTAAGCCATTTGAGCTCAATAATGCCTCAGATATCAATCTTTATACATTCCATTTCATTTTTTACAATTCCCAACTTTCCTAGACTCATACTTCATACATTCCATGTTCCAATTTTTAATGATGTTTGTAGCTATTTCTTCTCATTTTGAACCATGTTACATTAGCAAATGAAGGTCCCAAATACCAGCAAGTGGGATTTGTCACCCATGGTGGACAGGTTTCAGTAAGCTTCCAGACTAAGATAGTGTAGGAAGAAGGATGCGGTGGTGTGCTTCTGAAAAAATTGGCCACTGAAAACCTTATGAGCAGCAGTAGAATATCATCTGATATACTGACAGAAAATGAGTCCTTCAGGTTGGAAAGCACTCAAAATACAACTGAGGAAGAGCTGCCTCATCAAAGTAGAGTCAATCTTAATGACATGCATAGAGTAAAGCTTTTGGAAAACTTACACTATGACCAAGTAATTCTTCTTCTGGGAATAGACCGAAAAGAAGCAAGTCCATATGTCCACAAGAAGACCTATACAAGAATATTCATGCAGCTTTATTCACAATAGCCCAATCCTAGGAACAACTCAAATGTCCATCAACAGGTGAGTGGGTAAATGAACTGTTTATATCCCAATGTTCAGCAATACAAAGGAATGAACTACTGATATCCACACAAGATAGGTGAATCTAAGAAATGTTGTATGAGGTATAAAAAAACAGACGCAAAGAAATATATAATATGTGATTCCATTTAATAAATTTCAATGACAGGCAAAGCTAATCTATGGAAATAGAAATCAGTATACTGGTTACTTCCGTGTGTGGGGTGGTGTTACTGACTAGAAACATACACAGAGAAACTCTATAGTGATGAAAGTTTTCTATAGTTCCTTCTGGGCAGTGGTTAACTTGGGGTACATGTATGTAAAATTTGCTGAGCTGTATACTTAAGATTTATGCATTTTATTTTTTGTAAATTATTGCTTGATAAATAACAATTTTGAAAAGCTATGTGAAAAAAATACATGGAGAAAATCTCACTTTCTAAGAGCAATCATGAGCAAACTAAGACAAACTCATGAAGATAGTCTAAAAAGTAAATGAAAAAGGATAAATGAAAAAAAAATATGGGCCTTTTGCTCCACTGACTCATTTTTATCAAAGGACTTTCCTTCCCTACACTCCCTTTTTTCCTGGGGCTCAGGAAAGTAAAATCATTATCTGCTACTCTCAGGAATTTACCAAGAGTTCTTTAAAGGTGTATTTTCACAATGTTCCTCTTAAATTAGGAAATGCTTCATTTGCATTTCTCCTTAGGAAATGGTGCTATTCAAACACAAACAGCCAGGAAATAAATATTTTAGTTTGATTCTTCACTTGTCTTAACAAGAGATAGATTAGTTAATGTACTATTTGGTCTTCAGCAAACTTCACTAAAGTGTATTTCATTCTCTTAAATACTTCGATTAATTAAACTATGAGGCAACTGTGCTTTTCTGACAAAACTGGCATTAACTACACATTTTCCATACAACACACTTCAGTTTGTTTACAGTTGTCTTCTGATAAAGACTTTAAGTTGTTAAAGGAAGTCTTGTTGTTGTTGTTATGTGCCCTCGAGTTGGATCCGACTCATAGCGACCCCTCTTTGGGTTTCCGAGGCAGTATCACTATGGAAGTAGGTTGCCCCATTTTCCTTCTGAAGAGTTGCTGGTGGGCTTGAACTGCCAACCCTCTGGTTAGCAGTCCAGTGCCTTAGGCACTTACCTTCCTGAGTCACTAATGAAACAAAGAAGGCTTATTTTTCAAGAACGATCATGACAGGACTTCCATATGGCATCTGCTACCCATTATTCAGTTGACGTTTCCATGTCTGGAATTCTAAAGTTTGTTTGAAATTGTTAGTGACATTTATAAAATGCTTGCAGAATTTTAAAATGGACCCTAGAGATCAACAAGTCATTCCCCCTCATTTAAGATGAAGAAAGTGAGATTAAGAAAGGTTAAGTGAGTTGCCTGGGGGTTCAGCTTCTTTTGCTGACACATTATGTAGAATTTGGATGACTTCCTTGAACTCTGAGATAATGGGAGGTTCTATAATCAAACAGATATGTTGTTGCATCGTTTGTGAGCACATGCTCATTTTGTAGAATGGGAAGTCTGGATGAAGATCCTTTACAGCATCTAGACCACTTCATGCTCCTGGAAATTCTTGCTCGCAATCGCTATAATAGTTTCATCACAATGAAGTTTCTATCACTAACTTCAAGCTAAGCCTGTCCACCTCCTTGAACCATTAATAATTTATTTAGAAACCTATGAATCACTGCAACGTTTCTAATATGGCTTCGGAGCTGCATTACCTGATTTCACATCTGGTTTCACTACTTAATAAAGAAGTTCTGGTAGCACAATGCCTAAGTAAGGCATTTGATTGCTAACCAAAAGGTGGGCAGTTCAAACACATTAGCTGCTTTGTGGAAGGAAAATGGGTTATCTACTTCCTTAAAGATTTACTGCCTTGGAAACCCAATGGGGGTCACCATGAGTCAGACTCAATAACGGTGGGTTTGGGTTTTTCTTGTTTTGTTTTGTTTTCTGATGGTGTAGTGGTTAAGGCATTTAGCTGCTAACCATAAAAGTCTGTGGTTCAAGCCCACCAGCCCCTCTGTGGAAGAAAGATGAGGCAGTCTGCATCTGTAAAGATTTACAGCCTTGGAAACCCACTGGGGGTTCGCTATGAGTCAGAATAGACTGGTTGGCAGTGAGTTTTCCCCTCCCACACACCACTTAATAGTTGTGTAGACAAGTTATTTGCTCCCTGAACCTCAGGTTTCTCATCTGGAAAATGGTAATAATAATATCTTATTTCACTAGGTTTTTCTTTGAGGATTAGATTAAGTGGTAAATCAAGTCAGTCTTGTTCTGAATAAATATTTATAAATGTTAGTGAATAGATCATTTTGGAAAAAAAATTATATTACCTTTTGTTTTGCTTGGATACCCACTGCCACATTTTTGCATCTGTATTTCACTGTCTGGAATACCCTTCTCTCTCCATAGTATCCTCATTCAGGCTCCCTCTCAACTCCAGTTTCCTCCATCATTAACTATTTTGTCTTCATCTGCCTGATTTTCCATGGCATTCATGTCTCATAATACATGGTACTTCACTCCTTTGGCCTTACAGTTTTCTAATTATTTACCTGATGTAAGCTTTCAGAAACCAGGGCTCACCTAATGTGTTTCTTTTACATTTTCAATAGGACCTGGCATAATGAGGAAGATGTAGCAAATGCTTGAAAATCATTCTAGCAAAGAAATTAAAATACAGCAACTTCAAAATACTAAGCATTGACTCCAGTGATGACTGGGGAACTGTTTCAATGATGATACTCTATAAAAATCACACACACACACACACACACACACACATTGCATAGCAAGAGCATTGTAGCAAAACAAAACAACAACCAGAAAAAACTTGCCTAAAATTTGATCAATGGAGTTATGACTTTTACTGTAGTTTAAATTGTCAAAATCTAGTTACAGGTATTAAGTATTAAGATCAAAGCCCTGTTTCTGACATCTGCATCAAATAATGACCCAAAGCCATAAGAGACACATGCTTCTGAATATCTACAACTCTTTGCTAGCTATGCTTATGGTCACTCTTTTGAAAATACCTGGAAGTAATAGAGCCATCAGTAATATGCAACAGCAGCAATACCAAAAAACCCACTGCCATCAAGTTGACTCCGACTCATAATTATCCTATAGGATGGAGTAGAACTTCCCTTTAGGGTTTCCAAGGCTGTAAATCTTTATGGAAGAAGACTGCCTTGTCTTTCTCTTGTAGAAAAGCTGGTGACTTTGAACCATTAGCTTTCTGGTTAGCAGATAAGTGATTTAACCACTACACCACCAAAGCCCCTTCAGCAATGATTAAGAGTGGTTAATGCTTATGTGCATATATAGATAGATACATAATCTCAGAAAATGAGAGAATGCCTTGTCAAAATCTTTCAAGAAAGTACTCCAAATGCTTGCAATTCATGGTTACATTGCTCCAAAATTCTTTCATTTCCTTTATTGATGCTTTGACCACACAGTGTCCATTTCACAAGATATCTTTCTCAAGTAGAGCTAAGAAATTAGAATTGATTGGAAGATTGTCATTTACACTGAAAATTTAATCTTTTTAAGGCCTTGGTCCAATTTTGTGATTTATTTAAATAATATATTCTTTTCTAAGTCAAGGAAAGGTTTATTTATGGAAAGAAACTTTCTTTGTTGGTTACCAGGGGTGGAAGGGGAGGGGAGGGAACACTGTAAAAATAAAAATAAATAATGAATTAAAATTAAAATTAAATAATATATTCTTTTCTGTTTATACAAGTTCTTTGCTAACTTAGGGATCAGAGTTTTTATTTGTGTTTAATTTATAATTTCTTGTCATGTGCTGTTGAGTTGATTCCAACTCACGGTGACCCTATAGATGACAGAGTGGAACTGTTCTGTAGGGTTTCCTAGGCTGTAATCTTTACAGGAGCAGACAGCCAGGCTTTTCTCCCATGGAGCCGCTGGTGGGTTTGAACTGCTTATATTCTGGTGAGCAGCTGAGCATCTAACCATTGTACCATCAGGGCTCTTTCAATTTTTAGGGAGGGACCAAAATATCCTTGGTCTCAGAAGAAACGTATTCATAAATTATGCGCTCAGGAAGATTAAGACTTGTTGGGGCTCCACTCTGAAAGGAGTTTTGCTTATCTATTTTGCTTTCTCAGGGCACCAGTATTTGACTATAGTTGTTAGAATAATGTATGCACACTCACATAACCACAAAAATATAAGTGATATACAGGCTGTTTCTGATATTACTTTCTAATTTTTCCTCATTAGAAAATGGTGAGACATCTTGTTAGGTGTGGCTGGTGGAAATATGCTTCACTTAATTTCATTAATTCATCAATTCATTCATTCAACAAATATCAAATATCTTACTATGTATCACTGAGTAAGTACAGTATCATACATATTCAATCTGTATTCTGAGCAAATAATCCAAGAAGAATCCATTCATTCTTATTCAATCCGTATGCTGAAGAAAGCAATCTCTGTGAAGAAGAACATGGCATCAGAACTTGAGGAAGATTCATTAACAACCTGCAGTAAGCTGATAATGCACCCTTGTTTGCAGAAAGTGAAGATGGCTTGCAACACTGATGAAGATCAAAGACTTCAGTATGGATTACACCTCAACATAAAGAAAACAAAACTCCTTACAACTGGACCGATAAGCAAATTCATGATAAATGGAGAAAAGATTGAAGTTATCAGGAATTTCATGTTAGTTGGATTTGCAGTCAACACCCATGGAAGAAGCAGTCAAAAAATCAGATATCTTATTGCACCAGGCAAATCTGCTGCAAAAGACCTCTTTAAAGTGTTGAAGAGCCAAAGATGAAGACTAAGGTGTGTCTAACTCAAGCTATGGTATTTTTTTTTTCAACATTTGTGTGTGTGTGTGTTTTACAGAAAGTTTACAGAGTAAATTAGTTTTCCATACAACAGTTTGTACACATTTTGTCTCATGACATTGATCGTAATAATCATAATGTAACAGTTCTTTTCCCACTTCCTCACTGTGGTTACCTTTTCCCTGCGTCCTTCTTTCCTATGCACTCCTGCCCTCTGAGCTATCTCCCTATACAAATACTACCCTTCTGATCTTCCATGGTTGATTGTTCTAAGGAGTGTATCTACCTGGTGTAAAAGTTCACCTTATATGTCTATCCATAATTTGGCTGGAAGCCATGGGAATGAGTTCAATTCCAGGTTCAAAGTGTGATGAGGGGCCGTAGTCTTGGGGATTTCATCAGTCTCAATAGATAGAGACCAGTAAGCCTGATCTTTTTAATGACTTTGAGTTTTGTTCCATATTTTTCTCCCACTCTATCCAGGATCTGCTATTTGTGGTTGACAGTGGTAGCTGACAAGCCTTGGTGTTTTCAATCACCTCAGACACATGTGAAAGCTGGGCAATGATAAGAGAAACCGAAGAAGAACTGATGCCTTTGAATTTTGGTGTTGGCAAAGAATACTGAAAATACCATAGACTGCCAGAAGAAAGAACAAATCTGCCGTGGGAGAAGTGCAGCCAGAAGGCTCCTCAGAAATGAGAATGGCTAGACTTTATCTCATGTACATTAGTCATGTTGTCAGAAGGCATGAGTCCCTGGAGAAGGATATCACGCTTGGTAAAGTGGAGGGTCATAGAAGGGGAAGACCCTCAATGAGATGGATTAGCACAGTGGCTGCAACATAACAAGGGTTATGGGCTCCAGCATAACAAGGGTTGTGAAGATGGCACAGGACCAGGCAGTGTTTCATTCTGTTGTACATAAGATCTTTACAAGCTGGAGTCGACTTGACAGCACCTACCAACAACTATGTATCACGAGGGGACACAACAGAAAGGAAAACACACACTCCTGCCCACATGGAGTTTAATTTGAAGACTTTCTTTGAACTTCCTTGTCCTTGGTTCTTTGTACCTCCTTGTCCTTGGTTCTTTGCTCCTTTGCCTCTGTTCCCAGCAGTAAATTTTTATTTTGTTTTCACATTTAAAATTTTAGTTTGGACAAGAAACTTTGCAAATGAACATTACTATTTTAACCATTATAAATCTCCCCTAAGCAAATTAACAGGCAGAATGGAAGAAAGATTAGTATAAGAAAACGCTGAACAGAAAATCTCATTAATACTTAAAAAAAAAACCAAAAAAACAAAAAAACCTTTGTTATGCTTAGCTCTCAAGAACTTTGTAGAGTGATCCCTATCTCCTATTAACGATTAACATAAATTCAGGCCATTGCAGGTAAGTTTGGTAGCACCCCTTTTGCTCAGAATGTTTCTTTGAGGTAAGTTGGCTGTTTCATATGCTACTTTTATACCTCTTTAAAAATCTCACTATCCTTCATAGAGATAAAGGAACTGAGCCAGCAGAAACCCATTTGAGTGTCAACAAGGCATTCCCCTGTACATTTCTACCTGCTCTCTCCAACCATATCCAAGAGCTGGATGAAGAATTTAGGAGTTCTCAATGCTGTTGTCAGTTCCCCTAGGGTCAGTTCACAGTGGTTGAAAAGCAGACAAAGGAGAAAGAATGCAGCCTGCCATATGATCAAATACATTTTATTTCTATTATGAGAAACACGTCACTTTAGAGTTTCACCAGGATGAGGTTGGAGTGATTCCACCCATTTATATGTAGTGTTCAGATTAGAACTCATATTACTTGAGGGTGACACTTTCTTTATGACCTCCAAACTACATTGCTTTCCTGAACCTAAAGCAAAACAATTCATTTTTCATGGGCAGGACCAGGGGAAGTCAGTGATTGTGACCACCGGCAACACTGAATCACCTCTCCCCTCTCTTCTCAGGGCCTTCAGAAAGTGATTTGGGTGATTATTATTTATGGATTTTCTTTTTTTTTTTTTCCATTTCTTTAATTGTTGTTGATTTTGTTTTGCTAGGTCTTTATGATGTTCTTCTTTTTATTTTGGTGAGTAGGCTTATTAATTTTCTTTGTGGTTACTCTGAGATTTACTATTTTCTTCTTAAATTTAAAATAGTCTTGGTATCTCCTTGGAGCTCTGGTGGCATAGTGCCTAAGGCATTTGACTGCTAACCAGAAGGCTGGTAGTTCAAACCCACCAGCCACTTCTTGGAAGGAAAGTTGAGCAATCTACTTCCGTAGTGATACCATCTTGGAAACCCAAGGAGGGGTCGCTATGAGTCATATCTGACTCAATGCCAGTGAGTTTGGTTTTTTGGGTTTTGGTATCTCTTTGACTTCTCCATATGGAAGTTCTATGACTACACCATTTATACCTGCTTTTTATTTTGAAGTTGTTGTCATTTACACATTTGCATCTCTGCTCCCACTTTTAAGTTTTGTGGCTTTATTTTACTTTTGAGATTTGCCTGGGTTGGTGTCTGGGTGATGCTGTCTTGCGTTTTAATCTCAGCTTGTTGTTGGATGTTAGTTCTCTGTCCAAAGGACTCCTTTTAATATTTCTTGTAATGTTGGTCTGGTTTTCACAACTTTTTTTAGTTTCTGGTTATCTGGGGATGTCCTAGTTTTGCCATAATAATTGAGACTTAGTTTTGCTCAGTATATGATTCTTGCTTGGCAATTCTGTTCTTTCAGGGTTTTATGTATGTCTTATCATTGTCTTCCTGCCTGCATGGTTTCTGCTGAGAAAGGCCCTCTGTGTGTGCACAAATTGGCATTTCAGTAGATGGTGGAGAATCAAAGGGTTTCAGTGCATGAGTAGTCAGCCTGTTGGAACCGTCTGGGTGTGAGATGTGTGACATTGCACTGGACAGATGTTGGATGAAGGCACAGGAACTCCTGCTTATCGTTAGGCAGCGAGGCAGGTGGCACTGTGCTTCACTATGGATTTGTCTACACTGTATCTCTGTCTCCACTCTGGGAATCTGTGAAGTTATCTTCCTGAGCTCCTCACCCGGGATCGCTGCTTGCTTTATCTCAGGATGGTCATACTGTGCTGGGCTAGCTGATAGGGCATTCATGATCCTTGTGTCTCCTTGTTTGCTGTTTTTATTCAGTTTCTTCTTCCACTAGGTGTTCAATCTGATTCTTCATCCTTCCACTTATGGCTCACAGTTTCAAGACTGACATCTGTGTTATTTCATTTGGTTTCTTGTGTCTTTGCTGTGGGGATGACATGCTATGTTTGACTAAGTTGTCATCTTGCTCTGCCTCCTTACATTAGCTTTTGACAACAGTAGCAGATCACTCTCTGTATGCCTGTGGTCTGTCTGACTTTTTGTTTTAGCATTATTTATTATATGCTGTATTGGCAATACATGTATTATCCTCAAAATATAGTACAAGCATATATTGATTATCTTTTTAAAGCTGATATCATTTCTCTCTGCAGAGCCTTAGCAGTGAGGGTATTTTCTTAAGGTCTTTTCGAATGAAGAAAATTGGAATTATTTCAATGCACCTAATGTGCCTTCACGACTGAGCTACTTGGACAATTAGTTAATGAATCAATGGGCTCATTAATGTTTTGCAATGGTTAGTTTCATTCTTGGTAAGGTGTTTTTTATGTTTTACATGTTCAAATATAGTGTCCATTTGTTGTACTATTTGGTCCACCGATGTATCTCTTTGCTATTATAATATATGCTAATGATAATATTTGGCATCCAACGGTCATAGGTCAGATTTATTTCTTCAAATGTGAGTGATGAGCACAATGTAAGAAACACAGCTATGTTTTTGAGTGTTATCAAGAATTTTTAACAGAATGTGTGGTTCAGTTTTCACACTTTAATTGATAGCAACCTATATTGTGCTCAGTGGAGCAGAACTCAGGACATCCTAAAGTTTTCACTGTTCCTTTAAGTAACAATGATTTGATGAAATACTAAGGAGGATAGTGATTAAGTGAAATTTGTCTGCATATAGAAGCTATTTCCATGATTGTTAATGATATATCCATCCCTGTGACCACAGTAAAACTAACAGGAAATGGATAAATCTTTGCTAATTGACTAGGTTCAAAAAACAGGGAAACACAAAAGCTTTCCCTGTGCTAAAGGGCAGTTTTTTTTTTTTACAAAGCACTACTTATGACTGTCCCACATTATTCTGCCCTAAAGATGCAGTTGTTTGTTACTGTACCATATATGCATTCCTGAGTGATGAGTTACATAGGAATGTAATTTGAAGCAAAGAGCAGTTGAGAAGTTATGAATTGTAATTATGAACAGAAGTTATGAATGGCAGCCAAAAATCAGTTGGGTCCATTCCTAAATAAATTTTAGAATATGCCTCTCGTTTCTTTCATTTCTTGAAATTCTTAGCAAGATGATACCCACTGTTGGTTATAAAACTGAACTAAATGAAAATAAATAAGGTTTAAAAGAACAAAACAATAACTTATACAGAATGTTTTCTGTTTGCCAAACATGCATAAAGCACCAACATTATTTTATCAAATCTTTATTTTAACTCCAGGAGATTTGCACATTGTAATACCCTTTCAACGGCTGAGAAAACAGAGAGGTCAAAAAACGTTCCCAAGCTAACATAGCCAGTATCTGGACTGGGAGATTCCATGACCCTCGCTTTAACTATCTTGTTATATCTCTCAGGCTTTTGGCAATTCAGCAATTCTGTATTATTATTATTATTATTTTTATCTCATGCTGTTTATTCACAGGTCAAATTCACATCTCTTCCAGATAGACATTTTTGTGATTCTTTTTGGAGGATGGGCTATGATTCTTTTTAAAGACCTCTTTGACTTATCTCATATCTAACTTCAAAAGTTGCCAGGTCTGAGTAGTTTAAAATTATCTGGTACTTACTTGCAACCTTTTTAGCAAATGTTCTTCTGGCTTGGGGTGGCTTTGGTATTTCATATTTAGTAAAAGTGTCTGTTACTTGCCCTTAGAAAATATCTTGGTTTTATGTCTCCCAGACTGCTTGTTGCTGAAGGCAGAATGTGGAATGGAGAGTAGTGGAGTTTCACTGCTATAGAAATTAGGTGCAACTACTACATTAAAAACAACAGCAGGTGTTGTAAATCTGAACTTTGTTTTGTTGGAGAAAAAGAATAAAAGTAAAACGTGTGAATGGATGGGCTGATAAATTGCTAAGTAGAAGACAGCTTTCTTAAACAATTAAGACTTTCTACAAAGAAATCATGTTTTATTTTATATTGCACTTAAAGTGTGAAGATATAATGCAGATTACTAAATAATTAATCATGTAGTTGTTTTCCATTTTATCTGCTTTAGGGCATTCATCTTTTCCCAATATTTAAAAAGTATTTTCTTATTAGCAAAGTAATTCATGGTTATTGTGGAACATCTAGAAATATGTAAATAACCCAAAACACCACAATTAGAGATAACTGCTATTAAAATGTTAATACGTTCTTCTAATATCTTTATACACACATACACATACACATATATATATATGTAATATTTTTAAAATTTTATTTTTGTTGTCGTTGAGAATATACACAACAAAACATGAAGCAGTTGAACAATTTTTACACGTGCAGTTCAGAGACACTGGCTACATCCTTCCAATTGTGCAACCATTCTCCCCTCCTTTTCTGAGTTGTCTCCCCCATTAACATAAACTCTCCGGCCCCTAAGATTCTTATCTAACCTTTCAAGTTGCCGTTGTCAGTTTGATCTCCTACACACAGATCTGAAAAGGGCATGGTGTTCAAGGCAGACATTCTTCAGTAATTAAGCAAAACCATTATTGGGTTTTAAAAAGACTTCAGGAGATATTTTTGATTTAAGGTTTAAAGATTATCTTAAGGAAATAGATTCAGGGGTTTATCAGCCTCTGTGGTTCTAGAAAATCTGGATTCCATGAGAATTTGAATACATAATTGTAAATATAATCTGTTCTTATTACTTACAAATATATCAAAGAATCTTTTCATCTCAAATGTTCTTTGATGGCATCACTTTATTCATTTATTTACTTATTTTCCTCCTTTCCTGTCATTGGCATAATTTTAAATGAATCTTTAGTGTTTTGTGTGTGATTGTATAATATCTTAACCAAATCATTATGCTCAAAATTGAGTGTTTCCAGTTTTTCCCTGTTATAAACAATACTGCAATGAACACTTTTGTGGCTAAATCTTGGTACACACTCATGATTATTTTTTAGCTTAAAGTCCTATAAGTGAGCCTATTGGCTTGAAGGGCTTGAAAACCATACTGCCCAATTGCTCCTGAAGAATGATACCAATTTACATTCATGCAATTTGGATTTTTGATATTACTTTTTGAATAGCTTTAGTGGACTTTTATTTTAATAGCAAAGCAGAACCCCTTTTTGATTTGTGATATATGAACAGTAGATAGAGCTACTTCTTTCACCTTTCTATTAATTTCCATCTCAACCTAAGGCTTTATATTTTTGCTGTAATAGCACATGAATAAGGCTGCTGTAAAAGGAGCTCTGGTGATGTAGTCATTAAGGCATTTGGCTGCTAACAAGGAAGGCAGTGGTTCAAGCCCACCAGCCATTCTGCAGGAGAGAAGAGGCAGTCTGCTTCTGCAAAAACCTATAGCCTTGGAAACCCAATAGGAGTTGCTATGAGTCAGAATTGATTCGAAGGCAGAGACTTTGAGAAGAATGCTGGAAGGAGAGAGAAATGGTAGGGGAGCAAAGTGGGGAAAGAAGCAAACACATTACCCTAGATTTGGCTCTTTGGGAATATAGTTCCTTCCTTATGGCAGGCTTATGGTGGAAAGCAAATGATATGCCCTACTTTCATTCATTTTCTGTAGTAACTGGCATTTGGAACATATTATAGTGTGTTAAAGGAACAAGCTAACAAATGCTGTTGGGTTGCTTTATAGCTCTGGCCTACCCAGTGCACCCTTTGTACGCTTGAGTCTCCCTCTCTGCAAGATTCTGCTTCTCATCACTGTAACAGTAAGCTGAAATGATCTGGGTGCTTATAACTAGGGAGAATGTCTTCGGAAATTTAGCCGGATTCTCAGAAGGATGACATCTGCCCTCAACTCTTAAGGGACTACTTTATTTCCAAACAGAGAGTTGAAAAAATGAAATATAAGCTTTTTATTTTTAGAAAACATTTGAGATGGTGGATCTTTTTTTTCTCATGTGTATTGCATATAAATAAAAAAGGGAAATTAACTTTAGAGATCTATCTCAACACTGGAAATGAAAAAAAAAAAAACCATATTTATTTAAATGAGTCCATTTTGTATAAATATAACATTATTTTTATAGCACCAGCCTTTCATTATCAACTTGTGAGTACATAATCACATCACAAGCCAACTTGCTCTAATTCTGCATATTTTACTTGTTGTTGTTGTTGTTTGCCGTCGGCCTCAACTCATAGCCACCCCTCCTTGGGTTTCTGAGGTAGTATCACTACGGAAGTAGGATTGCCCAACCTTCCTTCCGAGGAGTGGCTGGTGGGTTTGAACTGCCAGCCTTCTGGTGAGTAGTCAAGTGCCTTAGGCACTATGCTACCAGAGCTCCTAGGGTCATGAAAAGTAAAAAGACTAGTTTTCTTTCTTTTCTTTTTGTAAACAAGTAATATAAGTAATTTAGTGTGAAGAGTTATGAGGATTGGACCAGTTGAACTGATGTGGTTCATTGACTACAAAGAAGAAACCGGAGCTCTGATAATAAAACATCTACTGAGTGAGTACAGTTGTAACAAAAACACACTTCATAACCCAACATAAACCTAAAAGTGGGTTATGTTCCTCCAAAGCAGTTGACAAAAATGGGTTTACTTCAGGACACGTGTAAACTGGTTTTGGATTAATGTCACTCATCAATCCTAGAGATAAGTGAAAGCCATTTAGCCCATAGATTTTAGTGTAAGTGTGCAAAAGGTGGATTGACTTGATGGGCATTTCAAACCCAATTTTTTCAAAGGAAAGTTTTCTTCTATGACATCTTCCCTTTGTAGAAGAAACAAAACCAAAAAACCAAACTCACTGTTGTCAAGTCAGATCTGACTCATAGTGACCCCTTCTTGGGTTTCTGAGGTGGTATCACTACAGAAGTAGATTGCCCAACCTTCCTTCCAAGGAGTGCCTGGTGGGTTTGAGCCGCCAGCCTTCTGGTTAGGAGTCAAATAACTTAGAGACTATACTACCAGAGCTCCCATAGAAGAAAGAGGAGCCAATAAATTATATTGTGCTCTAAATGTAGTCATTTGCCAAAACTCCTCCACTCAAAGTAGGCAATTTATTATACACTATATACCTCTTTCTAACCTAGACAATTACAACAGTTTTAGATGGCTTCAAAAGCTTTATACATATGTTTTTAGGGTGTTTTTATTTTGATTTGTTCACTATAATTAGCTATGGTGTGTTCTCAACACAATAGTTTTCATTGATGGTTTATTTTAGTGGTGAGATAATTTTATCAAAGAAATATCACCCACTATTCACCTTCTTGGGAGAAAAGAAGATTTTGGAACTGCAAAATTATCATGAATTTGCTAATAACAGTAGAATGCTATTACAGACTAGAACCATGACAACAAAAAGAATTGCACTCAACTGTAGTTAGAATAATCTTAACATGCCTGTGTTTTTGAGAATGGTAGCCCATCAGAATCAAAGTAGCATATGGATTCCCAAAGGAAATATTTTCCCAGACAAGGAAATGAAAAGCTATTATCTACTGTAACTCAAGGAATTAGATAAAGTGATGGAAACAAAAGTAGTTTAACTTTTTTTTTTTTTTTTTACTGAACTAAGCTTCTCTGTCTCCTTGAAATGCTAGTGAATACTTCTGCCTTCTAGCTAGAGATGAAATCTTAAATTAAGTCAAGCCTAAGAAAGATAATAACACAAAACAATGATTCCAAAACTCTGATATCATCGAAGCACTTGGGGTTTGGCTGAGTTCCCTCAGGGGGTTCTGAGCTGTAGCTTGGACCTCTTTCTGAGTGCTCACTCAGGGAGGCTTACTTTGCAATAATAGTAGTGACAACAATAACAATAATAGGACAGTACCAGTATGATTGTAAATATGTGATCCAATAATTGTTCAAATATGACCAAGATGCTAACTCAGCCATTGACAACAGCATTGAAAAATTTTCTAATACTTTTAAAATACTCTTTTCTGAAAAAAAGAGATCAGAATAGCCCTGTGCCTAGCAGGTAATAGGTACTCAATAAACGCTTGTGAAATGAATGAATCAGAAAATGGAAGAGAGAGATTCCATCAGCCTCTGTACTGGGTCCATGCTAACAGATTCCCTCACCTGGATGATTGTCTTTGTTTTCGTCTTTGTCCTGTTTAAGGCTTAATAAAATGGTCCCTGTAGAATATTATTGAGTCTGGTATCTTTCCATTAGAACAAATGGTAACAATGACGGGGTCCAAAGCCATCTTTATTGGCAGAAACCCTGGGGAGTTGAGAACCAGAACAGGATCCAGAGAAGGGATTCCTTTGTTGTTGTTGTTAGGTGCTGTCGCGTCATCTCTGACTCATAGCGACTTCATGTACAGCAGAACAAAACACTGCCCAGTCCTGTGCCGGCCCCCTGATCTTTTGCTATACCTGAGTCCATCGTTGCAGCTACTGTGTCAATCCATCTCGCTGAGGGCCTTCCCCTTTTTCGTTGTCCCTCCACTTTGCCAAACATGATATCCTTCTCTAGGGAATGGTCCCTTCTTACAACATGACCAAAGTAGATGAGATGCAGTCTGGCAATTCTCACTTCCAAGGAGCATTCCAGCTGCACTTCCTCCAGAACAGATTTGTTAGTTCTTTTAGCAGTCTATGGTACTTTACTTTCAGTGTTCTTCAACAACACCACAACTCAAAAGCATTGACTCTTCTTTGGTCTTGCTTTTCCATTGTCCAGCTCTCACATGCATATGAGGCAATTGAAAATACCATGGCTTGTGTCAAGCACACCTTAGTCTTCAAGGAAACATCTTTGCTCTAAGCACTTGAAAGAGGTCCTTTGTAGCAGATTTTCCTAATGCTATATGACATCTGATATCTTGACTACTACTTCCATTGGTGTTGATTGTAGAGCCAAGTAATAAGAAGTCATTGACAACTTCAATCATTTCTCCATTTACCATGATGCTGCTTATTGGTCCTGTTGTGAGGATTTTTGTTTTCTTTATATTGAGGTGTAATCCATAGCGCAGACTGTAGTCTTCAATCTTCCTCAGTAAGTGTTTCAAGTCACTTACTTTCAGCGAGCAAAGTTGTGTTGTCTGCATAATGCAGGTTGTTTACAAATCTTCATCCAATCCTGATGCCACCTTCTTCTTCATATTGTCCAACTTCTCAGATTTTTTTTTTCAGCATACAGATTGAATAATTATGACAAAAGGATACAACCTTGATGCACTCCCTTCTTGATTTTAAACCATGCAGTGTCCTCTTGTACTTTTCAAACAACAGCCTGCTGGTCTATGTACACATTCCTCATAAGCACAATTAAGTGTTCTGGAATTCCCATTCTTCTCAATGTTATCCATAATTTGTTATGATCCACACAATCAAATGCCTTTGCAAATTCAATAAAACACAAGTAAACATCTTTCTGGTGTTTTTTCTTTGAGCCAAGATCCATCTGACATCAGTAATGATATCCCTTGTTCCATGTCCTCTTCTGAATCCAGCTTGCATTTCTGGAAGTTCTCTATCAATATACTGCTGTAACCGTTTTTGAATTATCTTCAGTAAGATTTTATTTGTGTGCATATTAATGATATCTTTCAATAATTTGCATATTCTGTGGTATCACCTTTCTTTGGAATGGGTACAAATATGGATCTTTTCCAGTCAGTTGGCCAAGTAGTTGTTTTCCAAATCTCTTGGCATAGCAGAGTGAGTGCCTATAGTGCGACATCCTTTTGTTGAAACATCTCAATGGGTATACCATCAATATCTGGAGCCTTGTTTTTCACTTCTCTCAGTGCAGTTTCAATTTCTTCCTGCAATACCATTGGTTCTTGATCATATGACACCCCCTGAAATGGATGAAGATTGACCAGGTCTTCTTGGTACAGTGACTCTGTGTATTCCTTCCATCTTCTTTTGATGTTTCCTGCATCATTCAAGATATTGTCCATAGAATCTTTCAATATTGCAACTCGAGGCTTAATTTTTTTCAGTTCTTTCACTTTGAGAAATGCCAAGTGTGTTTTTTCCTCTTTGGCTTTCTAACTCCATGTCTTTGCACATTTCATTATAATAATTGACTTTGTCTTCTTGAGCTGCTCTTTGAAATCGTCTGTTCAACTTTTTTTTATCTTGTCATTTCTTCCATTTGCTTTAGCTACTCTTCATTCAAGGACAAGTTTCAGAATCTCTTCTAACATCCATTTTGATCTTTTCTTCCTTTCCTGTCTTTTTAATGCCCTTTTGCTTTCTTCATGGAAGATGTTCTTGGTGTCATCCCACAATTCCTCTGGGTTTCAGTCACTGGTACTCAGTGCATCAAATCTGTTCTTTAAATGGCCTCTAAATTCAAGAAGGATATAATCAAGGTCATATTTTGGCTCTCATGGACTTGTTTTAATTGTTTTCAACTTGAACTTGAACTTGCAAATGAGCAGTTGATGGTCTGTTCCACAGTCAGCCTTGTTTTGGCTGAAGATATTGAGCTTCTCCATTGTCTCTTGCCACAGATATAGTCAATCTGATTCCTGTGTGCTCCATCTGGCGAAGTCCTTGTGTATAGCTGCTGTTTGTGTTGTTGAAGAAAGGTATTTGCAACTAATAAGTCATTGGTCTTGCAAAATTCTGTCATGTAATCATTATTTCTACCTCCAAGGCCAAATTTTCTAGCTACTAGTAATTGTTCTTTGTTTCTAACTTTTGCATTCCAATCACCAGTGATAATCAGCACATCTTGATTACATGTTTGATCAATTTCAGACTGCAGAAGTTGATAGGCATATGGATATTATTCTATCACTGAAAACATTGTACTTCAGGATAGATCTGGAAACATTCTTTGTGATGATGAATGCCACTCCATTCCTCTTCAATTTGTCATTCCCAGCATAGCACATCATACAGTTATATGATTCAAAATGGCCAAAACTGGTCCACTTCAGCTCACTAATGCCTAGGATATCAATCTTCATGTGTTCCATTTCATTTTTGACAACTTCCAATTTTCCTAGATTCATACTTTGTACATTCCAAATCCCAATTATCAATGGATGTCTGCAGCTATTTCTTCTCATATTGAGTCATGTCACTTTAGCAAATGGAGGCCCTGAAAGCTCTACTTTATCCATATAATTAAGGTAGGCTCTACTCTGATTAGGTAGCTCTTTCCCACTCATATTTTGAGTGCCTTCCGACCTGAGGGGTTCATCTTCCAGCATTGTATTGGACAATGTTTCAGGGTTATTCATAAAACTTTGCAGTAATATAGCAGTGTTTCACTACTATTCATAAGGTTTTCATTGCCCAATTATTTGAGAAGTAGATGGCCCTTTCCTTCTTCCGAGGGATTCCTTATGCCTTGCTTTCTCCAAAGATCCAGGAGACCCCATGAGTAAGTGCTCTTGGATTTTGAGCCCTATCTTTCAATATGGCACTCCAAGAATTTTTAGTAAGTCTTGCTGTGTGTACCCAAAGCAACCTATACATTCAATTCAATCTCAATCCAGATCCCACCAACATTCTTTAAGTATATGTAAAAAACCAATCGCTAATTTTATATGGAAAGGAAAGAGACCTCAGATAAATAAAACACTATTGAACAAGAATAAAGTAGGAGGTCTCATCCTCCTGGATTTCAAAACCTACCTTACAGCCACAGTAGTCAAAACAGCCTGGTATTGGTACAAAAATAGACACATAGACCAGTGGAAAAGAATTGAGAATCCAGAAATTGATCCAGTGACCTTTGGTCAGCTAATCTTTAACAAAAAGCTGAAATCTGTTAAATGGGGAAGAGATAGTCTCTTTATCAAATGGTGGTAATAAAACTGGTTATCCATTTGCAGAAAAATGAAACAAGATCCATACCTCACACTGTACACAAAAACTAACTCCAGATGGATCAAAGGCTTAAATGTGAAATCTAAAACTATAAAGTCCTCAAGGAAAAAAATAGGGGTAAATTTAGGGGCCCTAATTTATGCCATAAATAGACTATCAAGCATAATTCAAAATACACAAACAGCAGAAGATAAACTAGATGATTGGGACCTTCTAAAAATTAAATTTTT
>NW_006921588.1:22670987-22671850 GCF_000298275.1 Orycteropus afer afer | reverse complement strand
CTTCGTCTCACCTATTTTGGTCATGTTGTAAGAAGGGACCATTCCCTGGAGAAGGATGGCATACTTGGTAGGGTGGAGGGTCAATGGAAGAGGGGGAGGCCTTCAACGAGATGGATTGACACGATGGCTGCATTAATGGGCTCAAGTATAGCAGGGATTGTGGGGCTGGCGTGGGACCGGGCAGTGTTTCATTCTGCTGTGCATGGGGTCACTATGAGTTGGAAACGACTTGACGGCACTTAACAACAACAACAACACAATGAATTGAGAGACAGATCAAGGAAAATACTGACAAAACTGAGGAAAACACAGAGAAAACCCTAGAACAATCAAAAGACAATACAAGAACAAAGTGACAAAATAAATGAAAAATTAAAAATGATACAAAATCTATACATTGAAATCCAGAAGATTAATACTAAATTTTCAGAAATAGATAAGACATTGAATGGGCAGAGGAGTAGACTTGAATCAATGGAAGACAGAATTAGTGACACTGAAGGCAAATACCTCAATGCTTCTTCAGAAAGCTATCAATCAGAAAAAAGATCAAGACAAAATAAAGAAAGCCTAAAGTTCATGTTGGGTACCATCCAAAAGAATAACCTATGTGTAATTGGAATTCCAGAACAGGAAGAGACAAATAAAACCACAGAAAAAATTGTCAAAGATTTGTTGGAAGAGGATTTTCCTGATATGATGAAAGATGAGAATATATCCATTCAGGAAGTCCAAAAAACCCCAAACAGGATAGACCCCAAAAGAAAATCACCCAGACATATCATCATCAAACTCACCAAAACCAAAGACAAAGAAAGAATCCTGAAAGCGGCATGGGAAAACTGAAAAGTTACCTACAAGGG
>NW_006921588.1:22667876-22669126 GCF_000298275.1 Orycteropus afer afer | reverse complement strand
CAATGAGATACCATCTCACCCTAGCATTAATAGCAAAGTTCAGCAACACAGAAAACAACAAATACTGGTGAGGATATGGAGAGTTTGGAACTCTCATACACTGCTGGTGGGACTGTAAAGTGATGCAACTACTATGGAAATCAGTATGGTGATTCCTTAAAAAGTTGGACTTAGAAATACTGTTTGATCCAGCAATCCCATTATTAGGTATATATCCTAAAGAAGTCAGAGCCAGAACAAGAACAGATATATCTACACCCATGTTCATCTCAGCACTATTCACAATAGCAAAGAGATAGAAACAACTTAAGTGCCCATCAGAAGAATGGATAACCAAATGTGGTATATGCACACAGTGGAATACTATGCAACACTAAAGGATAATGTAGAATGTGCAAAACACTGTATAACATAGATGTACCTGGAGGACGTTATGCTGAGTGAAATAAGTCAATCACAGAAGGACAGATATTGTATTAGTTCACTACTGTAAAAAGTCAAGGAAAGGTTTATATATGAAAGGAAGCTTTCTTTGTTGGTTACCAAGGATGGGCTGGGAGAGGAGGGAACACTGTTCGGTAGAGATGAGTATTGATTTGGGTGAAGGGCAGGGCAATATATCAAAGTGAGGGATCAACACAGTGGCACTGAGGTACATGGGAAGTACAGACAACAAAGATGAACCCCTTTGCAACATATAGTAGTACTGTGTTGTCAGTGATGGCAAGCATTGATCTATGGGTGAACATATGGGTGGATAGACTGAAAAAAAAAGGGGGAAAAAAATCTTGCATGTGTCTTTCTGTCTGAGAACTCTTAATGCTTTCTTTCTATTTGTTTCCCAGCAATTTTTATCTCCAGGTGTAGGTAAGATTGCCTTTGATAATCTTTTACAGGATATGGGGAAAAATAGTAGCAGGATTTGTAAGAAACTGAGATTAGATTCCATGATGCAGCTCCTGCTATCTCTGAAGATTGTGTTTCAGCACCTCTAAGAGTGCTTGGTTGTATCTGTAGGTTGTTGTTGTTGTGTGAGGTGCTGTCGAGTCATTTCTGACTCATAGCAACCCCATGCACAGCAGAATGAAACACTGCCCAATTCCACACCAGCTCCATGATCCCTGCTATACTTGAGCCCATCATCGCAGCCACTGTGTCAATCCATCTCATTGAAGGCCTCCCCTTCTTTCGTCGACCCTCCACCCTACCAAGCATGACATCCTTCTCCAGGGAATGGTCCCTTCTTATAA
>NW_006921588.1:22661738-22664609 GCF_000298275.1 Orycteropus afer afer | reverse complement strand
TTTTTTTTTTTTTTTTGCCTCCACTGATGGCAGTTGTGTGAGGTTCTGATTCTGTCTCTTACAAGAATTTTGCTGACCTTTGCTGGTGGCCATAATGAGAGATTCTAGGCAAATTATTGTCCAAGAAATTTTCGAGTTTGTGGAATCTTGGACTCTATAAGTCACACAAAAAAGGGGCACAGAATGACCCATAAAGCTGGTGGGGTGATCACTAGCCTTAAAAGACAGTTTATCCTGTATCAGGATAAACCAGTTCAGAGGATGGGCCAGAAGCTCTAGGCTGCCTCCTGGCCACAAGACAATGCCTCTGTGCCTCTTACGCACACACCATTTTAGCAATAGACTGTCCAAACCCCATGATGCTCCTCATCAGGATTTTACTGACCTTGAGGGTTCTAAACTTTGAACAAATTCAAATCTCTAAAAATGGGAAATGTCATATCTGGGGGCAATGCAGAGCTCCCTTACGGCCATAGACAGGTACTATGGCTCTGCCATTTGATTGTACCTTTTTTCTTGGCATAGTCTCATTAAGGATGGTGTGGAAAAATAAATGTGCCCACTTTGGAGTTCTCTACACAGTAAATTAGAACAGAAAGTCTCCTGAGTTAAAAAGCTTCTGAGAAACCTCAAGAAAGCAGAATTGTTTTCCTGCAGGTTACTGTATCCAAGTTAACAAAACAAAACAGGGAGCTACAATGTAAAAGCCCTTCTCTTATTTGCCCCCTTTAAAATTCATACTAGTACGGACACTGAGGGTACTTTCCAACTGTTGTTGTTGTTTGCCATCAAGTCGGACCTGACTCATAGCGACCCCTCCTTGGTTTTCCGAGGCAGTATCACTATGGAAGTAGATTGCTCCATCTTCCTTCCAAGGAGTGACTGGACTTTCCAACTAGAAAAATTAATATGTTTAAAATAAGAGACTAGGTCTCTATCTGGCAGAAAGAATTACGATACAATGAAACCAGGTTTCATATGGCTGTTATGAAGGAATCTCAGAAGATCATTTCCCTGCTAGGAATTAATTAAAACCCAATTCTTAACATCCTTAATAAATAAACCTGCATTTTTTTTTCCTACCAAGACTCCAGTTTAGGGTTTATACTTTAAACTGAATATACTAGAACCAATTTAGAATTTCAGTGATCCCTTTGAGAAAATGAGTTCCTATTTGTGTCTTTTCTTTCCCATGGAAAACTTGTTTAGTGTTTCTAATGTATGATATTGTCAAGTAAAGCTTAAGGAGAATTTTATTTCTTTTTGTTCCGTCTGCAAACATTTTGGTCTGTTGTCTTGCAGATGTATTGGTCCAGGACTCCAGCTTTCAGATTTTTGTTAACTTAGATTTTGCGCATATTAGTGAGCATTGTTACAAAGAATCTCAGTCTTTTGAACAAGACTCAGAAATAGAATGCAACATTTCACTGTTGGCAGGGGAAAGATGACAGCTCTGAATTTGTAGAAACTTTGATGTCAATCAGTCTATTTGAAAAGTACATTGAAAAAGATAAATTGCTTATTTTTATTGGAAAACAAGACCTTAAAAGGAAGCAAATTATTCTAAGTTGATTTCTGTAAGGAATCTTATGAAACATGCCAGAGACAGGATTATAAAAATAAAATTATTACTTCTGTATGTTATTAAATTAGAATATAGTATTTCTTCAAGAAACTCACTCTGATTTTTTTTAATAATAAATAAGCACTTGTATAAATTAAATAGTCCAAAGATTAAAAAGAATTAATGGAATGAATTCATTTTGACAAAGGTTTTTTTTTTTTGTTGTTGTTTGTTTGTTTGTTTATGATAGCCTTGAAAGTGAAATCCTTCTAAGTAACATAAGTTATATATTATGGGATGTGTCTTATTTAAGGAAAAGAGGTAATTTTGTCTTAAAGTAAAATTCGCACTTCCAGAATGAAAAAAGACATAGGACAAACCAAAAAATCTACTGCCATCAAGTGGATTCCAACTCATAGTGACCTTATAGGACAGAGTAGAACTGCCACATAGGGTTTCCAAGGCTGTAAATCTTTACAGAAGCAAGACTGCTTCATCTTTCTCCCACAGAGCAGCAGGTGGGTTTGCACTGCTAACCTTTTGGCTAGCAGCCCAATGCTTTAATCACTGTACCACCAGAACATCTTATGACAGTTATCAGAAAATTGGGTGATCCCCATTATAAAATAAACATAAACAAGTTCTCTATACTGCAGGGGAACTCTAGGAAGCCACAACAGTAATCACAATGAGACTCACCTGGTTTAGCCTGGGGAAATGTTTCTGACCCTAGCTAGAGACTTAAAGTTATATTCATATCAGTGAATTGGTTGACTGACCAGAAACCTTGTGATTTCCACAACTAGTGGTAAGACCTTGAAGGGGTAAATTTAGACTTGGGAAAATAGGGGAAATGATAAAAGTTTGAATGAAAACTTAGAAAATTTAAATAAACTTTACTTCAACAATAATTATGGTTTTTGGTATATAGAAATTTCAAGATCTGTACATAATTTATTAGTATTAAACTGAGCTAATAAATAGTCATTATAAATTAAGCTTATACTTTTGTGCTACAGAGAAAGGTTATACACATACACACATTTGTGTGTAGTAACGAATGTGTCGGGGCTCTGGTGGCACTGTGGTTAAAGCATTGGGTTGCTAACCAAAAGATTGGCAGTGTAAACCCCCCCCCCCCAGTCACTCTGCAGGAGAAAGATAAAGCAGTCTGCTTTTGTGAAGATTTAGAGCCTTGGAAACCCTATGGGGACAATTCTACTATGTCCTATGGGGTCAGTATGAGTCAGAATCGACTTAATGGCAGTGGGTTTGGTTTTTTGAATGAATGTGTTGATTTTGCCACT
>NW_006921588.1:22642922-22657094 GCF_000298275.1 Orycteropus afer afer | reverse complement strand
AAAAGTTTATTAAAAGGAACTTACTTAATATAGTTGAAGTTTGATATGTCTGTCTAAAGTTAATGGTTTATTTTAAGAGATTTTTAGGGGTTTAATGTTAAGTAACATATAAAACAAATAACTAAGTTTCTTGCTATTAAAATAATGCAATTTTCTTTGATTACTAGATTGAAGAGTTAATTTATTCTTGTGTGCTCTTGTGTGAGAATTCAGTTTCTCATTAGAATAAGATTCTTGAGTCAAAACAAGCTGCATTGTTTTGAAAAAAGAGGCTAAGTTTTTTTTGTTTTCACCTTTGAGATCTTTGGTTAAATAGCTTAAATATTGCTTTTCAGTGACCTATGATAAACCCCTAGACATTTTGAAACTTTGTGGGAAATCATCAAAATATTTTTCCTTCTTTTAAAGAAAAAGTGTCAAAAGGAAAAGATTCACTTGATATGTTATACATTACATGAAATGTGTTGTCAAATAAAGAAAATGGAAGAGAAAGAGGAGCATTGGACCAATGGTTAGGGACCTAGATTCAAAGCCAGTTCTCTGAGGGACCTTGGGACCCTTGGCTTCCTCTTTGAGCCTCAGTTTCTCAAACTATATACAAAGAGTTACATTAGGTAAGATTTGAAATCTCATCTAATTCTACCTGGGATTATGACCAGAAAAATGTATGCAGTGTTAGAAAGGAATCAGAAAAGGAAAGGGCAAAGTTACAACCATTAAAGTTCAGAGAGGTCAATAAAAATCAAACCACCAAAAGCAGTATCTGCAATATCTAGCACAGCCTGCCCAGATAGCTGTATGGCATCTGATATTCACAAGCAATTTCATATACATTCTCAGAACACATTGTTGTTGTTATGTGCCGTCGAGTTGGCCCCAACTCATGGCGACCCCTCCTTGGGTTTCTGAGGTGGTAGCACTACAGAAGTAGATTGCCCAACCTTCCTTCCGAGGAGTGGCTGGTGGGTTTGAACTGCCAGCCTTCTGGTTAGCAGTCAAGTGCCTTAGGCACTATGCCACCAGAGCTCCTCAGAATACATTAGCCCATATTATACATGAGAAAACAGTCTCAGCAAGGCAGTAATTTTGTTAATGTCATCCAAGTGGCAGAACTGACATTGGGAACTGAAACAGCACTCTGTTGATTCAAATACATAGAAAGCTTTTATAATCTGGTAACCCAGGTGAGAGGGAAACATAAAGTGGCAGAAGGATTCCACAGAACTGGGGTGGCCTAGCTTTCCTCTCCTGAGAAGGAGGCTCATAACCTAAGTCTCATAATTTCTGATCCAGAGTTTCGTGCATGAAGTTTTATTGCCTCTTGAAAGGTGAATGAGTAGGTTTGATTCATTGGAAGTCAGCAACAGCCTTTTAAACATTTGGGAACCAAGATAGGTAGTTAGTGTGCCTTGTAAAACTTTCTTATGGATGTCACCATCAGAAAAATTTATCTTAGCTTAGTATACTGCAAAGCTTATTCAAGCCCATCACATCTTTAGATTCAGTCATTGTTAGTTGAAGGTTTTGTCATTAATCCTAGCTTCATCTTAATTTATGTGATCTTGGAAAGTAGCGATTTATTTTGCTATCATCAAATATCATCTATTTAAACTGGGTCACCAAGATGTCACATTTTATGAGGTTATTTATACCACCTCACTTTTTTTGAGCTGAATTTTTGCAGGTTATTTTCCTTCTGTGTATTATTAATGAGAGGAATATGCTGTTGTTAGGTGCCGTCAAGTTGTTTCCAACTCACAGCCACTCCACGCACAACACAAGGAAATCTTGTGCCATCCTCACAATGGTTATTATGTTTAAGCCCCTTGTTGCAGCCACTGTGTCAATCCATCTTATCGAGGGTCTTCCCTTTTGCTGCTGACCCCCTACATTTCCAAGTATAATGTCCTCTCCAAGGCCTAGTCCCACTTGATAACACGTCAGAAGTATGTGATTCCAAGTCTCATGATCTTCGTTTCTAAGGAAGATATTAATATTCTAAGATATTCTGGCTCTCCTTCTTCCAAGACAGATTTATTCATTTTTCTGGAAGTCCATGGAATATTCATTATTTTTCACCAACACCATAGTACAAATACTCAATTCTTCCTCAATCTTCCTTATTCATTGTCCAGCTTTTACATGCATGTGAGGCAATTGAAAATCCCAGGGCTTGGCTCAGGTGCAGATGAGTTCTCAAAGGGATGTCTTTGTTTTTTTAACACTTTAAAGAGATATTTTGCAGAAGATTTGCCCAATGAAATATGTTTCATTTCTTGACTGCTACTTCCCTGGGTGTTGATTGTGAATCTAAGTAAAATGAAAGGCTTAACAACTTCAATATCTTCTCCGTTTATTATGACGTTGCTTATTGGTCCTGTCATGAGGACTTTTGATTACTTTACATTGAGGTGTAATCCATACTGAAGACTGGAGTCTTTGATCTTTATCAGTAAGTGTTTCAAGTTCTCTTCACTTTCAGCAAGCAAGGTTGAGTCATCTGCATACTGCAGGCTGTTTATGAGTCTTCTATGTTCTTCGTATAGTCTAGTTTCTTCTATTACTTGCTCAGCATATAGATTGAGTAAGTATGGTGAAAGGATACAACTCTAACACATATCTTTCCTGATTTAAAACCACACAGTATCCCTTTGTTCTGATTGAATGACTGCCTCTCGGTCTATGTACAGGTTTCTCATGAGCACAATGAAATGTTCTAGAATTTCCATTCTTTGCACAATATTATCCGTGATTTGTTCTGATCCGCATAGCCTTTGCATAATCAATAAAACACAGGTAAACATCATTTTGGTATCCATCTGACATAAGAAATGATGTCCTTTATTCCATATTCTCTTATGAATCTGGCTTGAATTTATGGCAGCTCCCTATCGATGTACTGCTGTCACTATTTTTGAATGAGCATAATTTTACTTGTGTGTGAAATTAATGATATTGTTTCATAATTTCTACATTCTGTTTGATCACTTTTCTTTGGAAAGGGCATCTCTTCCAGTTAGTGGCCAGTTAGCTGTCTTCCAAATTTCTTGGCATAAGAGTGAGTGTTTCCCATGTTCTATCTGGTGGCGTAGTGCCTAAGGCACATGACTGCTAACCAGAAGGCTGATGGTTTAAACCCAAGAGCCATTCCTTGGAAGGAAGGTTGGGCAATCTACTTCTGTAGTGATACCACCTTGGAAACCCAAGGAGGGGTCGCTATGAGTCAGATCCGACTCAATGGCAGTAAGAGAGAGAGAGAGAGAGAGAGAGAGAAAGCTGTTTATTGAAACATCTCAATTAATACTTCTTGATTTCAGAGCCTTGATTTTTTGTCAGTACCTTCAGTGCAGTTTAGACTTTCTCCTTCAATGCCTTTGGTTATTGATCATGTGCTATCTCCTGAAATAGTTGTATACCGACCAATTCTTTTTGGTATAGTGACTCTGTGCATTCCATCCATCTTCTTTTGATTTTTCCTGCATCATACAATTATTTTGCCTATAGAGTCCTTCAATATTGCAACTCGAGGCTTGAACTTTTTCTTCAGTTCTTTTAGCTTGAGAAATGCCAAGCGTGTTCTTCCCTTTTGGCTTTTTACCTCCTGATCTTTGTACATTTCATTATAATATTTTACTTTGTCTTCTTGAGCCATGCTTTGAAATCTTCTGTTCAGCTCTTTGATTTCACAGTCTTTCATTTGCTTTAGCTTCTCTACATTCAAGAGCAAGTTTCAGAGTCTCTTCTGACATCCATTTTGGTTTTTTCTTTCTTGCTGTCTTTTTAATGACCTTTTGTTTTCTTCATGGATGATGTCCCTGATGTCATCTCACAACTCATCTGGTCTTTAGTCTTTTGTGTTCAATATATCAAATCTATTCTTGCAAAGGTCTGTAAATTCAGTTGTGATATACTCAAGGTTGTACATTGGCTCTCATGGACTTGTTTTAATTTTCTTCACCTTCAACTTGAACTTGCATGGGACCTATTGATGGTCTGTTCTGCAGTCAATCTCCAGCCTTGTTCTGACTGATAATATTGAGTATATCCATTGTTTCTTTCCACAGATGTATTCAATTTGAAAAAAGGTATTTCCAACAAATAGGTTGTTGGTCTTACAAAATTCTATCATGTGATCCCTGGTGTTGTATCTATCACCAAGGCCACATTTTCCTACTATTGATCCTTCTTCTTTGTTTCTAAATTTCACATTCCAGTTCCCAGTAATTATCAATGCATCTTAATTACATGTTTGATCAGTTTCCAATGGCTGAATTTGGCAAAATCTTCAATTTCTTCATGTTTGGCATTAGTGGTTGGTGTGTACATTTGAATAATAATCATATTCACTTCCTTGTGTGGTTATGGATACTATCCTATCATTGATAGCATTGTGCTTCAGGATAGATCTTAAAATGGTCTTTTTGTTGATGAACCTGACAACATTCCTTTTCAATTAGCTATTTCCAGCGTAGTAGACCATATGAGTGTCCGATTCAACATGGCCAATATTAGTCCATTTTAGCTCACTGATGCCTAGGATATCAATGTTTATGCAATCCCCTTCATCTTTGAGGATTGTCGTTTTTCCTATTTTCATTCTTTGTACATTCCACATTCTGATTATTAATGGATACTTGCAGCTTTTCTTCTTATTTTGAGTTGTGATACCTCAGCAAATGATGGTCCAGAAAGCTTTACTCCAGCCACATCTTTAAGATTGCCTGTTTGAGGAGGCAGCTCATTCCAGTCATATTCTGAGTGCTTTCCTACCTGAGGGGCTCATCTTCTGGCACTATATCATACAATATTCCACTGCTATTCATAAGATTTTCACTGGCCAATTTTTTAGAAGGTGATTACAAGGTTCTTCTCCCTAGTCTGTCTTAGTTCTGGAAGCTCTGCTGAAATCTGTCCACCATGGGTGACCCCACTGGTATTTGAAATACTGGTGGCATAGCTTCCAGCATCACAGCCACTAGAGTATGACAAACAGACAAGGGGTGGGAGAGGAAGGCAGACCACTGAATTTTGTTTGTTGATGAAATTGGCATCTGTGAGTTCTGAATAAATAAAAAGGTAAAACGTAAAACACTGAAATACTTTATCTGTCCATGAGAAAGATATTTTCTAATCTCATAATATTAATCAAGAAAATCTTCAAGTGAAAAACATCCTTTTTTCTTAGTTTGTTGTTAAATTGGTGCAATCTTTATGTGTAACTTTCAAAATCACCCAATTATACTTTAGTAACTCTTTGTTTTATACACACAACACAAACACACACACATTGCAGCATAAAAATTAACAATTGATGTTTTTTGAAAAATATCTTGTCCACTAACTAGTTTATAGAGATATAGACAAGATAACTTTCTACATTTTAAGATAGCAAATAGCAACTACATGTCCATTAATGAACTAATAATCATCAATTCTAACTTGTCCTAATTATTTCTAATAATCTCTGTGGAGACTAATATCTCAAAAATCATGTATGTGTTGAAGATAGAAAGCAGGTTGAAACGTACTGATTTATTACAACTCTTCATTAAGGTTAAAAGCATTCCAGTGAGATGAAGACATCTGCCTTATATTTTCACATTGCAGAAGAGAAGTTAAGGACAGGAAGAACAAAAAGAAAGAAAATAATGTTTCAAGTTGAATTCAAGCCAGGTTTGAAGAAACAATGCCTACTTCATATCTGAAAAGTTGTCAAGAAAGAAAGTACCCCACGCCCATAATGACCACTTATTTTGAATGCTAGTAGTTATATTTAATGCTATGTATTAACAAAGAAAATTAGGCTACATGTCTTTAAATAATTTTTCAAAATCAATACATATATTTCAATTTTTTTTTTTCTTAATAAAAGAAACTCACAAAGAAACCTACTATCAGAGAATTAAGATGAGCTGGCTAATTAGTCAATGTACTAGAAAAAGATTTTTGTAATAGGCAATTTCTTTCCTCTTCTTTTAAAGGCAGAACTGGGTAAAATTGGCAATTATGGGGCTTAGTGAATAGCTACTCGATATCTTGGAAATCAAAGGAAAGGGCCAGTGGAGAGAGGCTGAACTTAGCTGTTGCAGGATTTTTATCTCTCTAAATGAGTGCTACTGACAGGAACCATATGTGTTATGTACTAGCTGAGGAAGAAAACTTGGGTGGTTTTCCAAAGAGCTGTGACCTGACTGTGTATGCATGTCTGTGAGCTCATATACAAATCTGATGTATTTATGATGTTTAATAAACACTTAGAGCCACATGTGAGCTTTGGGACTACGTGTTTCTCTCATTTAAAGGATTATATGTGAATATCCAGGTTGATTTTTCCTTAGAATTAAAATCAATCTTTGTACTCGGTGTTTTTTTAATCACTAGAAAAACATCCGTGTAAGTGTAAGAGCCCTTGAAAACGATATAAGAAAATTAATTAGTTCCCAATTTAACTTGTATTTAGTCCACTAGCAAACAAGAAATATCTCAAGCAGAGCTGATCACTCAAAACAGTAAGTTAAGGATTTCATTTTTGTAATCAAATGAGTTTACTTCATATTGTTTTGTGTTTGTCAGGTTTTTAATGGCAGATGGGGAGGACATTTTAATTACTGTTTCTTTCCATGGAATCTATTTTTCCATCATTTTACTTTTAAACTACCTGGTGCATAGGGAGCTCTGGTGGCATAGTGCCTAAGGCATTCGACTGCTGACCAGAAGGCTGGTGGTTCAAACCCACCAACAGGTCCTTAGAAGGAAGGTTGGACAATCTACTTCTGTAGTGATACCGCCTCAGAAACCCAAGGAGGGGTCTCTATGAGTTGGACCCGACTCGAAGGGAGTGAGTTTGATTTGGTTTTGAGTACATTATATAGCCACAACAATGCACTCAAACATGCCAGTGATCAGAAGATGGCACAGGACCAGGCAACGTTTGGTTCTGTTACACATAAGGTTCCATGGGTTGGAGCTGATTCAAATAACATCAGCCATGAACAACATATCGTTATATTTGAAGTGAGTTTCTTTAGAGAGCATACAGGGAGGTCATATATTTTTTAAATCCATTCTGATAACCTCTGTTTTTTTTTTTAAATTGTTTTTAATTGATGTGTTTAGACCATTTACATTTAATGTAATTTATTACATGCTTAGATTTAGATTTATAATTTTATTATTTATTTTGTGTTTGTTCTCGCTACATTTCCTTCTTCTATATCTTCATTAGTAGAATTGTTGTTCTCTTACAGATAACATGCTGTTTTTCTCTCACCATTATATATTTAACTTTGTTGTTGTTGTTATTTGCCATAGAGTCGGCCCGACTCCTAGCGACCCCTCCTTGGGTTTCCGAGGCAGTTATCACTACGGAAGTAGGATTGCCCAACCTTCCTTCCTAGGAGTGGCTGGTGGGTTTGAACCGCCAGCCTCCTGGTTAGCAGTCAAGTGCCTTAGGCACGATGCTACCAATATTTAACTTTAGTTTCCGGCAATTTGATTATGATGTGTTGATGCATGGATTTCTTTGTTTTTATCCTTTTTGGGATTCACCAAGCTTCTTGAACCTGTAGGATTATGTCTTTCACTGAATTTGGGAAATCTACAATCATCGGGAGCTCTGGTAGCTTAGTGCCTAAGGCACTTGACTGCTAACCAGAAGGCTGGCGGTTTAAACCCCCCAGCCACTCCTCGGAAAGAAGATGGGGCAATCTACTTCCATAGTGATACTGCCTCAGAAACCCAAGGAGGGGTTGCTATGAGTCGGGTCTGACTCGACGGCACATAACAACAACTACAGCAGCAATCATTATTTCTTCAATTAATTTTTTTAGTACCACACTCTTTCTCTTCTTCTTTTGGGACTCTAATGACAGAATATTAGCCTTTTTTATTGTCCCACTTGCCCCTGAGTTTTTTCAATTTTCTATTCTCTTCATTGCTTAGATTGGATAATTCTATTGATCAATCTTTAGGATTACTGACTTTCTTTTGTCATTGCTATTCTGCTATTGATCATATTCAGCTAGTTTTTTTCAGTTATTGTATTTTTTTTTTTTTGTATTTTCTACTTTGCTGTTCAGACTGTTTACTTTTCAAATTTAAAGATAATTTTTATTGCTTATTGGGCTATTTTTATAATAATTGCCTTAAGTCCTATCAGATAATTTGGTTATCTGTGTCTGTTTTCTTTTCCCATGTGAGTTGAATTTTGCTGATCTTTTAAATGTCAAGAAATTTTAGACCATATCCTGAAATTTTTGAATATTATGAGCTTCTGGGTATTTTTAGGGTCTATGCTGAATGTTCATAGCATTGTTTCATCAGGTAATCAATCTGAGTATGCTCAAGCTGCAAGTTCCAACTTGCTGTCTGTGGGCTATGATTGCAATGACAGTTCAGTTGTTAAAGCATTTGCAGTGCTTTTCAGAGCTGCCTCAGTGGCAGGCCTGGGACCTAGACAGGAGTTTAGCTATTCAATGCTCAAAGTTTTATCAGTACTGATTATGATCAGGTCCACACACATGCAGTTCATGAAGTCCAGGAATTAATAGATAAAGTTATAGGGTTGCTTTCATCATCTCCTCCCTCTCCATATGCTTCCCAGTAAGTTTGGTTCCCTTGAATTCCCCTCGTAAGGCCTCCTGCTGGAAATTTAGGGTTTTAGTTATTCTGCTCTGCTGTGTACTTTTCCAGCTGCACCTGGCTCCAGGGCTACGCTGTGGGAAGACTTTAGGAAAAATAATGGTAAACTCACCACTGGTTCAGTGGTGCTTTGAATTTTAGTCCCCTTTTCCAATTCCTGTACTATTTACTTTTCAGAGTCCTCAAATAGCTGTTTCATGCATTCTATCCAGGTTTTATGGCTGCATTTAGAGGGAGAACAGGTAGGAGTGTTTTTTTTTTTTTTTTTCTATCTTACTCAGAACCTGAATCTTGGACTGACATTATAAAATAACACATTTTGTCACAATAAACTTGTCAATTAAAATTTCAAATGTAATATCCTTAATAATTTAAAACATTTAATTTAAAAAGAGGTTTTCATGTATTTAATTCCTAAATCCCTTTTCTGGCATGCTTAAGTAATGGAACCAGGAAATAGCTGTGGCAAAATCAATACAATGTCATATAACAAGATAGGCATGACAGTATAGATTTATTTATATACCTGCATAGGATACATATTCAACCCTAAATTTTGATTATTCTGATTCTTGTGGATTGTCTACATCTACATGTTGGTTCCATAATGTAGAACATTTTTAGCTCACATATAAGCCTTCTGTTTGTATAATTCACACACAACCTTGTTTTTTTTTTTTTTAAAAAGAGACCTTACCTGAAATTAGATTTCCCTAAAACAGTGATTTTTGAGCTTTAACATGCTTCCATTCCAGGGATTTGATTCAATACTTCTAGGATGGGGCCAATGAAATTGCATTTCTAACAAGTTCCCAAGGCTCCTTGTTTCAGGACCACTCTTTGAGAACCACCATCCTATATGAGTAAATAGTTGTTGTTGTTGTTGTTATGTGCCGTCGAGTCAGCCCCGACTCATAGCGACCCCTCCTTGGGTTTCCGAGGCAGTATCACTACGGAAGTAGGATTGCCCAACCTTCCTTGCATCCCAGAATTTTATGTGATTCATCAAAAGCACAAATTGATCAATCAGTTGAAATTTGTAACTTTCTCTTATTTTCTGAGAGCTATACAGAAAACTGTATTTTTATCTTGAGATTTTTTTTTCACAATTGCTTTAAATTTTCATGAAAATTGAAATATTTTTAGCTAGTTAAATTGCTGCCACATATATGTATACACATGGAAACAAACACATATGTAGTATATCCATAACAGTAATATTATGAATTAGACTGAAAATAATTCACTGAATCAAATCAATTATTTTGCCTCTCCAGAGTCTAAAACTTTTAAAATGTCAATTATCTTAATTGTTTCTTACACATAAAGCCTAAACCAAAAAAAAAAAAAAAAAAAAAACCTCCAAACTCACTGCCATCAAGTTGATTCTGACTCACAGTGACCCCCTTTGGGTTTCTGAGGCAGTAAATCTTTACAGAAGTAGATTGCCCAGTCTTCCTTCCAGTGGCTAGTGTATTTGAACCACCAACTTCCTGGTTAGCAGTCAAATGCCTTAGGCATTATGCCACCAGAGCGCCTTCATATAGTCTAAATTCTTTTTTAATCTAGAACAGGGGCTGGCAAACTGTGGCCTATGGGCCAAATCAGACCAATGGCCTGTTTTTGTAGGGCCAGGAAGATGAGAATGGCTTTCACACTTTCAAAAGGTTGTAAAAAACACACACATACACAAAGAACAATATACCACAGAGACTATGCCCCGCCCCCCCCATAAAGTCTAAAATTTCTCAGCCTTTGTAGAAAAAGTTTAATGACCCTAGTCTAGAATATAGTCTGGTTAAATCAAGATGCAGGAGTCCCCAGTTAAGAATGTCCAACTTATGGACAACTCCTACTTGCCCTTTAAACAGGGTTTCAGTACTGTTTAAACTGGTTCTGTCATGGCTGACAAACAGAAACAGGACCAGGCCTGAATTTTTACAATTTAGGCAATTCCTCATGGTAACCAGAATGGGAGAAATTACTGGTAAAAGCCCTGGATAATGGGAGACTTGGGAGAGGCATAGTGAGCCCTTACAGGAGCCTGGTGCATAAGACTGGATTACTGGCAGGACAGTGGAGAGCCATAAATATTCAAAGTAGCATGGTTGGCCACTATCCTTGAGAGGGGTACAGACATCTTTGAATAGGGACAGCACTGTTTCGGCTCAAAAGCCATTTTATGTTTATGTAAATTTGTCCTCACTAGGAAATGACTGAGCCAAACACTGCTTCAACAAATTCTTCATCACATTTGCTGTCATGGGCAGCTTTTAAATCATTGAGAAGGTTTTGAGCCTTTTTTTTTTTTTTTTTCACTAAAATCAAAAAAACAAAACAAAAAAAACCCTACTACCAGTGAGTCAATCCCAACTCATAGCAACCCTATAGGACAGAGTAGAACTGCTCCATAGGGTTTCCAAGTCTATAAATCTTGACGGAAGTAGATTGACTCATCTTCCTCCAGTGGTTTCTTGCTAAATAGGAACCATATGCACCTGTTGTGATTGGCCAACAAATTCTTTTTTTTTTTAATAGTGATTTGGGTGAAAGTTTGTAGAGCAAATTCACTTTCCATACAGCAGTTCACATAAACTTTGTCTCATGACATTGACTACAGTTTACCACAATGCAATAACTTCCCTCCCTCTTCTTCCCCATAGTTACCTCTTCCCTGTGTCCTTCCCTCCATGCACTCCTGCTCCCTGAGTTGTCTCCCTGTGCACACACAGCCCTTCAATTTTCCTTGTTTGTTCTCTCCAAAGAGTGTATCTACCTAATGTAAATGTTCAGCTCATATGCCTGTCTTTTGTTTAGCTGGAAGCCACAGGAGTGGCTTCAATTCTAGACCTGAAGGGCAGCTAGGGGCCATAGTCTCAGTGGTTCCACCAGGATCTATCAGACTAGTAAACCTGGTCCTTTTTTTTTTAAATGATTTTGAGTTTTGTTCCACATTACTCTCCCACTCTATCCAGGATCTCCTACATAGATCCCCCTCGGAGTGGTTGACAGTGGTAGCCAAGTACCATCTAGTTCTCCTGGTCTCATAGTCATATAGGCTGAGAATTGCATGGTACACCAGTTGCTTGGACTAATTGCTTCCATGAATCTTTGGTTTTCTTCATTCATCTTTGCTCTGGACAAGGAGAGACCCATTATTGCATCTAGACATCTGCTTGCAAGCTTTTAAGATCCCAGTCGCTACTCACCAAAGTAGGATGTGTAACAATGTTTTGTGTAGTATGTTATGTCAACTGCGCTTGATGTCCCCTGTGATTAGGGTCCTGACCCCACAGATTCAACTACTTGCTCCCTTTGGGTAGCTGGCTGTGACCAAGAAGTGACTACAACCTTGTCCCTTGTCAGCTCTACTGTAACCTGAAATTCTTATAGAACATACCAATACACTTGTAGAAACACTGTCTGCCAATGCTATACATTGACCTACAAATTCTCAAAGATGCAATTAAGGATGGATCTCGTTTGTAACCCAAGGACTGCCTGTACTGCTTCAAGAGATAGCATAGTAGAGTGATCAAAAACATGATTTTTGTTGTTAGATAGCTCTAGATCAAATCTTAGCTCTATTCTATGTAACCTCAGACAAATTACATAATCAGTAATTTATCAGTATCCCCATCTATAAAATGCTGACAATAAAAGTACCTAACTCATAGAACTGTTTGTCAATTAAGTTTGTTAATAAATGTGAAGTCATTAGAATAGTTCCTGGCACATAGCATGAAGTAGACATTAATTACTATTATTTCTTTGATAGAATACAGTATTTGTTGTTGTTGTTGTTGTTATATGCCCTCGAGTCAGCTCCGACTTATAGTGACCCCTCCTTGGGTTTCCGAGGCGATATCACTGCGGAAGTAGATTGCCCAATCTTCCTTCCTAGGAGTGGCTGGTGGGTTTGAACTGCCAGCCTTCTGGTTAGTAGTCAAGTGCCTTAGGCACTATGCCACCAGAGCTCCTAGAATACAGTATATAAACATTAAAAGTGATGTTTATACTAAAACCAAAACAAACCCATTGCCGTTGAGTCAATTCTGATTCATTGAAACCCTATAGGACAGAGTAGAACTGCCCTATAGGGTTTCCAAGGCTGTAGATCTTTCCAGAAGTTGACTACCACATCGTTCTCCCATGGAAGGGCTGGTGGGTTTGAACTGCCAACCTTTCAGTTAGCAGCTGAGTGCTTAACCACTATGCCACCAGGGTTCCTGTTTATACTACATATTCACACCATATGTGTGTGTGTGTAAATGTTTTCAATATTCTATTCAATGTTTTCTATTTAAAAGCAAAGCACAGAATGGCCCTGACCACTTTGCAGAGTAAGTAAAAATCTATGCACTAAAAAATAAACACAGGAAAGAAAGACTACAAATTATCAACAACAGCCATATTAATATGATAAGAGTACGGGTGATTCTTTTCCTTCTACTTTTCCATATTTCCTAGAATTTCTAAAATGTAATATGAATGTCAGCTTACTGGCTGTACTTAGAAGCAGCCTTATGCCTTTGCCAAGGCCCTCACTCTAGAGATAGGATTACAAGATGAGCTAAGACTGCAGCAGTCATCATAATTCTGCCAGTATTTATTTTGGTCTTGTAAGTCGGGCCCTTCACATTCTTTGTACATAGTTGCATTTAATTAGGACTTAGAGCTAGCCATAAAATGTGCATTAATTGTCTGTTATTTCATAAATGATGGCCAAAATAACAATCCTTGATAGAAACTGTTTGGGGGTAAGCGCCATTTGATCCGTTCATCTTCCAAGGCTCCCTGCCCCAAGCAAAAGATTTCTATTTGTTATCTCCTTTTATCCTGGAGAATGACTAATCCTGCACTACCATATTAAGTACTAATTAAGCAGAGATTTGTCATTCCTGCTCGAGAACATTGAGCTGGGCTGTGGAGATATATTTCATAGACTTCTGACAGAAATTATTTTAATTAGACTGCTGCTAGCAGCATTTAAAATAGTCTGTATGGCCAGAGAGAGGACGAATGGCTCCTCAGTCAGATAATTTACTTATTTTTCTTTTTCACTCACCATAAATCTTTGGATTGCAGTTATTAAGCCTCTGAGGGGGAAGGGGATAGTCTGGAAGGAAATCAGCTAAACTTTATCTTACTTTAAATACTGGAAAAGAAAAATTCCCCACAGTTTCACTGAAAAAGACACTTTAAAAGAAAAAGATGTTCAAACAAAAACTGACACCACTGCAATATTTTTACTTATGAATGTTTCATATCTTTAAATAAAATAAAAATTCCACGTACCTTTCATCCATGGTAGGACCTTTTCCTTTTCACCAGTGTTATGTCCCCAAAATTGAAGACATTATTTGGTAACCATAGGTTAATCTGTTATTAAAAAGCAAACTAGATAAATACAATTAAACTGAATTTGACATTTAGCAGATGGCTGGCGGTTCAAACCCACCAGCCACTCCTCGGAAGGAAGGTTGGGCAATCCTACTTCCATAGTGATACTGCCTCGGAAACCCAAGGAGG
>NW_006921588.1:22640140-22642317 GCF_000298275.1 Orycteropus afer afer | reverse complement strand
TTGAACCACCAGCCTTCTGGTTAGCAATCAAATGTCTTAGGCACTATGTACATGTTCTAAAAATGTGCTGTAATATTCAACCATCATAATATCTTTTTGTGTTCTTCTCTCACACCTATGGTCTAGTCTTCCCTCTGTGAAGCAGTTGCTACCCCACTATTTCACCTTTACTTGGTGTTTTAATGCTTTATCGCTTACTTGACAGATTTTCTATAGGAAAGCCAACAATCTATCAAAATACAGACTAAATCCAAAGATTATAGGTACCACGAGTTCTTGAAGAACTTATACAAAAGATCCTCTATATGTTCACCATTTATCACTAGAAATGAAAAACTAAGACTCACTGGATCAGATTTCAGTGGGAAGATTGGATGTAATACTACGAGAGATCTGCCTCTGGACACCTAACAAATCCCAGTCAATCATGAGTGGGCTTACAATCTCCAACAGTCTGGCTGGCTACTATACTATTTTCATTTAGGAAAAAAAAAAAAAAAAAGTTTTTAAAAGAGAAGACATAAAGGCATGATTGTATTTCTCACTGTATATGTTTAGAAGTGGTAGCCTGTGTAATGATGTTGGAGAAATTATATTTGAAAAAAAAATAAGGTTGGTGAATAGTGAGAACACAAAGATGATTAGAAATGAATGAGTGGAAAGTGTTAGGGAAGAAGAAATGGTGGCCACAGCCACTGGAATATGGAGCATGATTCCTTTTAGCATAGCTGTGTGTTGGTTGGTAATAAACAGTAATTGTTATGGTAATTCAAGGAGCTCTGGTAACGCAGTGGTTAAGGCATTTGGCCATGAACCAAAAGGTCAGTGGTTAGAACCGACCAGCTGCTCCATGGAAGAAAGATGTGGCAGTCTGCTTCTATAAAGATTTATAGCCTTGGAAACCCAATTGTTGTCACTATGAGTAAGAATCAACTTCATGGCAGTAAGTTTGTTTTCTGGTATGGTTATTTAGTTATAGTCTTTCTCTCACTTTCTAACTCTTCAAAGTCAAACTCTGTAAATCTGAGTCTCTCATAAGGAATTTCTAGAAAAAATATACTATTTCTGCTTGCAATGCTTTATTACAATTTCAAAATTATGATCAAACAGAAAATTTGCTTTGCTAAATTAGAAATTCCGAACAAGTTTAATTTGTCAGTAAAACAAAATGAGGGAAGAATATGAGCTATGAACTTCTGCTCCCAAGATGAATCTTTGCCAAATAGGAACATAAGTCATTTCATGTTTTAAAACCAGTGATTCTCTATGGGAACTAATAGAAGGATTTAGCAAAATGAAGAATACAAGATTAACATTAAAAAGATCAGTTGAATTCCTCTACGCTAACTAAGAGCACTATGAAAAGGAAGTCGGAAAATAATACCATTTACAACAGCCACCCAAAAGATAAAATACTTAGGAATAAATCTCACCGGAGATACAAAGGATCTATAAAGAAAACTACAAAACACTACTATAAGAAACCAAAAGTGACCTACGTAAATGGAAGACTATACCATGCTCATGGATAGGAAAACAAATTCTGAAAATGTCAATACTACCCAAAATGATCTACAGATATTATAATTCCTATCCAGATTCCATTATTATTCTTTAAAGGGTTGTAAAAAATTACTACCAACTTTATATGAAAAAGAACTAGACCCTGGATAAGCAAAGCACTGCTAAAGAAGAAGAACAATGTAAGAGACTTCACATTCCCTGATCTCAAAACCTACTATATAGCCATGATAGTCAAAACAATTTGGTATTGGTACAACAAAAGATACATAGATCAATGGAACAGAACATTGAACCAAGAAGTAAACCTATCCACCTATGGAAAACTGATCTTTGACAAAGAGCAGAAACTCATTAAATGAGGAAGAGATAGCCTCTGTAACAAATGATGCTGGAAAAACTAAATATGCATTTATGGAAAAAATGAAATAAGAGCCATATCTCTCATCACATACAAAAATTAACTTAAGAAGGATCAAAGAAACCTAAAACAATAAAGATCATCAAAGAAAAAATAGGGCAAAATTAGGGGTCCTGATAGTAGTTCTGGTGGTGTAGTGCCTAAGGCATTTGACTGCTAACCAGAAGGCTGGCAGTTCAAACCCACCAGCCACTCCTCAGAAGGAAGGTTGGGCAATGTATTTCCATAGAGATAC
>NW_006921588.1:22608411-22640040 GCF_000298275.1 Orycteropus afer afer | reverse complement strand
GTTCAAACCCACCAGCCACTCCTCAGAAGGAAGGTTGGGCAATCTACTTCTGTAGTGATACTGCCTGGGAAACCCAAGGAGGGGTCACTATGAGTCAGAACTGACTCAAAGGCAGTGAGTTTGGTTTTTTTAATACATGGCATAAATACACTATCAAACATACCTAAAAATGCACAAACAGCATAAGACAAACTAGACCTCCTAAATATTAAACATTTATGTGTATCGAATGGCTTCACCAAAAGAATAAAAAGAGAACCTACAGCCTGGGAAAACATATTGGACAAGAAAGTAATCTATACAAGTTATAGAAAACTTCAACATCTCAACAACAAAAAGACAAACAATCCAATTTAAAAATGGGCAGAAAACATGAACAGGTACTTCACCAAAGCAGAGATTCAGGTGAACAAACAAGTGAAATGCTCATGATTGTTAGTCATTAGAAAGATGCAAATCAAGGCAACAATGAAATATCATCTGACCACAGTACTAGCAGAAATGTTCAAAACAGCACATGCTCATGAGGGTGTGGAGAGACTGGAACCTTCATACACTGCTGGTGGGACTGTAAAATGGTATAACCATTATGGAAAATGGTGTGGCACTTCCTGAAAAAGATGGAAATAAAAAATACCACTACTAGGTACATATCCTAGAGAAATAAGAGCCATGACAAAAACAGATGCATGTACATTCATGTTTGTGAAAGCATTATTCACAAAAGCAAAAAGATGGAAACAACCTAAGTGCTCATTAGCAGATGAATGGATAAACAAACTATGATACATTCACACAATAGAATACTATGTGGTGTAAAAGAATAACAATGAATCTGTGAGACCTCATAACATGAATGATTCTGGAGGACATTATGCTGAATGAAATGAGTCAATCACAAGAAGACAAATATTGGATGACACCTACTGTATAAAGCCAAGAAAAAGTTTACATTCTATCAGTAATTATTCTTGAATATTACTAGGGATGGGATGGAAAAGTAAGGTAAATCACTAACTAGAGCAAAGACACATATTAATGTTGGTGAAGGGGAAGCCTATACACAACAAGGGGGAGGTCAGCACAAAATGATGAAGGCAAAGGAGGAGATTGGTAGGAGCACAAGATTTAAAGGCAACTGATAAATACTATTACATACACAATCCTGAGATAACAGGAATAACAATAGTCTATGAGTGGATACATGGATAGACACACAAGCTGAACAGATGGGGGAAGGCAAATGGGACCACATCCACGAATGTATATGGGTTTGACAGAGGATATTTCTCCCTACATATATATTTATATGTGTTGCAAATACATCCATGAATATAGTGGAGTATACAAGGGGCAAAGTTATGAAAATTCAGCTATAATCAAACACCTAGAGGGAATGAATCACTGGGCCTGGGGCTCAGGTTCATAGTCTCAGTGAATATCAAGGTCAATTGGCACAACATAATCCACAAACAAAATGTTCTGCATCCTACTTTGGTGAGAAGTGACTGAGATCTTAAAAGCTTGTGAACAGTCATCTAAAGGTCTCTCCCTGTCTGGAGCAAAAAAAAAAAAAAGAGTGAAGATAATCAAAGATGCATGGAGACCATGAACTAATGAACCATATGACCTTGAGACAAGAACTAGATGGTGCCTGATTATCACTGTCGACTACTCTGAAGGGGATCACAATAGAAGGTCATGGATAGAGTGGGAGAAAAATGTGGAAAAAACTCAAAATCATAAAACGAACAAACAGGTTTATTGGTCTGGTAGAGACTGTTGGGATCCTCCAAGACTATCGCCTTTCATGACCCTTCAAACCTGGAATTGAACTCATGTCTCAACTTTCAGCCAGAAAATATAAAGACCTATACGGTGAACAATAACACCAGAGAGGTATTCACCCCTTAGCTTACTTGTGCTTCCTTACCAATCTGTAGTGAGCATAAGTAAGTCTTTACTTACATCGCTTACTGGGTAATCTGCCCCTGCCAACAGGGTTTCCAAGGCTATAATCTTTACCAAGGATGATTGCCATATCTTTCTGCTGCATCTCACCAATGTGCAGTGAGAGTTGAAAGCCACTATAATAGCAAACAAACAAACAAAATGTCTCCTATTTCATCAGTCTCTTGGCAATAATTGTCTATTGTGCAAACACATACCTTTCCTCGAGTTGGAACTACTGTTTGTTCTTTTGTCTTATTCTTGCTGTCAAATAGTTTGTTTTAACTCAGAGCTTTGAACTGGTTCATTCCAGTTTGATCTCCTGTGAGAGCCTATGGCATCTGACTGCTAACCAGAAGGCTGGTGGTTCAAACCCACCAGCCACTCCTCAGAAGGAACGTTGGGCAATCTACTTCTGTAGAAATACTGCCTGGGAAACCCAAGGAGGGGTTGCTATGAGTCGGGTTCTACTGGACAACAGTGAGTTATCCCAGATATACTAAATCAGAATCTACGCTCTAACAAGATGCCCAGGTGATTGTTACAGATTCCCAGGTGATTCTTATAGGTCCTTAGGTGATTCATATGTACACATGTACATCTTCTTAAAATGTCCTTTCAGATTTAGTATATCTGGAGTAGAAATAAGGAGCTCTGGTGGTGCAGGGCCTAAGGCATTTGACTGCTAACCAGAAGGCTGGTAGTTCAAACCCATCAACCACTCCACAGAAGGAAGACTGGGTAATTTACTTCCATACAGATTTACCACCTTGGAAACTCAATGGGTGTCACTATGAGTCGGAATCCACTTAATGGCAGTGAGTTTGATTTTTGGTTTTGGAGTAGAAATGCAAGTTCTCAGCAAGGGGGTCAATCAGGAACGAACCAGTTTGAAGCCCTATCCTCACACAATACTCTTTCTTCTTTTAGCCCATTTGCTTTTTTTAAATAAAATGCTCCTTGTTTCCATCATATCATATACTTACCATTTTCAGAAATCTCTGTGCTTTTGCAGTTCCCAAATGTGATGGGGCAAATAACGTTTGCCAAATGCCTCAAAAGGAAGTATAGACATACCAGAAAGATAGCTTTTCATGCCATCTATTGATCAACATATAGACCCACTTTAGCTTTAGAGAATCATTTCACTCTCATTTTGAAATTTTTCCATTAGAGAAGCTACTTTACAGGTTTATTTCTACATTTCTATTCGAATTTTGAATCCACTTTAATGTTAAATTTACTTAGGATTATCTTGCATGTAAGGAGCTCTGGTAGTGCAGTGGTTGAGGCATTCAGCTGCTAACCAAAAGGTCGGTGGTCTGAAACAGCCAGCTGTTCCATGAAAGAAAGATGAGGCAGTCTGTTTTGATAAAGATTAAAGCCTAGTTTTTTTTTTTTTTTTTTTTTTCCTTTTTAAATCTTGCATGCAGGTTAACCTACACACATAGACTAATTCTCACCATTAGGCTCACACACTTTTTTGTTTCTTATACTGATATCATACTGACATTGACCTAAAATATTCATTGAGAATATACCAGACATTCAAGTAAATATTTAAGCAATAAGTGACATATTACCCTTGCCTTAACTAGTTTGGCAGATATTATAAAACAATTATCCATTATAAGACTAAAGCCAAACCAAACATGTTTCCATTGAGTTGATTTTGACTCAAAGCAACACTATAAGACAGAGTAGAACTGATCCATAGGGTTTCCAGGGCTGTACTCTTTATGGAAGCAGAATGCCACATCTTTCTCCCAAAGAGCAGCTGACCTTTCATTAGCAGCTGAGCATTTAACTACTGAGTCACAGGGCTCCTTCATGACAAGCCAGCCTGGTAAAAATTTCATCGAGGAAGCGTTGCCCTTGAAGCCTCATTCTAGGATTCTTATTACTGATAGTCCTCAACTTATGATGTATTCAAGTTATGACAAACTGCACTTAGGACCATCTTTGTTTGTACCTCTTCTCTTTAGTAATGTATACTACATACAATATTGCAGTGCATAATCTGCTGATGTTATCATTCTCAGATGTTGAAAGATTGAAATTATAAAGGTATTGATAATAAAAGGCAATAATAATGAAAGCTAAAAAAAAATGTATTCTACTTATATAAGAACCAACTTATGACAGAGTCACAGGAATAGAATCCTGTAAGTTAGTGACTCCCTGTCTTTAGAGATGACAGTATGTGGTGTTGGTCCCCAGGAGAATGGCAATATACAGGGGCATAGCATTGAGACACCTACTGTCAGTTGCCACAAAACTAGGATAGTGGCTTACCCTTCTACCCTCAGAGAGTCCCAATTCAATTTGTCAGATATTTATTAAACATCTATCAAATATTTATTAAGCATCTTATAGGAGCTCTGGTAGCATAGTGCCTAAAGCACTTGACTGCTAACCAGAAGGCTGGTGGTTCAAACCCACCAGCCACTCCTCAGAAGGAAGGTTGGGTATTCCTACTTCTGTAGTGATACTGCCTCGGAAACCCAAGGAGGGGTCGCTATGAGTCGGGGCCGACTCGATGGCAAATAACAACAACAACATGTGTAGAAGGCATGGGACTGTTTCCAGGTTGCCAAACTGCAACAACAAAGAACTGTGACTGCTGTGTTCCCACAGACAGACATTAGTGTCCCCACTTGGGTCTGGGCTAAAGCATTCCAATTTCCTGGGTAGCCATACTTGCTTGACCATACCTGCATTGGATTTGGTGGTAGGGGTTGCTGAATATCATGTGAATAAATGCATTGTCTATTATATCCAAGGTTCACTCTGTGTAAAGAAATGGAGACATTTTTTATGAAAGAGGTTATTCACTTGCTAATGGTCCAATGAGATTTGGGGAATGTCTGCTTTCTGACTCTCCTTTCTGGTGAAAAGTCAAGAACATGCATGTGGGAAGATTACAGCCTAAACTAATATTCTGCATCACTTAAGAGGCCCCCCTCCAAAAAAAAAAAAAAAAAAAAAAAAAAAAAACAAAACCCAAACTACTGTTTTCGGAGGGTGTTAGCTCCTCAGCCCTCTCAGGTTGTTAAGATCCATTCCATGGTTAGGTCTCATTTCTCTGCATCAGGAGGTTAGAGGGTGATTGTGTTTGGTGCTCTAGAGTTTCCAGGGTGCCCATCTCCTTTGCCTCCAACCCCGAACACTGTGTTTTGAAATTCACAAAACTTAATTGTGGGGCATGTGGCCAATGCTGAAGCTGAGGCTGGGGCGGGGGGTGGGGGGAGTTGTGGCCAGGAGGAAATAAGAGCAAATTCCTCTGAAATGATCTGACAGGAAATGACAGAATATCGGCCTCAAACCTCCCCACTCGGAGAGGGAGCAAGCTGGTGAGAGGGAGAAGTCCTTCCTAATCACAGAGCGGTGCCAGAGCGCAGTAGGTGAGGATGATGAAATAATAAAGCATTTCCCGTCTGTGTTTTTCATTAGACCTGTTTTGTTTTTCTTCCAAGTGCTGGGGAAACAGAACAGAAGCCCCGCTTCAACCAGCACCACAGCGGGGCCCCCTCCCCTGGGAATAGCAGCTGCGCAAATAGGAGGGGAGCCCTCGGTGGAATTGGTTCTAACACCTTCCTAATGGAAATAATGATTTGTAAAGCCCCCTTTATACCCTTTGCTACATAATTAGTAGCCCATAGAGCTAAAGATTAAAAACGCTGTTCCTACTCCCAACATTTTTGAAAATTTGGCAAAACATTAAATGTTCCGTTCTGAGAGCCAAACAGGTAGAGGTCTTTGTATAGACTCGGCCCTGGCTCATTGGGTTGGCCCTTGAATCACTCAACACTTATTATATAGAAATTAACTGGCTTGATGTCAATTAGTGAAAATTTGTTAGCAGACATACCCAATGGGACTCACCCCCACCCAATTTGGTAGTTATTGTGAAAAATATCTAAACGCAGTTCATTCAAACTAAATCAGATAGTGTTAGATGCCACAAGTTGTGTTTGTCTCTTTTACAGGGTGACTGTGTGTGAGTGTGCATGTGTGTGCTTAAGACCAGGCTGAACATCAATTTTTACTCATCTTTCAGAGAAGATAATTAAGAGGAAGCTCAAAAGGAGGCTGGCTGGAAAATTCTCTCCAGCCCCAAGAAATAACCAATCCAAAATGCCTGTTGTTAAATGGATCATAAAAGCACTGGGAAATCAATATTTGACTTTCTGTTTCAGGAATGGTGGCTGCTACATGCAGTTTTAGATCAATCTGCTATAGTCATTGTGCCCTGAGACCCAAATAATTTCTGCATGGAAATCTCACTTGTTTATCATGTAATTGCCACTCCCATCCCAATATTGAGTAGCTTGGATAAAACAAACCACGTGATAAAGAAAATAAGAACTCATTTTATTAAATATCTAGGAGAAGTTCTCAGGTGACCTGAAAATGTAATTAAACCTAAATAAGCAGATTACTGGCTGAAAAGCAAGATTGATAGATGACCCCCTTCAGCTAAAAGAGATTGCTTAATGGACTGAGCAACAATTCTGGACTCTTTCCACCTTGAATCAGGCAGGCTCCACTCCACCACTTCCTCTCCTAAGATAAATGAAGCTCCATGAGGCCGCTGTGAGGGAGCCCAGAGAAGAGAACCGAGGCAACGTGCGACAAGCAGATGTGTGACACTCCTCGTAAAAATAGCCAAAGATGCTCAGAGCAGCATTTCCAAGGGCTTCCTCCTTATTATCTCATTATCCTCTTGGACTTACCATCCAGGAGAACTACAGAACTTGGTCCTAAAAGGTTAAATTTATATCTGACTTTTTGAAAAGAAGATACAAATTGCATTAGAAAATAAAGAGGTAGAGAAAATGATGTTAAAGCCTCAGTAGGAAAAATAAGCTGAAATAATGAAAAATAACGGTTGTAACTGTACTCCTATCCACACAAAAAAAGAAGCCAGACTCTATAATCCATCAGGTTTGTGTATATTTCTCATTGACAATGTTGGCAAAGTTTCTAACTCTGAGCTTTTTCACCTTGTTTTTTTTGAAGGTCATTTTGGTGAAGTTTGGGTAGCATAAATTTCAGCCCCAATTCTATAAAACTGATCTATTTCAATTTCAAGAAAATTGGAGCATTTTGGATTTATCATCTTGGTTTTCTGCTTTGTTTAATTTATAAACTGGAATTAAATGAGCCATTCCCTGTAGTGCTGTGTGACACTTTCAGAAATTGACAATGTCAAAACATAATGTCTTTTCTTTGATGTTGATAGGGGTTCTGTAACCTACATGATCAATGCAATTTATCATAAGATGAAGGCTGCCACAGCCTGGACTCCAGAGCAGCTTGATCAAGTTGCTGCTATCTTAGTGTGCTAGTGTTGGTCATCCAGGGCTCTTTGTTCTTGGGACTAGATATCAGTCCTCGAGACAGCATCTTACTGGCAAATTCACTTACAGTGTGATTTGATCCACAACATTTACTATCAACCCAGAGAAAATAATCTGATGGATCCCTTTTAATGAACCAAATTTTCCTACTAGTTTTGTAGAAGAAAGCATTGCTGTCTCTCAACTACGAAAAGTGAAATTTTGTTCTCTTCTCACTTCTGGAAGAGAGCAAGGGTACAGTTCCCATCCCTACCTAAATCCTGATGGTCTTGACCACTTATGGAATTTATCTAACTAGTAACATGTGGTTTACTTCTGGTGTTGTATGACTTAGAAAAGCACAAATTCAAGGCACACAGGCCACTCTATAGGTCTATAGTAAACCTGGAGTAGAACAAAGAAGTATTTTGATGCTAAAGTCCATTTGTCCTTCTGGAGTTCATCACTGATAAGATGATGAACTTGGTAGCATTTTCCAAAGCACTTAATCTATTTTTGATTAGAGTAATTCACCCCTTCTTTTAGCACTCCAACTAGCCATCTACGGTTCCTCTTGGTTCTGTGTTTTTTATCTTGTTTTATTATAGATTATGGGAGGACTTGGTTCTAGAATCAGTTTAAGAATTAATCAGTTTAAGAATTAATTGAGGTTCGAGAGCCTGTGGTTAGAACTTTAAGAACTATCCTGGACTATCAATGGAATGTACCCTTCTCCTTGATATTTGTCCTGATGTGAGACCCAGCAGGGCTGGTAAGTAAAGTAATCCTTGGTGGGTGGGGGGAGGGAAGAGGACCAGAAAGAAACAAGAACTGGTTTCCTATGGACTAGTCTCAATGCCAGCCCAAATGGAAGAGGCAGTCCCAAAGCAGTAGGGATCTTTTGTAATATTAGTAAGTATTATCAAAAGCATAGACTTACAGAAAATAGGTCAGAGATAAGTAAAAATAGTAAAAGTGATTCCTTAAGCCTTAGTTTCCTTAATTTTGCAAATAAAGAATTATTAACATTGTTAACACATGAAAAACTTGATTTTTTGTTACGTACAATTGCATATCATGCTCTTTACCTGTTTATGAAAGGGTCATGCTGACTTGGAGTTTAGTCCAGATCTTCAATTCATATAATAACATAAGGATTATACATTGACTAGGCTGACTTTTCGACAGCCTGAGAGGCAGTACAACATCATGATCCAGAATGCCTGGGCCTGACGCCCAGTACTACTACTTGTTATTTGGTGTATGCTTGGAAAGTTACATAGTCTCTTTATGCCTCAGTTTTCTCATCTATAAAATAGAGTAATAATTGTGCTATCTCATAGGGTTGTTGTAAGGATTAAAAGAATTAATGTAAGTAAAATACTTGGCTTCCTGTTTGCACGTAGGAGGTGGGTCTATGTAAACTTTAGCTGTTATTATTACTATGTTGATCTCCTGGGCACCTCTCTTCACCATGAAGGACCATTGTGGAGCTGGTTCAGGAGAGGCAATCTCTAGCAATGATGGCTTCCATAGCTAACTGTGCATAGCACAGTCAGACTTTTGAATGCCTCTCTTCACTTGAACTCTCTCCCCCCAGTCCCTTCCTTATATCAGCCACCCAGTTTGCATTCCAAAGAGTTCTCAGTTCATCATTCCCTGGTCAAGATCCTCTCACCTTTCTCCTCCTCTCACATCTTTTGGGTTTCTCCAGAGAGCTTCACGTCTTTCCTTTTGAGATCAATTAAGCCTCTCAGTTTCTCTACCCATTGGGAACTCTGGTGGTGTAGTGCCTAATGCATTTGACTGCTAACCAGAAGGCTGGTGGTTCAAACCCACTAGCCACTCCTTGGAAACAAGTTTGGGCAATCTATTTCCGTAGTGATACCGCCTCTGATCGCCCTACTCAATTCACTGCTCCTAGTATTAAAAGATCCTCCTTGGAAGGCAGGAGAGGGAGAAAGGCTGTGAATAAAAATTATACTTTTAATATGTTTATCTCTATTGAGTAAATAACTTTCTAAAATACATGAGCATAATCTCATGAATCTTTCTAATCTGAAGACAATACCTAGAGTCTAATCATTGGGCATATATTATAGTGGCAAATTTATTTTTAAAAAAGTATTCTATTGGCTGACTTGCACAGTGGCAGAATGATAGAATCATTACTTTATTATTATTTGTTGTTTTTAAATTGCTATAACAATCTACATTAAGAAATCTACCAAAGCTTATATTTCTCTTTTTACTGAACTATCAGAATGGATTGAAATTAATTTCTATTCATTTCTTAGAAGAACATTCAGTGTTTCCTTGATATTCACTACTTGGTTGACAAAGACAAATTCTGTTTTCAAATATTATGTGGCATTACCTGGTACTGTTTTCCTATAAACAAATAACAAAAAAAGCACACCTATTTTTCCATTGAGTGAACTAAGATAACTGAAGTCTATGGCACTTGATATATCTTGTAGCTTTTATGCTGTTGTCCAGTTTTGCATGATTCATAATTTATAGCTCAAATGAAGAAGACAAGCATGGGCATACATGGAAATTTCAGAGTTCTGAGTGTAGAGACTTGATGATAAGTAAGATCATCAAGATTTGTTAGAGCAAACATGTCTTTGCTGCATGTTTGATGCACACTAAGATGAGAGGTTCTAAGCTCTTCTGCAAGTGTGCAATAAACATGCAGCAAAGACATGTTTGCTCCATCTCCCAGAGAATCATAACTTCTAAAAAGGAAATGTCTACAAAACCCTATAAGGCTGGCAAAGTGAGCATTTGCTGCCCTCTTGCTGCTGCTTCCTTGTGATGGCCATTCTTCACCTGATAGCCCAAAGTCCTATCTTCTATCTCTTCGTTGGCCCCTTGTTTTCTCACAATGGCTGAAATGGCTAGCTGTTCATCAGAAACTTGTGCTCTGCCTTTCATAGTGCCCTAGGAAATGGCTTCCCAGGGAACTATATTGCCCAGACCCCTGTGCGTGTGGTTGGAGCCATGAGTTAGTTCTTATCAATGGACTATAAGCAGTGAGCTATGTCCGTTCTGGGTCAAGGTTGAAGAAGCAGCATGAAGATCTCTGGGTAGTACAAACTGTTTGCACTTGACCAATAACCAAAAGTTTCTCTGTTTGAATTCACCCAGTGGTACTCTGGAAGGAAGACCTGGCAGTCTACTTCTGTAAAGATTACAGTCATTGAAAACTCTGTGGAGTGCAGTTCTATTCTGACACACATGAGTGACATGAGTCAGAATTGACTCAAAGGCAACGAGTCCATTTTTGGTTTTAGTGGCTTTTTCATGTTCTCTTTTATTCTGCCACTATAACCTAAGGACTTTAAAGCATTTAAGGGTGGTAGAGGCACAATGTGGACGGAGTCTTCTTATTGTTGTTGTTATGTACTGTCAAGTCAGACCTGACTCATAGCAACCCCTCCTTGGGTTTCTGAGGCAGTATCAGGACGGCAGTAGATTGCCCAACTTTCCTTCCAAGGAGTGGCTGGTGGGTTTGAACTGCCAGCCTTCTGGTTAGCAGTCAAGTGCCTTAGGCACTACGCTACCAGAGCTCCCAGACAGAGTCTAGGGGGGAAAAAAAAACAAAAACAAAAACCCCAAATCACTGCCATTGAGTCCATTCATTCTAACTCACAGCAACCTCCTTTGGGATTCCAAGGCGATACATTTTTATAGAAGTAGATTGCCCAGTCTTCCTTCTGTGGAGTGGCTGGTGGGTTTGAACCACCAGCCTTCTGGTTAGCAGTCAAATGCATTAGGCACTGCACCACCAGAGTTCCTTGGAAGGAGTCTAGCCTCTTGAATCTGCTCCTGGAAAAAAGCTGTCCATTCACTGAAACATCTATATTGTACCGTCACATAATTAAGAAGTAAATATCTATTGTGTTAAGCCATTGAAATTTTATGATTTGTTAGAGCAGCAAGAATTACCCTAACCTAGATTATAACCTCTGGCCCCTATTTCATGCTCAGTTGGTGGAACACTAATGCCCAGAAGTAAATCAGGGGACTATGACTCATCTCCTTCCAGCCAGGTATATTTATGTTTACATTGGGGGATATTGAATTTCGAAAAACTTTTCAAAAATATGTTAATTTTAATGACTGTTCTGGTGGCGTAGGGCCTAAGGCATTTGACTGCTAACCAGAAGGCTGGCGGTTCAAACCCACCAGTCACTCCTTGGAAGGAAGACTGGGCAACCTACTTCCATAGAGATACCGCCTTGGAAATCCAAGGAGGGGTCACTATGAGTCAGAACTGACTCGATGACAGTCACTTTGGTTTTTTGGTTTGTTCATGAGCCTAGGTGAGTATCTTGTAGCACACAGATCCACTCTTTACCACCCTACGTGATACTGTGTAGATGGCTACATATCACGAGCAAATGGAAGGCTGACCCTGCCCCTCATCAGCATAATGAGCAGAAACCAGTGTCAGTTGGAGTCTGTATTCCTCACTCCCTCATTCATTTGTTCATTCACTCAACAACCATTTACTGAGTTCTCACTCTGTGCCAGACACAGTTCTCACTATGGGTTAAGGGACACAGATGTGAACAAAATAGACAGAGTTCTACTTCTCTAACAAAGTATTCATTCTGGTCCATGTGGCAGATAGTAAATAATAAATAAACTTGTATTCGGCTAGCATGGTGGGGACGAAATAAGATGATGTCTGATGCTTAAGTACCTATTAAGCCCTAAGAAATGGGGACTGTTAGGAAGTTGAACTGTAGATATGAAAATGTTTGGTAATAGTAATCCCAATGGCATCCAATAGAGTGATTGTGATAATCAGATAAAGTATGTGTTTATGAGTTATTTATTATCATTATCTACTTAATTGATGATGGATTGAAGCAAATATAAAGAAGAGTATGTTATGATCCCCCTCACTCTTTCAGTAACGTTGAAATATTTTCTGTTGGTATAAGCTGTTTGTATCTTGAGAGCAGAAAGATCACAGCCATAACACCTCTACACTCACCTCATGCCAACCCGAGTACAATTGCTGAAATGCCATGTAGGGGGGATGTGCCTGCCCTGAACCAGAAATAATTAAACTTTGGCTAAATTAAATGAGAGGAAGTAGGACCTCTCAAACAAAGTCATTGGCATAAAGGGGAAGACAAATAAATTCATAGACCCTAAATAGACCATCTGACTTGGCTTGCACACAACTTGTGTTCACCCAGTGGAGAGCCTCTCTCAAAACCCTGGTGTAGAATAAATCTATGTCATTGCCCTTGAGCAGAGAATTAATTTTAAACGTGTGCACATGAAGGGATGTATGCGAGAATATTCAGGTAAAAATATATGCAAGGCAAACTCTCATTTTGAAAGTCGTATCTATGACTTTCTACAAACAGGTAGGCAGAGCACACTGTTACTAATAGTTTGAGTTGCATCAATACAGTGACCATAAAATTTGTCATACAAACTGGGACACTTTTGAGAATGAAAGGACATGGTATTAGTAATTACACCATGAAAGCAAGAGTAATTGGCACTCTCCTAGGGTGCAGGACCAGACAGTGTTTCATTCTGTTTTACATAGGGTTGCTACGAGTCAGAGCCACCTCGATAGCACTTAACAACAGCAACAGCCTAGAGGGCAAACAGAACACAAGTTCATCCTTAGGAATACAGCTTCTATTGATTTCTTAATACTCATTTTTTTTTTTTTTTTTTTTTTTGAGTAAAAGGTGGGAAGGATTGTGTTTTTGAAAGTTTCAGAAGTAACAATATACTAGTATTTCTTTGTAACGGTGACAGAAATACACTAATTATTTTGGATCCCCACCTCCACTATGGGAAAGTACTTGTGCTTGTCTTTAATATAGGGTACAAAGTTGTCCAAGACATGACCCCAGGCTTCGAGGAACTTGTAGTTTAGTGGAAGAGAGAAGCCATGTACAGGCAATCTGATGATTGAATGTGATGACATTGTTAAGAGACATGTGGTATACTGTGGGGCTCAGAGCAGGGAGATGTTACTTCTACTTGGATATCAGACACAGATGTGTGGAGGAAATATCACTTGCGTTGACCTTTTTTTTCAGTTTGGATGGGATGGAGCTAGTGCAAAATGGGGAGAAGAATGGTTTAGTCTATAAGACATATAAACAAAGGCTTATATACAAAGCACCTGGTTGAGATCAGGAAATGGTGAGTTTGGATGAAAGGAGGATATGAAAGAAGGTAAAAAGTGTAGGTTGGGGCCAAATGGTAGAAAGTTGTGAATGCAACTTCAAGATTTCTGTTTCTTTAAGTGACAGTTGTCCAAAAACAGAAAGTCCTAATGCAAGGCGGCATTTGCTTGGAGGATTCAAGTCCCAGTGTTATAAATGATTTCCACTCACCACAGGTCAGTAGCTGCTATTTTAAATTATCATTAGCAATTCATTTCTTTACCTCAGGCATAGTTACATAGATAAGAAACAGAAATTGGCTGCCTAGCTTACAATAATTCTCCCAGCAGCTTTGCCAGGTTAGCACAGCTTTCTTCTGAGCAGCCACTCCTCTTTCCCCTGCCTTCACCATGTAGCCCAGCTCAGAGAGATGATGCCCTCACTGGACTCTGGCCACCATAACTAATTTAAGGGTGGACATGGAACCCAAGGAGACCAATTTGAGTCTTTTCCACGGACGTCTCTTTGGTGCTGAGATAAAAGCTCTTTCCTTTCTGGTAATGAGAATATGACATTTGAGGTGTCAGTGGCCATGTTTTTTGTGCAGTGAAAAAACTTAGGGACAGTAGGGAAATGAAACCAATGGGTAGAGAGAAATAGAGATGAGAGACATTTGTCCCTAACTACATCCCTGCCCTTCTTGGTTATGTTGTTGTTATTTGCCATCGAGTCGGCCCCGACTCCTAGCGACCCCTCCTTGGGTTTCCGGGCAGTTATCACTACGGAAGTAGGATTGCTCAACCTTCCTTCCGAGGAGTGGCTGGTGGGTTTGAACCGCCAGCCTCCTGGTTAGCAGTCAAGTGCCTTAGGCACTATGCTACCAGAGCTCCTATTTCTTGGTTATAGGAGCTAATAAATCCTCCCTTTGTTTTGCTAGTTTTGTTAGGTTACTGACACTTACAACCAAATGAGTCTTGTCTAATGCTTCCTTTATAAAAGCAAATATCATGGGAAGCACAATACAATCCTAACAAATTAACAACAGAGAAAGAAGAAATAGTAGATACAGAAGCCATGTAAGGTTAGTTCAGAGAACCTGAAGAGTGGGATGAGAATATGGATGGGATAAAAATACAGCCACAAGTGAATGACACTATAAGCAGGTAAGCAGTATGTAACATGTACTAAGTTTGTAACATTCTCCATTCCACTTAATCCAGTGCAGTAGGTGATAAGGAAAATGAGATACAGAGAAATTAAGCAAATTCCCCAAGGTCACATAACTAATAAGTGGCAAAACTATCATTTAGACAAAACCTCTTTCTGATTGCAAAGTACATGTACTTAACCAATGCTCTATATATGGCCTATCCCTAAGCAAATGCCATGATATAGGATGTTGAGGGTTATAAAGGGAAGAGGTCACCAAAGGCAAAATGTACCCTTTTCATAACTTTGCCAAGGATTAGTCCAGAGACAAAGACTTGGGACCCTTCGAGTGATCTAGGAACTATTTTGAAGAGGCAGATACATTTCTTAAAAGTCACAAAATCCAGGAATCCAAGTTCAACATAGAAGAATATGTGAGACTAAAGAATACCATAGTGAGATTATATGTATCTTGCATTATATTTTTTGAACAGTTCACTGAGAGTTGAAATTATAAGTTTCATTATTTTTGTCATTTATATTATCATGATAGTCCACACTTCCATGATCAAGATACCTTTTGGAACTATTTCAATCAAACATCATTAATTTTATTCTCCATTAATTTGAACTCTTCCTGTAACTCAGACAATGTCTAAGCATACTTATTTAATAAGAAGTTTGAAATAATTTCTTATTTTATCAATTTCCTGGGTGTTTCTCTCAAATAAAGAGAATATAATCTAGAAGAAAATAGAGTTTTTTCAAGCAAGGACTCAAAAACTATTAATTTCCTTATGATGCTTTCACCATTGTGTCCAGTAACCAAGTCTTGTATATTAAAATAATTTTATGTTTTGGATGCATTAATACATGAGGCAGGAGCTCTGGTAGCATAGTGCCTAAGGCACTTGACTGCTCACCAGAAGGCTGGTGGTTCAAACCCACCAGCCACTCCTCGGAAGGAAGGTTGGGCAATCCTACTTCCATAGTGATACTGCCTCGGAAACCCAAGGAGGGGTCGCTATGAGTCGGGGCCGACTCGATGGCAAACAACAACAACAACAACAACAATACATGAGGCAAGACTGTTGTGAATAATAATTTGTCATGGATGCTCTTCATATAATATGCTAGTACTCACTTATCTCTTCAAGTATAATATATAAAAAACCAAAACCAAGCCCACTGCCATTGAGTCAGTTACAACTCATAGCGACCCTCATTGGGTTTCTTTACAGAAACAGACTGCCCCATGTGTCTACCGTGGAGCAGCTGGTGGGTTCAAAACATCAACCTTCTGGTTAGCAGCCCAATGCCTTAATCATAGTGCTACCAGAGTTCCTTATAATGTATATAAACCAAACTCACTGCCATTGAGTCGATTTTAACTCATGGCGACACTCATTGGGTTTCTTTACAGAAACAGACTGCCTCATCTGTCTACCATGGAGTGTCTGGTGGGTTCAAAACATCAATCTTCTGGTTAGCAGCCCAATGCCTTAATCATAGTGCCACCAGAGCTCCTTATAATATATACAAACCAAACTCACTGCCATTGAGTCGATTCCGACTCACAGCGACCTCTCCTTGGGTTTCTGAGGCAGTCTCTACAGAAGTAGATTGCCCAATCTTCCTTCTGATGAGTGGCTGGTGGGTTTGAACTACCAGCCTTTTGGTTATCAGTCAAATGCCTTAGGCACTTCACCACCAGAGCTCCCTATAAAAAATAATAGAACTCCATCTCTTTGGAAAACATTTTGTAATTGAAGCATTTCTCTAAGTCAGAAAGCCTTCCCGCTCTCATTCCAATGAGTTAGGCTTTGTTCTATGTCTCTTTACTGATGTATTGAAAACAATTGGATAGTTTGGAAATTGGTTTTGCCTGAATTAGAGAGACAAATTTTACCCTAACTTGCTTCATTGAAAGATTTCTCTCTGAGATTCTGATTCAGCACGTATTGGGCCTGGGAAGGTGAATTTCAGCAAGCAATCCAGAGGATTCGACTGTAGGCGGTTCACACTTTGAGAAACACTGGATTAGATGATAGTTAAGTTCTTTATTTCCCCTTGACATGAATCTGAATTAGGCCCAAAGAAGATAGCATGAATGAAAGCGAAGCTTAGAGTAAAGTTCTGTGAAAAGGTAAGATTTCTTTTATAGAGAGAATGTATGGTGATTTTTCTCATTCTTACTCATTTACTTCAAGGTGAGATTTAATTTTCCGTGACAATCATTTCATCAAATGACACACATTCACATACTCACAAACACATAACTTTCCTTTGAGAAAATCAATGTCCTGTTCCCCTCCAGGGCCTTTTCTCTTCAGTGGGCTGATTTGTATAATTTCACCCTCAGCTGCATTTTTTGAATTCTTATTGATAATTGTGTATGATTTGTTATGAGGACAAACCCACATCAATAGGAGCATTGCATGCTACAAACTATAAACATAAAAAAAGAAAAGAAAAGGAACAATTGTCTTTCTCTGTTGGCTTTTTGGCAAATACATTTTATCTATTTCTTCTATGACTTGAAAATGAAACTATATTTTAATTATCCAATCGTTTTGAGACAGAGTTGTATATGACGATTGTTGAATTTGTTAATTTTGAAATTATAATATTGCAATTAAATACAAATATTTTAAAAGACTCTTGCATCTTGCTCTCTAGTTTTGTTGTTGTTGTTCTCAGTTAGGATACGGCCCATGTGCTCCTTTCGCACTATACCATATGTGTATGTCATGTATATGTCAAGCATTTGGGTCATGTGCTCCAGTGGAACCCGACTCATAGCGACCCCTCCGTGGGTTTCCTAGGCAGTATCACTACGGAAGTAGATTGCCCTACCTTCCTTCTGAGGAGTGGCTGGTGGGTTTAGAATTGTGCAATTCCTATATAGTAAAACCAAAACCAAGCATACTGCTGTTGAGTTGATTCTGACTCATATTGACCCTATAAAACTCACTGCCGTCAAGTTGGATAAGACTCATAGCGACCCCTCCTTGAGTTTCCCAGGTGGTATCACTAAGGAAGTAGATGCCCAACCTTCCTTCTGAGGAGGGGCTGGTGGGTTTGAACTTCCTGCCTTCTGGTTAGCAGTCAAATGCCTTAGGCACTACGCCACCAGCACTCCTATAGTGACCCTATAGTAGGAGGTTATTAATGCTTTTTGTTAATTCACAAATCACAAATTCATCACTTTTCCCTGACAGGCTATATAGCCTCTTGGTTTGTAACAAAGGTTTAATGAACAAATTCAAGAGTACTGTGGTATTCCAAGAGAAAAGGTTTACAAAATACACCACAAGACATTTACTAGTAGGCAATATATATTATCGTTAGTAATTAAAACTACATTACCCTTGTCAAAATGAGTGAAAAAGTGAGTCTTATGTTGTCATAGTCTTGCATTTTATCATGTTTGTTTCTCATCTGACTATTGGGGTGTTTTATGGGGTCTCCTGTTGCAGTTTCTGCATAATGGCATAGCATCATTAGAGAGCAACATGAAACACAATGATAAATTCACCCCTTGTTTATACACCAGGAATCCACTGGGCAAAATCTTGTAATCTAAACTGATCTTGCCATTGTGGTTAGTAAGCGAAGTTGTACTTTCCTCATCACTTTAAAAAGTGCTCTAATTCCTACTGTGCTTTTTCCTTCAATCTTGTGTTATACATATACCTCCATGGTTCATGATTTTTTTTTTCCCTCCTAAAATAGTTGATGATGAAATGGAGGCAAAAATACCACCTATCTTTCCTTTCTATAATCATGCTGCCTTTATTCATCCAATATATATTGAGTACCTACCATGTGCCAAATACTGGGTAGGCAATAAGGAGAGAATATAAAAATTAATAAGATAGTCTCTGACCCCCAGGAATTCACATTATGATTGAATAGACTAGTAGTGCATGAACAAATTAGATAAAATAGAATGTTGCAAATGCTGAGACATAAGCACATGACCCAAATGCTTGACATATACATGACATACACATATGGTATAGTGCGAAAGGAGCACATGGCCCGTATCCTAACTGAGAATTTGTCCATCCATAGGCTTCAAGGTGGAGGCAACCACTGAGTCAGACTTCAAGCACAAGTAGAGGACAAAAAAAAGAAATGGAGTATATTCCAGAGAGAGGGAAGTGCATATGGAAAGGTATACAGCCTGAAAGGGCACAACCTATGGGAATGAGGTGGGTAGGTTGAATGTGCTGTGGATAGGGGATGGAGAAGAGAGAGATTGTGTTGAAGCACTGGGAAAGCTCCATGTGGCGGAGCTGAAAGGGTTTTGCCCACTGTGCTAAGGAGTTTGGTCTGGAAGTGATAGATGAGCATGTAGCAGAGCAGTGTCACGATCACATTTAGGTGTTTGGAAGACGGCTTTGCTAGCAGTGAGGGTAGATTGGAGGGAATATAGACGGAGGCTATGAAACTTGCAGGAACCCAGGCAAAAGAACAAATCAAAGAGCCCTGGCCTAGGGGACTAGGGGAACCTATACTTAGTCCAGCTCTTCCTCTACCAGCTGTTTGACCTTGGGGTGTCATTTTGCCTCTGGGCCTCCTCTTGTACTCCTACAAAATGAAGGAAGTTGACAAATGGGTGATCACTTTGATTTCATAGTAGATGACTTTCTCTAAAAACTCTCCCTGCCCTTCCCCACACTATGTTTGACCCTCATGACCCTGAATCACAGGCTGGAGCCAATTGGATCAAAGTAGCCCCCAAGCTCAGTGTGGCTCTTTCTCTCAAAATTTTGGGCTGAGAACCATAGCATCTGGGTATTGGGGACCAAGTCACACTAATACCAAGAGAAAGTTTGTGAAATCCTAGTTCTGAGTCCCCAAACTGGTTTGTATTCTCCCTCTAACTGAAGTGTAGTTCAATTTTTCCTTAGGTTCTCTTTTAATTCAACCTCTATATTTGAAGTAAATTTTCTTTTTTCCTCCTTAAACAAGTTTGAGTCAGTTTTCATTACTTGTAACCAAAAATGTATCATCTAAACTACTTCCTGATCTTTGATGGGCCCAAGACAAAAGCATGACACACATGTGTAGCTGGTGTAGGGCTAGCCAGGTCCAGTCCATGCTATCAGTGTGGCTGTTCCTAAGTCCTCCTATAAGATTTCTCCATTCATCCATTGATGTGTCTGACATTTCCACTCCATCAGTTATGCTTATAAAATGTTTCTAGATGACCACTGTTAAAACAGACTTGGATGATCAGTTTTATTATTTATTCATTTATTAGCAAACAGGTCTCAAGGATGAGGGTTTTGAGGATGGACAGAGTTAGAAATGATCTAGATTAAAGAAGTCAGCAGACCAAAGTTGAGATTCTAGGGCTTCTGGTGACAGTCACTGGGCCCCAATGACCCTGAGGGTAGAAGAAGACAGCACCAAAAGTGGGGATGGTAAGGGGCATCTGTCAATGGAATCGCCCAGTGTACATGGTACTGTTTTGTTGTTGGTAACCTTGGTCTGTGAGAGGTTGGCTTGGGTCTTTTTTTATATTCTCCTTGTTCTTTCTGAATTGCATGAATAGGAGCCCCCTCTAGAAAGTCTAATTGATCAGTTTCTGGACATGTTCATGGGAAGAGCACATGCTTTAGGTCAGAGAGACTTGAGTGCCAGTGTTGACTTTGTCCTTGACCAGCTATCACTTAAGTGACAGGGCTTTAGGCTACGTGGCTTAAATGCCTGAGCTTTAGTTCCATTGCTTACAGTGTGCTTGTAAAGAGAAATTAAGCAAGGTGCCACATATAAAGATGCTTAGTAAATGTTCACATTGAAAGGAAAAAAAAAGAGAGAGAAAAAATCTGTAGTTACCAAATTTAAATGATAGTTTCGTAGGCAAAAATCTTCATCAAAAAGATGTTAATATGTGAGCATTAAGAAGTAGTTTGTATAGCACTAATTCATTAGATTTTATGTTTTGCTCCAAATGATAATCTCAGTAATTCATCTGTATGGACATGGTTTTTCCAAATGCATTTGTCCTGATACAATATCATTTTTATGTCTCTGACTACTGGCATTTTATTGGTTATTTAAGCAAATCTTCTCTGGCTGGAGACTCAGACCATACGTTAGAATTCTTCACCTGTGAGTGCACTGAAGCAGATGATCGACCTCTCTGTACTGCAGCTGCTTCAAGTATGAAACCAAATTCAAATCTGCTGCCCTAACGTATGAATTCTTCTTGGGAAATTACAAAAGTGATAACTTCAATCAAGTGCTAACCAATTCAGTTAGAGATATATTCACTGCACAGTATTTTATATCTACCTGGCAAATAGGCACTCACTTTCTGACCAAAACTGATTAAAAATTTATGCTAAAAGAATAGAAAAGCATGCTGATTCTGTTCATGTCACCCACTAACTTGATTCTACAAGGAAGAGAGTGGACTGCTTGCAAACATATATGAGCTAATTTGAATGATATAGATACTTATCTTCATTTGACAGTAGTACTGTGTGCAGTGGAAATTCTTAAAAATCATGTTCCACTAAGTGCTTTTGATGTACACTTCTGTATAATTTCTTTACTGAATTGAGTTTTGTTTGTAAGATTTTGTGGATTTTTTTTTTCATGAATGTAATGCATGCTGAATCATTAAGTGTTTTAACTTTTCTGTTAAGTATGATGGATTTTGGTAAATACTTTGTGGGGCACATTTGTCCCAATGGATTCTGGTGATAAGATAGATGGGACATGGCATGAAGAAATCATTGTATTCTAGCAATTTTATTTTCTTGGGTGAAACTTTTGAAAATGTGGGGTAACACATAAAAGCACCCTGCACTGACTGCACATATTTGTTGTTTGTGGCTACTTTTTCTTAGTGCTGCTTTCTGCATGGCCCTTTGGGTCCCTTGATAGGTAAATGATTCGAACATCATTTGGAACTCTGCTGACCCCTAGCTTGTTCTTGATAAGAAAGGAGAGTATTCCTCTTCTTTTGATTTCCCAGCCCGCAGAAAATTGCCTAGTGAAAGCCATCCTGAAGGACAGTTGGTCACATCTGCCCCCATTGTTACAGTTGCACAATGTAAAATTACTGACAATGCCAAGGTCAATAAGGAAATACAGCAATTGATGCCACACACAGGAAACAGTAAATATACTTACAAGCCTTCTCTTGCTGTACAGAAGCCCAAAGAGACAAGAGTTTTACATAATCACTCCTCTAGGATGCACCACCTCGTACGGTAACCTCTCAACACAGCAGTATGGCACCAACAAACTTCTCTCTGCTTTTCACAGTTACTCAAGTTCCCACCCCAATGCCAGTGTATACTATACATCTGAAAAGGCCTCCCAAGAAACCCCAGGGTGGAAAATGTACTGTGGACAAGGAAAAGGCTTTAAGGAAGAATTCAATGACAGAAGTGGAAATCATTCATCAAGTGCTGTGTATGTTGTTATTGCTGCTGCTGCAAAATGCTCCTCAGCACTCTCATGCTCTCTCAGTTGGATTGGCAAGTGGTCTCCATCTAAGAGCCTCAAAGGCTTCCCTTGGCAACAACTGTGCAGGTTCCCTACAACAGCTACATCGGCTCCTGAAGCCAACCACAGGCCTTATCAAACCTTAGCACATATCCAGCAACCAATCCACAGTGTTCCCATTCACAGAGGGAAGGTATCAGCCCCACACAGAGCCAGAGACAGCCTGAATACCCACGCCACATAAGGACAAATAGGCAGAGTTCTGATTCAGTCATTCAGTGTCTCTGTTGGTCTATTGAAGTTCTCAGAGTCTGGTAGAAAACTCTGGGGTTAACTTCTCAAATGTTAAGTTCAAATCTTAACTTAGTCACTAACTCTGCTAATTCACTATATGATCGTGAGCAAATTACTCAGTCTTTCTGAGCTACAATTTCCTCACCAGTCAGATGTTGTTGTTGTTGTTATGTGCCGTCAAGTGGACCCGACTCATAGCAACCCCTCCCTCCTTGGGTTTCTGAGGCAGTATCACTACGGAAGTAGATTGCCCCATCTTCCTTCCGAGGAGTGGCTGGTGGGTTTGAACCGCCAGCCTTCTGGTTAGCAGTCAAGTGCCTTAGGCACTATGCTACCAGAGCTCCTCACTGGTCAGATGTTGTTGTTGTTAAGTGCCGTCGAGTCGTTTCCGACTCATAGCGACCTCATGCACAGCAGAACGAAACACTGCCTGATCCCGCGCCAGCCCCACAATCCATGCTATACTCGAGCCCATCATCGCAGCCACTGTATCAATCCATCTCCCTGAAGACCTTCCCCTCTTTCGTCGACCCTCCACCCTACCAAGCATGACATCCTTCTCCAGGGAATGGTCCCTTCTTACAACATGACCAAAATAGGTGAGACGAAGTCTGGCCATTCTTGCTTCCAAGGAGCATTCTGGCTGCACTTCCTCCAGGACAGATCTGTTAGTTCTTTTAGCAGTCCACGGTACTTTCAGCATTCTTCGCCAGCACCACAACTCAAAAGCATCAACTCTTCTTCGGTCTTCCCTATTCATTGTCCAGCTCTCACAGCATACCAGGCGATTGGAAATATCATGGCTTGTGTCAGGCGCACCTTAGTCCTCAAGGAGATATCCTTGCTCCTCAGCACTTGAAACAGTTCCTTCGCAGTTGACTTCCCCAATGCTACACGTCGTCTAATGTCCTGACTGCTGCTTCCATTGGCATTGATTGTAGAACCAAGCAACGTGAATTCCTTGACAACCTCAATCTTCTCTCCATTTATTGTGATGCTGCTCATTGGTCCAGTTGTGAGGATTATGATAGGTGGAAATAAGGCTTGTATTAAATAAACTCTCTGACACAAATTAAGGAGCTCAAAATATGTTTGTGTCCTCCTTAATTATAAAGTCAATAGATTTATTCAGATTTAGGTACGAGTTGTTAAGTTAATTCTTTCCATGAAACAATGACATTAACCATTATAAAACATTCTCTTTTACTGATTGGACAGAGATGAACTAACATAGACAATGAAAGCATATTTTGTGGATGATCTTTGCCAATTCCACTTTGATGTTTTTGTTACGTAAGTGCAAAGCCAGATGGAAGTGATGAAATGGCTAAGTTGGAATACAGATATGAGACAGAGGTATTTTTTTCACTAGTTTTACCCACTGAAATATTCAGCATCCTCCCCAAGTTATAGAAGAAGATGTTCTACTCTAAGTCTACAGATCACACAGTCCCTGTCAAGACTCCCAGGGTCCTTTAGCAAAATCTGACTTTGAGTTAAAAGTGGAAAAGGGTGGTGGTGAGCATGTGCTTTGGAGACCTCAGATAACACTCTTGCTTATCAAACCTTGATCAGAGGATGCCAGAAATGCATGGAAAAGACTCGTCCTTCTGACCTTCCCCTCATAACATTTGGAAACAAGGGGACTCTGGGTGCTTTGGGAGGGGTCAGAGACAGAGGCCGTGTGTCTAAGCTGAGTTCCACACACATTTAAGAAACCTGTCCTTAGTGCCAGACATTGTGCTAGGAGCCAGGGCGACATTAGGAGAATTCATCACAACGACCATAAGACACTCAACCTCCAGAGCTAGAGAAGCTTTGAGCCCCAGCATCTTGATAAATTCACATTTATTTTGCACATTACACTTTCTATATATTTTGCAAACTGGCCCAGCAGCAACACAGACCAAAACAAACAAATAAACAAAAACAAGCCCATTGCCATCAGTGATTCTGACTCACAGCAACCTACAGAACAGAGTAGAACTGCCTCATAGGGTTCCTAAGGCTGTAAATCTTTACAGAAGCAGCCTATCTCATCTTCCTCCCATGGAGTGGCTGGTGGGTTTGGACCACTGACCTTTTGGTTAGCAGCCAAATGTTTTAGCCACTGTACCACTAGAGGTTCTTTACAACACAAGCATTACTGTTTATTGTTGTTGTGAGTGTATGAACTCATAGAGTTCTATTATGTAGAACATAATTACAGTAGTTTCAAATTCAGACTTGCATCAGATCTAAGACCTCAGTTGCCTAATTTAAAAATAGTCCAAGCTTTGTGATAAGTCATGCCAAGGGGGATAATAGTTAGTAGAAACTCATAGTACCCCGATCACTAGACTGATCTGAGGATTAAATGGAATGATTTATACAAAGCACCTAAATTTAGTACCTGTCCCATTGTGGGTCCCTTGATTCACACTGAGCTTCACCAAGATTTGAATCAATGAAAGGTGGCTCTAAACAGGCCACCAAGATCCTGAGTATAATTAGGCAATCATTAGTAAAATTATAGAATCATTGGGTTGAGAGGGATTTTGAAAATTCATCTGAGTTTTCCTTATCACTAGCTTGTATTTGTCACCTTTACTTGTAAACTCAGTTGTTCTTGCCCTATCTGAGCATGTTCAGAGTGAATTGACTTTTGGTTTTACTCTCTGAGTGCCTACAATCAGAATTACACCTAGTTTTTTTTTTTTTTTAAAGAACAAATTCCATGTGCTAGCCAGGGGGAGATGTTTTTCTTCTACCTTCACATTCAGACTTCAAACAGAAAGTGTCCTTACTGAAAAGACTGGCCAGATGCAGGTATATATCTCTGGGAGTTGTCCTGTTTTCTTTTTAAATTAGGCAATGAATATACTTCTTGACATGCCCACAAAAGATTTGTGGCAAAAACACCTTTCTTTCATGTAACGGGTTTTCCTTTAATCCTAACCTTAATGTATATCATTCTTGATGCATAATCTCAAATGGGCTTTGAACTAGCAAATGCTAACTTTGAATAATGAAGAAAAAAATGCCAGTTTACTTTATAGCTTGCCTTGTGATACATGGGGTTGAGGGGCAATGGCAATATAACTGTTCACCTTTCACCTTGGCACAAGCAGGTAAAATACTAAAGGAAGTTATTAGTAAGAAGTGACAATAAGTTAAAACCCAGAGGCCAAGTGTTCCTGATGCATTTGCATTCCTTGGTTTGTAAGGCTGTGTTTAAAAAAAAAAAAAAAAACTATCATCAAGACAGAAAAACTGCTATCGTTATATCACAGCATACTGAGTTGGAAACCTTTTAATGAAACACATAATTCTTGGGTTGTCTATATCGTACAATATTCCCATGCAAAACACTTTAATGCCTAGTATAAATTACCTTAGACTTTCTTAGTATGTATTACATTTTTAATCATGGATGTTCAGTTCTATTTTCCACTTGGGGTCCAGGACCATAGTTATCCAAAGGAAGCCAGATGAGTTCCATGCCTCTAGCCTCCCCTTCACTGGTCTTATTCTCCCCCTCCACTCTTCTTCTCCTCTTCCCTTCTCCACAACCTTCCACCCACCTCTAGGACCACTACAGTCCCTGATGCATTCTCAGTTGGAGGATGTAATTCCGTGCTTGATCGGAAAAGTGAGAAAATTCAGCTTCTCCCTGGATAGGATGTTTGACAAAGGGGCCGTCAGAAATGCTCCAGACCACCCTGCACCAGGCCCAGCACAGCTCTACCCTCTTCATGTCAGGATACATTAGAATGATCACAGAGAACCTGCCTCACACCTCATATGCCTTCTGAGAAAGGCACGACTGAAGGAATTTTTGAAATATTCGTGTAAAATGGCCCTGACCCAGACTCAGAGTAGGTGCCCAGTATGCTTGTGCTGCCTGCCTGGCTCTCCACTGTGGTCATGGTGATCTTTCTTAAACACCAAAGAGATCCAACCTTTCTTGACATATGATACTACTTCCATTTCTCTCCCTAAAGCAGAATTAGGCATTCCCACATACCCCTATCCACCATTCATCTGTCACTTGATTGTACTGTGGTGGCTTGCATCTTGCACTGATGTTGGAAGCTATGCCACTGGTATTTAAAATATAAGCAGGGTCATTCATGCTGGAAAAGTTTCAGCAGAGCTTCCAGATCAAAACAGATCAGAAGAAAGCTCTTGCAATCTACTTCCCAAAATTGGTCAGTGAAAATCTTGTGGATCACAACAGAATATTGTCTGCTATAGTGCTGAGAGATAGCCCCCGAGGTTGGGAGACACTCAAAATACACAGTGGCTGCAACAATGGAATTGCACATACCAACCCTTGTGAGGATGGCACAGGACCAGGCAACATTTCATTCCATTGCACATAAGGTCACTATGAGTCAGAGCTGACTTGATGACAAATAACAGCAAATGGATGTGCAGCTTGCCTGACTCTACACTGTTGCCATGGTGTTATTTCTAAAACACCATTGAGATCAAATTTTTCTTGGCACATGCCCCATTTTCCATTTCTCCCCCAACCCAGAATTAGTCATTCATATATGACCTGCAACACTGTCCTTACACCTCTATTAGAGCAAGAGTCACAATGGACCAGAGCTGGTGCACCATGTCTTTCTTGGCAATCTGTAAGCAAGTCTGGGACCCAGCCTTATTCATCTAAGAATCTCAGGGCATAGCAAGTGCTGGTCTGCAATAGTAGGTGTTCAATATTTGCTGAATGAATGAATGAATGTCATGCCTTGTGGAGAAAGATGTCGGATTTATACACTGCCATTTGAATCCTGTATATTTTAATTTCACAGTCTCCCATTGTGTAATGAAAGGAGGAAGTACTCTGATGGTGACAGAATTCTGTCTTCTAGAAGATATACAATGATAGTGAAACAATGACTCTATGTGTACATTTTCACTCCAGGAGATGGACAACATTGCTGCATTTGGGAGTTTGTTTTGGAGGGAGTGAAGAATTGGCTATCTCTTCTACAGGATTCCTCATTTTTTCCTGATGGAAAAAAATGTAGATTTTACTTATCTATAATTTTCCAGGGCTCTATTTTTTCAGCTGGTTGTTCCTACCCAGGTTCAGGGTCTAACTAGGGGGCTGGTCCAAGGTTAGCTAAAGCCCAGGATGAGATGAGTGTTGGCATCTGTTCCTGTGATTATTGATTCTGGGGCTACGCCAGGTCTCTAGGGACTGGAAAGATTTCCTATCTGAGGCTACTTGGCTACAAAAACCCTTCCTCCAGACCTTGCCAACTGAAACACAGTATGAGCAAATGTTGTGTGGCAACTGGGTATAACACAACAGTTGGAATGCTTCAGAAGGAAGTTTGGATTTCCTGGTTAAGTGTATTCAATGTTAAAACAACAATAACAGTGTTAAAAACACATTTGGGGATTGTTAGAATGCCTTACCCAGTGGTTCTCATTATTACTCTTCGAGACTCATTTGGATGCACTGGTCTCTCCAAGAAGTGGTTCCTTAGGGACTTAGAGGCTGTTTCTACATAGGCAAGGTAAGGTGAATAAATAAGTAAAATAGCCCCAAAATAAGGCAAATGCAATATATATATTTTTCCAAACTGGAGACTTCCTGTGAGAATGTGGAATTATGGAAAAGAGAGTAAAGAGATCTCATTTCTCCTTTTGACTGCGAAGTTAATGAGCTCTGAAATGTAGTGTAAATCGTTTCTGGGTCTCAGTTTACTCAACTGCGAAGTGGAAAGGTTCCTCAAAGAAATCTCTCAAGTGACTTCTAGCCTAAAGCTTGGTGAGCATTGACTGCCCTTTGAAATTGACCAGATGTTCTCCTTCCATCATGCTTTGTGCTGAGAGCAAAGAATCTTAGTTTTCAAACAGGATTTTGGCTGTTGTCATGAGGACTGAAGACCTCATGAATTTTTCAAACAGGGACTACTTAGCCAGGGAAGGCCTGTACCTTAAACATCCTGATCTTAGGTCCCACCTGGCTTCTCTGTAGGAAGGAATGGATATTTTTTCCAGGGAATGTGTTATTGTTATTTGACATTAGCCAGATGCCAAATGGACAGGAGACAAGAAGAGAAGGGGAAGAAAAGGGAATGAAGAAAAATTAAAAGGTAACTTGTTCTGAAAATGGAGAAGGCAGAGATCAAGGTTGATAACAGATAAGCAAAGGTACAACTTTACCTGTTGTTAAAAGCTAAGTTATTTCTAGCCCAGTTTGTAAATATCCATTTCCTTTGGACCCCTGAGTGTTCCATTGCAGGCTGGTTGCCCTTGCTTCCTGACTGCTCTGCCCTTCCCCCTGGTACTGCTACAGCACCTCCCCCAGAACCTAGCAAAGGAAGGGTCAGCTTCTAGCATTATAGGAACTTGATCCTGCCCCAGAGCTACCTCTGCCATAGTCTCTTCTGATAGGTCAGTACCAGTTGTTAATAATGTCATTTCTAATTTGGAGCACTGTGCATTTGAATTATGGTACAATGCAAATTATGGACGAACATGCAATAAGGGCGTCAATGGAAAGAGATGAAACTGGAGGCTGCTAGAGAGAGGTGAAGAGAAGCAGTCATACAATGGATCAGCTGTAAGAAGCACAACAGAACTGGGGAGAGGGGGGTGTATCCATAGCTATGACTGTACAATTGAGCTACTGCTTCACCTAAAAATGCCTTTCTGCCTTCTGGTTCATTTCCCACAACTTGCTACCGCTCCAGAAGCAGGAGGGCAGGGATGAAAGAGGGCACAAACAAGAAAAATGGAGAAGGGCCAGGTTGTCACAGAGATTTGGAGGTGGTGAAATTGGTCAGAACCTGACTTTAAACTTGCCCACTGGGCCAGGTCAGATGCCAGAGCAAGTGACCACCTGTTGATATTAACCAGGGAGCTCAGGTGGGCTGGCAAAGCTTGGTTACAGGAAACTCTTATGTCTATCATTCTAGCTGGCAGTGGGGTGAGCTGAGGCAGCATTAATAGTGGCAATAACCATTTCCGCTCTCCACATGCCTCATCTCCTTCGGTCCTCACAAGATCTCTAAGAAGAAGGTACTATCACTATTCCTATTTCAGAAAGGAGAAACTTGAAATGCAGAGAAGTGAAATAATTTACAGCTGATTCTCCTTATTTGCAAATTCCATATTTGCAAATTCATCTACTTGTTAAAATTTATTTATAATCCCAAATACTCAACAGCAGTTTTGCTGTTGTTCACAGACAAGCACAGAGTAGAAGAAAGTGTGAGTCAGGTGCACATGTTCCCAGCTGAGGCCCAACAAGATGAGGCTCTGCCTTGGTTCAGCTCTCATATTGTAAACAAATGTCGTTTGCACAGTATATTTAGTGCCACATTTTTTGCATTTTTGTACTTTTTGTTGGTGATTTTGCAAAATGGCTCCCAAGCACATTGCTGAAGTGCTGTCTCGTGTTTCAAAGTATAAGAAGGCTGTGATGTGCCTTATGGAGAAAACACACGTTTAGATAAAGCTTCATTCAGGCATGAGTTATATAGTGTTATTGGCCATGACTTTGTGTTAATGAACCAACAATATATATTTAATAAGATGTCTTTAAAGAGAAACACACATAAAACAAGATTATGTATTGACCAATTGACAAAAATATTGTGACCAGAGGCCCCAGGAACCTAACCCTCTATGTCTCCTTGGAGCAGTGGTTCAGTATTCACTAATTCAGTGCTTGCAGTGACTTTATAGAACATAACTACCAGGAATAATGAGAATAGATTGTATCTAAAGACCTGTAGCTAGTAAGGAAAGAAGCCAGGATTCAAACACAGGTATATTTGCCTGCAATACCTGGGTTCTTAGGCACTAGTCCATTGACCTCCTAAAAGGATGTAATCTGGCCATGTGTAATTTAGAAGCCACTTAGACCTGAGAGTGTGTTATATATGCCATCACCAATCTAAACCTCCAAGTAAAATCTTTTAACCAAGTCAAAATGACTCACATACAGCTAAAACAATATAATAATGAACACTCAGGGGTTGTTTTCCACAATGTCAGTGATTTTCGTCCAAGTGACACCATTTAATACTTACTGAAAATCCACTATAGGTTGAGCATAGGCTGTGCCATGGTCATACTGGCATTTCTCAGAATTTCTATATTGGAAACAAAAGAAGAATGATTCTCCACAATCAAGTATTGATATTGAGAAATGAGATATTATTCTTACTCTAACTCTGCCCATATACCTATTGACTATAAAAGATCATTTCTCAGATAGAATTCAGATTTATGGGTAACATAAAACCAATTATTTAAAATATGATTTGCTTTTATCATCTGGCCCACTGTGGGGGAGTTCTTAACTCTTTTTGCATGTTTACCTCACCAACCTCATTTGACAACCACCACCCATGCATGCTCTCACATGCACTGCCTTTTAGAGATCAATGTAAATGTAATTCTCCCAACATCAACTAAGATAATAAGATCTGAAAGGTCATAATGGTATCAGACATTCTATGAGTAATAGCTGTAAATGCACCTCAGTGATTGATTCAACCAATGACAATTAAAATCCAAACCAAACTGACTGCTGTCCAGTCGATCCTGACTCACAGAAACCCCTCCTTGGGTTTCTGAGACTGTTATCACTACAAAAGTAGATTGCATAGTTTTCCTTCTGAGGAGTGGCTGGTGGGTTTCAACCGCCAGCCTTGTGGTTAGCAGTAAAATGCCTCCTTATGAAGACAAGTTATCATATTTTCATGCAAATAATGTGAACCTTCTACATTTGTTTGCAACTGTGTCCTCCTCCTCATTTTTGTAAGCACGGAGCAACAGCAACAACAAAATAACACGGTAGTATATCACAGGGGGATGACTCTATTGGCAAACAAACGTAGAAGGAGGGCTTGAATTATTTGTATAAAAATAGGGTATTTAATTTTCTCATATACTAGAGTAGGTTAAATTCGGGTTTGAACCTCAGACTCATTGTTGTATCATTACTCGCCTTAATGACACCTGCAGAAGGAAAAGAAACTATGGAAGTAGAGGAACATGACTTCATTGACCATTGATTTCATTGATGCATCCATTTTGACCTAACTCTTATGTCACCACTCAAATTGAGGAGAAACAGCAGCAAACATCCATTAATAATTGGAACATGGAATGAACGAAGATGAATCTAGGAAAACTGGAAGTTGTCAAAAATGAAATGGAACGCATAGAGATTGATATCCTGGGCATTAGTGAGCTGAAATGGACTGGTTTTGGCCATTTTGAATCAGACAACCATATGATCTACTATG
>NW_006921588.1:22581056-22604361 GCF_000298275.1 Orycteropus afer afer | reverse complement strand
TGGTAAATTGTGGTCAATGTCATGAGACAAAGTGTATGTGAACTGCTGTATGGAAAGTGAATTTGCTCTGTAAATTTTCACTCAAATCACACACACAAAAATGTATAATTTGTTTTAACAGCAATGAAATGATGGTTTTAAAGAGAGAAGTAGCATGACTTGATTTTTGTTTCAAAGATAACTGTGGCTCCACATGAAAAATGGAAGCAGAGGGCAGACCAGAAGCAGGGGAATTATAAGGATTAAATTGTTAGTAATGGAGATGGATGCAAGTACGAATATGCCATGTACTAGAGATGGATCCTATAGGGCTTATTAATGCACTGGATTTGGAGAATAAGGAATTGAGGATGATGCCAGTATTTTTGGCTTGAGCAACTGAATGTATCCTTAAAAAGAAATAATAAAAAATAAGTCACTGTCATTGAGTCAATTCCAACTCATAGGGACCCTCATTGGGTTTCTAAGGCTGTAAATCTTTATGGAAGCAGATTGCCCCATCTCTCTTCTATAGAGTAGCTGGTGAGTTCAAACCACAGACCTTTTGGTTAGCAGCCAAATGCTTTAACCACTATACCACCATAGCTCCTTGAGTGGATCCTAATGCATTTTAATGAGATGGAAAAGACTTGTGGAGGAGCAGATTTGGTTGGTGTTGTGTAAATCACAAGTTCTCTTTTGTTAATATTTAAAGATTCTTATAAGACAATGATGCAAAGATTTTAATAGGCAGTTGGCCATTTAAGTCCTTGTCTGTTTGTTAAAAAACCTAGTCTTCCTCATGTAATAGCGCCAATCTACATTAGTCAAGAAACATTCTCTAGTTTGTAAATTTCCTCAGCCCTTTCTTTGTGGCCTTTTTCTTTTTACTACCTGTTTATTATCCATTCAATCATTCACCAAATATTTTCCAGTACTCATTACGTGAATGAGCATCTAACGTGAGTTGCTGACATCTAACATAGTGCAAGACATAACTGGCTCTCTGCGAATGTTCGTAGAATAACTGAATGAATGAATGAATATACTATTCAGGTTCTTTTGAGGCTTGAGGCTTCTAGGAGTGAATAGTCTATACAGAAAATAAGAAATGTATTTTAATAACTAAAATACAAGGGAAGAAGTGGTGAATTGTACAGAAAAGTTACTAAGAAAAGATTGAGGGAAAGATTCAGGGGAAGCTGGAAGATTCAGGAAAGCCTTCCTCAAAAATGTAGTATATTCATACAATGGAATACTATATGCTTTGAAAATGACCAAACTGAAACTACATTGCAAAACCATAGATAAATCCCACAAACCTAATATTGCGCAAAATACATCATACAAAATAAGTAATACAGAATACTGAATGATTCTATTTATATAAAATTCAAGAAAAACAAAACTAATCTTTGGTGTTTTGAGTCAAGAAAGTGATTGCCTTGTGTAGGAAGGTTGTGATTGGCCAAAAGCGTGAGGGGAATTCTGGGTTCTGGTTATGTTCTGTTCTTGGGTGTTGTTTATATGAGTGTGTTCACTTTGGGAAAAGCCACTGATCTGTATATATACTTACACGTTGTGTGCCGTTTTAATGATACATCAAGAAATGTGAAGGGTCTGAGGTTTTACCTTCCTTGCAAGTCTACCACAGTTTTATGAGTGCTGGCAGACGATGTGGTATTCCTGGGCCAGAGGAAAAGAAATTTATTGCTCACAGCATAGCAGACACAGTGAGCTTTATGTTCTCTCAGGTTCCCCTTGCTCCTCTCCCTTAGGTCCCACCTGAGTGGCCCAGGTGGGTATTGCACACACAGTGAGTTTGTATCACAGCTGAAGAACCCCAAGCTTAGAGAACCCACATTTTTCATAATGGGCTACAAGCAAACCTGCCCTACCTTTGCTCTGGAGGGAGACATTATTTTTGTTATACAGGGCAATAAACAAGCCTGCTCTCTGCTTGGGAGAATGACACTATCTGTCTTCCTAGGCTGTTCTCTATATAAACACCCCTGAAAGATAGTCTTCAAGGAAAGATGTCAGTGCCTCTCAGCTCACAACCAAAAAACCAAACCAGTTGCTGTTGAATTGACTCTGACTCATGCCAAGCCTGTGTTTCAGCACAGAACTGTGCACCGTAGGCTGTGATCTGGGAGTAGATCACCAGGCCTTCTTCTGATGTGTCTATGGGTGAGGTCAGACCACCAACCTTTCAGTTAGTATCTGTGCCACCCAGGGACTCCAAAATGTGCAGAAATGTCAGAGACCCCTGGAAGATTGCTTTCCAATAAAAAGTGTGCACTTTAAAATATGTGGTATTTCAAACCAGAAAAAAAAAAAAAAATTACCATCAAGTAAATCCTCACCCCTAGCCACCTCAAGTCAATTCCAACTCAGGGACAGATCTTCCCCATAGAGTTTCTAAGGCTGAAGTCTTCACAGAAGCAGATTGCCACATCTTTCTTTTCTGTGCAGTGGGTTTGAACCACTGACTTTTCCATTAGCAGCCTTAACCACCTAAATAAGAGTGCTTAACCACTGCACCACCAAGCTTTCTTTGTGCTATTTTAGGTAAGTCTTATTTGGGCATGCTTAGGTTGACAGAAAGTGACATTTATTTAAGGAATAATAACCAGCTGAGTATGAGTCCAAAAACCAAACTCACTGCCCTTGAGTCTGTTCCAACTCATAGGGACCCCTCCTTGGGTTTCCAGGGTGGTACCTTTACAGAAGTAGATTGCCCAACCTTCCTTCCGAGGAGTGGCTGGAGGGTTTGAACCACCAGCCCTCTGGTTAGGAGTCACATGCCTTAGGCACTACACCACCAGTGAGTAAGTAGAGCATAGGATTTTCCCTGCATAAAAGCTTCCAACATAGGAAGGTGAGTTAAATGAAATTCAGATTGCCAATCTTTCTGTCTTTTTTACCACTCAGATAAAGGTTTGTAGAAGGGAAGTAAATCACATTAAAGAATGAAACAAGATTTTAAATAATCATCTGTTGATCCCATATATCCTTCTCCCTCCTTCCCCAACTGTGAAAGTTTAGATCATCTAGGGTTGTGATTTACTAAATTATTCCATCAGAATATGTAAACAGATCAGTAGATTTTATTTTGAAAATAAACTGAAAAATACAGAAAATAATAAAATTCCATGCCTTTAAAAGTTTTTTATTTCCATAATTGAAAATTTTAAACCAAAATTTTATTGGCCCTAATTAACTTGACTTTCAAAGAAAAATCTCTAAATTTCTCTAGTCTTATTTACAGTAAATTTAGATGACCCAATATCATTTAAGCAGAAATGTGGTATAGTTATGTTTAATATTTTTTTTAACATTTTCTCTCTGAAACATTCATTTTATGCTATCTAGGTAAGAGTGTGGACGTGAATATTAACATCCCATAACCGTATTTTGGTGCTGATGCTGCGTTTTAACGTTTTATGATCTATCTTGAGCTGTTTGATTGAATGGCAGTCTGCTGTTTAATCAAGAGCCATGTGTTATTCTATATAAGTGTACTGTATTATAAAAGTGAATGTAAAATTAATTTCAGGATATATATATTTAATTACACGGCCTCATGTTACATATCTGAATCAAATTGTGCATTGCCTCTTAATAGCTTGAAAAAGTTTGGAATTAATTTAAGCAATGAAGCTTGAGATCTTTTTAAGGAGGCTTTTTTCAGATCATAATTCAGTTCTTGAAGCTGGATCCTTTGTGTTTTTTCCCAATATAGCCCCTGGGGTGGGGAAGTAAAGGGCTATTATACTCATTGGATGTTTGCAGTGTACCAGACAATGAGTAACTGGTTTATATATATCACCTCATTTTAAAAATCTAACAAAATTTCATGAGGTGAGTGTAATTATTCCCATTTTATAGATGAATAAACAAATCAAGAGTAAATTATTGAGGTCACACAATGAGTAAGTAGTGAAACTAGTATTAGTATTCAAAGCTATATAACTCCATGCTAAAATTATTTTCAAAATTATAACTTTCTTATGGGTAGAAAACCCATTGCCTTTGAGTTGATTCTGACTCATAATGACTCTACAGGACAGAGTAGAACTGCCCCATAGAGTTTCCAAGGTTATAAATCTTGATGGAAGCGTATCGCGTCACCTTTCTCCCTGAGAGCAGCTGGTAGATTCAAACCACCAACTTTCTGGTTAGCAACCCAATGCTTTAACCACTCCACCACCAGAGTTCCTTCATATGGATAGAGAGAGAGAAAATGAAAACTGGAAGGAAAATTGTATACCTTTGTGTTATTCTTCATTTTGCCATTCTGTATGTTCTGAAATTCTGATAATATGTAAGTATCTATTTTCATCTAAATGTAGTTAGGAATTGAAGTGACTGCGAGAAGTCATTCAAGTTGATACTGTTCATGCCAGAAGTCCTCCTGAGCCTGGTGGGCTTCTGACAGTCAAAGCTATTGTTGGAGACCTTTTGATTATAAGCTGAGAGCATGCTTCCACAGAGACTTCAAAGGTCCAGTTTGACCCAAAAGGAAACCATTTCAGGGCTCCGCTCCAAGTTGGAAAGGTTTTAGTGGGTGGAATCTCAGATCTTTGATTATTACTAGCTCATGTAAGAAAAATCACTCCCACTAGCACCACTACTTTTAAAATTTGCTCTAGAAGGACACAAGGAAAAGATAAGCACAGGGAAGAAGTAGGAAGAGAGCTGTTACATTGTGGGGATAGCAATCAATATCACTAAACACAATGTGCATGAACTGATGAATGGAAATGAATTTTCTCTGTAAACTTTCACTCAATTCACAACAAAAAGTTAAAAAAAAAACTGCTCTATATTTAAAGGAAATCATCTTGAGTCATTTTATGTACTTCTCTAATAAAGAATGGGTCTTACTGTTTATTTAACATTTACCCATTTATTTATTTATATTTTTTGTATCTTTATAATAGACAGTTTGAATCAAGATTCAAATAATCATTTCCCTCTTTTGATCTATCTTTTCCCTTAATATTTCTGTCACTAACATTGTTAGTGACAATGCTAGTTTATATGAGGTATTGGGGTAGAAGATCAGCTAGAAGGGTGTAGTAGATGCTGTGGAGTTCCTCCTTTGGGACTAAGGTGGCATTCCCAGAGTGTTGTCTACTGGCAGCTCACAGCTGAGACCCTCCTCAGGAACTACCCTTGACCAAAGGTAGCTTCCTTGTCCAAGATTACATGCTCTCCTCAGAGGCAGCTCATACCTAACATCGATCAGGACTATGTTGCTGTTTTTAGTTGCTGCTCCATTAGAAACTGGAGACCACTGTTTTGCTGCTACTACCACTGTAGTTTGGTGCTATAGAAAACTCTCTGTTCTGACCTGTCAATGCACTCTACAGCCACCGAAGTCCAGGAAAGTAGTCACGGAGCCTTTGACCTTGGGTTGACTCCAACACTCACTTTATTCGCATCCCATAGACACTGCTGTTGACAGTGAGAAGCTAATAAACAGTATAGCTCTTGAGTTCAGGACTTAGAGAGCAAGGCTGTGGACCCTTTCTGAGCAAACTGGCTGTATGTATCTAGGTGACTCCTTGCTCAGTCCCTCCCGGAAAAGAGCCATCATCAGGGAATCTGTCTTGTGCATTTATTGTGATAATTCACCTTTGGATGCTCCTCTTCCTAGAGTTCACCAATGATAGAATGGTGGAGCAAGTGGAGTCCTTAGGAATTGTTGTGTGGTTGGATGTGATAGTCTTACACATGGGCTCCTGGGAAGAGACTCAGGCAGAGATTCAGATGCAGAGTGTTCATTGGTGAGTGCTCTGAAGAATAACACTTGTAAAGGAGTAAAGAAAGGAGGCCTGGGCAGAAGGGGAAGTTGAACTCTGATGAGATTGCAATAGAAGTCACAGCTGACCCTACAGGAAGGTCCACAGCTGGGATGGCCCGTCATAAATGAGCCTAAATTTAGGAAGGCAACTGGGTTTTGTGGGCCAATGTACTTCATGCACAGCCACCACCTGCCTTCCGCTGGAGACCTGTGTGTTATTATGATGCTAAGTTGGTTTTAGCAGAGCTTCTACACTAAAATGGACTAGGAAGAAAGGCTTGGTTACCTACTTCTGAAAATTAGCCCATGAAAACTCTATGAATCTCAATGGTCCAATTCTGTTGTACGATGGGGTCTGTATGCATTGGAGACAGACTCGGTGGCAACTAACAACAACAGCCTGGGTGACTGAGTAATTTACCATCCTGTCTTGGATTTGCAAACACTACTGGGAAGGCCAAAAAAACTGGCAAAACTAGAAAGGTAAGATGGTCTCAGAGGATACCACAAGGAAGCATGTTATCTCTTTGTAACAAATCTCTGTGAAAAATATGCTGGAACAGATTCAGTCTTTCCATTGCATTCACTCAGGACTTTGGCATCTAATTGTCCATGTGAGAGAACTGTTTTCTTTAGCTTCAGAAGGAATTTCTTTCCCTAGCTCCATAATGACCATTATACATTTTCTGGACTCCCAAAACTCTTTTTAGCTGGGATCCACTAACCAGCATCCACTCTAACTAACACAAATGATTGATTGACTCATGTGGAAAAAGACTCCAGGAGGAAAATCCTTAAATAGCATCCCAAATGGTGTTTTTCTATACCATTAAACTTGTTTCTCAATTTCTCAGATATGATTTTCTCTCTTCAGCATTCAGTGATGATTTACAATGTGAAATAATTTCATTCAAACAATAATTTAGTTTCATGAGGTAAACTTCTAGTGAACTCCTCTGATCAAAATCATGTCATTAAAGCAATTTAAAAAAAATAAGCTAAAGAGTCAAACAGTAACCTTTGCTGTTAGCATTATGTATGTCAAAATTGAAGCACACAACCGTAAAACTTACCAGGTTTCCCTCTTGCCTTGGTTACTAGGAAACTCAGAGCCAAATTTAATGCTTAGTTACAATAATAATACTTAGCTTAGATTTTTTTCTGATAAAGTTCCCCTCCCCCCCCACTCTCCATTCATTCCAACTTCCCAACACACAACCAAATAATTTATAAATATATTTTTAAGAGTTTGCCATGGGTACAAAACAGAAAACCATGAAACATTCTGGAAACTAATTACATATGTGTGTTCTAATGTTTTAAGGTTGTTATTAGGAGAACAGGTTAATCATAAGCAATTAATAAGTGGGCAACAAGGAGAAGATGACATTCAGTTTCAGCATGTCTCTGAAGACCAAGAATTTGATGATGAATGGTTGATATGGAGTATATATCCACCACAGAAAGGAAAACAGTCTCTTCAATGTGGAATCTGTCTGCCAAACTGAATAGATCTGCCCTCAAGCAGTTCCATCAAACAAATTGTATCCTAAATCTTCTTCAAGCTATGGAGCTTAAATCAAATTTAGATATAAAAGGTTTCATTTTACATAACCTATGCTTAAAGCTTCTATTGAGTCTTCAAAATGATTTGCTACAATGCATGTGCTTTTGGTATGAGTCCAACTTTTTAACCTGACTGTAGTTTCAGTGATAAAAGTTCACATTGACTTAAGTAAAATGCCAGCATTGAAAGCTATCAGGCTAGTTATCAATGTTCTCCATATCTTCAGTATATTCAGATAAGATGAACAGAACCTTCATAAAAACTGACATTAATTGGTATGATTCTTCATATGAATACCTCAGTCAATTTTAAAACATCCTTCTATATTCTATCCATGTCAGAATCTGTAATAATGGAATATATTTGTCATGATAGTATGAGCTTTGATGCAGTAACAATACAGCTGTAGAATACCAGTGAATTAACACAATAAAAGTTTATTTCTTATTCATGCAAGTCTCAATGTGAGTCTGATAATTCTGCTGGGGAGTTGCCCTTCTCGTTGGCAGAGTCCCAGGCAGTTTGCATCCTGTAGCTCCATCATCTTAATAGGTAACTTTCTCAGTAACAGAGACACGGAAAAGAGAGCCAGAGGATTGAACACTGGCTCTTAGATGCTTCAGCCCACAAGTGACTAGTGCTCGTGGTCCATCGCTCAGACCTAATCACAACTGAGCACTTGGATATTCAGTGAGCAGTAAATGCTTCTGTCTCATGGAAAATTTTGAGGGAGTACACAAACTTTCTTCATCTGTTACTGGAAAATTTATGTTCTATCCATCTCACTGTTTCAAAAATAAGGTCTTGACTTTGGTATCATGTTTTTGTTGTTGTGTGCCATCCAGTTGATTCCAGCTCATAGTGACCCTATACAACAGAATAGGATTGTCCCACAGGGTTTCCAAGGCTATAATCTGTATGGAAGCAGATTGCCACTTCTTTCTCTCAGTGAAGCAGCTGGTGGGTTCAAACCCCCAACTTTAGTTACCTGCTGAATCCTTAACCATTGCACCACTAGGGCTCCTTATCATATCTGTAAGTGTGCATTACATCTATGCTTATAATTGTACATACAAAAAGACTATAACTTTGTGTCAAAAAATCTCTGTTTTGTTGAGTGGGTGTTAAGATTATTTTTTGGTTAAAGCCTTGTTTTATTGTTTGGATAATAAGGGTCAAAGTCACAGCCCTTGTAAGTAGGAAGTAGGGTTTACTTGAACAAGAAGTTATTCATGCTGTCAGGCACAAGAATCCTAGCAGTCTTCTGAGGGTGGAGCAAATCTCTGCCTTCCCACAGGAACCAGAGTTGAGAGGAGTTGCCCAGTAGAGTGAGATGCTTTTCCCAGAGTAGGTGAGACTACAGGAAACCATCTCCTGTGTGCTAGGAAGAAGAATATCAATAAACAGACTAATGGCTGAAGAGTAAGTGTCCCAGAGAAGGTGCTATAAGGCTGTACCGACCCTTTGGAATAAGAAAGTAAGAGCACGGGGGAGTCCTGGGGATAGGGCCTGTGATCTTGTTCACTACCTCAGTCAGTACTTGGAGAAGACACTGAAGATCTCAGACAGTCTCAGAGTTATCCATAGTACTGAGGGCTTGGTTTACCTTTGGGCTTTTTTTTTTTTAAAGGAATCAGAAATTCTTGCTAGTTTAGGTGGAAATTGGAATAAAGGAAGTGGGAAAGTCCCAATGAAACATTACATTCTAGAAGACAAAGTCAGGGCTCAAGTCTTTGAATATGGGGGGAATTGTGCATAACGGGGAGGGAATGGGAGACAGGATTGGAGAGACAGACAGTGACTGGATCACAGATTTGTGTCCAACATTAGTGTAGAGCTGATGTGGAATTCAAATCAGGACAACACACAGATAGATTTGCATTTTAGAAAGATTTGCTGAGAAGCTATTACAGCAATGTAGTCTAGAGATGATGACTGCGAAACACAGCTGTGGTGAGGACAGGGTTCAAATATTTAGAAGTAGACTCTGTAGGAATTGGTGAGCTATTAGATGGTGAGGATAAGAGTGTTGTGAGTCTGGGATGACTTCCAGGTTTCAGGCTGGGTAGACTGGGTGTGATGCAGGTGCCATATTCACTCAGCAGAAGCAGGCTGAGTGTGGGAAGGTACTGGGGCAATTCTGTACATGGTAAATTTGAGATATTTGAGACACAGAACACATACTCAATTATTCTTTGAATATGTGGCTATTCCATACTACTACAGAAAGAAAATTAATGACTATTTCCCAATATCTGGGACCAACATAGAAAAAGTACTGAGGTCTTCTGAGTAGGTCATGTGTCTATTAGAAATTATGATAATAAAGGCTCAATTTTCATTCAAAGTTTTCCTCTCCTATGAGTTGGAGGCACTTATTACTCAACTCTTGATGTCATGTACTGCCCGTTGAGTTAGAACTTCTGGTTCCAACTGCTTGAATCATAGGTAAGTTTCCTGGACCCTTTGAACTCTGCCTTACACCAACATTTACAAGCTGGGTTAGCACCCTCAACCCTCACTCAGTGAGTAGGTCAGCTACCCAGCCCCAGCCAGCCTCTCTTCTGCCCCACCCAAGATTCTACAGGCCTTGAGAGTCATTCCTGATAGCCATCTGACTGGCTTCCTACAGCAGTGATACAGATACTACTCCTGGATATTCACAATCATTATTTGTGGTTGGAAATCATCCCTAATGAAGAGATGTTCATCAATTACATTCTCACTTACTGTCATCAAGTTGATTCGACTGATAGCTACTTCTCCTTGGGTTTCCAAGGCAGTATCTCTACGGAAGTAGACTACCCAATCTTCCTTCCAAGGAGTAGCTGGTGTGTTTGAACCGCCAGCCTCTGGTAAGCAGTCAAATGCCTTAGGCACTATACCACCAGAGCCTCTTCAAATACATTAGGACTACCAAAATATATTATTGTTCTCCTCCCCCAAACTTCAAAAAGACACCTAACCCAGTGCTTGGTGTTGCAGTGTAGTAAATTACATACTGTGGCTTTTCTAGCCATAAGTCTTTGTAAACTCTGTGATGGAATTTGCTGTGAGCAACTGAGTAGCTCCTGATTTTAACAATCAGTTATCCACCTGGGGTATTTCTGTTGGGAGCAGCACAAAGTAATTTTCTGGGAAGTTCGCTCTCTCTCTCAGGTGTATAGAATTCTGATGTTAGGATTGGTTAGTAGTCATTCTCCAGGCTCAAAAGGAGCCCCTCTAGAGGCAGAAGGAGTCTCTCTGACTGCTGGCTGAGAAAGTGTACTGCTGAGAGAAATGCACTCCTGAGAGACATGAGAGACACACGCTGCTGAGAGAGAGACACAAGAGACATGCATTGCTGAGAGAGAGACACGCACTACTTAGAGAGTGATGTGCTACTGAGACTGCCGGCTGCTGAGTAAGATGGCCAGCTGCAAGACACCGAGTGCATTTCTGAACTTGAATTGTAGCCTGGTGCTTCCCTAATAAACCCCATAATCTGTGAGTTCTGTGTGGCCATTGCAGTGAATTATCGAGCCCAGGAGAGAGGTGGTGGGTGCTCCAGGAAGGAACTGTTGGTGAAAGGGCTGGAGGGAGGCAGCATGGCTGGCCTTGCAGGAATAGGCCTTGGGCTACTGATGGTGATTCTGTCTTCCTCTTGTGGGGTTAGAGGAGGTCAGAAGATGGTGCCTCCCTGCCCCTTTGGCAGTTGTATTAAAAATGCTCAATGTTAGTTGAAGACACGAATGGACAATCAGACAATTAAATAGGGATCCTCAAAAAATAAAAACTCCCACTGCTCTGTCAACGTACCTTGTGGTTTTTCAACAGCTCCCTCTTCAATGACACATACACCTCATCTAATGGTGAGCGCTAATTTATTGGTGGAAACAACTTTCACTAAGAATTGAATGGAACGAAACAGCTGCACTTGTTCTGTATTTGCAGCCTAAGAGTTCCACATGCTCATGTCAGAGGCTAGAGGCAGGCAGCTCAATACATTTAGTGACACAATTTTCCAAAGATGGTATAATAAAGCTTCTTTTTTTTTTTTTTTTTTTAATGGGCATGGAAAACATGACAGGAAAAGGAATAACACATTTTTAATTAGAAACATTCAGATTTACTCTTAATTTAATTCAGCCACCCAGCAGCTATGATTAGATTTGCATCATGATATATCTTCAATACTATCCATTTTCATAAATGCAAACTTCTCTGAATATAGTTCTGATGGATCCTGACATTTTAAAATATGTCCTATTGTCCTTTTATGTGCAGTAGACCAAGCATAGAGTGTTCACTCCTATATCATTGTCACCGTACTATCAGACCAGATGGCTACTTCATCACAGGATCAAGAATTAGGGATAATTTATGCTGTTCCTTGCTCTAGAATGTGAAAACAGGAAGCATTTGCTGCGTATATACTCATGAAAACCAGTTCAATACAGCAGCAACAGCCTTATCAAAGAGCATTTGGTGTTATGGCTACCCTGTCTTCATGGACAGCATTTCATTCTACGGACTTGTAAACTCTCAAGTCACAGAGGATATTGTCAAAGCACAAGAGGTGACACTTCAGCCCGTAATCAAATTAAGCCTAGAGTGTCTCTTTGTTGCGGAAAACAAGTTGCATTAAAGCAGTTCTAAAATAGGAAAAATTATATTTGAACACTTCCTTGTTTCATATTCAAGGATCTTGCCCCTTCACAGGGGAAAAAAAAAAATATGAATGCTAGCTTAATATTCAGAGCAATTGTTTTTGTGTCTGTGAACATTAAATGTTAGAAATGGAAGAGCTATTTATCCTCAGCCTGCTGAAAAGAACAGTGGAAATTTCTCTTTATTGGTCTATAAATAAACAAAGTTTGAACACACCCTTTATTGGGAGAAGAGCCACAGTAACTCATTACACAAACCAACTGGCTCATCAGAATTCCCTTTTTTATATTGTCATAAGCGTGCAAATAGAAACATGGACTAAAGATTGTCCTCTCACCCTCTCAACCACAGTTAATCTTAGGACCAACTAGTATTCCCCAGGGGAAAGAAAAATACATATAAAATCAGAAGACTTTCTGATTAACAGGTGCTAGTGTTGAGAAAAACTAGGTAAGTCGGTGAAGTATCATTTAATACAAGCTCTGATGTAACAAATCAAATGGCCATTGATTTCTTTCTTGTCTAATCACAATATCAACAAAGGAATGATTCTCAGTTTTTTTCTTTTTTTCATATGTGGGGCACTTGGGCTTTGTCTACATAGTACCCAAAACAACTAGGTAATTCAGTAAAATAAAATAAATACAATTACTACCCAAAATATCGTCTAACATGCCTATTTGAATTCTGCAGCCCAAAGACCTGGTTGCATTAATTTTTTTATATATATCAATTATTTGTGCTTGCGAACATGTAGAAAGGCTATTGAAAATATCTCAATTATATGGGTAATATAATCCGTTCTTTCCATTTGAATCTGTTTAATTTGTTCATGTATATTAACTTTCTCAGATTAGATATCCTGCAAAAACAGACCACTGCACTAAGGGAATTTGGTTTTGTGGGCAAAATTGAAAGGCTATCAGTGTGTAAAGTGAGGACAGAAAGCTTAACAAATTGGAAAGAACAATAGACAGCTAGCAATAACATTTCTCCCTTTCCAAGGATGGATCTTTATCAACCTGTTCTCAGTACATGATTTGAGGCTTATATATTAACAATGATACCTTTTCCATCAATATCTTGAATTATTACCAGTGTCTGGGAGAAATTTTATTGGCTGCTGCAGTTCATTGAGAATTAATTGATATGATACACTTACTCTACATGAACTTTGAAAAAAGTCTATCGAGTAAGTGATTTAATTCATTTTATGTTAATTATAAATTATCCCAGGAAATGCTATCACTGATGGACTTGTTTCCAGTTCTTGGATTGCATGTGTGAGCAGTTTGGACTTCTGATACATTCTCACACCCTGACTTTAATACTTTTATGAAAGGCATTTATATGGCATTGTGACCAACATCTGCAGTGTGGTATGTTCTTAAACTAATTAGGCCAGGAGGAGGCAGCAAAAAGGCCCACTTATCTTGATTTGTAATTTAACCAACATTATAAGAGACAACCTCCAAATTGGATAATTTAAAATTTTTACGCACACTCTGAGTATTTTTAAATAGTCTCCTAAGTGTTTTGTAAAAACAGAAAAAAGTAAATGGGTCTGGGGTTGGGGGAGCTTGCTGCCGAATTGCACAGAAAATGAAGGATTACTTTAGAAGGGGAATATAGGGAGTTAGTGGTTGCACTTTAAGACCACATCCAAAAAGACCTCTATTTTCATTTCCTGTTCAACACTGCTGATGAGTACAGTCTTCTCGATGCCTCCCCTCCGTGAGCATGCACTAGTACTTTTATTAAAGAAGTCCATCAGGATGGGGGTAGTTGTTATGCAGGAGCGGTAACTCACATAATGGGAGATGGCATTTCTTTCCACTCGTGCTGGTCCGCTGGTTCTAATAGCAACCTGGAGCTCAATTTCCTCCTCAAGAACATTGCATTTCATGTGGAATGTCAATTATTAAAATGCAGTGTCCCGTGTCTTACTTCTCACTAGATGAATTCATTTGCAAAACTTGCTAATTTATGCAAATGATCCTTAACCTGTAACTGCCTGGAATCTATTTTATAGTTTCTAGCTTTTGATAGCTTGGACTCTAGATGGGGGAAGGAAATCCACTAAACGCAAAATGTGTCAGTTCTGTCATCATTATATTGGTGATTGAATTTTTTTTTTTTTTAAAAAAGCCAAAAACACCTACTACCAACACCAACAGATGAAAATGTTTTATTAAGTGGAAGCCAACAGCTGGAGCTGAAAAATCTAGAGATTAAATTAAAGATAGCTCAGGATGAGAGGATCTGATACCTTGTCTCCTGACACTTGTGAGTAATGTTAAAAACTAATGACCACTTTTCTGGGAGAAACTAACTGGTTAATAACCCAAGGAGTGTCTATGAAGACAGATAAAGATAAGAAATTTCTTCTTGAGAGGGAAAACCAAACTGGCCTAGGTTTTAGTAAATACAAAGCACAAAGGAACAGTATAAATATTCTAATTTTAGTCATGGTTACATGAAAGACAAGGGAGCTAAAAGGCTGTTTGTCAAGAAGGAGATTGCTGTGTGTGCCTGTGTGTGCACGGGTGTGTGACTATGAGGGATATAAGCGGGCCTGCCCGATATTTCTGTGTCTAAATGTGTGTTCCCCCAGGTACCTCATATATCAAATTTTGAAACTTTCCTCTGAATGAGTTGGGTTTTGTACGTGCCTACATCAATGGCACTACATTTTAATCTACAGTTCGGAAAAGACATACTGCAGTGTTTGCCCACCTGGCCCTGACTTACAATTACACAGTCTCTTTTAATGAACAGTGTTGAAAAACAGCTTTCTACAAACCTCGGAGCTGCTTTTTCTTTCCCTTTCTTAAGGTCAGGGGAAGGATTTAGATTCCTGGCCTGGATTCTTAATCTACAGGAAATGGATACATCATTTTTATTTGGCGTTCTTCATTCAGGCAAGTTTATCATGACCAGTGAGCAGGCTGGATTGGATTAGCCAGGGAGACTTGACCAGGGAAGCAGCTGGTCACAAGATCTTTCTCTCTGTGTGTGCATGCATTTGCATATGTGTGTATACATGTGCACTTGTATGTGCGTATGTGTGCACTTGCATGTGTGCTTGTGTGTGTGCATAGGGGTGCATGGACACTCTGCCTGGGCCACAACGCAACATTCATCAAGCATCAACTTTAGACTCCGGTATGCCCCTCTGTCGTTGGTGGCTCCTTTACTCATGGGGCATGGACTCTGACTTATTTGCATCCATGCTACATATACCCACCAGCCACTTCTCGGAAGAAAGATGGGGCAATCTACTTCCGTAATGATACTGCCTCGGAAACCCAAGGAGGGGTCGCTATGAGTTGGGTCCGACTTGACGGCACATAATAACAACATCAACAGTCTCACCTTCTAGGAGCTCTGGTAGCATAGTGCCTAAGGCATTTGACCGCTAACCAGAAGGCTGGCGGTTCAAACCCACCAGCCACTCCTCAGAAGGAAGGCTGGGCAATCTACTTCCGTAGTGACACTGCCTCGGAAACCCAAGGAGGGGTCGCTATGAGTCGGGTCCAGTTCAATGGCACATAACAACAAACAACAACAACATGCTCCATATACTTGGCCACAAACTCTCCTCAGAATCCGTTCTTAGGCTGCTTTATTTTTCCTCTTTTAAGCGTAATAATACCTAGGTGGAGGTCTTTATTGTGGAATGGATTATCAGAACTTCACAATAGTTTCTAATTAAAGAGAAAAAAAAATCTGCCCTTTGGAAAATTGACAATTACAATGTCAAGTGGCCAGTCCCAACTTCAGAGGAATAATGAGAATACATATTTAATTGTTTACTTTGCTTCCAGATATATGTCTCTTTAAATCTACTGAAGAAGATATTCCTTCTGGCCCACGATGCCAAAATGACTTGATAATTTATTTATGTGGTGCTTGGCAGTCCATAGTCCAGATTGTGGCTGAAGCTGAATTTTTATGAGCTTTCTCTTAGTATATTTTAAAATTATATTAAAAATATATTTTTTGAAAACCTCAGTCATATTTGGCCTAGCCTCAGGTTCTGAGAAAGACAGTAATAAGACTAAGGAATTGATATTGCTAAGAATTTAGGTGAAATTTTTATTCTAAGAGCTTAGAAAAGTGTTATGCTTTCATTTGGGGAAAGGGAAAGAATTATATTCAGAGCTAAATGCTTTAATTATACCAAATAGGACTTCTTCTAATTGTAGCAATTCATCTGGTCATTCCACAAGCATTTATTGAGCTCTTACCATGTTCCATGGTTGTTCCTGGGTAATGCAAATGGTTAAGTGCTTGGCTACTAACTAAAAGTTGGTGGTTCAAGTCCATCCAGAGGTACTTTGGAAGAAAAGCCTGGTAGTGTACTTCCAGAAGATGACAGCCATTGACAATCCTCTGGAGTACAGTTCTATTCTCGAACATGGGGTAGTCGTGGGGCAGCCACGGTCACAACTGTCTCAACAGCCACTGGTTTTTGTTTTTCTTTCCTTCTTTCTTTTTTTTTTTTAAACTATGTTCTAGAAAGTATTCTGGACTGGGGACTATAGCATAAAAACCCGACACCATCTCCTCTCTCCTGGAACTAACGTTCCAGTGAGAGGAGGTGATTGATAAACAGGTAAATAACTACCGTAGGGAAACCGAATGGTTTCAAATTCCAGTAAGTCCCATATAAGAATGAGGGACTTTGGAAGAGGGATAAGGAGCTCTGGTGGTGTAGTGCATTTGGCTGCTAATCAAAAGGTCAACAGCTGGAACCCACCACCCTTTTACTGGAGAAAGATGAGGCAGTCTGCTTCAGTCTGCTTCCGTAAAGATACACAGCCTGGGAAACCTTATGGGGCAGTTCTACTGTCCTATAGGGTTGCTATGAATTTGAGTCTACTTTATGGTAGTGTTTTTTTTTTTTTGTTGTTGTTGTTGTTGTTTTTAGAGGAGGGGCTAGTTAAGAGTGAGGAATCAGAACAGGCCTCTTGGAAGAGACATCTTGGGAGCTGAGCCATGCCTGAGGTACAGCGAGTTTTCCTGTTTGCCTAAAAGGATAGCTTCTCTAATGCTGAATCAGGAAAGTATAGGATCTGGCAAAACAATTTCCTGGACAATTTTACTTTTGCAAAGATCCAGGCAGAAGAAAAATATGTTGTCACGCTCAAATGAAGGGATTTAAGACAAGAGACAGGAGTTGAAGAGAATAAGGTGATCGGCAGTATGGTTCTAGAAGCGGCTTTGTAGTTTGTTTGGCATTGTGAGTTTGCTTTATGTCATCAGTGATTAATTGTTGTAACAAGGTCCAAGTTTACAAGGTCTGAAATAAGGCCAGAGGTACAGGGTTTTTATCAACAGGTAATAAAAAGTGACACGGCAAGGCTAAGAACTTAAAATCCTGGTCAGTCTTTATTGAGAATTATTAATGGCAATACCTCACTTCTGTATGCACTTTATACTCTTTTTTCAAGTGTACATTCACATTTTTATGTCTTTTGACTTCCACAACAACCCCATAAGTATTACAATCTTCATCTTAGATGAAGAAACTGAGCCACAGTAAACTCATACTGTTTAACAATGAATGGTGGAACCATTCTCTCTATCACAGCTAACCAATCTCTGGAAACACAGATATTTCTTAATTTCAAAGGAGGCATTCTTAGTGATTACATGCTGCCTCTGTAACCAGTCACAGAGGAAACTCACAGTGAAAACTCCTTGTAGTGCATAATTTGGTTCCTAGTTTGATCCATTTTTAAGGCATATTTGCATTGAAGTTTTGTCCTCAAAATGCAAAAATAATCTTAGATTAGCAAATTGGTAGAGAAAATGCTCAAGCTGCCAAACAAGCCACTTGAAGCCTTGGTTTGTTAGGGAGTCAACTAGACAACACTGAGTAATTAATGCTGACGACTGTTTCTTCAAAGACATAGCCTGGCTCTTATTGCTGACACAGTGGAGACAGATTTTACTTCACGTAAATTAATATTGAAAAGTAAAGGTCAAAGGGAGGTCTGTGATTGTGTGTAAATCTAGGAGAGGGTCTTGGGGCCTTGTTGTTACTGTTAAAACCATAGCCGAGGACAGTTGCTAAAGCTGAGACTCACATGTGAACAATTACAGTTGCAGACCTTTGCTTAGGAACTCCTGGCCAAGGGATGAAAAATTAATACTTCAAATTAAATTCTCTTAAATTAAATATTAGTATTCCTTTTTTGGTAAACAAAGACCTTTTTTCAAAGCATAAAATTTCAAGAAATTCATCACTTATAAAAGAATAGATGTAATCATTACCATGTAACATTAATTGAGTGTCAAAAGCATTTGAATTAATTTATTGGGTACTAATAATGTACAAGGATATTGCATAGAATATGAAATTAGACATTTTCCTGCCCACTGACTTTTCAACCATAATTCAACAGATAGACAAAACAGAATATTATTAATCTGACACGAATCTATCACCAGTAAACTTACTAGTGTTCGTCTTAAAATAAATAAATAAATAACAACAATAATCATTTCATCATTGGGTTGCTTCTCCACAATGCAGTTCTCAGTGCTCAGGCCTTTTAAGTGACTGCTGTATGAGAGAAATATATGTATGTGAGTGTGTGTTCCTTTGAAGGAATTAAAATGTAAATTTAAGTTAGGGTTAAAGTAGTGTTGTTGTCCAAAAGTATGGAGTAGGAGAAAGTTCAATTTAATAAGTGTCCCTCCTATCAGTCAACTACACAACTACATGATACTCTGAGCTGTTAGGAAAAAGTTGGGTATGAAAAGACCAACAATGTGGGAGAATTCTCCTGGCTTATTCTGGATAGAGCTCCTGGTGCTTCTTCAGTGTGATGGTATGTGATGATAGATTCTGGACTCTACTTACTATGGGTCTCACTCTGAAACAATCTTAGGCAGGCATGGCCATCTACATCCCTGATGACCAAAAAGTCAAACCTACTGACATTAAGTTGATTCCAACTCATAGTACCCCTATTGGGTTTCCAAAACTGTAAGTCTTTATGGAAGTAGATTGCCTCGTCTTTCTCCTGCAGAGCAGCTGTTGTGTCTGAACTGCCAACCTCCTGGTTAGCAGCCAAATGCCTTATCCACTCCGCCACCAAAGCCTCTCAATTTGTGCTGCCATCTGCTTAGTTTTGTTAAGTGTTTGGATTTCCTGGTACTTTATAAAATATGTTCTTCATACAGAACCAAATCCTTTGGTTCTTATTCTGTTCTTTGGGACTATCCTGAATGATTCTCATCCCCCTTCCACATGATGATTGGATTTTTCAGTTATTCTGGAAGGTTCTAAGTTGGAGCTTCTAAGATTCTAAGTGGGGCCAGGAGTCCTAAACGAGTGATACACAGAATTGATGGAAAGGTGTAGCTTTGTAATCAGCGAGACCTGGATTTGAATCTCAGCCTCACCAATTTCTTGTGCACTTGAGAAGTTATTAAAGTACTCTTTGAGCCTCAGCTTTCCTATCTGTAAAATGGAAATGATAATGCTTACTTTGTAAGAAATTGTGAAGATTAAATGAGAAGACAGCACAGCACACAATATCTGTTGTTCTTGTTGTTATGTGCCATCAAGTCGGCCCCGACTCATAGCGACCCCTCCTTGGGTTTCCGAGGCAGTATCACTACGGAAGTAGATTGCCCAACCTTCCTCCCGAGGAGTGGCTGGTGGGTTTGAACCACCAGCCCTCTGGTTAGCAGTCAAGTGCCTTAGAAACTATGTTACCAGAGCTCCTACACAACAACTAGTAAGTGTTTAAAACTGCTAGCTCCCTTATTTTTTGCTCTTAAGGATCTTGACTTATAAACATAGCTCTATCCCACACATCAGCAACTCCAGTGGTGCAGTGGTTAAAGCATTGGCTGTGCGATAGTTAAGGTTGTGTGTCAACTTGGCTGGATCATGATTCTGAGTAGTTTAAGCTGTTGTGGTGTGGTCGTTTCCATGATAAGATCTGATGTACATGCTTTGGGCAGGCAATCAGTTGAAAGGGAGCTTCCTTAGGGGTGGGGTCTATGGACCTCCTGGGAAAATTCAGAAACTTTCTGTTGGATCTGGATCCTGCTGTGCTGCCTGCTGATTTTGGGTTTGTCAGCCCCCGCAGCTACGTGAGTCAGGAAGAGCCTCCAGTTTGACATTTGGCCCATGGACTTGGGACTTTCCAGCTTCTGTTAACTGCTGTGAGCTAACAATCTGCCATTTTCCAGCTAATCTTGGATTCATTATCCGCTGAAGTCAGCAGCCTGGTTGGTATACTGCCTGCTGATCTTGGGCCCGTCAGCCCCTGCAGCTGCATGAGTCAGGAAAAGCCTCCAGCTTGATGTTTCATACAGGAACTTGGACTTCCCAGCCTCTATAACTGTGTGAGCCATTTTTCTGAGATAAATTTCTCTCCCTTTCTCTCTCTCTCTCTCTCTGGGCTTTACTGGTTTTGCTTCTTTAGAAAACCTAGCCTATGACAGGCTGCTAACCAAAAGGTCAGTGGTTCCAACACACTAGCCACTCCACAGGACAAAGATGAGACAGTCTGCTTCCATAAAGATTTACAGCCTTGGAAACCCTGTAAGCAATTTTACTCTGTCTTACAGGGTCACTTTGAGTCAGAATCGACTCAATGACAGAGGCTTTTGGATCTCATATGTCATTTCAAGTCACAGATATACAAACCCACCCACTACCATTTAGTCAATTTCAACTCATACTGACCCTATAGGTCAGAATAGAACTGCCCCCATAGAGTTTCCAAAGCTATAAATCTTTATAGAAGCAGGCTGCTTCATCTTTGTCCTGTGCAGTGACTGGTGGGTTGGAACTGCTGATCTTCTGGTTAGCAGATGAATGTTCTAACCACTACACCACTAGAGCTCTTACAGATATACAAAGTGGCTTCTAAACCTCAATTCCATCTGACTGCATATTTCACCTGAAATTGCTAAATACTTCACTGGGATAGTTGAGACTTTCTCTAAACCATTCTTAGATTTCTTGCTATAGAGTCATTTTATACATGAAAGAGTGTGAGACAGCATTAATTTCCTTTGGAGAGGGTTTAAATGGAACTCACCTACCTAATCATATAGTGTATGGCATAATGGGGAATGGGGCATCTATGTATTATTCTCCAAGGTTATATAAATTCCCTTTTGCCATTAAGTCTTAGTTTGAATCTTTGGCATGCTAAAGCCATAGTTCAAAAATTATTTTGAAAAAAATGGGGACTAAAAATTGCTGAGTTCAGTTAATACCACAAAAAAATAATCGAGTTGATTTAATTAATTGTTAATTAATATTTTTTTCCCTCCATCAAGGGCAGTGTTGTCATTTTTATAGGAACAGGGGTTTGGTCCCTTTTAATAGTGACTTAGAGACAGGATCCTGACTTCTTGTTGCTGTTACATGCTGTCGAGTCAGACTCGACTCATAGCGACCCCTCCTTGGGTTTCCGAGGCAATATCATTACATAGATTGCCCCATCTTTCTTCCGAGGAGTGGCTGGTGGTTTTGAACTGCCAGCCTTCTGGTTAGCAGTCAAGTGCCTTAGGCACTATGCTACCAGAGCTCCTAGGATCCTGACTAGACTTTGATTTCCATAGCAGTCTATTTGCCTGACAACTATTTAGATGGGATCAGTGTTGTTACTTCAAGAGTTATACAATGGAATAGGTGGGAGTTATAGGTAATCCCTTCTTCTGAACTAGCTTGAAATAAAAATTAAATGGGCCTTGAGCGTTTGTGAATTGCAGTGTTTCATTGGGACCATGGAACACTAAGTGAGGCTCAGAAACAGGGTGTTAATTCAGGTCTAATCATTTAATTCCACTCTGTTATGTGCCGTATTTATTGCCCTCCTGGATCTGTTTTCTATGGCCTGATAAAGAGACGGTGATTCTCTGAAGCTCAGTCAGGGACCATTTTATTTATATCGTTAGTCCAATAAAAGCACTGGCTTCAGAGTCCTGCTGTTATTTTCTGTTTTGTAGCCCTGTCATTAACTATGAAAATGCTGATGGCATTTTCATCTCTTAAGCTCTGGTGGCGTAGTGCCTAAGGCATTTGACTGCTAACCAGAAGGCTAGCAGTTCAAACCCACCAGCCACTCCTTGGAAGGAAGATGGGGCAATCTACCTCCGTAGTGATGCCACCTCGGAAACCCAAGGAGGGGTCGCTATGAGTCTGATCCAACTCGATAGCAGTGAGTTTGGTTTTTGGCTTTTTTTAAGCTGGAGTTGCTTTGCAGTTGAAAGGGGTTTGTAAGGAGAAGGAATAGTCAGGATTAGCTTGACTAAAGTCAAGTTCAGAGTAATCAGATGTCAATTGATTGGGAGTGAGAGACATTTCAGGTTTTAGCAGAAAATGGGGAAATTTCTATTATGTGCGCTGGTATAAAATTTAACTGATTTTTTGAGGGAGAACTTAGGCCCTTTTAAGTATGATTTTGTTTGTGAACCAGTTTCTTTAAACATTTTAATCAGACTTTGGCCAACTTTCCCTAGAATGAAAATAGTACTAGTTTCATACGAAGGAAATGGAATGTAGCTCTAAAGTTTTTATCTGTCTGTGCCAAGCAAAGGAGAAGTGTTGTAAAAAAAAGTAAGCAATTGGATCACACTTCAGATACTCTTTTCTATTTATCATCTATCTATCTGTGACCTTAATTGCATAGTTTTATTATTTTCTTAACAGCCTTTAAAGTGTTATGGAGAGATCCAGAATAAGAAAATAATAGTGGGAAACAGATTTATAGAGGACACTTGAATTAATGATATGGCAGGTGCATTAACAAACTTACTGTGTGATTACCAATGCTTCCAAAGGAGTTAATGTGTAGTTATCCATGTAATAACAGACATTATTTCATAGAAGATATGCAATTAGCTCATGTCATTGGTGTATAGTACACAGATGAAGCAAATTATTATTGTTGTTTCAAGGCCAAAGGAGAAGACATTTTGAGGATGGATGGGATTCTTTATTAGAAAGATCTTTTTTTTTTTTTTTTTTTTTTTAGTTTGTCTAAAGCATACATTCAGCAACTAAATACAAAAAATATCAATAGTCAGTGTCTTCCATACCTATGCATCTATTTAGATATTTAGAGCAATTAGCACTACGGAAATTTTTATTTGGGAAATGTGGTGGAAATTACATGAACTTGAAAGTGTAAATATCAATAATCAAAAGTTATCATATTCTCATTGAATGGTAAAAAAAATTAATATTAAAAAAATTAATACTCATTTTGCTAACAAAAAATTGTTGACTACATTCTACAGGTCTGGTGGTGTAG
>NW_006921588.1:22580200-22580796 GCF_000298275.1 Orycteropus afer afer | reverse complement strand
AAAAAAAAAAAAAAAAAAAAGTTGGCAGAAATGTCTACAACAATAGAGATCTAGAACCATGAATTGTAGACTATCATTATTTGAGTATTTAAAAGTTCTTATTTGTTCCACCCCATATTTAGCACTAAGAGAAATAACCAAACCAAACTCACTGCTGTGGAGTCAGATCCAACTCGTAGCAACCCCTCCTTGGTTTTCCAAGGCAGTACATCTCGGGAAGTAGATTGCCCAATCTTCCTTCCAAAGCAATAAGGGAGGGGGGAGCATTATGCTGTTTATGGGGGTATCTGATAAACAGTGACAATACTTAGCACTTTGTTGTTTTTGTTAGGTGCTGTCAAGTTAGTTTCAACTCATAGCGACCCTATGCACATCAGAATGAAACACTGCCCAATTCTGCACCCTCGTCACAGTCGTTGTCATGCTTGAGTTCATTGCTGCGGCCACTGTGTAATCCATCCCATTGAGTGTCTTCCCCATTTTTGCTGAACCCCCACTTTACAAAGCAGGATGTTTTTCTCCAGGTCCCTCCTGACAACATGATCAAAGTATAAGTGACGAAATCTGGCCAGTCTCACTTCTTTTTTTTTTTTTTT
>NW_006921588.1:22552370-22564061 GCF_000298275.1 Orycteropus afer afer | reverse complement strand
GCGAGAATGGCCAGACTTTGTCTCACCTATTTTGGTCATGTTGTCAGAAGGGACCATTCCTTGGAGAAGGATGTCATACTTGGTAGGGTGGAGGGTCAAAGAAAGAGGGGAAGGCCTTCAATGAGATGGATTGGCCTGGTGGCTCCGATGATGGGCTCAAGTATAGCGGGGATCATGGAGCTGGTGTGGGATCAGGCAGTGTTTCATTCTGCTGTGCATGGGGTCGCTATGAGTCTGAAACATCTCAACGGCACAACAACAACAACAACAAGTAATAGTTGATTCTTATATATTCTGTCTGGTGAGGTCCATGTGTGTAGCCATCATTTATGTTGTTGCAAAAAGGTTTTTGTAATGAATAAGTTGTTAGTAATGCAAAATTCTATCATGCAATATCCCGTCAATTCTATCACCAAGACCATATTTTCCATCTACCAGTGCATCTTCATTGTTATTAGCTTCCCCATTCCAATTACCAATAATTATCTGTGCATCTCGATTGCATAGTTGGTCAATTTCAGATAGCAGAAATCTAGAAACATCTTCAATTTCTTCATCTTTGCATTTAGTGGTTGATATATACGTTTGAATAACAGTCATATTAATTGTCCTTTTCTGTAGACATATGGATATTATCCTATCACTGACAGCACTGTACTTCAGGAGAGATCTTGAAATGTTCTTTTTGATGATGAATGAGATGGCATTCCTTTTTAGTTTGTCATTTTGTCATTCCCAGCACAGCAGACCATATGATTGTCTGATTAGAAACGGCTAATACTAGTCCATTTAAGTTAACTAATGTCTAGGATATCAATATTCATGCCTTCCATTTCATTTTTGATGACTTTCATTTCCCTAGATTCATACTTTGTACATTCCACATTCCAGTTATTTATAGATGTTTGCAGCTGTTAATTCTTGCTTTCAGCATTTAGGAATTCCTTTTTTAAACATCATCACATTTGATCTTCAAAACAACCATGTGAAGAGCTAGGTCAGGTATCTTCATCTTACAGATGTGGTAACTGAGTCTCATGGGCTCGTGTAGCTTGCCCAATGTCACGTATTAAGACAATTGTAGAGCTAGGTCTTCTCATCCTTAGTTGAGAACAAGTCCACTAACTAAAAGCTGAGAGAAGCTATATAAAGAATGACAAATGAATGACAAATGGCCCAGCTCATGTCATTGCCAGTGCTAACATTTTTTTGATTCTCTGGTGTTAAATGGTGTATTTTAGAAAAGCTAGATTAAAAAAAAAAAAAATTTGCAAAAAAACCATGGAATGTATGTGTAGAGGGGGTCTGGAGAGAAAAGCATTTGAGTCTGATGGGAGGGGGTGTAGGGACATAGCATGGAGGTCTGAAGTTATCTGTGTGCCAGGCACAGAGAGTCTGCATAAGGAAGTAGTGGGGGTAAGTATTGCATGGTAGACAATATTCAGACGGCGCACACCTCGGATGCATATTCAAGAGTTTATTTGGAAGGAAGTGAAGAACCACCCAAAGTTTTGGGTAGGAGAATGATGTCATAAAAATGGCTTTTTATGAGGATTAGTTAAGTGGTATGCAAGAAAACGTAGGTATTATTGGCAAAGACACAAGTTAGAAGACCAGAACAATTGTCCAAGCATGAGGGGAAACCCAGTTCTGCTCAAGAGAATACACAACCACAAGGATTTAATAATTCTCTGGTGGATTAGAAAAACTATTTTTAAAAGTTCTAAAGTATTCAAATAAATTAGTCACAGCTGCTCCCTCTTTTTGAAAAAGAGATCCAAATTAAACTTGGCTTTCAGCAGACATAAAAAGCAAAATTAGTTACTCATCTAAAATCCAGGGCAATGCCCTCTACATGCTAGGTGTTCAGTATATTTTTCTTATAATGTTTGTGAAAATATACATCCAATCCAAGCAAGAAAAAAAAAATCATGTTTCCTCTAGATATCTAGATTTTAAAATACTGTTATTTTTGTTAAAAATTTGATTTAGAAGACTGCTTTAACTCTTGTATTTATTTTAAATGTATTAAATGTAGGTTAAATAAATGCTTAATTTGGAAGAGATATATACATTTTTTCTTTATGACTGAGTGGCTTAGAACACAAAGGAATAAATTCAGTGTTTTGAATTGAGTTTAGAGTTTTTGTTTCAGAGAATTTCATAAAACTTTGGTAACAGATAAGGGTCACCTTATTAATCATTTTTGATTAATTGAGCCACCTAGCTTAAAGATAAGTAAGCTCTATTATTCCTAGAGAGCTTTAGGCTAAATCACAAGCTAAGATAAATACATTTTCATAGAGTCCCAATTCTTCAGTGTAAATAGTCTCACTGGCTAGATGAACTTGATGACCAGGTTCCTTAACATCTCCATTTTTGCATCTGGGAAATGGGGAAGATATTAATAGTGCCTGCCCTCAGAGAGAAATTTTACAAATGCCAGTCATTATTATGCTTCAGTCCTTAATCATTTTGTGTGGCCCTGTTCACTCTAGTGCCCAATAACTCTCATGATATCTTCTGGGCAGCACTTTATTCTCCCCATACCCATATTAAAATTTACCTGTCCTGAGAGAGGAGAAAGGCTTAAATCATGCCTCCACAAAAGGCCAACGCTGGGACAGTCTGACTTCCCGACCCTCTCACAGTGGCTCCATAATCCACAGCTGATGGTGTGGCTCCTGCAGCCACAAGATGAGGTCTGTCATATGCACCAAGAGCACTTTTTCTGCTTAATAAAATATGCTACCCTCCCTTTCACATTCAGTGAATGTGCAGCATGCCCTCCTTGAGCATTCATCTGTCTCGCCTATGAAGAGCTGCATTCTGGGTCTGATGCTCCAGCTACAGTGAGGGTCTTCTGAATCCTCTTCCTGCATTTATAAACACAGTGCTAATCCACAAGCATGCTTCTGGTTGCTGGAGAGAGAGCTGCACTGCATCCCTGCACTTTGGTCTCCTTCCACTCAAACTAGTTGTAGCACTTGCTTCCCTCTGCCTGGCGCCTACCTACAGCTGTGCTTACTGAAGTGAGACTGTAATTTGCCAGAGCATGCCAGAGTATTAATAGACTATTATTTATTGCAAATCTGAACCATTTATACTGTTTACTGGCTGACACAATGTAAAATTTTGATCCAAATGTTAATGTGTCCATGACATTGCGTAATTCTGTTCCATGCCCATGGTTTTTCTCTTCTAAATGAATCGAATTTGCAGTACCAGGAAATGGCATTTTTAATGGATGAATGATTTACAGCCTCAAACTTATAAGGCTATTATTTGTATAACTAAGGGAGAATTGACTAATTACAATAACACAGCAAATTAAACAAATTGAGGATTGTTCCAGGAATAAATTCATAGGGAGCAAATGAAAATAACTTGCAAAGTTCTTAAAGGGTAACTAAATAAATCTCACTTTAGCTTTACAGGGCAATTGTATTTTAGGAGGCGATCAGGTACCTTTGAGGCCAAACAGATTTATAAATATTAAATTGAGTAGAACATAGATAAAAATTACTTCTTCATAAAGAACCATATGTGTAGAAGAGAGCACTTCCAATTCTCCAAATGTTTACTGAATTGCCTACACAAATGTTTCCAGCAGTTGGGTGAAAACAAAGAGCTTTATAGTTACAGAGTTTTCATGAAAAAAGATACCATTTTTAGCATATTTACCTTCTATTTGTTGAGTATGCAACACAATGGCAAGGAAGGATGACTTCCTAATGGAGATCTTCATGATTTTTCAAAACGAAAAATGTGCATCAGCAAAAATAATATTTCTTTCTTTCTGAGGTATTCCTCTTAGGTTGTTTATATCGATTCTTGTTATTCGGTTACCTCTGACCACAGAGAGATTGTTAAGATAAAAAGTGTTTCAACACAGCTCTAATTAAATCTCTGAGAATGACACTGGAATGCCTCAACACAAGGGCATTCAAAGTGAATATTCTTTCAGTGTTTTAGTCCGTGGGCCTCCCACAAATTGGTGATTAGAGAAAACTGATTTAGGGGTGGGAGAGCTCTAAGAAGAAGAATAAAATATTGGTGTGGCCTTCCAAATTGGCCTCTTCTTCCCCAGATAGAAAGACTTTCCCTCTCCCTGGCTCCAGAGACTATGGACAGCATAGTCTTTCCAGTCTATTCTCCCCAATTTAGGTAATCATCTTTCTCAAATGTATGTCCTATCTTGCCTCTGCTGAAAATCCCCCAAAGAATAGTCAGAATACAGCACAAATACACTTGCATGGTATATAGTGCCCTTCTGAAGCTCAAACCCAATACTTCTCCACCTCTTCTCTTGCTGCTCCCCTCTTCCCCTCACCTCTTTTCCCCACAGCACACTCCTTACCTTACACATGAATGCTAAGCTCCAGTCAGGAGACTTGAATCTGAAATAGGTCATGTTCTTGTCTCTTTTTGGAGGGCCTTCCCATATCCCTGTTCCCTCTGCTGTGGTGCTCTCCACAGTCTCTTTGCTTGGCTCTTATTGACGCTTGAGGAATTGGTTCAAATAATTTCTCCTCTGGGAGGCCTTTGCTGACCCTTCCAGATGCTCACTGCCTGTTTCCATGGGCCACCTCTGTTGCCCTTGCTGACCTTATCAAAATCCTTCCACATTGACTTAGTTGCCTAGTACCGCTAAAATAGAAATACTACAAGTTGGTGACTTTTAAGAAGAGAAATTTATTTTCTCACAGTTCAGGAGGATAGGAATACAAATTCAAGACACCAGCTCTAGGGGAAGGCTCACTCTGTCGGCTGAGGGAAGGTTCTTGTCTCTTACAGTTTCTGTAGCCCTGTCATTTCTCAGTTCCTTGGTGATCTTCATGTGAAGTCTGTCTTCATCTCATTTGTGCTTCTTCTGTGTCTAATCTGCTCTTTTTATAAGTCAGAAGTGATTAGATTTTGTATACAGCTTATACTGATATGGCTTCAATAACATAACAAAGAAAATTCTATTTCCAAATACATGCATGGGTATAAACTGAAAAATCAAACCAGTTCCTGTCAAGTCAATTGCAACTCACGGTGACCTCATGTGTTGCAGAGTAAACCTACACTCTCTATGGTTTTCATGGCTCTGATCTTTCAGAAGGAAATTACCAGGCCTTTCTTCCAAGGTGCTCCTGGGTGGATTCAAACCACTAACCTCTCAGTTAGTAGCCCAGCACTTAAATATCTACCTGTACCACCTAGGGACTTTGTATCCATAGTTATAGGGGTTAGGATTCCAGCACATATTTTGGGGTGACATGATTCAATCTGTAACACTCACCCAGCTGAAGGCCCAACGCTTTAATTACCTTTTCCAATGTGTGGAAACTTCTGGAGGGCATGACTTTCTTCTTTTCAGGGCTTGAACACAGAGTAAGTGCTTGTCCCAGGCACTGAACAAACCCTGGTGAAGTATGTGAAAATGGCTTATTTCCGGTAACTTCTCTCAAATAAAATAGTTTACAGACTATGTAAGAAATACAGAAATAACAAAGCAGAGTGTGATAGAAACACAAGAAATGTGAGACTTGCTATAGGGTTTCAGAAAATTGAAATTCATTCTTTAAAAATTATTATCTTCTCTGTGTTTCTCTCTCTTTCTCTCACTCACTTTGAAACCAAGCAGAATTGGAATTAAATTCTCTTTCAACCACTCATTAACTTTTTGACCTGGGACGATTTACTCTCCCTAAACCTCAATTTCTGCATTTGCAAAATGAGGATAATAATATTTACCTTACAGGGTGCTGTGAAGGTTAAGTGAGATGGTGCAAAGGGCCAAAGCATAGCAAAAGTTCAGCAAATGGTGCTGGGCAAATTATTGCAAGACAATGCAGTACCTGTTCTCTCAGACCTGCTCCATTATATGTTAGCATCTTATATTTCATCTACTGGGAAGTATCTTAGAGTAGAAATCTTATCTATGTAACTTGTTTTCATATTAGGACACAATATATCTGGGTCTTTGCAATAGTGACTATAAATTAGTAGGTAGAAGTGCTGCTTTGCTATGAATAAACTATGCTTTGGGCCTTTTGGAAATTTTAAGAACCCAAGGATAGAAACCATAATTTAGACTCTGCAGGTAGTCCCACATTTTTTGTTGAACTGAATTAGAGAACTTTGAAAATCTGACTTACATATTCAGCAAATGTTTATTGAATTCTTGCAAAGCAACACAATGTACTGCTGTCGAGTCAGATCCGACTCATAGTGATCCCTCCTTGGGTTTCTGAGGCAGTATCACTACAGAAGTAGATTGCTCTTAAATGGACCCTTTTGCTGTATCTATCTTTCCTTCCATAGAACTCCAGCTAGAATGGAGAAATATCCAGAAGAAATGGAAAGGAGTAACCAACTGCAGCAATTTAGATAAGTAGTGATGGTATGATTGGTTAAAATTGGCCATACCAGGTTGAAGGACCATATCCTATTGCCGTAATCTATGTGATAAAGCCAAGATTATTATTCCTCATATTAACATTGGGCACTGCATTATAGGGGAGCTCTGGTGGTGTAGTGGCTAAGGGATCTGAATGCTAACCAGAGGCTAGTGGTTCAAACCCACTAGCTACTCATCAGAAGGAAGACTGGGCAATATACTTCTGTAGAGATACCACTTGGAAAACCCAAGGAGGGGTCATTATGAGTCAAATCTGACTCGATGGCAGTGGGTTTTTTTTTTTTTTTTTTTTTTTGTTACTACCTTATAGAGTGGTTCAGAATTTGGGTTGCAGACATACTTACATAATTGCATGATTATGTACAAATCATTTAATGTCTTCAAACTCCAGATTCTTCAACAATAACATGAAGATTTTAAAACCTATTTTACAAGATTGCTTTGTGGATCAGTTGATGTACTGCATATACAACCCTTAACACAATAAGGACTCAAGGCATTTTGGATATATTTATTATTAATTTAAAGATAAGTCATGGAATCTGCAGCATTTTAAATTACATTAAGGATGCTTGTTTAAGAGAGAAGAGTTTTACATTATTCTTATTCAACTGAATGCCTAGCTCATAATCATTGAACAATGCAGTCTTGCCTTCTTCCAGAGTGGTCCCCTTCCACTCCTCTATCCTTTCCTCCCTAGACTGCCAAAGAATGGGACAAATGTTAAACAATGAATTCAAGAGCCTAACTAAATCAATACAAATATAAACGTCAGATTACTTCTAAAATAATCAGTTACCACCTTTAGCATATGTGACATTGCTTAGTCTTTCTTTGCTTCTAAGCAAAATTGGAGCTTGGAAATAGTTCTTTAAAAATAATAAAAAGGGAGGACTTCTGGTAAGATAGTGGAATAGGAAGACAAGCTCCACAGACCCTCTTCCTCTGCAACAAAGAAAAGAGAAACCAATCGACAGAGATACAGAAGATAATCCTGGAGCCCTTAGCTTTGAAAGGAGCTATACAGAAGTGAATTAGGCACCAACAAGTAGAAAAACCTGAACAAAAACAATGAGTACAAAGATGGTTGGAGCAGTGGACTGTCAGCTACTCTGACAGGACCCACATTCTGAATATTTCCAAGTGGTGTTGGGACCTGAGAATTGACCTAAAGATTAGCCCTGGTTGCCAAGGGCTACAGGGATGACTGCACTAGTGGCCTATGACTAGGAAGGGAAATAGCAAGGAAGGAGGTGACCTGAACTGCAGACTTTCAGCTATCTGGAGGGTGCAATCATTTTGAAGGTTTACAAGTGGCAGCCATTTTGGATATTTTAAGTGACTGAGGGTGCAGCCATTTTGAATGTTTACAAGCAGTGGCCATTTTGGATTTTAAAGTGATGTTCAGATTCCAGGGACCTAAGAATAGGTTCTGTTTGACAAGGATGGTAGGGACACATGGGAGGCAAACAATGGGAAAGGAGACAGGTGGTGAGTGGATAAGGGCTGCCAACTAGTGAATAGAGGAGCACAGCACAGTACCCTGCTTATGTAGATAACATACAAACAAAACCAAGAAAACGAAAATTGTGGGCAAGTCACTCCAACATACAATCCCCAGTTAAACATAAACACAAAAACATCACAATGCCTCAAAGACAACAGAGCATCACAGTCTACAAAAAGATGCGAGATAAAGCAGGAGAAACAAGGAACTAGGATACAGACCCAAAACACATCTCTGAGGAAGACACAGCATTGGAACGCCCTGATAAGGAATTCAAAAAAATTATATTTAAGTACCTTCAACAAATTGAGAGATAGATCAAGGAAAACACTGAAAAAATTGAGGAAAACACTGGGGAAAAACATAGAACAACTTCAAAAAACAATACAAGAACAAAATGACAAAATAAATGAAAAATTAGAAATGACACAAAATCTACAGACAGAAATCCACAAGATTAATACCAAAATTTCAGAAACAGGTAACTCATTGAACAGGCAAAGGAGTAGAATTGAATCAATAGAAGACAGAATTGATGAGATTGAAAGCAAATACCCCAATACTTCTTTGGAAAAGGAACAATCAGAAACAAGATCAAAACAAAATGAAGAAAGCTTAAGGTTCATGTGGGATACCATCAAAAGGAATGACCTACGAGTAATCGAAATTCCAGAACAGGAAGAGACAAATAAAACCACAGAAAAAAATTGTCGAAGATTTGTTGGGAGAGAATTTTCCTGGTATGACGATAGATGAGACTATACCCATTCAAGAAGTCCACCAAACCCCAAACAGAGTAGACCCCAAAAGAAAATTACCAAGACATATCATCATCAAACTCACCAAAAACCAAAAATAAAGAATACTGACAGCAGCATGGGAAAACAAAAAGTTCCCTAACAAAAAGGGGCAATCAATAATAATAAGCTCAGATTTCTCGGCAGAAATCATGCAGGCGAGAAGACAATGGGATGGTATATATAAAAACTTGAAAGAGAAAAATTTCCAACTAAGAATTATATACCCGGCAAAATTGTCCCTCAAATATGATGGTGAAATTAGGACATTTCTAGATAAGCAGAAATTAAGGGGATTTGTTAAAACCAGACCAGCCTTACAAGAGATGCTAAAGGGACCCCTTTGGGCAGAGAACCAACAACAGCAAACAACAACTGACCATTAACACACATGATGACATAACCCAGAAACCAACCCAGTTATAGAAGTATCCAAAGTAAATAAGCTTACAATATTGTAAACAGGGAACCAGAGACATCAATTGACAAATGAGGACAATTGATAAATGAGAATATAATAATTAAATATTATTGACCTCAAATAATAAATCACAGAGTAACCTCACAGAAAAATGATAAACCTTCACATCAAAATAAAAAAAGTATCAGCACAAATATTTAGCAAATATTAAAATAATAGCAATGAAGGAAGTGATAATACGATTCATAAACAAAATGAGCTCAGCGCAGAAAATTATATGGAACAAAGAAATCAACACCACGAAAAAGCACATAACAAAATGACAGCAACAAATTAATACTTGTCAATAATTATATATCTGACAAAGGAATTACCTCTAAAATTTATAGAAAACTCCAACACCTCAACAATAAAAAGATTAACAATCCAATTTAAAAATGGGCAGAAGACATGAATAGACACTTCACCAAAGAGGATATTCAGATGGCCAGCAAATACATGAAGAAATGCTCATGATCATTAGCCATCAGAGAGATGCAAATCAAAACAACAATGAGATACCATCTCACCCCAGCACTAATGGCAAATTTCAACAAGACAGAAAGGGGAGGATGCTGGCAAGGATGTGGAGAGATTGGGACTCTCATACACTGCTAGTGGGACTGTAAAACAATACAGCCACTGTGGAAAACAGTATAGCAATTCCTTAAAAAGCTAGAATTAGAAATACCATTTGTCCCAGCAATCCCATTACTAAGTATATATCCTAAAAAAGTGAGAGGCAGGACAAGAACAGATATATGTACACCCACGTTCATCGCAGCACTATTTGCAATAGCAAAAAGATGGAAACAACCTACGTGCACATCAACAGAAGAAGGGATATCCAAACTGTGGTACATATACATAACGGAATACTATGCAATCCTAAAGAATAATGTAGAATCTGTAAAACACTGCATAACGTGGATGAACTTGGAGGACATTGTGCTGAGTGAAAGAAGTTAATCACAGATGGAAAAATATAGTATTAGTTCATTATTGTAAAAAATCAAGGACAGGTTTATATATTGAAGGGAAATTTGTAGGTTACCAGGGGTGGGAGGAGAGGGGAGGAAACACCGCAAAAATAAATAAATAAATAAATAAAATGCATTGACCCATGTCAGTTTAGTTTTGTGTATTTCACTGTACATAAATTATATTTCAATAAAATGCATTTAACAAAATAGTAATGAATAATAAAAAGAAAAGAAATATTTTGAGAGGCTATTACAAGGAGGCCAGGAGAGCTGTTTGGCTCAGGCTTCTTCATTTAGGAAAGACCTCAAATTAACTCGAGTACATTTCTAATTTAGATAACTTCTGTAATCACAAAAACTCACTGACTGGGCTAAAAGAAGATTCACAGCGGACAACTTTCAGTCTGGGTCCCATCTTGGGTCACAATGTTTGCAGTACACTGTGAAGAGGTATTATTTACATGTCATTTAAATATCCTTGGAACAAAAGATTGATCTTGCATTGAATATTTTTAGTTAAAAGCATTAAATCTGCTAATTTTAGTAATCAAAACATACCACAAGTTCTGCTTTTTTTTTTTTTTTTCCAATACTCAGAGCCTCTAAGGATAGAAGTGTTTTGGGCTGATATCTTTGACTTACAAGAGATCCCAGTCTTCCTAATTCAGTATGCATGGTTAATGCCTGATTTTGAACAACAGGGAGAAACTGTCCCGTTTTCATATGAAATGTATTTATTTCACTTTCACATTCCGTTCAAAAAGAGAAGCTATAAACAGGAATATATTGGTTGATAGCTAGATTTTAATTATGTCCAATGGAAGAATTCTTTGAGAGTGGTGTAGGGCTATGCCACTGGTGTACATCAAGAAGAGTTTGGTTTTTATATTATTTGTTCTAGACCAGAACATTTTACTTATTATTCATAATACATGTTGAAAGCAGACACCAAAATGGCTCATTTGGAGCCTTTTTGTGCTCACCCGCTAATGCACATTAACGCCAGTACACATTCTATATTACAGATTCATAAAATGCATTTGCATAATACTGAAATTATAATCCCAAATGAGTAGTAAAAACCTTTATGAAAAATTGTTACTGCTCCACGACTATACAGTGGCTAATTTTTAATCTTCAGACTCTCAGCTGCAAGTAAAGATAGGGTATTCTTTAAATAAAAATCTCAGGAGTGGGAGCCTGGAATCTAAACTCTCCTTTCTTTTAAACAGACTATGTTCAGGTGGAAGAATATAATAATTAAATGTTAAACAGTTGCTTGTGCAGTGATTTTGGTCTTTTGTGGACTGATGTATTATATTTTTAGATTAAGCCAACGGATATCTCTAATTGATCTGCTTTGTACCAGCACTGAGTTGAGGGCCTCGTGACCCCCTGGAGGGCAGATGCCCTTTGTGGAAGAATCAAAGTGACTGAGGCTGCAAATATTCTAGCAGAGAATATCAGTGGCCACTGTTGCTTGTGGGCCATTTATGATCTTGAGGTGGATTTTTAAATAAATTTATTTTTTAAAT
>NW_006921588.1:22512463-22552270 GCF_000298275.1 Orycteropus afer afer | reverse complement strand
AAAACTTCACAATAATTAAATGATGTAGATACATTGTCCCCAGTAGGGTACCTGGGTGGCACAAATGGTTTGTGCTAAGGAGCTCTGGTGGTGTGGTGCCTAAAGCATTTGACTGCTAACTAGATGGTTGGTGGTTCAAACCCACCAGCTGCTCCGTGGAAGGAAGACTGGGCAATCTACTTCCATAAAGATTCACTGCCTCGGAGACCCAAAGAAGGTTGGTTGCTATGAGTCAGAATCAAGTCGATGACAGTGAGTTTGGTTTTGGTCTTGGTTACTAACCTGCAGGTTGATAGTTAGAACTCAGCCAAAGCTGCTGGGGAAGAAAGGCCTGATTATCCACTTCCATAAAGATTGCAGCCAAAAAAAACCCCAGGGAGCAGTTCTACTCTAAAACACATGGGATCTCCATGAGTCGGAATTGACTCGAGGCCACCTAACAAAACAAATCAGCTATAACAAAAACATGGCTTTAGCAAACAGAAATTTGTTTTCTTGCAGTAAAGCAGGCTGTAAGTCCAAATTCAGGGAGCTGGCTTTAAGGGAAAGCTTTTTTTCTCTGTTGACTCCTTTCTGCATCTGTTTCGGGGCTCCTTGTTCATCTTCATGTTGTGTGTATCTTCCCCTGTGTTTGTTCTTCCTTCTCTGTGCTTAATCTGTTCTTTTTATATCTCAGAGATCACACTCTCTGCTTGGTCATCACACTCTATGCTTGGTCTCATTAACATAACAAACAAAGACCTATTCCCAAATGGGATTACATCCACAGACATAGAAGTTTAGGGTTTACAAGACATGTTTTGGTGGGATACAGTTCAACCCATAACAGACCCATATTTATTGACTCCAATATTCCAACCACTGCATCTCACAATTGTGTTAAGTATAGATATTTGATTCTTCAAACGACTCCACAGATGTGCTTTCAAATAGTTTTCAGAGAGCTCAGATTAGACTTTACAGAATTTACGACACTGAGTTATGTTTCCATCAGACCTTATCAATATAGACCTTATAAGGGGGACTCCAGTGGGTTGGCTGAACACCCAAATTGTGCAAGAGGCCCCAGTCAGAGTATGGCCCTGCATTGGTCATCTCTTGACCATTGGCCCCTCTTGCCTTTTCTTATAGTCCTGGGCAGAAGTTTGCCCTCTGCGCAACGTCATCCAAAATAACCGAACGGGAGAAACCTTCTACTCAGTTCACACACATGTTGTTGCCAAACTGTGAATAAAGAATGTTCTCTGAAGCTCTCACACTAGACCTTCTCTCTTTCCTCTTCTCTCCTCTGAAATTTATAGCTGCATGAAAGAGAAGAGAAAATGAGAATCATACAGGCCTGTCCCCCACCTGCTCATTTCACACTGGCTGTACTTGCAGCTTCCTCACAAGGGAAAAGAAAGGACCAGGAATACGACAGAATAAATCTCCTGATTTATTAAAAGATTTTAGTCTTGAGAAAGGTTTTCTTATTTCCTCTTATTTATTTATTTTATTTTACTTTATTTAATTTTAAAAGGTATTACTTAGACATCATATCAAATTCAACAATAGTTCAAAAGTTTATTTTTTATGTTATGGAAAGTAAGTCTTTCTTCCATTCCCTTTTAAAAAACACAAACAGCATAATGTATATGGTATCCTGAACCTTGTGTTTTTTGCTCGTCAGTATCTTAAAGATTTTTTTTTTTTTTAAACAGGGACATATAGGGCTGATACAAAGCTGCCTCTTTTTCTTTTTTTTCCACAAAAAAAATCTGCCTTAGCTTATTTAATCAGTCTTCCTTTGATGGATATTTAGGTTGTTTCCAGTGATTTTCTATTACTAACATCGCCGTAATAAATCACTAATGCAAGGGCCATTTTGTAATGTGTGAATAGATCTACAAGATAACGTTCTGAAAATGCAATTGCAAATTGGCAGCTATGTGTACTTTTAATTTTGGTAGATTTTGACAAATTGTCCACCATAGCAATTGTACCAATTCACACTCCCCCTCAACCCTACCAGCAACACATGAGAGTCCCATAATTTAAAGTTGTTGATCAAGAGGTTCTGGTAACTGCTGATTAAGACTTGAGATAAGGGTGGGTTTAGAGCAAAGTCAGACAGAAGCCTGGCTTGGTGGATGGCTGCTGGACTGTTGGCATGTCCCAGGTGTGTGACAGAATGAGAAGGACTAGGAAACTCTTGATGAGACCATTCTATTCATTTCAAACTGCTCTGAAACAAATCCAAGCATATGGGTCTCCTATCTGATGCTAAAAGTCTCCAGGAGGTAAATTCCACAGCCTTCTTTGGTAAAGCATTTGGGCTTCTCACAACTCTTCTGAAACTTAGGACACTTTTCCTTATGTCCTAATATAAATCTTTTCTGCATACATCCACTTGTGAAAAACGTGTGCTAACATTTCCCCAAAGCAATGAAAGTTCAACTAGCTAGACAACATGATGCTATAATTTCACAGCTAAAGTATGTGTCCTCTTTTATTTATTTATTTAAGTAGCCAGCATTCCCTAAATCATTCTAGAAACCCTTAGTGTGTCTATGACAAGCAGCATGAGGACTTATATTCTACCCTGTATTTAGCTATGGGCTTTACAGAGACTGTTCATGCATATGTGTGTGTGTGTGCTTTAAAATTTTGTAGTGCTCTCTTATTTTCTTCTCATATACTGTAATCATAATATTATGATACTTTCTCATTAGATGCTGTTTAACATATAGCTTTCTTAACAACACTCCCAATATCACTTATGCTGAATGAGACAATGCCACTATAACTGAGATACTTGTAAGTCATTTACGAGTATATTTTTCTTCTGTTGTCTAGATACAATAGCTATTTTAGGAACATTTGGCATCCCAAAAATCCCAGCATTGTGCAAATTAAAACATCTGCTTATGCTTTGACACCCTCATCCTTCAAAGGTTAGTTGGATTTGTGGTTGCTTTGTTCAACAATCCTACTCGAAGAGCCCAAAGATGCACATTTAATTATTGGGAAGATATGTTTGACAGAACTGTGGGGGAAATAATTACCCTTCCTATTCAGACCAGCATTAATATTTTTATAGAAGGAGATTGCCCGAGAGCCAAAGAAGCTGGGGGTGGTGGGAGAGAATCAGTAAAAATGAATCTCTTTGGTCACTGGTCCTCTCCTCCTGATTTACAAGACACCAACCAACGACTCTTTGCTCTGTTGCCTAGAATTCATCAGTTTGCTCTCGAACTGGCATGTCTGATTTCTGCTGAGGTTAAAGACAGCAAAGTAAACTCTGCTTCCAACAATAAATAACAGAGGAAGTTATTCTTTTCATTCAAACAGGCTTTAGATCACAGCAGACAGCTACAACCAGGTGCATTTAGCTACATTTGTCATTGCCATGAATGGGGGGAAAAATGTGAAGAATCTTTTCCAAATGGGTCTGTATCCAGCCTTTTTCCACCTTAATATTCTTCTGTCCCCTAGTGGGGTTGGGTCGTTATCACTCATTGCAATAATGAAGGGCCGAGGTGCCTGTAGTAAGGATAGCACTTCCTGATTGGTGTGTTTGTTTACACAGGTCATTGGCACTAGGGAACACATTGTACACTGGAAGTCTTTCCTGTCTCAGGCCAAAGACTGGTAATCTCCCCCCAGGCAATGCAGAGATAACAAAAGTCAAGAGGCAGCAGTGACTGGTAAGTCAACTCATCACTCACCTTGTCCCACCACCTCTCACCTTGTCCCACCACCCCTCCTGGCCCCATCTTGTAGCAGCCTTTTCTTTGCCATTTCAGAAGCTAACAGACTTAGCTGTTGAACAGGGAGGAGGGGAGAGGAGAAGGGGGAATGCACTACTCATACAATATATGCAGTAAAAGGGATTTGATGAGGCAGGAACCAGCAGGTGAACATTGACTCATTTTGAAATGTGCAGCTGGGTGTGTGTTATTTGCATACCAGGAACCCTATAAGAAAGTGAGATGCCCAGCTGTGCAGGAACACATGGATAGGGGGCTGGACTGAGGTGGGAGATGAATTTTTAGTTACTTCCAATCTAATTTGGGCACTAGTTGAGGTAAGTTGCTCTCATCAGAGACTTGCTGCAGAAAAGCTGTGTGGTTCTGAGATTTATTTTCCTTCTGCCAAGTCTATTATTTCTAAACTTGCTCTTCAAGATCTTGCAAATTCCCTTGAAAAATGATTTAACAATTTAACAAAAACAACGGTGAAACAAAAGCTGTGTTGATGAGGGACAGAGGTAAGGTTGGGCTTGAAATGAGTGACGAACCTCGTAATGAGGTGTGCAGCTTTGTATATTAAGCCATTTCTCTGTGGTACTTTTCCAGATGTGATAGAATACATTTATTTTTGTGCTCATCTGAACTGAAATAATACAAATGAGATACTAAAAAGATATCATTACTTGCAGAAGTAGGCGAAGAATTTAGAATCCCCATTCTGTACGCTAACAGCTGTGCATGAAGCAATTCAGAGACGCCGCGAGTCCGCAGGTTGCCCGGAAGCCTTTGTTGAGCTCGTATGGACCGGTGATGATCTACGTGTGAATTCTACATGCTAGTAGTTCAAGGCTACTTTATTTCAGGCAAAAATAAATAGCTGGTAGTAAGAAGTCTGTCTCCACCGAAAGTCTGCAATACGGCTGAATACAGCCACCGCAGTCGTACAATAAAATGGGATGAGTTTAAAACTACCAGATGGTACCCTGTACAGTGCCTGAAATAAAATGGAGAATTAGGGTGCCCCAAGGTGTGCACAGGAAAGGCAATTACATGAAATAAATGGGCCTCAGGCCTACAGGATGCTCAAGTATGCTACACAGGAGACATATAGTACATCTGGTGAACAGATTTTATCACACACTGGAAAGCTATAAAGCACGCCGTTGACTATCGGCTCCCAGTCTCACAATGACATTTTACCTGTGTTGGTATTCAGTGCTGTTTATTTTAAAAGGTGCTGTAATCTCAATGATGTGTTTTAAAAGCCTCCTTAACATTGTTTTCTACTATGTCTCATTTTGGGGGACAGATTGATACAATGAAATGAGATTCCACGGACAAATAACCAGCCCGTTGCACGAGATCATGTTTTTCTTTCATTTATCTCACTGCTGATATGATTTTAGTAATAGGATTATACTTGTCAGCACTCCCTGTTTGGAAAATGCCAATATATTTTTAATGGGGGTTCCCACATCTCCATTGCATTCTTTGTAATCTCACTAATGTTTCCCTCCCTATGCCATCTTTTTTTTTTTTTTTTTTGTAATGGTTAAAGAAAAAGTGATTTGAGATGGTGAGGGTCTATGAGAAGGATTTGTTGCCACCAACTCCTTTCTTGCTTCTTCCTCCACAAATGCAAATGCACTTTCTATTTGAAAAGGACGTGTTCCTTTTCTACTATAAAAAAAGACTGAGGAACATAGAGCATTCATTATTGTTTTAAGAGTTACTATAATAAAATCCTCTCAGTACTTAAAGATAGTTTTAGTGTTCCTCCTTGGATTCATCCTAGCTTTGATAATTGGGTAATTGCATCCCCTCCCCCACCAATAAATATTTTCACCCAATTAAGTTTAAAACTATAATAAATTTTAAAGAATTATGGTTGAAAAATTCATACCCTAGAACCAGTATTAAGTATGAATATTTATCTTAAGCCGTTGAGCAGTGCAGCCTGTTTATATGCCTTTATACTCTGTGTGCAGTACCCCGGCTGGCACCCTGAGAGCGGCTGTGTGGCTTCCTTCCGTGACAGAAGCGAGGGCAGGAGTCGGGGAGACTAGTACCACTTCACTTGCCGTATGGCTTTCGTACAACAATCTTTCATTTCCACATTCCCTCCCTTCTTTGTTTCCAGACAGCATTACTCACCACTCATTCATTCATTTCTGCCTTCAGTAAACTCTCATTGAACCACCAGGTCCATGCTTGGAATTGAGGATGGGGATGGAGGAGGCATACAAGACCCATACACAGTACTTCCCACTCCCTCTTACTTGCTCCATGAACCAGCATATCCAGATAAATGTTCCAGGCCAATGTTCCAGAACAAAAAGCAGAATGCTTGGCCCTAGACTCTGGGAAGAGGCTGGTCTGAGAGCATTGCCAGGCATCTTCCTGGTCTTCCTACCACCACCACTTTCCTCAGATCTTTTGCTTCCTTCCAGTCCTTCTTCCTAAGGCAGCTGGTTCCATCACTCTGCCCTCAAAAGCCCAAACATGCTATTTCCTGGACTCCCACAACCCAGCCATCAAAGTTTACCCATTTCTGTCCCGTTCCTGCCCATTACCATGGAGAAGCACAGGCAGATTTGGACGCTCAGCTATTCTTCCTTCAGATGAAAAGTGGTGAGTGAACAGTGACCAGAAAGCACAAAAACAGTGGTTTCAAATCTCCAGGTAATGTGACTTTAGACACTGAACTCGATTAATGAAGTTCATCCCAATGACAATTCGGAGTCATGGCAACTCCATGTGGGTCAGAGTAGAACTGTGCTTTACAGGGCTTTTAATGGCTGAGCTTTTCAGAAGCAGGTTGCCTGGTCTTTCTTCCAAGGCATCACTGGCACCTCAGCTTTTAGGCTGAACCACCCAGGGACTCCAATGGCAAAATTTTTAAGTTGGTAGAAAAAAATTATAAGACATTTAGAAAACACTCTAGCTTCTAAAGCTCTATACGCATTCCAAGAGGTTCTGAGGACATTAACAGAGAAATGTTTTAAAATTCAGGATCATGAATATCTGGGAGGAAAAAAATCAGAATCTAGTAACTTTGTTCCTCAGAACCCTTTCTGCTAGTTGGGGAAAGGTTTGGTGTAGAAGTGCCCTGAGGGCTGAAGTTCAGCAACCGAGCCGGAGCTAAAACCAGCCTGGCGTTTGGCTCATTGCATGGTACTCAGAACTGGTCTTCAGGATGCCAATCATACTTCGTGTTTCATTCATTCTCAAATATTTCAAAACAAGGTTTCATTTTGGAAATTTAAGATAATAATCTTTTCAATCAAACTAAAGGCAGGAAAGATGAACAGGAAGATTTTGCAGAGAATCTCTCTTGTGTGTGGATTCAATTTTTACTGCAATCCATTTTTTGTCAGCTCTTGATAAGCAGACAAGCAGGAGTTTCAAGGCAGGGGAAAGTAGGTGGTGGTTATAGTTGTTTAGAAAGCTATTGGGGAAAAGTGTGTGGAAGAAAGATCTCTTTTTGTGAAGCGTGGAGCTTTGTCCCAGTGCTGTTTCTCCGAGGACAGGTTGGGTTATAGGTGGCTGCTTGCTAGCCAGTACCAGTCAGTGTGTCACCTACCCTGAGGGTGGGATTAGTTGGACAAAGGGATCAGACCAGAATTAGCCAAGATTTTAGGGATTCCCCTACATGCAAGCAGTCTGAGCAGGTGTTGAGAAAGGTCATTTCCATGACAGCTGTCACTAGGCATTGTGCCAGGGAGGCTGTCTGGTACTTAGCAAACTGGATGCAGGATGTCAGCATCTCTGTCCTGCTCTGCTATAGGAGCACTCAGCTTTCATGGAGCAAGCTATCATAACATGATAAATTAAAAGAGAGTCAATGGGTCCAACTTCTGACTCTATTTTTTTCTAGCTATGTAACTTTGGCCAAGTTACTTCATCTCTTGAAGCTTCAGTTCTCCCCTGTATAAAATGAACATGAAGATAGTAGTATTTTCCTCCTAAATATATAACAAGGAGTAAATAGATAATTCACATAAAGTACAAAGTATATTGCTTGGCTCATAGTAAGAACGCTATAATTTTTTACTATTATTACAAATAACAATAAAGACATAGACAAGATAACTGATCTAGCAGTGTAGAGAGAAAGAGAGGGAAATGAGATTCTCTTTGGGACATTATAGAAAAGCATCAGGAGGCAGGATGAGGAAAAGAGACTTGGAGGGTGCCATAGGAGGTGTGGAGGGCATCCAGGTGGTAAGAAAGAGAATTAGATTGGACCCACTCTCCACCTGATGTCAAATGGTTCTGTATCATTAAGGAGCCTCTGTGAAGGGGTGGGGCAATGTGGGTGTGTTGTTGTTGTTGTTATTATTTGCCATCTAGTCGGCCCCGACTCATAGTGACCCCGCCTTGGGTTTCCAAGGCAGTATCACTACGGAAGTAGGATTGCCCAACCTTCCTTCCGAAGAGTGGCTGGTGGGTTTGAACCGCCAGCTGTCTGGTTAACAGGCAAGTGTCTTAGCCACTATGCTACCAGAGCTCCTAATGTGGATAGGAGAGTAAATAAGGAACCATTTAAAAGCTAGGCTGGTAACAATAAATGGTGAGACTTGGAGTGCAGCTCAGTAGTTGTCAGGTGAGGTCATAGCTATCATGGTACATGTGGGTAAAATGACAAAGGTGTGGGAGACAGGTTTGAGGGCAAATGTTGCCTATTAAGAAGTAAACCAAAGTCAGGACCCCTCTAGGTCATTACCATAGCAAACAAAACACAACACACTGCCATTGAGTCGGATCCAACTCATAGCAACCTCTCCTTGGGTTTCCAAGACAGTATCACTATGGAAGTAGATTGCCCAACCTTCCTTCCAAGGAGTGGCTGATGGGTTTGAACCACCAGCCTTCTGGTTAGCAGTCAAATGCCTTAAAACCCAGAAATTCTGAAGACTCTGAAGCTGTGGATGAGGGATAGTGCAAATGGAAGTATTTTGAGCTTGTAGAAAGTTAGTGACATTGAGGCAACGGGGGGAGAGCCTGTTCAGAACGAACTGAATGAATCTAAATGGCATCAGATGCTGACACTAATGTTTTAAAGTGACAGGTCAAATACATTCTAATTTGTGGGAAAAATGAGAAATGTAGTAAAGACACAAACTTTGAATTGACCTAGAGATAATTCCAAAATGTTTGGAAGATGAAAATGGTGGGGAAAATACTGATATGTCAAAATGCAGCAGCAGTAATGTAGGATGCATCAGAAATGAAACTGGAATCCAGAAATAGTTCAATACCAATACCATTAACTAAACAAATCTCCACACTTTTTATCCAACAAATCTGAGATTTATACATCTTAGAGATCAGCAGAGACTTTGTAATCCCGGCTGTAAGAAGGTAGTAAGACATGGAATTTTCTAGGCTATTCAAACAGAAGAGAAAATGGAAGAGAGTAGCTAGCAGTATATGAAAACCACCTTCATAAATAAAAACACTGTGCATACATATTTTCATAAAATCATTTTGCGAGATACTCCTTTCTCATCACCCTTTCTCACCTGAATTCTGACTTCTGTCTCTTTCATTTCATTAATTCTCTTCTCTCAAATGTCAATTGTCAGATTCACTTCTCTGTGCACATAAACTCATTCATTCAATGCATATTTCTGAAGCATTGGCTATGAGCATGGTTCTGTGCTAGGTATTGGGTGATATGATCCTGCCCTCAGAGAATTTACATTCTGGGGAAAGGCAGATATATACAGACAAATAAATATAGTACAAGGTAGAAGATCAATATTATGAGTTCTAAACATAGTGCTTTGAGAATATGGGATATGAGGCAGGAGCTATGGTTTCTTATTGAGTATACTGAAAAGAACTTCATGGGAACTTAGAACAATGAGGGCAGAGATATGAGCAGATGTTCCAAACAGGGAAATAGGAATGAGCAGAGGTGTTTTCAGGAAATAACAGGAAGTCTGGTCAGGAGAGGTGAGTGGAAGAAACACCTTGCAATTGTGGAGGGCCAGGTTTGCAATGGGGAGCAGAGAGGCAAATAGTCCCATGGAGAGATGGTAGAGGCCTGGATGGAGGCTATAATGGAAGAAATGGAAAGGATGGGGTGGGTTTGAGAGATACTGTGGAGATAGAAACAACAACACCAAATGACCCGTTGGGTGTGGGGAGGGAAGGAGGGGTTGGAAGCCAAGGTCCCTTTCAGAGTCCTCATTCTCTTTAGCCTTCTCTCCCACGATATTGTGTATACTCCCAACTTTTTGAAAATTTTTTTTTTGTTCCTTTTAATGAGGCAGCACTATCCTGCTTTTCCTTCTGGTCATGAGCAAAAACAAAACAAAAAAACACTTTGTTGAGAAATTTGACTCTTCATTCCAACACGTATCTCTCCAAAAGATTAAGTGATTTATGTGACACAGTTCAAGTTTGAGTGGAGTGGTAGGTCTGAGACTATAAAACTTATCTAGCAAGCAGAATTCCATCCCCTAGGGAAAAGAAAAAAGGAAGATATTTGGTTGCAGGTGTGTACAGATATGAGCTCAGGGAATTCAAATGTCATAGAGATCATTTGGAGAATCTAATGCTTCATACCAGCAGGCAAAAATAGTTTGAAGTCCATTCCCAAGATAGTGAGTTTTAATAGAGATATGATTTGGAATAGTCAAATATAAATCTTCTTCTCAGGCTTCAACATGAAGTACACATCTGATCCAACAGACAGCAATGAGTCTTTAAGAGCTATAATGGCCCATCCCATCAGAGGGTATTTATGGAGTTGTAGAGTCCTCAGATAATCTGGATCTCGTGTAAGCATGATAAAAGCCCTCTGAAATTTTTGCTCAAATATATTAGTGCTTAGCTAGCTGTGTTTCTTAAATTAAATGACTCAGCCATTGTTAACTTGTAAAATACTCAAGGGTGCTAGTCCACACTTTGGAGTAATGTTCTGCAACATTTTTGTTGGAAGAACAAAGCAGTTTGGGGCTGTAGGAAATTACTAACTTCTATTTTTGTTTCTCACACTGCTAACTTAATAAGAAATATGCTGCTGAGTACAAATTTTTATGTCAGGCATTTTTCAGGTCATATCTCTAGTGACAAATAGGGGTGATGGGAGCAAAATAGTTTTGTATTTGAAAAACTGATCTAGAGCAAAGGTCAATAATTTCAGGAAGCAAACATTTTGCTTGACTCTTAACCAATAGAGCTTACAAGCTAATGATTACAGAAATGGAAATCTTGCCTATTGAACCACTGATTTTTCTCATTCCCAGAAGGTAAATAAAGAGTACTTTTGCTGTCTCACGAGCCCATTACTTAGCTATGGAAACAAATTAATGGTTATTTTCTGTCTGTATAAACTATTTACCATGATATGGAATTAATGTTTGAAACAAAATATTTTCTAAATAATTTGTGATAAATAAAGCTTGTTGACAAATACCTGGTGCTGGGATAGTCAACTCTACTAGAGGACATTCAAGTCCCCCAGGTCTCCCCTAAGCTCATATCTGCAATGGAATCTCTTCCCTTTTCCTCAGGGGATGGAATTCAGCTTGGTAGATAAGTCTTATCAACACACTTGCTCAACTGAAAACTAGAGACCAAAAGTTTTAGGATTTGTGATAATTAGTTAAATTTGGGCCCACAGAGTTGTTTTTTTTTTTTTTTAAGTGCTGTCCCCATTTAAGGAGTTCTGGTAGCACAGTGCCCAAGGTTTTTGACTGCTAACCGGAAGGTGGGCGGTTCAAACCCACTAGCCACTCCGAGGAAGGCAGAGAGGGCGTGTACTTCCATAAAGATTTACTGCCTTGGAAACCCAATGAGGGTTGCTATGAGTCAGAATCAACTTGATGGCAGTGGGTATTGTTCCAGTTGTGAGATCAATATTGGGAAAGGGCTGAATATAATGTTTCTTGCTTGGTTTTCAGTATTGAAATGGAAACATGAAATATTGTGATAGCTATGTCTAGAGCAAAGTCAGAGGGCTTGAGGAAGTCTGCTTTTACCATCACCACCACTGTAGCCCTCCCGGGCAATTTCCTACATCCCCATGGGAGAGGTAGAGTTCCCTAGTCTGCTGGGGTGGGAATTAAGAAGTTAAAAATAAACAGGACAAAAAAGGGGTGGTGGTGGGATAGAATAACAGGAGTGGCTGCCAAAATAGCTCTGGTACCACAGTGATTAAGGCATTTGGCTGTTAACCAAAAGGTCAGTGGTTCAAACCCACCAGCTGCTCCATGGGAGAAAGATGTGGCAGTCTCTTTCCATAAAGATTTGTAGCCTAGAAACCCTATCAGGCAGATCTACCCTGTTCTAAAGGGTCACTGTGAGTCAGAATTGACTTGCTGTCAGTGATTTGGCTTTGGTCTTTGAGGAAGGAGTCATTGATTCGAGTGGTAAGGGAAGACTCAAGTATTCCTAAGGAATCTAAAGATGAGCAGCCTCACATTCTACTTACACAAGATTTAAGTGATTAAGTATTCAGGGAACACTAAAAAGCCATATGTAATTGAGACTCCCCTAGGAATCACATAGAATTCCATTCAGTTGATAGAGTTATGCATTTAAAGAAAAAGTAGAAAGCTTTTAATTTACAAGCACTGAGGTAACAGAAATGAAGACTTGATTCCAAAGGGAATAGGGAATCAATTAAAAGATTGAGTTCCAAGTTCTTTGTAGCGACTCTTCAGGGAGATGCAGAATCAATTTTAGTGATTGAATAGCTTTTCAGGTTATGAAGCCATAAGCATTTCCTTGGTTATGAAGATGTTTACACTCCAGGCAAGAAGGGAAACCCATGTTGTCTCCTTAAGCTTCCTTCAATGAGATCACTGGGTGAATTTTTATATGAAGTGGTAAAAAGCTTTCTTTGATTTTCCAGCCTCTTCCTTACACTGTCTTCTCTTGTGAGACCACCATCTCTACCAGGATTCAGTGCTCAAGAGACTGGCGATGATATGTATAAGCCTAGTGGTTCTGGCCACTAGACTTTACTGTATATGCAATGGAGACCAGCAAAGACCATGGATCATGTCTCACCCATCCTGGTGGTCTCAGTGTCCATGCCTGCTTTCTCCCATGAGATCCTCCACACTTTTTATCCAACATGAATGTACATGTCATAAGCACGCCTGCTTCTAATAGATTTTAATGTTCATTTCTTACCATAAGAGACTTCTGGTGAATTTATGGTTTTGACACAGGGCCATTTCCTCTTCCTTTTCATAACTAAACCCAGCAAGATCTTCTTTATGTCTATCACGTTCTAACTTCTCCTCACAATGATCACAAAGCAGGAATAGACACATGGCTGACAGCCCAACAAATAGAGCCTCTCTCTTTTAAGATAAGGAAGATCAGGAGGGGGCTCTATAGAGCTGAGACCGGCATGGACTCCCATATTAATAGAAATAATCATAATTATTATCGCTTTGTACTTAGTACTGAGTACTTGCTTTGTATTAGACTCTAGGCTAAATATTATGTGTGTGTGTGTATATGTGTGTATATATATATATATATATTTCACAATATCACTATGAAGTGGGTACTGTTAGTATTCCTGTTAAACAAATGAGAAAAGTAAGCTTAAATAGAGTTTAGGAAAGCTTCCTAAAATTTCACAGATAGTAGATGGCAGAGTAGGGATTCATATCTAGGACTGTCTTATTCCTGAGCTCAAAACTCAGTGGCTTTGTGAGATGAAGAAAAATGGAATCTCATCATTTCATACGCACATGCTAATATATTTGGTCCAGTCCCATGATATTGTTGTTGTTGTTGTTAGGAGCCATCCAGTCATCTCTGACTCATAGCAACCTTGTGTACAACAGAATGAAGCACTGCCTGGTCCTATGCCAGCCTCACGATCTTTGCTATACCTGAGCCCATCGTTGCAGCTACTGTGTCAATCCATTTCATTGAGGGCCTTCCCCTTTTTTATTGATCCTCCACTTTACCAAGCTTGATAACCTTCTCCAGAGTATGGTCTTTTCTGAAAACATGACCAAAATAGGTGAGATGAAGTTTAGCCCTTCTCACGTCCAGGGAGCATTCTGGCTGCACTTCTTCCAGGACAGGTTTGTTAGTCCTTTTGGCAGTCCATGGTGCTTTCAGTAGTCTTCACCAACACGACAACTCAAAAGCATCAACCCTTTTGATCTTCCTTATTCATTGTCCAGCTCTCACATGCATATGAGGTGATTGAAAATACCATGGTTTGGGTTAGGAGCACGTTAATCTTCAAGGAGACATCTTCACTCTTCAGCACTTGAAAGAGGTCTTTTGCAACATATTTGCCCAATGCAATATGTCGTCTGATGTCTTGACTGCTGCTTCCATTGGTATTGATTGTGGAACCCAGTAATATGAAGTCTTTGACAACTTCAATCTTTTCTCCATTTATCACGATGGTGCTTATTGGTCCAGTTGTGAGGATTTTTGTTTTCTTTATATTGAGATGTAACCCATACCGCAGACTATATACTTAAACCTCCATCAGTAAGTGCTTCAAGTCATCCTCACTCTCAGCAAGCAAAGTTGTGTCGTCTGCATATCACAGGTTGTTAATGAGTTTTCCTTCTATCCTCATACCATGTTCTTCTTCATATAGTCCAGCTTCTCAGATTATTTGGTCAGCATGCAGACTGAATAAGCACAGTGAAAGGATACAACCCTGATGCACTCCCTTATTGATGTTAATAATCATAATTATTATAGCTTTGTACTTAGTACTGAGTACTTGCTTTATATTAGACTCTGGCTTAAATATTACATGTATCTGTGATAGTTGGAGCTGTGTGTCAACTTGGCTGGATCACAATTCTGTGTGGTTTAAGCAATTGTGATGTGGGTTATTTCCATGATGGGATCAGATGTATATGTTTTGAGCAGCCAGTCTGTTGAAAGGGAGTTTCTCTAGGGGTGTAATCTGCTTCTAATATATTTATGGACATCCTGGGAAAAGAGACGTTCTTCTGTGGATCAGGACCCTGTTGTGCTGCCTAAAATTGTCCATGAGCAAACAATTCACCATTCGGCCTGGAGATCTTGGATTCATCATTCATTGAAGTCAACAGCCAGTACATTGCCTGCCAACCTTGAGCTCGTCAGCCCCTGCAGCTGCGTGAGTCAGGAAAAGCCTCCAGCCTGATGTTTGATCCAAGAACTTGGGACTTGCCACTTTCTGTAAGTGTATGAGCCATTTTCCTAAGATAAATTTCTCTTTCTCTATATGTATATATAAGCTTTACTTGTTTTGCTTCTCTAGAGAACCCAGCCTAACACATATATATTTTTTCTTTCACAATATCACTATAAAGTGGGTACTGTTAGCATTCTTGTTAAACAAAAGAGAAAAACAAGCTTAAATAGAGTTTAGGAAAGCTTCCTAAAATTTCACAAATAGTAGATGACAGAGTAGGGATTCAAATCCTGGACTGTCTTATTCCTGAGCTCAAAACTCAGTGACTTTGTGCCATGAAGAAAAATGAAATCTCATCATTTCATACATACATGCTAATATATTTGGTCCGGTCCCATGATATAAGGTCAAACCAAAATAAATTGAATTGTAGTTCTCCCAGTCCAATTCAGTATAGGAAGAAGCAAATTTCCACATCATCAAAGACTTTTCTAGATTTAATCCATACTTGGGATTTGCGTCTCAACAGAAGGGGTTTATCTCAGACCACTACAACATGGACCCAATCCAGATCCTTGAGGAAGAAAGGAATAGAACACACACAGTACCCATGATGTCATCCCTTTCCTAGCACAGACAGGCTCCAGTCTCAAACTGATGAAACTCATGAGCAATATACTTTTTTGGCAGACTTGAGAAAAGGCTGAGGTGAGGTGTGGTACCTGGGCATTAATAATATGTAACCTCCAAGAGCAGGGTCCCAAGGTGATGCAGCTGCTAGTCAAAAGGTTAGAGGTTCAAGTCCACTGAGAGATGCTTCAGAAGAAAGGCCAAGCAATCAACTTTTTTTTTTTTTTTTTTTTTTTAAAGTTTCATTGGAAACCCTATGCAGCACAACTCTAATCTAACACATATGGAGTCACCATGAGTCAGAGTCAATGCAATGGCAACTGATTTAACTTCCAAGAGCACTAGGCAGCTATATTTGCCAAGGGAAGTCATTCTATTAGCCAGGTCACCAAGATCAAATTTTCACCTGCCACATTGAATTTTCAACTAAGAAATCAGTCTGTGTCAAATGGAGAAGCTACTCCTGGGCATCAGTTAACAGCACATTACAAAGAACCTTTAAAAAGTCTGATAGCATAGACAAAGTAAACAAAAGATTAATATCCAACATTTATATGCAAGCAATACATCATTAATGATCATTATGGAGGACTTGCTTAGTTCAAATGAGGTTCCAGAAGACTGGAAGCGTTTCACTGTAGCACCAGTATTTATAATAGCCACCCTAGGGAACAACAAGCCCATCAACTTGACATAGCTAATATGCAAGGTAATGGAAATAAGTAGAGGTGAAACAGAGCCACACGGACACTGATTATCTCTTGGGAGCCAAACTCCATGCAAATAATTAGAAATGGCCCCGTTTATTAGCAGAGTGGAGAGGACACTGCCTCAGACACCTTAGGTCACATTTTAACTTACTGTTTATAACTGGCACATCATGCTGCACTGCTGCTTAAAATCACAGCCAAAAACATTCAATACAGTTAACAGGACAAACAGTTTTTAATGGAATTTGAAGGAGGGGTTTTTTTCATGTGGTTCGAGAAGCAGCACGATGTTGGAGAAGTGAGTGATCTGGATTTTAGTTTCAGTCCCAACAGACCCATTGTGGAACATTTTTCAAGTCCCTTAACTTCCTTTTTATTCATTCCCTCAACTATAAAATGTGGATAATATTGCCTAACCTCCTGTCTTAACAGTTTGTGTAAAACAAAATGTTGTTGTTAGCTGCCATGGAGGCAGGGCCCAACTCATGGAGACTCCGTTCACAACAGAACGAAGTGCTGGTGGATCTTCCTCCATCCCCACGATGGGTTGCAGGCCACTGTGATCCACAGGGCTTTCTTTGGCTGATTTGGGGCAGCATATTACCAGGCCTTTCTTCTTAGTCTGTATCAGTCCGAAAGCTCTATGGAAACCTGTGCAGCACCATGTAGGTACATTGGCTAGAACCGAACCCAAGTCTCCTGCATAGAAGTCAAGAATTCTATCACCAGGGCCTCAAGACAGAATGGGCTGTGAGAAAATGCTTTGCAGAGTACATGAGCCACAGGGCATGCACACATGACACTTGGGCATGGTGGGGATTTTGCAAACTGGTGAGCACTTGCACTTTTAAACAACTCTTTTTCAGCTCTGGCCCACTGCTGTCTTGCAGGAATGCATACCTGGAGTCACAGGTCTTCTCATTTTTAAAGCACAATTGGGAATAGCAAACACCACCTCCCTTCCCCCCCTTTTTGGTGAAAAATCTCACAATTTCAAAATGCAGCAACTAATCCAAAATTTTCTAAATCTCTGTTCATGCCAAGCAATACACGTCTGCAGACAGCATCCTATTCATGGGCATTAGGTTGCAAACTCTCCCTAATGGATGATATAGTATAACAGCAATGGGGGATTTTATTAGCTGATAATAATAATTATTGCTAATATTTATAGAATGCTAACTATATGTACCAGGTGGTATTCTGAACTTTATATAAAATAGTCCAAAGAAGTACATGAGACAGGTAATATTATTATCCCTGTTCTAACTGCTAACCAGCAGGCTGGCTGTTCAAACTCACCAGCCACTCCTCAGAAGGAAGACTGCGCAATCTACTTTCATAGAGATTTGGAAACACAAGGAGGGGTCGCTATGAGTCAAAATTGACTTGACGACAGTGAGTTTGGTTTGTTTTTTGTTTATACATGTGGAAAATGGATGGAGAATATCACTGGTTAGAATGATCAGAATTTGATAGAGGTTCTTTCTTTCTTTTTTTATTGTAATTTGGGTGAAAGTTCACAGAGAAAATTATTTTCCATGCAGCAGTTCATTTCCATACAGAAGTTTATACATATTTTGTTTCATGACATTGACTATAATTCCCCCTGATGTAACAGCTCTCTCCCCGCTTCCTCCCTGTAGTTACCTCTTCCCAGTGTCCGACTTTCCTACCCCTGAACTGTCTCTTAAGCAAATATTGCCCCTCTGTTCACCCATGATTGATCTTGCCAAGGAATATATCTACCTGGTGTGAATGTTCACCCTGTATGTCTGTCTATTGTTTGGCTGGAAGCCATGGAAGTGAGTTCAATTCCAGGCCTGAAGGGTAACTAGGGACCATAGTCTCTGAGGTTTCACCAGAATCTATCAGACCAGAAAGCCTGATCTTTTTTTTAATGATTTTTATATTTGTTCCACATTGTTCACGCACTCTATCCAGGATCTCCTGCACTGATCCCTTTCTGTCTCTTCCAACAATTCTTAACAGAACACTTCACTATGACTATTGCAAGACAATGTTTTCTCAAAGCATGGCTAATCATATATCTTTCCTATAAATAAGTACAGCGAATTCACCAACATTTCCTCTCATATATTTATTTTTGTTTAGCTTGCCCTGACCATAGAATTAGTAAACTGAATAAAACTAACAATTCATTTTTATTTCACAGGGAAAGCAGGGAGTAGCCAGGGAAGGAAATTTCTTAGCCTGACTTACATATTAAAGCAAAATATGAAGTGGGAAAGGTAAGAAGCAATATGTCAATGCTCTGTCAACTTCAAGTGCAAGGTGATTAAGTGCAGAGGTCACACAATAATGTTTCATCTTGTTACTGTACATTAAAGAATCCACCAGAAGTTGTTCTTCCTGGAAAATAACATCTAAACCAGGGGGTCAAAGTTCAAGGGAGGTGTTTCCAAGAAGATTTAGGAATAGAGAACACTCACTGGAAAGGAGAAGGCCTGTTTCTACATTAGTGGGTCAAGTAATGAGGTAGATTATCTCACGTATGAATTAATCAAGCCTTTATTTTACTTTTCTTCTCTTCCCTAATCTGCCTTTCTCAATGTCTTTGGGCATTAGTATGACTGCCAGTGAATACGGTCGGCCTTCCATATCTGCGTGTTCTGCATCAGCGAATTCAACCAACCCTGGATGGAATATTCGAGAGGCAAGGAAAAAAGCAATGCAATGGTCATAGCAATCCATCAAAGGCTAAGAGGGAGCTTAAAATGCTGTTTACAAAGCATTTACATTGTAGTAGGTATTATAAGTAATCAAGAGCTTATTTAAAGCATATGGGAGGATGTTCAAAAGTTATATGTAAATACTAGACCATTTTATATAAGAGACTAGAGCATCCGGGATTTTGGTACCCAAGGGGGCCCTGGAACCAATTTACCCAGGATACCAAGGAAAAACTATGTAAGATGGTTAAAGAACAATATTGTTTGTGGGATGATTAGCAAAACAGTATCATTTGTAGTGATTATTAGAAAAGGAATAACAGTGAAAGAAATTGTGATTATCCAAAATCTTGAAGCATACAGGAATCCATTGTTTCCCAACTGGAGTTTATATTCATACTCTTCCTAACACCCCTGTTTCCCACACTTCTGTTTTCGCTGCCTAACCAGCAGCAAGACAATGAAGGGCTCCCAGGCGATAGAAAGCACTTAAAAATATCAGAAGAAGCTGGCAAATTAAGATCAGAGTGAAGGGAAGTAAGAAATGGAATCTTACCAAGGGTCAGTGTGTGGCACTCGGGTGATTCCGGTCAATGGGAATGACGTACTTGGGAGAAGAGGAAACTAAGTGGGCAGCCCAGACGGAGAGGAGCCTGGTGTGCATGTCCTCCCTGCCCATGGTACCCGGAGCCTACATCCCCTCTTCCCGTCACAGGCCAAGTACTTCCCCAAGGAGCCAGCCAGTTAGAACAGGATATGTGCAACCCTCTAGGGAATCAGAAACAAAAGCAAAACAAGAAAAGAAACTTCCCTTCATATACCCTCTTCCAAAAGCACATTCATTCTGAGAAGCAGAGGGAATTCTCTTAAAACGGTGTTTCCTTGGCCTGTGAGAGGGAACTGGTCAGTGAATTCTCAGAAGCAACGACAAAAGAAGAGTCTTGTGATCATGACAACTTGTAAGTGCCCTTGATATTAATCATAAAAAAGGAAATGATAACCATTAGAAATCCCTAAGAATAGGTTCTGCTAGGACAGATGGGAGAAGGGTACTGATTTTTTTAAAATGCACAACACACCTTCTTTTCCTTCTCTCAAAAGCAGCTTGTGTACCATACAGGGCCTAAGACCTTTATATCACATTCACTTCTGTTTTTATAGAGTCTTATATGTGCCTGGAACTGTGCTAGGTGTTTCTTTGAGCAGCCATTAAGAGAAGGTCTTTTTCACTAAACAAAGTCTTCACATAGTGAGGCGAGGAGAGGTTTAATGGGGGTCTGAGGACCTGGTACTTGATTCAAGAACGGGAGAATTGCTCTGTACATACTCCGAAAGAGAGCAGCCTAGAAGGTAAGAACATTTAATACATCTCAGGTAACAAAGAGGTCATAGGGCTTTTAGGCAACTTGAAGCCCATTACAGGCCAAACTTAATTCTGTTGTTGTCGTTGTTGTTAGCTTCTGTCTAGTCGGTCCCCGACTCGTGGAGACCCCACGCACAAGAGTGAAATACTTACCGAGTCCTACATCATCCCCGTGATAGGTTGAGGATTGGACTGCTGTGTTGCACAGGATTCTCAATTGTTGATTTTCAGAAGTAGATCACCAGGCCTGTCTTCCTAATCTGCTTTAATCTAGAAGCTCCACTGAAACCTGCTCATCATTTCAGCATGCAAGGCTACATAGGTGATGGCTGCACAAGGAGTGCATTGGCTGGGAATCGAACCAAGTCTCCTGCATGGAAGCCTAGAATTCTACCACTGAGCCACCTAGATGCAATTAAATTGGGGATTGCTTTACAGTTGCTAAGTTTCATGCAACTTACAATAGATTTTGTGGTGGGCCCAGAGCAAAATGAGCTGAGTAGGAAAAGGGGAAAAATAGATTCAGAATGTAAAAAGCAGGGTTCTTTGATGGGCTGAAGAACTGACACATGGAAAATGTAATGCATTATTGACAAACACGTATGCTGGCTGCAAAAATAATTAACATAAGCAGAAAAGAAATAGGAATGAAATGGAGCAGAAAGACTTTGAAAGATTGTGAAGTGTCCGCTGAAATTGCCAAGCTAATGTCAGAGAGATGATTAAAATTTTCCAATAGAACAGGTGAATAGGTACTTAGGAGAGTGTGATGTAAACCAAGAGAAAGTGGATCATTATATGAATCTGTGCTGAGGTACTAATCAGCATTTTATGTGCAACTTTGCAATGCACATTTTAGCAGATGGAGGAAGCTCTTAAAAGCTGATAGCTAAACTAAGTCTGACTGCTTTTCTATTCCGTAATAACCATCCCTGGAATGGGTACTTGCTCCAAGTGAGCACTACAGGACCAGTTCTCAAGATAGGATTCCAAAAATATCAATATCCACACAAAGATATCTGCAAAACTCTAGGACAAAGAGAAAGAAATGGAAGGTTTAAGTCCTCTTAAACAGGGAAGGCTGGATGAACAGACTCTGGGCATATAACCTGGATTCTTAGTAATCAAAAGTCAAAAGGAAGACCAAGAAATTCTTCTGCAGACCAAATTGTACGCATGCATGCACACACACATTCTTGTAGAAACTGTATTGCTGCAATAACAAAAACAATTAGATGGTGGATTGTGGGTACGCTAGAAGGGAATAATTCTTCATGATCAGAATGACTTTTTCGCTCGTTCAACAAAAAAAAAAGCCTCTTATTTTTTATTTGTTGGCAAAGCCAAATTAGAAAAAATATATATCTTTACGACCATAGGAGACAAATGAGTGATACCAAATATCACTAAAAATGCTATTAATCTACAGTGATATAAAATTACCATCTCAGCACAAAGAATGCCTATATAATCTGAATTCCTCTAGCATCATAAAAATGAATGAGAAGCGAAATTGAGAGTAAGTATGCTTTTGAGATGCCATTAAGAGTTACATGCATTGTTAACAAATGGGCCTAGACAGACTGATGATTTACCTTGAGAAACAAATTTATAGAGACACGAAAAATTTCCAGATGAGACCATTCTCAATACCTTTGAGGACAGGATTCCAAAAATATCATTGGCTGATGACACCTTTGAGGGTGCTATTCTCCCTTCTTAGATACACAGGTGTAGCTGATTAACCATTGACTTTATGGATTATTTCTCCCCTTTTTCGTTTGATCCTTTTCTGCACATTTCAGAAATCAAATGGAACTTGAGGTGGAGTAAGAAGCTGTCAAGGAAGAAGATGCAGGTCAATGATTTCTTCTTCATGCATCAAAGGAGACTAGTAGGTGAATAGTGAGAAATAGTGAAGAACCCAAAGGATTATTGGCCCAATCACACGAGTGCTGTCCCAAAACCTGAACAAGGTCAGTCCTCTTAATCTTCCATCATCTCTTCCTCAGTCCAAGGAGTAGAATATCTGCCCAATTTCAGGATGTTTCATAAGCCTTTGGGATCACAGGAACAGGATGATAGCCAGGTCAGCATCTGACAGGAAATAGAGGGAAATGGAATTGGGTTGGGGAGTGGGGGGCTAATGAGGATGTGGAGGGGGATGAACTGAGTGAGGGCTAAAGATATAGAAATGAAAGCAAGAGGGAAATGTGTGTTTCCACTACTACTTCCATATTTTAAAAAAGAAGGAATAAAAGACAAAGAAAAACAATGAAACTTACCACCACCACTAACGAAAACACTTTGGGGAAATTTAGAGGGCATGTGATAACTTGCATTTTTTCTCCAGAGTGGTGTGGATGAGAAAAGCATATGAAGGTGACAAAGTTTTATCAAGATGATAGTAACCTCAGACAGTTTGTTGCTAGTCTGGGAAAAAATGCAAGGAATGATAGTGATGGCTCTTTTCCCTTTCATCTGCTGTCTATTTCCACAATGATATTAACATCTATATTGTAATACTACAGTATTACAGGCAAGACATCCTCGTAAGATAGGCAGGAGATCTTAAATAAAATCTCATTTTACTGATAGAAAAATAAGTCAGCCAGCATTAAAGTCCTCCTATCCAGAGTCATATAATGACAAAAAGAAATAGAGTGGAAGTGCCACTCTAGACCACTGTTCTATCCCTGCAACCAAACAATGGCACCTATTGCTATTGTCCTTTTAGGGCAGAGATACCAGCCAGGAGTATATCGGGATGCTGGGCATGGCCTTTTCTGTCACAGCAAAAGTTCTGGATCAGTCCCAGAGGCAGATGCAAGTTTGTGGGACCTGAAGCTTAAAGTATAGGGAACTTTTTAAGAAATAAAATTCAAAAGAGATGAAGGCAAAATTTATTTCAATGAGTAAAGAAATGGCAACAAATCAGAAAGTTTATAAAGTGACAAATTACCACAAAGTTTTAAACATCCAGAAAAATTATATCCTATTTTTATTAATGAACTGCTTGGTACAGCTCTGCAATGCTTGTCTCCCTACATTTTTGCCTTCTTACTCTTTGATTGCCTCAAATATTTTGATATTGTAATAGTTCGTAGAAGAAGGATAGACAAGAAATTGTTTTTTGTCTAGCATGGTTGATCAAAATGTGCTTATTATTGATTATTTCAAACCATGACTTTTAGCTGCAGCCTTTTATTGCTAATGCCATATCTGTACATTCTTGAGCAGTTTCTTGCTCAAGAAGTGTTTCCTGCCCAAGGTCAAAGACTTTGAATACTGCAGTGCCCTCGTCTGGCTGGGAAGCCCCTCATGCCAACCTACCCCCAGTCATAGATCCTTACAACCCTTCCCTCACCAGGTCTGACCTGGGTAAAGAGGGCCAAGTGGCCATGAACTTGGATCAGAGTGGTATAGAGCAGCACTTGGTTCAGATCTTTCTTGTTGGAGGCAAAGATGGGTCAAGAGATTCACTAGGAGATGTCTTTAAGAGACAGGTAGATGAAGAAGTTGTGCTGAGCCCCCACCACAAGAACCATCAAGCCAGTAAGCCCAGGACCATGGCAGGCACTAGAAGTGATGCCTCAGGCTAATGCAGCACACTTTGTCCCTTTGCTAGGGCAGATGCTTTCTGCTGCAGAAAATACCAGAGCTTTGGAACCAAAAAGTCAGTTGGTGTCGAGTAGATCCAAACCTATGTGTGTCAGAGTAGAACTGTGCTCCATAAGCTTTTCAATAGCTAATGTTTTGGATGGAAGTTCTGGTAGCATAGTGCCTAAGGCAGTTGACTGATAACAAGAAGGCTGGCGGTTTAAACCTATCAGCCACTCCTCAGAAGGAAGGTTGGGCAATCTACTTCCATAGTGATGCTGCCTGGGAAACCCAAGGAGGGTCAGCCGGACTCCACGGCAGGTAACAACAACAACAATATAATGGGTGTAGATCTCCAGGTCTTTCTTCTGAAACGCCTCCAGGTGGACTGGAACCACCAGCCTTTTGGTTATCCGCCAAGCTCATTAACTGTATGTAACATGCAAGGATGCCAAAGCCTTAGAAAGTGGCCTGAATTTTAAGCTGCTCCACTTCTGCAGTAAATCAGCTGGGTATTTGGCCTTGGTTCATTATTAGTACCTCCCTTTCTCCTTAGAGCACCTCCTGTTCTTGGAATGTAACTTCAGGAGAAATTCACAGATTGGGTTTTATAATAAGTATAGAGGCTAAAAGGAATTTTTCTAGTCTGTCAATAACAATAATAATAATAAACCAAATTTATTGCTGTTGAGTCTGTTCTGACCCATAGCGACCCTCATTGGGTTTCCAAGGCAGTAAATCTTTACAGAAGTAGATTGCCCCATCTTCCTTCTGCAGAGGGGCTGGTGGGTTTGAACTGCCAACCTTCTAGTTAGCAGGCAAATGCCTTAGGTACTACTCCCACCAGAGCTCCTTCTATCAATAATAAACTATCAAAATTTGATTAGTCTTGCTAGAGGGAACAATGAATTATTTTCATATAGAAATATTAGAAAATCATTGTCATATAAAGAGATAATCAAAGATACGCAGCCAAAAAAGTATAGGACAAAGTATTGTAGCAGGGTGGCCCCCTCACCAGCCCTAAAACCACAGGAGATACCCTAATTTCCAGGATATTCCAACCCTATGGGCCCTTGCTCTCAGCCTACTGGTGGAGCTCATTTCCCCTTTTGAGTAAATGCCCGGGAAGCACTTAAGGTGTCCATACCTTGAGACTGAATTTATCAGAAATTCTTAAAACAAAACCCCTCAATATTTTAAGGAATTTAGCTGCAACTGTGGGATTCTATGGAAACAGTAGGGAAGATAGGATGTTTGAGAATTTCCTCACAATTAAATCAAGAGGTAGACACACCCAGCACATTTACATCTAAAATCAACACAAAGTCTGAGCTTAGTGGGTTATCATCCTTTATCAGCTGTTTTACCCGTGGCAAATTTCTTAACCTTTTTATTAATCCCAGTTTCCTCATCGATTAGACAGGGGCATGATGCTATGGTTATACTTAATACTCCGGATGTAAAGGCACCTATCACAGTGCCCTACATATGGTGCTTAATAAATGTTATTTCCTTCCTACAGTTTCACAATATAGGCTCTTGGATTTTACAGACAGTTTTCTATGGTGTCTTTCATCTTTACTAAATGCTCCACATATGCAACTTGAGTTCCTGCTGGAACCCAAGAGACCCCATTGTTTTTAAGTCCTAACTAATTCCTGAATTTTGCTTTATCTTTTGCACCCGAAGACCAAACCCTGAACTCTTGCTTCCACCCGATAGTGGCTGTTGTGTGAAATGTTGACAGTGATCCTTGGAACAAATGAGTTGACAGTATTAGATCATTTTTTCATAAACTGTTTGATGACCAGTCCCCCTAGAAGGAGGGGAAATCTGAGGTATCATGATTTTGGGGGCTTTTTCTCCTACCTAGATTTCTCCAGGTTGCTTATACTTCTAATTTTTGGAATGCCTATAAACCATTGGGAGCTCTGGTAGCCTGGTGCCTAAGGTACTTGACTGCTAACCAGAAGGCTGGTGGTTCAAACCCACCAGCCACTCCTCGGAAGGAAGATGAGGCAATCTACTTCCGTAGTGAAACTGTCTCAGAAACCCAAGGAGGGGTCGCTATGGGTCGGGTCTGACTCGACGGCGCATAACAACAACATAAACCATTAGGAGTCATGTACTCACATACTCAGTGGCCTGCACCAAAGCTGCCCATGTCTGATCAGATCACATGAGCCTGGCTATTCTGAATTCTTTCCTTTGAAATAGATGTTCTAATGCTTCACAGCTTCTGATAGTTAGAGACTTATTTTTCTAGACTTCTTCCTAAAGCATATTGATTTTAGGGTCAGGAGCAAAGATTTTTTTTCTGCTCTGGGCTATTGAATGTATCTGACATGTTTATTTTTTTAAACTCTGTGCTTTCTCATAGGCAGCTAGAGTAAGGTAAGATTTTAGTTTAAAATCAGTTGATTTAAAGGTAGTGATTGCCTTTCAAATCATTGGTCTCACTCTCAATCTAACATTGTGAAAACAATCTAAGTTGCTTTCAGTGGTGAAGAGAGATGATTAAAAGTCCAAGGGTAGGCAGCCTGGGATATAAAAGTGATCAACGAGGGCTCAGTCCATAGCAGCACTGCTCTCTCTGAACACAGGGCGAAAGGATAGTACACGTAACGTCCTTCAAACTGATCTGTGTTTCCAAACTTAAAGAAACAAGGGGAATGCTGGCAGGAGTTTTAACTTGAGCAGAGGCATGTGGCACTAGCATTTATGTTATTAGCTGCCATCAAGTTAGCTCCAATTCATGGCAACTTTATATTGCCTGTTCATGACCGTTCATGTTCAAGTCCACTGTTGTGTCAGTCCATGTCATTAACTATTTCCCTCACTTTCACTGGCCTTCTACTTTACCAAATATGATGTCTTTCTCCATCTATCCTCCCTCCCAATGATGCGTGTGAAGTAAGTGAGTAGAAGTCTCAGACAATATTTTGTGCTCCATATAAGAAGCCCTGGTGGCACAGTGGTTAAGCACTCAGCTGCTAACTAAAAGGTTGGCTGTTTGAACCTACCAATTGCTCTGTGGGAAAAAGCTGTGGCGATCTGCTTCTGTAAGGATTTACAGCCTTGGAATCCCTATAGGGCAGTTCTACTCTGTCCTACAGAGTTACTGTGAGTTGGAATTGACCCAACAGCAATGGGTTTTTCATTGGCTAATTTTTGGAACTAGGTCACCAGGCCTTTCTTCCTAGTCTGTCTTAGTCTGGAAGCTTTGCTGAAACCTGTCAACCATGGGTGATCCTCCTAGTATTTGAAATACAGGTAGCGTAGCTCCCAGCATCACGGCAATGTGCAAGCCACCGTAGTACAACAGACTGACAGACAGGTGGGGGAGCATGAGCATAGCACCTTCAGTTCTCTGGAGGTCAAGTGCTGACTAAATCCTCCGTGCTGATAAATATTTTGATCACAAAGTTTCACCCCATTCCATTACATGTATGATACATACCAAGATCCTTTGGTTTGCAGCAAAACCGTTTTACATTAAAGTTTTTCTTTCAAAAATCACTGATCAATTACTAAAGCATGTCTTCATAAGGAATAAATTCTTACCATGATTCTAGAAGTAAACAGATTGTTAAAAATAACTTGGCAAGTGAGCAGAGTACAGAAATTATTTAATCTAACCTGGTCAATTTACAGATGGAAGACCTGAGACTCCAGATGCTGTATGATTTGCTCAAAGAAAGCTAGCAGCAAACCAACATTAATATCTAGGTCTTATGTCTTCTACTTGATATCAAGACTTGATATGATAATATTTATGCATAACAGTGGAATAAGTTGGAGGGTTTTTTTTTGGTTTGGTTTTAGGACATCTATATAGGTTAAGTGAAAACACTTATTACGATTTCTTTATATTTTATTATTATGATAATAAAAATAAAATACAGAGTAAGAGTGTTGGATATTAAATATTGAGTTTGTATAAAAGCTCAAAATAAAATCTTTCCCAAAATTTTTCATGAGAAAGATGAGCTTGCTTCCATGAACATAACTGTTTTATGCCAAGTTTTATGTTTGAAATGGCTACAAGCAATTCCTGATCAAGTCTTTTTAATGATCTCTTCAAATTCTTGATAGTCACCATTGATGAGAAACTTTGTTCGCACAAGTAGGTGATAAAAAATTTAAAACCATTTTTTACAACCATTCAAAAATTTACAACAGCTGAAATTATCTTTAAGAAAGAGCTCTTCTTTTTTATTTTCTTTGACCAACGTAAATGTTGAAATTTCTTTTGGTAATGAGAATGGATTTCAAATCCAGTAAAACATTTTCATTCCAACTCTTTCTAAAGAATGATGCCCAAACATGCACAATGTGCCCACAGTGCTAGAACCTTTGTCCTTGGACTTGTGTGGACTGCATTAAAAGTTCCTATCTGCTGCAAATGAACATAGGTATTCAGAATATGAGAAGAGAGAGATGCAGGGCTCCCTTCTGAGCAGGAGTCCACCAGGCCTCCCTGCTTCACCATCCTCCAACCCCAGTCCCAGACTTGGACCACACATTGTGCTCCCTGCACCCCTGGAACAAGAATTCTCAAGCATCTGCAGTGGACAGCAGTGAGCTCTGCAGCTGACTGCTGAGGTTGGCAGACAGGTGAGAAACACCTATTTAGCCATGCTCACTGCATCGCAGATAAGCTGGCTATATTGGCCATCTTCAGAGACCCTGTCAGGCTTCCCTTGAGGAATCTCAGGGTGACCAGCTTGGGACCTCAGGTACTCCAGGCCTCAGGAACTGAGGGATCACTAGCTCACAACACACTTGTAATCCCTTTGTGGAACAGCAATCAAGAAGTCCAGAGAGGTCCAAGTGGCTGCACTAGGGCTCTAAGTGACAGGCCAGGACAAAATTGGGCTTGTCCCCTGTTTAATGAGTCTTCTTTCCCCTTTCCAAGGTGTATCTCCATTGTGCCCAGATGGTACACACCATGCAGAGGATGGAGGAAGTACGTCTTACTTTCTACCGGTGGCCCAATAAATGAGGTACTTTCACTTTTCATGTCTAATAAACGGTGTTCCTAGAAATTCATACAACTAGCATCCAATTGATTTTTTATCTAAGAATAAATTTAAAATAATAAATCCTATTATACCTACTCAGAGATTATAGAAGCACTGCTTCTATAATCCTATGAATGCTCAATGTCAGTGAGACTTGTACTCACTGATCACTTTAAAAACAAACATCACTGTGGATAGAAACATGAAATAAACCAATCTCTTTTTCATTTTTTTGCCCAGACTCCATTCATTATTTGACTTTGCATATGCTTCATCCATTTCAATTCCCCTGGGCTGAGCAGTTTATGTTATAAAGAACTGCAGCCTGCACTGAAAATACCCTTCTTCCAGCTTTCCCTTCAAAATAAAAACATTTTTTCTGTGCCTGGTAAGAAGTGCTGAGTGGACAGCTCTGGTGGCTTCTGTTTATACTGTAAGCAACTGCGGCAAAAATTAGCACCAAGTTTCTCTTGATTTCTGCCTGGAACAATATTATCCTTCAGGGACCCACTCTGGTGTTCCAGAGGGTGATTTGTTCTTTGCTGGCATGAGTATGTGTCTAAGAAGGCAATTTTAGCCCCTTTGGTGCTGTCCTGACTCTACCAGAGACAGTTAACAATGACGGGGTGGAGGGTGACACCATACCACCATATGCTTGGCATAATCTATTAGCAACACATATTTATTGAGCCCCTATTATGTACAAAGCCACGTGCTAAGTATTAGAGCCTAAGTCTATGTGTTAAGTACTATGTGCTAAGTCCAGTGCAGAAGAAAGGATAATAATAATAATAAATATCTGCCAAATATTTCCTATATGTCAAGCACTGAATCAAATGCATCATGTGCTGAGCCTCACCACAATCCAATTTTTCACATAACCATATTATTATTTCTAGATAATAGTGACTTTTAAAAAGGGCTCTCCCTTCTATAAGTACACCTGTTCCCGACTTACTGACATGGTTAGATTCCCAAAACCAGGTTGTTATGTGAAAATTGGCATAATGCAAAAATGGAGGATGAGCACATCATTACATAACTGCCAAACTACTGAGAATCATGGCCCAGACAAGTGAATAGTAGGTGTTCCTTTTTCTCCATCTCAACTCCTTGTTTTCTTCATTGATCTTTATTTATTTATTTATTTATTGGATCTGTTTTTTTCTCTCTCTCTCCTTTCTGTGTTATGACCTATGAGGCTAGAGGTTATGTATCTTTTGTTTCACTCTCTCATAGAGCCTGAACACATGTTGTTGTTGTTATGTGACCATATATTAGGATCTTAGTAAGTGTTAGTTGAATGAATGAATGAATGAAACAGACAAAGAAGTTAAGGTCATAGAGCTAGCAAACAACAAGGCTAGGATTCAATGTCAGTGTTTTTAGGCACATAGGTACTTGCCTGAATATCTGATAACCTTGCTGAGTATTTTAGATGTTGACACAGAAACCAATACAAGGAATATGCGATGAATGTACTAACAGAGAAGTCAGGGGTCTGCACCTGAGAGAAAGCCCATTTCTGGTGTAGTCTGCAACTGCTTCCTATTTAAGAACTTTATAAATCCTTGGCTGAATATATACTGACCCATGATCACACTACCCTCTCTTACCTATCTTTTGATTTCTCTCCTCCCGTTTTCTTTGCCTCTCAGGGACTCTGGATATTATTGATACCCTTGGATACACCACATATGCAACTAGTGCAGCCATGTGTAATTTTCCTTGGCCTAAGTCATGAGAGGGGCAGGAAAATGAGTTCATGAGTTGATTGAGTCAGCATTCACACTGAAGAGAGTTAGGCCCCGTATCTCCCAGAAGCTGCATGGCCAGATCAGTTTTCCCCATTGGTATTGGACCAGCTGGAACAATAAAAGATTAAAATGGTAAAAGGACTGGCTGTCATATATAACTCTTCTCTCCTCCTGGGCCAAGAAGAGAGAATCAAACAGTACACAGGGCTTCACTCATAGTGGACATTCAATACATATGTATTGCATGAAATAATGAATGATTGATTGGATAAATAAATGTCTCACTCTATTAAAAGTTAGGTTTTTCCTTAACTTGTTTAAGTTTCTCTCTGTGAGAAATCTTTACTTGGAAGGTCTGACTTATGTGTAGTAAATACCACTGCTTCTATCTTAAATAGTTCAATCACTGTATTGCAATTTTAACATCTTTTACCATGCTATCTTGGGGGAGATTTCCAAGGGAAGGTGAAATTCTTATCAGACTATCAGCTGCTTTGGCACTTCCAAAACCAGTAATATTTTAAACTCTGCAGATGAATCTCACCAAAATAAAATAATATGTCAAAAAGAGTTGCAGATGGACTCTATTATCTCATCTTTTTTTTTTTTTTTTTGAGGGGTTGGGGGAGGCAAAGCTCCCTGTCTCCATATGTGAGCTCAAGGAATTTCCTGTATTGTCCATGTGTGTGATTCACTTTCATCATACATGGGCTGTGGAATATTAAGGGACCGTTTTCATTTCTATCTTCCTGAAATGGCATCTCCAAGTCATTGATGCTGAATTTCTTAGGCTTTCTATTAAGTATCATATAATCTTGAAAGAAAGAGTTACTGGTGTTATCAGTGGTTAGAAAAAAATCTTTGTATCTCTCATAGATAAAATTTTCATTTCTTCACTGGCCTTTTCTCTCTCTTTCTCTCTCTCTCTCTCTTTTTAAATACACATCCTCTTGAGCTATTACATATCTCTGGCAACTCTCACTAAAATATCCTGGCAACATTATTGGGAGACTGTGGACATTCATCCTGAAGTGACTCAGTGGAATTTTCAGGGGCAATATTTTGCTGTTATTCTCTTTCAAGGAGGGTTGGGTCACCTGCTGAGCCAAGTATGCAAATGAAGAAAGATACTCTGCCATCCAACATCATCAAGATCGCCTCATGGGTATTGATGGTGGGAAGTGGGCCAACCAGACCTTTCAACCACATGCATAAAGTGACTGGAATGTCTTGGCAGCCTCATAAGCATATGCATTCAAATGAGATCGCATTAACATTATTATCTCAAAGTTATTTCTCTTATCTCTACCTTGTTCCAACCTCCCAACATCATTTTGAGAGTTGCCAAGAAGCTTCATCTAGTTCACATGTTTGTCAGTCAGGTCTCCCAGCAGCCCAACAGCTTTCTCTCCTACTCTGGATCCCACTCATGAGCCCACTGGAGAGGACCACACTGTAGCAACTGCCGATGATGCCCGTGGTGAGGATATACCCCACACCCATATTCCTCAAGGATCTGGAATTTTCTGAGTCCTCAAAGAAGCAGGGAAGATTGGTCTTCACCTTAATCTTGTGTCACACTTTGATGGGCACAAGAGGGGTGTTTTGAGGTCCAAGTAACAAAATCTCTCATGAAAACAGCTCTTCCAATTTCTGGCCTTCTCTCTTCTCTGCAGCAGGTAATAACCCAGTCCAGGAACCAATTGCAAGCAGAGGCAGTACTCCATGTCTGTATACCCCTCTCAAAACAATGCAAAACAAAACAAAGAAATCAGCAACAACAACCCAGTAACACACACTTCCTCTCTTTGCTCCCAAAACAAAAGTTCTCATGAATACCAGCTTCTAAAGAATTGCATCCAAAATAGTCATTGGTCTCTCCTACTCTGCCAACAGTCAAATTCTGACCTTTAATCTGTGGTCAGCAAGGGCGTAATGTTGCCATGCACAAAGGCTGTGTTCCTATAGCCCCAATACTCATGGCTCCTCATGCCCTGGCTCAAGGCTCTGCATTACACTCACTCAGTGCACCTTATAAACACACTTGCTCATTGAGTGCTTTCTGATTGTATCAGTTAGCCATGGCCATAGTAATGTTTATGTAACAACAACAACAACAAAACAGCTGCCACTAAGTAGATTCCAATTCCTGGCAAACCATGTACATCAGAGTAGAGCAATGCACCATAGGATTTTAAATAGCTGATTTTTTTTTTTTTTTTTTTAAAGTAGATTGCCAAGTCTCTTCCAAGATGCTTCTGGGTACACTTGAACCTCCATCCTTTTGGTAAGTAGGCAAGTGCTTACACATTTGCACCACCCAGGGACTCCTATGACAAACCACCTCTAAACAAACCTCCTGTAACAAACCACCTTCAAATTTAATAGCTTAAAATAATCATTATTTATTCTTTATATATTTGAGGTTTGTTGACCCAGGTTAGGCTCAGACGGACTTGATTTCAAGCCACAGATTAAGTCCAGATCTACTCCTGTGTCATTTTTTCCCCCATCCTCTTTAGACCACTGACTAACTGTGGGATTTTCTTCTCATGGCACAAGAAGGGCTACCCCAACTGCACAAGCACATGCCATACCTGCTTATGTCATATCCATTAAAATCCCATTGGGCAAAGCAGGTCACACACCAAGCCCAGTATCAGTGAAGCAGGAAAGTATATTACTCTACAAAAGTTTGGAAGGTGTGAGTGGGTGGGAGAAAGTGAGTATTTGCTGAACAATATCTAATCTAGCACAATGCCTAAATCCAAATTTACACAGTCAGTAAACATGCCATCAGAACGTAGTCATGATTTTGCCTGAGACATCCTGCTCTAAGAAGTTTATATGGAAGAATATTACATCATGTCTCATGTTGTGGGGTCATGTGTACAAATATTTCACATCAAAGTATAGTACTTGACTTCTTAGTTAGTTCCCAGATGATTTTGTTTGAAACAGTCATGACTAGACCTATGAGGAACCCAACATTTCTAGAACCACTTCAGCCTTGTCTTTAATGAAGTTCCTCCTTTTTTCTCTGTCTTGTATTCCTGGCTGTTTGAATTGCCTGGACTCAAGAGCCTCTGTTTACTTCTTCTCTCCTTCTCCCTCCATTACCAACTCTTCTGTGTTCAGTCTCTTCTTCCCATTCCAGAATATTCCTGGAGTAATGTAAGATGAGGCATTGGTGATTCAGTGGTAGAATTCTCACCTTTCACATGGAAGACTAGGGTTCAATTCTTGGCCAATGCACTTCCTGTGTAGCTACCACCCATCTGTCATTGTACGTTTGTCATTGAGGCTTAAAAGTTTTCAGCAGAGCTTCCAGACTAAGATGGACTAGGAATAAAGGCCTGGTGATTTACTTCTGAAAATCAGCCAATGAAAACCCTATGAATGGATTGATGTGCAACCAATCACAGGGATGGTGGAGGATCGGGCATGGGATCACCACAAGTCAGGGCCAATCTGACAGCTAACAACAACTTATATGTATAATGTGTTTGTAATATGTCATTTTCTTGTCTGGTGATGGAGCAGAGATTAACAAACCAAACCCCAAACAAATGTACAGCACTTGCCCCTCTCCACAAGATGTGAAATGTTTCCACAGAACGCCTGCCCTCCCTCTTGCCTCTATTGTTTTGCATCCCCTTTGGTCTGAAATAGTCACATACAAACTTTCTTTCACTGGGACAGTGACATAGTTTTTAGCCACATGTTTAATTCTTCAAAGTCAATATTTGCAGAAAACATAAGCACAGCACGATCTTGCCTTAGAGTTGTTGATTAATCCCTTTCTGAAGCTTCTCTTCTAAGTTTCCTTTTATTTTCAGCTCATCGTTAGTCCCGTAATGGTGTGTGTGCCTGTTTGTGTGAGTGCATTATCATATTGCCCCAAAGCCTGGCAAAGACATATGGTGAGCCTTTATTCTGCATTAAGCCATAGATACCGCCTCATTTCAATCCTGTTCTATAACTACTAAGAGTGACTTACACAATTTCTTTGGAAAACAGAGATCAGCCACAGATGCCTGAGAAAAGTAATGATAGCACTGATGTAATCCCCAGCCTGATAGGCCAGCAATGTTTGTTACCTGTTTAGGAAGGTAAAACATCACCACAAGTACTTAGATGTCCATTTCATGTAAAAAGTGAAGGAGAAAGAGATGAGATGACAAAAGTCACACTGTGAATTGGTCGGAGCCAACTGCTTCCTTTGCAGAGTTCTTTGGGAGACTTCTCAAGACATTTAAATCTTCTCTTGATGTGCTTCAACAGGGATCTTCCAATGTGCTAACCCCCTTCCCCAAACCCACCTTGACTTTCAGTTTGAAGTAAGAGGGGGAACTGAGAAAATATCAGAAAAATTGCTCTGTTAGAGAAGGGTGAACCATTTTCATTCCTCCAACAGCTTTCCATTATTCCTTTCTAAAGATTTAAACAGATATTTATCACAAATCCATTGGGCCATTGCTTTTTTAAACCATCTTTTACAATTTGCTATTAAAAGTTTCCATTTTTGTGTGTCTATCTATATGTTTACTTGTGTAGCCTATAGACTTTCAGCAAAATATAGCATGGATTTCCTTAAAAATATTAGAGCTGACTCTATTTTATTTTCATTTTCAAAAATGTAAAGTCTAGGCATCTCATCTTGGAGTTATCAGTGCCAAGATATTAAGCCACTGGTAAAATAACTCAAAGAATTTGGGACATTTATAGATTCTTGCAAACCTGGAAAGAAGACATTTGAGACAAGGTCATTCAGCAAAGCTCATGTTAAATGAAAATTCCATTAAGTTTTGTAAAACTTTTACTGGGCAAAAAGTAAGGAGCTAACTTTCAAACCATTAAAAAAAAAAAAAAAGAAAAGAAAAGAAAAACCCAAACTCACTGCTGTCAAGTTGATCCTGAGTCATAGAGACCCCTCCTTGGGTTTCCCAGGTGGTATCTCTATGGAAGTAGATTGCTCAGTCTCCTTTCTGAGCAGTGTCTGGTGAGTTTGAACCACCAGCCTTCTGGTTAGCAGTCAAATTCCTTAGGTGCTACACCACCAGAGTTCTTGCAAACCATATAAGAAACCTAAAAGTCACTTGGATAGGCTTCTCTAGGCAATTGCCTTCAGTAGGGTTCTGCACACTCTAGGCGTCAAAGCATCGAGTGTCTGTTGACTCTTGAGTCCTCTTTATGCCCCACCCAGAGCTGAGCCCCACTGCCTCACAGTCTGCCTATTTTCAATTCCTCTGTGCCAGCATATCTGTTCATGTCCCAGGTGGCTTCCTTTACAGCCGTGTGATCATCTGTGTATTATTAACTAACTGCAAATTAAAGTCATTACTTGGTGCTTAATTTTATGTAACATTTCTTTGTAATGTGTACAAAAGAAATTTGTTTTTACAGGAGTTTAGTAAATAGCATGTGCCATGATTAATTAGAAAATATAATGGATCTGTTGGTTTGAAATTAAATTCAGTACAATAATTTTCTTTAAAAATAATTTCTTAAGTGGTATTTCAAGGTGTGTGTCTTTAAATAAATCAATGTGCCATGCTGAGGGGCCTATTGCACTGTCTCAGATTCTCCTGATAAAGGACTCACTTTGATTTTTCTTATATCTCAAGGCACTATGGGATCACTGGTGGTACAAATGGTTAATGCACTTGTCTGCTAACCAAAAGGTTGGCGGTTCCTGTTCAACGATAAGTGCCTTGAAAGAAAGGCTTGGGGATCTTCTTCTGAAAAATCAACTACTAAAAGACCTATGGAAGCCCAATTGTACTCTGATACACAAGGGGTTGCCATGATTCAGGGTCTACTGGTTGGTTCCAAAGGCACTATAGGGAGCCGCAACAGTCAATAGAGCTATTTTGAAACCTTTCTGAAACCAAGTGGTTTATTGAAGTAAATGAATAAGCTGAGAAGGGAATCCTTAAATACTAGGAGAATAAGCTATATTGTAGTCCACAGCCCTCCAGCTACAGGCGCTCTTCTTCCTCTTTTTCACACCAAGCACAAGAATATTCCTACCTCAGGGACTTTGCACTTATTCCTTCTGGCTAGATGTCACTTGTCCTGGGTCTTCACATGGCTCAAAAAAGAGAGACTTCAGTGCATTTTGAGGATAAAACTTAAAACATAAGCTATGAACTTAACATGGACATTAGTACCTTTTCATTTTTATTCTTCTTGTCAGAAACTCTTCTTGTATCACTGCAGCACTCTCATCTAACCTTTCCTCATATGAGGTGTTTAAATTTTATCCTTAAAATGCAATGAAGTCTCTCTTTCTCCCTAGAGTCCAGTGCCTTTTAAGGCATGTTGAAACTTAACATTAGCTGTATCAAACCAATAGGTCTGGCCTAGAAATATTATGAGGGTGTTATACCCATGTTGCCAGTGAGGTTGGTGAGAAAATGTTTATTTTCTGATTTTTCCAATGTGCTTCAAGTAAGCAAAGATTTGGGTGGCTCAGTGTGCAATGAGTTGCAATTTCTATATGTTCAAATTCCAGTTATGTAAACTGGGGTAAGTTACTTAAGTTATCTGATTCTCAGTTTCCTCATCTGTAAAGTGGGCATAATGCAACCCTTATGAAGTGGCATAATGCCTGAGGCATTTGACTGCTAACCAGAAAGCTGGCATTTCAAACCCACCAGCCACTCCTCAGAAGGAAGATTGGACAATCTATTTCTGATCCTGCCTCGGAAACCCAAGTAGTGGTTGCTATGAGTCAAATCGATTCTATGGCAGTGAGTTCAGCTTTTTCTGGTATGTAGATTAAATGTAAATAATTACATTTTATAGATTTACATCATATATATTTTGAATATTTCTTGTTAAATTTACACCTAGGCATTTTATTTTGTTTTTAGCTATTTTAAGTGGTGGCCTTTTCTTCCATTATATCTTCTAACTGGTTCTTGTTGGTGTCTGTTCATTTAGTAATCATATTTTTGTGGTAGTATTGGTATGTAGAGAATGTGGGATAAAGCAGTATATATATACTCATATGTATAGAAAGAAGTGTCATTGAGAATTGGAATTTTTGCCTTGGGTGAGAGTAGACACAGGTGTAGATCAAAGAATTTAAGTAACAATCCTGTAGTCCTGAAAATAAATCAGTATTTTAATTAGTATTAATAAATACTAATTAACTATGTTTTTATGTTTTAAAGTATGCATTTCTAGTTCTGTTCAGAGAAAAAGCCTAAAATAATGGCCAACTCAATAGTAATGGCTGTTTCCAGGTCTGAGGCAGGAAGTTTATTAAATGAGTCTGGAATATCTTGTCATACTAGTGTAGTGTAGTGAGTTGCATGGTATGGCTTTTCTAGCCATAGTCTTTGTAACTCCCGCCAGGTTATTTGGTGGGACCATGTAAATATGTGTCAACTTGGTTGGGCAACTGATAATAGTAATTCCCTATAATGAGACTAGAAATTAACACCATGGTGGAATTTGCCATGAGCAACTGTGTAACTGTTTTAAAACCCCTGATTGATAAGGTCATCCACCTGGGATTTCAAAGTAATCTTCTGGGAAATTTCCCTCTCTCTCAGGTGTGTAGAACTCTGATGTTGGGATTGGTTAGTTTTGCAACTCTGCCAGGCTTAATATGAGTCCTCCTAGAGTCAGGGAGAGAATCCCTCACTGCTGGCTGAGAAAGACGTGCTGCTGAGAGAGACACACACTGCTGAGAGAGACACCTGGCTGAGAGACAGCAGCAATGGAACCAAGAGTCATGAGACAAAGTTGGCAGACTTCCCTGGCCCACAGAGGCAGAGGCCAGACTAAGAGGCCAGGGGCCCGAGAGGCATGTCTAAGGACACAGCAGAGGGGAGACTGTTCTGATCAAAGAACTGTATCTTGAGCATGTTCCTGAACTTAAATTGTAGCCTGTTGCTCTGGTGGCATAGTGCCTAAGGCATTTGACTGCTAACCAGAAGGCTGAGGGTTCAAACCCACCAGCCACTCCTCAGGAGGAAGACTGGGCAATTTATTTCACTATGAGTTGGATTTGACTTGACAGCAATGAGTTTAGTTTATGGTTTGGCTTCCCTAATAAACTCCATAATCTGTGAGTTCTGTGTGGTCACTGTGGTGAATTATCGAACCCAGCAGAGAGGTGGTGGGTGCCATGAGAGGGACAGTTGGTGTCAAGGTTGGTAGGAGGGCTGCAGGGTAGTGGGATGTCTGGCTTCATAAGAACCAGACATTGGGTTGCTGATGGTGAGTTTGTCTTCCTCTTGTGGATTTAGAGGAGGTCGGAATATGCCACTTTCATGCCCCATTAGCAACTAAGTATTAAGGAAGCTATGTAACACTGCTAGGGTCCTGTCCAAAGGGTTCGGGAGAATATGTGCTGGAAGAGGCTCCACTGGCCAATGATGGGATGATTTGAACATCAATAGGATGACAAAAGTAATAAATTGAAGCAAATCAAATATATTTAAATCCCTAAGTTAAGTATGATACAAATTATTATTATTATTATTACCAGTAATAACCTTTGAAAGATGCTAGGGAATCAAATAATTGTTTTTTAAAAAAAAAACAAACAAACAAACTGGTGTCAGAAGGTAACCAAAGAGTGCAGGAGAAATTACTCTTTATAGATTATTTCAGCTAACAAGTGAAAAAAGAGATGATAAAATTTGAATATCACTGTTTTGCAACCTCCTAATGAATTAGAGTATCTGGGCAGTGGATGACAAAGGCTGCCAACATCACCAAAGAGAGATATCAGATATTATAGACCTCCTAACAGAAGTGCAGAATACCTTGTATGAAACATTCTTCATGAAACAATTGAACCTGCATTTGATCATGCCTCTAGATAAAGCTAATGATTTTACAGCATACAGTGGCAGAAGGGTATGTCAAACATCAACACAGGGATGTAATCAGGAAAATCCAAAGTCTGGGAAACTCTCCAGAACAAATACTCAGTTTCCCCAATTTAACAAAAACAAATTGCAATGAAAAAAAAAATCGATGTGGTAAGGAAACCCATATATTGAAAGAAATTTGAGGAACATATTAACCAATCATCATGAATGGACTTTGTTTGGATCCTAATTCAAACAAATAAACTGGTTTTGAATAAAAAGAGTGTGGAAAAAATCTATTTCATGATATTAAGGGATTTTTTTTTTTTTT
>NW_006921588.1:22503469-22512358 GCF_000298275.1 Orycteropus afer afer | reverse complement strand
GAGGCAGTATCACTATGGAAGTAGATTGCCCAACCTTCCTTCTGAGGAGTGGCTGGTGGGTTTGAACTGCTGGCTGTCTGGTTAGCAGCCAAGTGCCTTAGGCACTATGCTATGAGAGCTCCTGTGATAAAGTTAGTAATTATGTTTAGAAAAGGTTTAGAAGTTTTTAAGAGGTACATACTGAAATATTTACAGATGAAATTATATATCTCTGGGCTTTGCTTCAAAATAATCCATGGTGACGAGGGGGAGGAAGTAGATGAGCATGTAGAGGACACCGGATGGGTCATGGGCTGATAGTTATTGAAACTGGAGGGTGAGTACATGGAGAGTCATCAGACTATTCTCACTACTTTGCACATGTTTGAAATTTTCCATGATGAAGCTTTGTTTAAAGAAAAAGCTTAAAAATTATAAATTATGCATGAATGAAAAACATACAACACTTTCAGCTATAGTGTTACATAATAAATATCAAAAATGTTATTATGATGATTATATAGTACTATTAACATACCTTAATCAGTTTGGGGCCCAGTCTTTTGGAACAGCTTACTGAATGGCTCTCTGGTTCCTGACTTTTATGGAGATTAACTTGACACCAATCTAGAGCAGGTCAAGTCTTCATCCAAGCTGACTGCCCTCGTCCTCAAAGCTAACCCTTGTTTCCGACATCCTGTACACTGACCCAGGAAAACCTGTCATGACCTATTACCTTAACATTCCTTTAACTCATGACCACCATCACTGCTGCCATAGCCCACCCAATTCACTTAGCTCAGACCTCTCAGAATATGATGCTGCCTGTCATGGATTGAACTGCATCCCTCAAAGACATGTGTTGTAAATCCTAATTCCTATGTTGTTGCTGTTGTCAGGTGTCACAGAGTCAGTACCAACTCAGTGACCTTATGTGCAATAGAATGAAACAGTCTGGTCTTGTGCCATCCTTACAACTGTAACTACGCTTTAGCTCATTGTTGCAGCCACTGTGTCAATCCATTTCCTGAAGGGCCTCCCTCTTTTTCACTGACCCTCTACTTTACCAATTATGATATCCTTTTCCAGGAACTAGTCTCTCTTGACAACATGACCAAAGTATGAGAGGCAAAGTGTTGCCATCCTTGCTTCTAAAGAGCATTCTGGCTATACTTCATCCAAGATAGATTTGTTTGTTTTTCCAGCAGTCCATGGTAAATTCAATATTCTTTGCTAACACCATAATTCAAAGGCATTAATTCTTTTTCAGTCTTCCTTATTCATGGTCCAGCTTTTGCCTGCATATGAGATATTTGAAAATACCATGGTTCTGGTCAGTACAACAAACTAACAGATGAGTGGTGACCAAACTCTTATAGTGGTTATAAAAGGTGAGTGCTGTAGTGTTTAAAGTGCTTGGCCACCAACCAAAAGGTTGGTGGTTTGAGCCCATCAGCTGTTCCATGGGAGAAAGATGTGGCAGTCTGCTTCCATAAAGATTACAGCCTTGGACACCCTATGGGAAGCTCTAGTCTGTTTTATAAGGTGGTTGTGAGTTGGAATTGACTTAATAGCAAAGGGTCATAGTAGTTATAATTCCTTTTGGGAATGGGTTTTCTTTGTTATGTTAATGAGACGGTATTAGTGTAGACTGTATTTGAAATCAATCTCTTTCGAGATATACAAGAGCAGAGTAAGCAAGCAGAGAAGTAAGCAAAGATGGGGAAAGAGACATGCCAGACCACATGAAGATCACCAAGGAGCTAAGCAATAGAAGCAGAAAAGACGTAAGGACCATACCCCAGAGCTGACAGAGGGAGAAAGCCTTCCCCTATAGCCAGTGCCCTGAATTCAGACTTCAAGCCTCCTAAACTATGAGAAAATAAATTTCTATTTGTTAAAACCACCCACTTGTGATATTTCTGTTTAGCGGCACTAGATAACTGAGACAAAGGCCCAAGATAGACTCAGCTACACTTTTTGAATTTGGTGGTCTAGATCCAGCCATTGTAAGAGCCCAAGGTCTCTCTGTCCCATTGGCTTTTACCAGACCCCATGCCTATTAGAGCCTTCTTGGCTGTGGAATTCCTTGATTGGATACTCCTTCCCTCAGTGGAAATAAATAACTAAAACTCACTGCCGTCAAGTCGATTCTGACTCATAGTGACCCCCATTGTGTTTCCAAGGCTGTAAATCATTATGGAAGCAGACTGCCTCATCTTTCTTCTGTGGAGTGGCTGGTGGGTTCATATCACCAACCTTTTGTTTAGCAGCCAAATGCCTTAACTACTACACCACCTTAAATCTGTAAGTGTCTTTGATAGTTCAAAAGTGATGATGAAGATCATACCGTTGGGAGCCTCTGAAGGGCCAATACAGAGTGAGGAAATCACTAAATTTGGGTAATGCTCCATTATTCATTGTACTATGAACGTATCCTAGGTCATCATATTCCTTATATAAGTTAAAAGCTAGTCATTCTTCAACTTAGACACAAGATTGTAATTGGTACCCTAGAAGGGTACAGACTTTTTGAAAAGAAGAGATACACAGTTGGATTTGGATCATGTTATGCTAATATACTACCCAACTAAGAGAGTTCAGGAGAAAGAATTTAGGACGGCATTTCCTAATCCATGTTAAATAATCTAAACCCTGGAGCTATTTTTGCTTATATATACTGGAAACTAAATTTAAAAAATATCCCTAATGTGTCTGTTTCTATGGTCTGAGTTTTAAAATATTGACCTTAACTCAGCTAAAGTAAAATATCAATTAGTAAGGAAAACAATACCAGTATGATGTTCTTATGAGGGCAGTGGTAGTTCAGTGGTAGAGTTCTTGCCTTCCATGCAGAGATGGGAGTTCATTTCTTGACCACCGTACCTCATGAGCAACTACCAGTTGTCTGTCATGGAAGCGTTCATGTTGCTATGATGCTGAACAGGTTTCAGTGGCATTTGCAGGCTAAGACTGACTAGGAAGAAAGGCTCAGTGATCTACTTCTGAAAATCAGCCAGTGAAAGCCCTGTGTATCCCAACAGTCCAAATTCTTAAAGCACGAGTTTGCCATGAATCAGGGGTTGACCACAGGAAACAACAGTATGATGTTCCTGGAAGTAGATGAGATCAGCTGTAGAAATCAAGCAAAACTGAGTGTTCGGGTCGAGAAGTTGAGGGTGACAGCCCATGCTAAGTGAGGTAGATGTCAGACCTTTCCAACCTATGTGATACTTGTCACAACATCACTTTTCTATTATCTCTAATCTGTCCCTCAGGGAAATATTTTTTGTGTAAATAAAACCTTAGAATATGGATCAAGAAAAAGATTAGCTATATTAGACTGTGCACTCCAATTCAACTAGAGATAAAACAAGAGAGAAAGGAGACATATCTCCAAATTAAATTCTCCTATCTTCAGTTATGTTTTATGGAGAACTTATGTCATTCACAAAAGAGATGTCATTTCCCCAGGGAAGACAGCAGGTGTACATTTCCTCTCAAGGTTATTTAATTGCTGTCAGGAAGACATATGATTAACAAAACCAAATGCTGGAAATATGAAGTATAGACAATTTTAAAGTTGTTTATATAGTTGATTACAGTATATCATATAATGTGTTTATTTGCCATAAACCTGCCTATCACAAACTGTTTCCACACCTGTGCATCTGCACTAAACAGCCTACTGCTTAGCTGTGTGTAAATTCCTTGCTGTGTGAATGGTCAGCAGAAAGTAGCTGTCACTGGTGGCTGCTCTGAGTCACCTCCTCTGGGCCAGCTCCACAGTAGTGGTTCGACTATCTCAAGCTGTGGCCTGAGGCCAGCTGCCCTATAGCATCCTTCACTTTGATGAGAGCCCTTTGAGCTCTATAGAAGGAAAACAGTATGGAAAAGACACACCTTTGGGTTTGCTCACTGTCCTTTAGGGCATTGTGACTCAAAGTGAAGCCTATCTACAAACTGTTACTGGTCAGAGATAAGTATACAATTGAGAGGAAACTTTAGCACTCTCGAGAGCCATTTAGCAGCATAAGTTTACATCTATTGAATCTAATAATTAAAAATTGGGATTTGACTTTTGTATATATTATTTATTTATTTCATTTTGAGTTATTTTTATTGCACTTTACAAAATATCAGTCTGTGACAGATTTAAAATAATAAAAAAAGAACTGTCCTTTACCACAGACCATCTAAGTAACATTTCTTTAGAGTGATGGTCACAGTGTATCCTAAAACACAAGGCTTCTTCACCTTGACCCTCCAGCAGGGCCGAAGGAAAAGCCAATGGGAAAAATGTAGGCCACAGAGGTAGTCTTCTCAGAAGGTACAAGGGTCATTCATAGGATGAGATGCAACTATGTAACCTTGGCACATGTTAGGTTTGTGGCATGGGTTGTTAGATCTAACTACACCAGCCCAGCACACCCTGGTCAAAGCATGATCCTTAGGTTTTCAATAAATAGTAGTAGAAGCAGCTAAGATTTGGTAGTGAAAATGGTTAATGCACTTGGCTGCTAACCAAAAAGTTACAGGTCCAAGTCTACGCAGAAGCACCTCAGAAGAAAGGCCTGGTGATCTACTTCCAAAAAATCAGCCAGTAAAAATCTTGTGGTGGAGGAACTTTCCGCAAGATGGTGGACTATGCAGACATGCTACACAGACACCTACAACAAATAGCCAAGAAACCAAATGAAACATATATGGATGATAGTGCTGGAATACTGAGTTTCAAAGAAAAGGATAAAGAAGTAGTTCGAATATTGATTAGAAAAAGAAACTGAATGAAAACAGCAGCAAAGAGATGTAAGGAGTGGTGAATTTTCAACTGGCCTGGCATAGCAGCCATTTTGAATTATTGCAAGCAGCATTCCAATTGGGGTAGGAATTGGATAACTGGTTCCACTCACCTAGGACTGTACCAGCGCCCACACCAGTGGGTGATGACCAGAAAGGTGTGATTGCTCCCTTATTGCTCACACCCTCCCAGTGACCAGAAGTGTGGGTACCTTCTACCCACAGCTATGCAGCACCCAGTGACACACTCCCTCCACACTGCCCCTGCCCAGCCTGAGGTGGGTGGCATGCCCTTGTAGAGCTGGAGCTGCATGCACACCACCACTGTGTTTGGAGGCATGAGCTCCCAAGAATTGGGCACCCCATTCCCACCCCTCCTCAGCCAACAGGGTACTTGGTCACAAATCAGGTGCCCCACTACCTGTGGCCTCTGCACTCCACCCCATACTGCTTCCTTGGCCAACAGAAGCATTGTCTGGGACTGGGTGCTTTGCCCCTTGCTGCCTTCACATTTGGCAATGCTGCCCTGGACTGGGAGCCCTACTCCCCTGCTGCCCTCTTAGCAGGTGGATCACACTGTGTACCTGTAGCTCCACCCCCTGCCACCTGCTCAGCAAGCAGAAGAACATTAAAGGGTCAATCGAACAAGAAGTTATAACCATAATGAATATCAAAACATCCAGTTAAACAGCCTCAAAATACATAAATCAAACTTCAACAGAATTTAAAAGAGAAATAGACAACTCCAAATAATAGTAGGAGACTTTAATCCACCACTCTCAATGAAGGACAACTAGAAAGAAATGCAACAAAAACACAGAAGAGCTAAACCATACAATCAACCAAGTTGATCTCATAGACATATACAGAACACTCCACCAATAGCAGCACACTATTCATTCTTTTCCAGTGCACATGGGACATTCTCCAGAATACACTATATGTTAGACTATAAAACAAGCCTCAATAAATTTAAAAACATCAACTACTACAAAGTAATCTTCTCAGATCACAACTCTATGAAATTAGAAATCAACAACATATCAATCAATCAATCAATATATATGTCATGACTAAGTGGGATTCATACTAGGTATGCAAGCATGATTCAACATTAGAAAAACAATCAACATAATCTGACACAAAGGAAAGGAAATACACAATCATATCAATCAATGTAGAAGAGGCATTTGATAAAATTCAACACCTATTCCTGATAGAAATGTTCAACAAAATAAGAATAGAAGAGAAATTCTTCAACATAATTAAAGGTGTATGTATAAAACCAAAACCAACATTGGTCTCATTGGAGAGACTGAAAGCACTTCCCTTGCAAATGGGAACAAGATGAGGATGCCCTTTATCATCATTCCTATTCAATATTGTATTGGAAGTCCTAGCCAGTGCAATAAGGCAAGAAAGGGAAATAAAAGGCATCCAAACTGGCAAAGAAAAAGTAAAATTATCCCTATTTACAGATGATATAATCCTATACATAGAAAATCCCAGAGACTCAATAAGAAAAGTACTAGAACTTACAGAAGGATTAAGTGAAGTGGCAGAGTAGAAGATCAGCATACAAAAGTCAGTCAGATTCCCCTTCACAAACTACACCACTCATCTGTCAGTTTGTTGCCTGTAATGGCTCGTGTGTTGCTGTGAGGCTGGAAGCTATGCCACCGGTATTTCAAATACCAGCAGGGCCACCCATGGTGGACAGTTTTCAGCAGGACTTCCAGACTAGGACAGACAGGGAAGAAGCATGGGGCCATCCAATTCTGAAAAAAAAAAAAAATGGCCACTGAAAACCTTATGAGTTGCAGTGAAACACTGTCTGGTATATTACAGGAAAACTCATGAATAGCAGTGAAACATTGATATAGTGCCAGAAGATGAGCCCCTCAGGTTGGAAGGCACTCAAAATACAACTGAAGAAAGCTTCCTCCTCAAAGTAGAGTCAACCTTAATAATGTAGATGGAGTAAAGCTTTGGGGATCTTCATTTGCTAAAAAAGCAAGACTCAAAATGAGAAGAATCAGCTGCAAATACCCATTAATTATCAAAATGTGGAATGTATGAAATATGAATCTAGGAAAATTGGAAGTCATCAGAAATGAAATGGAATGCATAAAGATCAATCTCATAGATGTTAGTGAGAAGAAATGGACTATTATTGGCCATTTTAATCAATCGTATGGTCTACTATACTGGGAAGGAAAAATTGAAGAGGAATGGCATCACATTCATCATCGAAAACAACATTTCAAGATCTATCCTGAAGTAAAATGCTGCCAGTGATAGGATAATATCCATATGCCTACAAGGAAGACCAGTCAATACTACTATTACTCAAATTTATGCATCAACCACCAAAGGCAAAAACGAAGAAATTGAAGACTTTTACCAACTTCTGCAATCTGAAGCTGATCAAACATGTAATCAAGATGCATTGATATATACTGGCGATTAGAATGCTAAAGCTGGCAACAAAGAAACACTTGTTGTTGTAAAGTATGGCCTAGGTGATAGGCATGATGCTGGAGATTGCATGATAGAATTTTGCACCACCAATGACTTATTCATTGGAAATACATTTTTCAACAACGTGAATGGTAAATATATACATAGACTTCACCAGATGGAATACATGGGAATCAAAGCAACCAAATCTGTGGGAAGAAATTATGGAAAAGCTCAATGTCATCAGTCAGAATAAGGCTAGAGGTCTACTGTGGAACAGACCATCAAGTGCTTATATGGAAGTTCAAATTGAAGTGGAAGAAAATTAAAAACAAGTGTATGAGAGCCAAAATTTGACCTTGGGTATACCCCACCTGAGTTTAGAGACCATCTGAAGAATAGAATTGACACATTGAACACCAATGACTGAAGACCAGACGAGTTGCATGAAGACATCATGGATATCATAAAAAAGAAAGCAAAAGGTCATTAAAAAGACAGGACAAAAAGAAAGGACTAAAGTGGATGTCAAAAAAAAAAAAAAAAAGACCCTGAAACTTACCCTTGAATGGAAGAGATTAGCTAAAGTGACATAAAGAAGTGATGAAGTAAAAGAGCTGAACAGATTTCAAAGGACAACTTGAAAATTCAGACTAAAGTATTATAATGAAATGTGCAAAGACCTGGAGTTAGAAAAATAAAAAAAGAGGAATAAAATCAGCATTTCTCAAGTACAATCCAAAGATGTCACTTTCAAGACTAAGGTGCACCCAACTCAATGGTGTTTTCAGTCCCCTCAAATGTATGTGAAAGCTGGACAATGAATAGGGAAGACCATAGAAGAAATGATTCATTTGAATCATGGTGTTGGTGAAGAATATTGAATATACCATGGATTGCCAGAAGAACAAACAAATCCACCTTAGAAGAAATATAGCCAGAATGCTTCTTGGAAGTGAGGATGATGAGACTTCATCTCTTATACTTTGGTCATGTTATCAGAAGGGACCAGTCCATGGAGAATGATATCATGTTTGGTAAAGTAGAGGGTCAGTGCAAAAGAGGAAGACTCTCAACAGGATGGATCAACATAATGGCCACAATAATGAGCTCAGGCATAACAACTATTGTGAGAATGGTGCAGGACCAGACAGTGTTTTATTCTGTTGTACAGAGAAGTGCTATGAGTTGGAACCAACTTGATGGCACGTAACAGCAACAACAATACTTAGATAGACACATAAGCTGAGCAGATGTGGGAAGTCAAAAGGACTACACCCATGAATATATATATGTAAGTTTGACACAGGATATTTCTACATATGTATTTACATGTGCTGCAAATGTATCTTTGAATTTAGATATAGAGAATAGAGTATACAGGAAGCAAAGTTAAGAAATCTTCTTAGTCATAACTAAACACCTCAAGGGAATGAGTTGTTGGCCTGGGAGCTCAGATCATGGGAACATCAAAGTCAATTGGCAAAGCATAGTCCACAAAGATATTGTATATTCTACTTTGATGAGTAGTAACTGAGGTCTTAAAACCTTGTGAGCACGATCATTAGCTATTAGAGAGATGCAAATCAAAACAACAATGAGATACCATCTTGCTCCAGCACTAGTATCAAAGTTCAACAAGACAGAAAA
>NW_006921588.1:22476269-22501864 GCF_000298275.1 Orycteropus afer afer | reverse complement strand
CTGCACCTCTGGAAGTTCTCTGTCAATATATTGTTGCAAGATTTTTGAATTATCTTCAGTCAGATCTTACTTGCATCTGATATTAATGATATTGTTCGATAATTTCCACATTCTGTGGGATCACCTTTCTTTGGAATGGATCTCTTCCAGTCAGTTGGCCAGCAAGCTGTCTTCCAAACAGTATTCCAAACAGAGACAGTAGTAAAGAAGTGAAATTTAATACCAGGAAATAGGAATTTTTTGTTTGTTTGTTTGTTGTTGTTATTTTTTGATATTGGTCATTGTGGTAGTTAAATTGTGTGTCAACTTGGCTGGACCATGATTTTGAGTTGTTGGGCAGCTGTATGTAGTAATTCCCTATGATGAGACTGTAATCACCTCCATGGTAGAATCTGCTGTGAGCACCTATCAGTTGAAGGGGGAGAGTTGCCTTCAGGATAAGATCTGCTTCCAGGATATACAGAGAAGCTTTGAGAAAGATCTTGACTTTTTTGGTGCATTTGGATCCTGAGTATGGCTGAGTCTTCATTGCCAGTTCCCAGTCCTGAACCAGTGCCCTGCCGTGTTGTCTGCTGATCATGGGATTGTGCCATTATACCTGCAGACCTTAGCAGCTTAGCTGCAGCCTCTGCAGCTGTCTGAGTTCGGAGATGCCTCCAGCTCCAGTGGGCCTGGAACAAGAGGCAGAGCTGAAGCCCAATGTTGAGAGGCCTTCACCCAGCCCTTAGAGCTGTCACTGATATTTCTGTTACAGCAGCACTAGAGAACCAGGACAGTAATCAAGGATAGCTGGAAAAATTATTAGCTCAGAAACAGCATTTAGTTTTGGAATAAATGGGGATAGTTTGAGCTATGTTTTCATTTTTCTGTTGTTGCATTTGCAAATTTTCAGGCACGAAACAGAGATGAAAACATGTATAAGAAACAAAGACAAAAACACAACATAACTTGAATCACAACATAGAGATACGATCCGAGACCAAGTTTTTATCTACTAGCTTAATCACCCCACATAGAGTGGAAGCTGAGGAGCTTTTTATTTCTGTACTCCTTGCTCCAACCTTGAGGTTTAATAAATATTTTAATTTTTTAAAGTTTGTAGTTAACAGTCCATTTGCACTCGTCCTCTAAAGTGAATCTTCTTAGACTCAGTGCAGAAGTCACTGCTTTCTGCCCCGTCCAGCAATCTCAAAAATAACCAGAGCTTCCCCTTCTGATGTTGGCTGTCAGCTTTGTCATTTGGTTTTGGAGCAGCCAAAAAGGTTAATCACATGAAGAATTCCAGTATATCATTTTAGGGAGAGATTAAAGAGTTCATCCTCAGGAGCCTGAATGGGGACGAAAAGTAACTCTCCTTCATCTTTCCTGGACTTTCTCCCTCCTTAGGTTCTGGGGACAATCTGGGGCTTAGCTCTGTGGGGATTGTGGACTGTTTCGGGCTCATGGGACCAGAGAAAGAGATACTTTCTTCCAAGTGAAATCTCTTCTCCTTTCTACAAATTGAAAACCTAGTAGTAAAATGGTAATGCTAAATCCCAATCAATTAATACTAATGCCCACAGTATTCCAAAGCCATGATTCCTGCCCTTAGGAGCTTTCATCCTAATTAACCATGAATCTCTGAAGAGTGTCTCCACATTAACTCTGTGTGCCCTTCAAGATGAAGTCATGATTATAGGCCTCTTCCTGAAGGTGGATAATGAAAGGAGATAGAGGCCAAGGCAACTTAGCCAAAATCACAAGGTAAGTTAGTGAGAAGCCAAGAGGAGAAGGACATCAGTGATATTTACATGAGGCAAAGGCTCAAATCACAATAAAGTTTGTAATTCTTTGTGTAATTTCTTCTGTGTCTGTAATAATAAAAAGTAGAGTAACTTCTTATAAACTGCCTTCAGAAAATGTTATTTTGTCTTCTCAATAATGTGATAAGATAAACATTGATATCTCCATTTTACAGATGAGGAAACCAAGGCTTAGAAAGACTAAGCCCCTGGCTGAAGTCACACTTGTCAGAGCAGAGCCAGGACCTTAATGGAAGTTGTTTGACTTTAAGCCCAGTGCTCTTTTACCATTATAGAGATCTTTATGGTATTTTCATGTGTTTTTTTTTTTTTCCTTCTGGATGTTTCATGGACATCTCATATTTAACAGATCCAGAACTGAATTCCTGATTATTCCTTCAAATATTTTCCTTCTGCCATCTTCTGTATAAGAAACCTGGACTTCATCCTAGATGCTTGTACTCTCACTTTCCCAAATCTAATTCATTCCCAAGTCATGATAATTTTACCTCCAAAATATCCCCCTTACTACTTCCATCTCCACTGCCTGGTTCAAGTCCTTCAGATGTTTGTTGAATGCCATGGAAATGGAACGTGCTCACTTTAGAAGGGTACAAGAAAGAGAGTTGGGAGAAGAGCTAGATTTCTTTTTAAAAATAACTATGTGAGAGCTTCTTTCAAAAACAGTTAATAAAGTTTGTGTTCCCATATTTAGTGTGGGTAGTATTAATAGAAGTCATGTTGCTGTTGCTGTCAGTTGCCATCTAGTTGATGGAACAAAACATTGCCCAGACCTGTACCATCTTCAGGATCATTGATAGGTTTCAGTTCATTGTTGCGGCCATTGAGTCAATGCATCACACTGAGAGTTTCTCTCATTTTGCTGACCTTCTACTTCACCAAACATAATGTTCTTTTCTAACAATTGTTCTTTCCTGATGATCTGTCCAAAGTAAATGAGACAAAGTCTCACCATCCTCACTTCTAAGAAACACATTGCAATGTCCTAAACTTGCATTTGAACTTTTCAAAGTGCAACTGAAGTCTTTTCTGGAACAAAGCAGATTCAAATTAAATGCATTATAGTTAATAACAAATAAATTTTAAATAGATTACCTAGTTTTCTTCTCACAGACTCTTAAAGACAGGCAAAGCAGGTGTTATTATAATTTTATAGATTGAAATCTGAGAGAGAAGCAAAGTGACTACCCAAGGTCATAAATGAGACTACAATCCAGAAGATAGTTGCCCTCATGGGCATTTTTTCCCAGTAGGCTCTATTAACCTCTTTGATGGATCCTTTCCTCATATTTTAATGTTAAAATAAATAAATAAACAGCAATATAGGAAGTTCACTGATATAATAGATGAAGACTTGTGGCAAATACACTATGGCCCAGAGACCATAGTTCTTTTGTTGTTGTTTCAGAGACAGAGTGTACAAAAGCAAAGACCTTAATAAAGAATTTTCTTTATGGATTAAAAAATATATATCCACAATGATGCATTTCTAGGATACCTCTTGCACATTCATTCTTTTTGGCTCTCGATAAAAATGCTACATTAAGTGACTATTAATATTGCTGAATCTCTTCTCTTCAAAATATCTACCTAATTATTATATTTTCTTTGATCAGTAGCAATTGCTGCCAAGTCAATTCTGACTCATACTGACCCCATGTGTTTCAGAGTAGAACTGTGCTGTTTTATGCCAGGCTCTAGGGGCTGGGCGAAAGCCCCTCAACTTTGGGCTTCAGCTCTGCCTCTTACTTCTCCTGGCCCACTGGAGCTAGAGGCTTTTCTTCACTCAGACAGCTGCTGGCTGCTGAGACTGACAAGCCCAAGATTGACAAGTAAAAAGGCACAGTCCCAATGTTACCAAACTACACGGAAGGCCAGTAATTCAAGTCCATTGAAAGTCCCAAGATCGGCACAACATGGCAGGCTGCTGAACAATGGCACAGTTATATGTAGGGTTCAAATGCCATAAGTTAGAGCCCGTTCCCCAAGTCTTCTCCTTATATACAGGAAGCAGACCACATCCCTAAGGCAGCTACTTAGCTGCTCACAGTAAATTCCACCATAGAGTTGACTACTAGTGTCATCATGGGGAATACTACATCCAGCTGCCCAGCCACTCAAACAGGCCCAGCCAAGTTGACACACAAACTTAACTACCACAATTCCACCCTTTGTCAACTTGGCACCTGTACAGATCTCCTCCACTGGGTGACTCCATTCCCTAGTTCCTGAGTGGTGACCTCACCCGCTTGGCCTGGGGGCCCCGTTCCTTTCCCTCTTGGACAGCAGCTATGAGTCCATCCCACTAGCTCACATGAACAAGCAGCCCCACACACACCAGAATCAAGTTGGTGAAGGTCTGGCTCTTTGAAACCTAGGGGAATGTAGTGGTTCCACCCCCAGAGGCCATGGTCCTACCCCTGACACTGAGGCAGCTCTGCTTCCCATTTCCTTGGTCTGTCAGCTTCTGCCGATGAATGCCAAAGGCAATCCATTCTTCCAGAAATCTTCCTGCCCCCAAAACACTCAAACCCATTCTTCCAGAAATCTTCCTGCCCCCAAAGCACTCAGCTTTCTTGCTCCATGGACCAGCCAACCTGCTATTCCATTTCTGGCCGGTCTCTTCTACTAATTAATGCCTGAAGGCAACCCTCTCCGCCAGGAAGCCACCTACCCAATGACATTCAGCTTTCTCCTCTGTGGGCTGGCAAGGCTGTCATTGTCTAATGCCGGTCTCTTGGCTCTGCTCCTGCCATCTCCCATGATGATCTCTCGGCTCTGCTCCTTCCATCTCTCATGCCACATGCTGGGGTCTCTCTGCCAGGGTCTCAGGTCAAGGATACACTCCACTCCTGTTTCCACATTTTAAATATCTGTCAGAGCAGCACCCCACTCTCTCAGTACCATATTCTGTTTTGGTTACCTACTGCCACTCTGAGAAGAATATACCAGAAATGGGATGGCTTGAACAAACAGGAGTTTATTCTCTTACGGTTTGGAGGCTCTAAATCTGAGTTCAAAGTGCCAGGTTCTCAGCTGGGTGAAAGCCCCTCAACCTCAGGCTTCATCTCTGCCTCCTTCTCCTCCCGACCCACTGGAGCTAGAGGCTTTTCTTCACTCAGACAGCTGCTGGCTGCTGAGGGTGACAAGCCCAAGGTTAATAAATAAAAAGGCACAGTCCCGATGTTACTGAGCCACACAGCAGGCCATTAATTCAAGTCCACTGCAAGTCCCAGGGTCGGTAGAGCATGGCAGGCTGCTGAACAATGACACAGCTACATGCAGGGTTTAAGCATGCCCTGAGCTACAGACCATTCCCCGAGGCCTCTCATTATACACAGGAAGCAGACCACATCCCTAAGGCATATACTCAGCAGCTCACAGTAGATTCCACCATGGAGCTGATTTCCAGTCTCATCATGGGAAATACTATATCTAGCTGCCCAGCCACTCAACCAGGCCCAGCCAAGTTGACACACAACCTTAACTACCACATGTGCCCTTAGAGTTTTTATGGCTGTGATCTTTTGGAAGATAGCTATGCCTTTCTTCTAAGGTGCTTCTGAATGGGTTCAACCTGGCACCCTTTCAGTAAGTAGCTCAGAATACAACCGTTTGTATCACCCAGGGACTCTTGCTTTTGCTTATGGCCCTTCTTAAAATCAGAAACCATATATTCTGAAGAAATTCAAGCAGCAATATAAAGAAAATTTTTAATTTACTGTTTTACATAGATTGGATTGGGTCACTATGAAGTATAATCTATTTGTTCACTCCCTGTAGCCTAGGGGAAGTATTTATTTTCTGTCCAAGTGCATGTAGTTGAAAAATTTATCATAAGCGTTCTAAAATCTGGATCTTAATTGACTCCTAGAAGTGCAGGCAAAGATAATGAGTAAAAATTCTCTCAGTCATGTAGACGAAAATATTAGAGCAACTTGTGGGCAGAAGAAAAAGACTCTAATGTTTGCATAATTCTAACGTATATGCATTGTTTCTTCTGTATTTTCCTGCCAAAACTCACCTGGCTTTGCTCAAGACCTCAAATGCCATGAATTCTAGGCAGCACCTATCTATTCATGCCATTGTCAAGAGCATCTTTGCAGTTCTTGCCAAGGTCTGTCGTTGAATGTGTTTATCCAGCTGCATGGCAAAAGCATAATACACAGTCATCATTTTACTCAGTCACCTACTCAATATTTTCTTCTATGATTAAATTAACTCATAAATATTACACTTTGAATGCCAGAAAGTCATGGCTTGCCCAGCCAGTTGAATGCTTGTTTGTCCATTTTTTAATGTTGCCGGGCACTCGGTCATTTCATTATAGAGTTTGAAATAATGAAAATCATTGCGTTTACTTAGCATGCACAATAAACAGCAGGATCCCTCCAAGAGCTTCTTTATTATATAGCACAAGGCCATGGAAATTTTGTAAAAAGCACTAAATGGGCTGTGTTGGGGACAATTTTGGTGTATATATGTAAATCTGCTCTGGTTGCCTAATGCAAAGGACAGAATCGCCTGCTCTATTTATGGCTGGCACAATTTCTTGCTCAACAGAGGCTGTTTTCAAATAAACATCCACCTTTTGGGTCTTGCTTATACCTGATTGTGCTCAGGAATGCTGTAGACGGTTTCTGTGTGCTGTGTACTAATCGAGCACACACGGCCTGGTTTACAAAGTAGCCTGCAGAAGGCTCTGCACACTCATCTGTATGGCAGAAAGATCACAGCTTGAGGACCAGAACCTACCTTTGACCTCAGTGCTAGCCCTGGTGGCAGCAGTGCAGTATTTATCCACATAGATCTCTGGGCCTGGACCCGAGAGTCATGTACCACAGACCCTTATCAAATCACCTTCTGAATAAAATCATTATAGCTGGTAATGTAGGGCAGTTAACTTTTCTAGAATTATATCCAAATTTGCTCCACCAATCTGGGAATCGCCTTGGTTAGCAATTGCTCATAATGTCAATGCTTTTGAAAACTTTTTACAGCCTTTTTATTTCAAAAATAAAACTTAAAGGAGCTTGAAAAGTAGGTTTTTAGATGATCACACTGTGGCCTGATTTTTGTGGTTTCACTTCTGTGCATTTTACTTTATTTGCACTCACTGAAATTAACTAAAATTAACCCATATTTGAACAAAGACTATGGATACAAATGAGTCCTAACTTCCTAGACTACTATGCATAGTGCACTAGCTGAGACGTTTAGAATGCATCGGCCCTGGGAGGCGAAGAAGTTATAGCAAACAACATATGGGCTTTAAAATCTGGAACTATCCAAGACAGAACAAGAGAGCTATTTTCACTTTACTTGTTCCTTTTCTTTACTCCCCCGGAAGATGAATTATTTCTAATCACATTTTATTTTCATCTTTACCATTGGATCCCAAAAGAGGCAGTTTGGTTTCAAATTGCTGGTGAATTTGCAGCTCTGTCCAAAGATTACCTAATGCATTTGTGTCATCTGCTTTCCTTGTTGTGTGAAAACACACTGAGGAAATGTGTAAGTCCACTGAATTGTTCCCAACCCTTTTATTCACCTTTCAGCATGCTAGTTCCTTCCCTTGGCATTGATATTATTATGCATTTGTCAAAGATAGACTGTCACTTTAGGGCCTCTATTATGTGCAAGATTTGGCAGCAGATTTTGCCACTGGGATTTGCTTATATCCTCTGTATGTTATTGTACGTCTTTGGCATTCAGTAAATTCCATACACCCACTTCTTTGATGTTCATTCCAGCCCCTAAATGTGGAAACAATGACTGAAATTTTGGATCAAAGCACCCCGTAGATGGCAGGCAACACAGACCTCTGATAATTCACTAGAACAGAGAGCAACCCCCTCCCCCAGCCCAGCAAAAATCTAGGCCAACAGTCCTCCAAGAACAGCCTGGTTTCCCTGATGGAAAGGCACGCAAAGAAGATAAAGGAAACAATGCTAAGGCTTTAAGACAAAGAAGCTGGAGTGCTAAATTGAAGCCCATGGTCATTTCTGACAACAGAGAAAGCTAACAAATGCTCCAGTTGGTTTTCCCATTTCTTTTCATGTTCTAGTCCAGCAGTTCTCCTGGGACACCTAAAAGCCCAACCAGGCTTCTTTCAGGTTCAGAAAAGTCTCCAGATCAGACTTCTATATACCATCAGCTCCACCGGATGGCCATTTTCAAAATGAATTTTTAAAACAAAAGTTAAAGTGTCCACCAAGTGTTTAGGGCACTTTGAAAGTAAGTGGAAAACCCCTGAACTACCAAAATTTCAACTAGTTATTTTTGCAAACTAGACTTAGCTGTCTGGCGTACACTTTCAATGTGTACTTCTGGTCTACTCCCAGTATGCCAGTGAAAATAATTACTTCATTCAATTTATTTCACAGGGCAGGGTCAACTGTGCCTCATAAAAAGCATTAAAGCAGGTAATCTTCTAGGGATATTGGGCAGACAGATGCGTAAATAGATATGAAACTCTTGTAAGCTCTTTGAGAAGAAAAAAAAATGGCACTTTATAAATACAGAGTATTTCATGGCTACGTTGTCACTTCACTCCATCGGTATCCAGAATGTTCTGGATATTTAATTAATATAAAATGTGGAGAACTATTACAAAAGTACCATACATACTCCTTTTAAACATAGTGAGAAATTACTGTGTTTGAGGAATTGCATTCCCAGGAAAGAGGCATAATTGAGAATTGGGCTGTTTTGAATGGGAAAGAGAGACATCTTAGCACCATGCCACGTGTTCAACCAAAAGGTAGTGACACTGACACTAAGGTAGCTGACAGCCCTTCAAATCTGTTTCAGACTGCCTCTCCGAGTGGGAAGTTTTCACTGTCAGACATATGCAACAGTGACATCCAGCGGTTATAAAGGTACTTACAAGTGTGTCTCATTTCAAATAAAGTGTAAAATAAGTTTTATATTATAATCCAATATCCTGTATTATTAAATGTAGCCTGCATTCTTCATCTATTCAAAGTGTAAGTCAGTAACTCAGGCTGGGTGCCAAGTAAAGTAAAATGCACTCCCTGTTTATTTACTGAGTCGTTTCCAAATTTTGTATTATTTTGTTTGCTTTTTTAACTAAAATGATGATGAGTCTGCTCTCCAAGGGGTCTCTTTCCCTCCTAAGCATGTCTGATATCTTTACAAGCATAAATGAGACTGTGTGGAGACTGCATGTACAGCAAAAGGGAAGCTGCACTTCTCTACTAAATACTCAAGGAAAGGCATCTGTGACCTTGAACGTTTTGTTTTCATTGTGTGGAACTGCCCTAGGAGGTTAATTAAGATGTTTCCAAGTCATTGAAGAAGAGAAGAAAGAAGAATGTAAAAGAGAAGGAAAGGGAAGTAAAAGAGAGAATTCAGAGGAAGAAGAAAGTAAGGAAAGACAGGGAAGAACCAAGGAAGGAGAAGAAACCACGATGACTCGTTGATTCTTATAAAGATCGGCAATAAGTCCGTTAATGTGGTAACACACCTAAGAGTATTCAAAGCATAATTCAAAGAAATATAAGAGGTCTTATTTTAAATTTCATCTATCAACCACTAGACAATTGCCTAAGTAAACAAATAATTAATCAAGTTTTATTAAAAAATACGAAGTCTGAGAACAACATTCTATTGCCAGAAAAGTGGTACCTAGAAAGGTACCACTTTTTAAGATGCTGCTACCCCCTCCTAGGAGCTCTGGTAGCATAGTGCCTAAGGCACTTGACTGCTAACCAGAAGGCTGGCAGTTCAAACCCACCAGCCACTCCTCGGAAGGAAGGTTGGGCAATCTACTTCGGTAGTCATATTGCCTTGGCAACCCAAGGAGGGATCACTGTGAGTCAGGGCCGACTCAACAGCACATAACAACAACAACAATGACTCTCTCCTAGGGAAGAAATCATCAGGAGCCGACACATCACATCAAGTCTATCAGTTACTTAAGTCCATGTCCATCCTGAGCACAACAGGGCTGCTTATGAAATTCCTAGGTGACACTCCTTCAGAGGTGAGAGAGAGACTTGGCACTATGCTTCCGTAAAAATGTACAGCCTTGGAAACTCTATGGGGCAGTTCTATTCTGTCCTATAGGGTTGTTATCAGTCAGAATTAACTTGACGGCAGAGGATTTTGTGTGTTTTTTCAGAGACCGTCATCTTGTGACGACAAGCTGTTTTTCAATCTTTGACTCTTTGAAGGATTTTAATGTTTTTCCCCTCAACTGCCTCTCTCTTTAAAAAGTTCTCAACATGGGAAGAACTTAAAGGCACCTCTTTCACTTTCTCTGTGCTAAAGGAGGGAAAAAGAAAATAAAATAGAACACCCGCCTAACTCTATAAGCACTAAAATGGAGCCATTACTTCATAAACAAAAAAAATTCTAAATGTCTTTTAGCTAATGTACCTCATTGTACCCAAATTGTGGAGGAGGGGAAAAAAAATCCCACAGGATATTTTTGGACTGAAGGCACATGTGTGCGTGAAATCTGTGATTTGCATTAAGCAAAGAGCACTAGGACAAAGTGAAGGGGATGGTCTCCTTTCACTCTGCGAAATGATTCCCATTTGTGTCAGTTAGAGTTAGGAAAGATGTGCACTGAGACAGAGCAGGTAAATCTGCAGCCCCGGATCAGGTTGGTTTGCTTTGACAAGGTCTTTGAACTGCAAGCTGGAGTATCCAGATTCTGCAGTAAAAGAATGTCCCATTTCTGTCACTGCCCTAATGGTATCTTCACCTGGAGAGTCCTCTGGCATCTTGCTTCTCTTAATAATTTTCGCAGCAGGGCTTTATCAGGAATATATGGAGGATTAGCATGACCAGCTCTCACATCTCCTGTTCTTTCTGCAGGCATCTGGCCCGGCTAGCTCTTATCACCTGCACCCTGGAGCTCTGATTGGATGATTTCTGGAGCTCAACCATGTAGCTTGTCTGGCCCAGCGTGAAGGTGGAGCTTTCCCTTAACACACAGAGACCTCCTGCACCAAGACTGCTGCTGCCATGCCACCGCATTACCCGCTCCTGCCAGTCTGAGGAGCAAGAGGCTGGCATGAGGAATTAATTCCCTTCCTTTCTCCTTAAACAAAAAGTCTGCTTTCACTCTTCCACCTTGCAAAGCTTTCTTGTTTCAGGACACACACTAATACACACACACACACACACACACACACAAGCAGTAGCCTGACATGCATATTCTCTCCTGGCCTGCAGCTCCAGGTAGTTTTACTATAGTATATAATCTAATAATCCATTTAATTTCTTTAGAGAGATGTTATATATACAGGTGGCATTTGGATGGAATCACATGCCATAAACCTGTCTGCTCCTCTGCAGTTCAGAATACAGAAAAAGAATCTGTTTTACAGGCCTTCTAGAATTTTTACATGGTCAATTGGCTGGTTTTTGTATTCTGGAACATATCATAGCATCTTCAGGAAAAAAATATATAAATTCTATAAAATGGTGGCAGGACTTCTGATTTACTGATAGTGCTGGTTTGAATTTTCACAGAAATATTTAGCTATAGGACAATGTATTAGGTGTATTCTTAAAAGTAAATAACTGCAGCCAATAAAAGTTCAGCCTATAAAGGGTCCCATCTTCTACTAGTTTTCTGCACCGAGAATTACTACCAGTATAATCATGGCTCCCTGCACACTAATATTTCCTCTGATACAGTATGATCAATGTTGTGGAAAAACATTTATTATATTTCTTCTAGCTACTTAAAGGCATTACTGAATTATGGGCATCGCAAAACGAATCCACTGTGCATTTTTTCTTTATGTGACGTTTTTACAATCTTCATTTTCTGCTTTGCAGCCACTGAGCTATAGAGATCCACACTTCGTCCCTCTTACAACTGCCACTGGGGCCACCCTCTCCTTTCTGCTTTATTACATCTGAAATGCACTTCATATGATAACATTCCTTTTCATTCTGGGCCGGACGCTTATTTGAAAGGAAGAAGTGATGAAAGAAATTAAACAATCAGTGTTGTGAATAGCAATTCTTAATCTCCTTATTTAACGAAGGTTATGAAGTTTAGTCTGTAAAAAAGAACAAGGGGAGGAGATGGTATTTTACGGAATCATTCCAGAAGAGCTGAGAGGTTCTGAATGGGTGTGGGCTTTGTGGTTTTGACATTTCACAATTTTATTAACATGGTTGCTTATTATGCACTGTAATCCACGGGATCTGTAGCTGGGAGAGTGTCCAGCTAACAGCCCATGTCTCGGCCCTGCCAGGGGATGAATCAATTAGCAAAAGAAGCAATGATGCAAATGTGCCGGGGTCACTTGGGATGCTGTTTGCCTTTTTGATAGAGAAAGCACACCATAAATAACATCACACCTCAGGAAACCATTCCAGGAGGCCCAGATGCCGGCAGGGCTGCTGCCGGCTACGGAAGGAATCATTTGCTCATTGTGTGTATTTCCCCCCATCTCAGTCAATGGAAGATTTGTAGTAAAATCAAAGTATTTAAAAGGAGGACAGTATGTGGTAACAGAGGCATGTTTAGTAATTTTTTTAGTACCAGAACCTGTGATTTATGACCCAGAATTACAGCCAACTTTATTACAAAAATGACTTCACCCATAATAACCTTACTCAGGGCTCTCTGGAGAATGATGTAGTACCCAACAGCATTATAATCTAGCAAATATTCACAAACAAGTCCCGCCTCAGTCTCATTTCTATCCACCCCCACAGACGAAGGCTTCCCCCTTCACCTGCTGGGAATAAAATTTTTTTTTTAAATAAAAGGTGGCAGGGAGAGAGTAGTCCCAGGCAAAGGTTTGTGCTCTTTCTGTGTGCATTTTTCCTGAAACAGGCCTTTATGAGAAGCCAGGACAGAAATCTGCCTTCTGGGTCTCAATTACATCTTCCTCACCTTGTACCTTGAATAATAAGCAGCACAAGACACCCACTCACCTTTTATTTCTTCTCCTGGCTTCCTGCACACCACCCACTCCTCCAGAGTTCAGGTCCCACCACTTAATAGAAGCTTATTAAAGTTCCCCCACCTCACCTTTTTAATCGTCATGGTAACATCACTGCACTAAAATTGCCAGGGCTGGGTGTCCAAGCAGGGTCCCCTGGGTGCCCTGGAATCTAAGAACCAGCCCTCTATCTTATTAAACTCCAGTGACAATTGTTTTAAATTTACACCCTCAGAGTGGCTTAGTGGGATTATATGTCCATTTGCATTAAAACAAGTTTCTGTCATTAAACTGCCATACAGTAAGCTTCCTTGGGACAAATTAATGAGCTCTAAATATCAAATAGAAGTTCACTTTGCCAAGATAGCCAACAAAGTGGGAGCAGGAGGAAGTGGCTGTTTGGAAATCTTTGCTCAAGAGAAATATAAGTGTCAACTACAGAAGTGGTTCTTGTCCTGTTTTTTAGCTGTTAAGATAAGTGGTCCTGATTTAGAGCTGAGCAGGGAGAGTGGACAACATTCTTCTATTCACCAAAATCCTACAACACACCCCCTCCTAGTCCCTATTCCAAATGTGCCTTTACGCTTGACCTTGTCTGCTGAAATTTGCAGATGGACCACTGGTAGTTGCTTGCCTGCCGTCTTTCTGTCCTTGAGGAACTCATGTGTATGCATGTTGCCCAGGCGTAACATACTCCATGTGTAGCAAGAATGAATGCTCACTAACTCTAAAAAATTGCTGGTGGGCATGTTACTAGGCTGTGGATCACTGGTTAGTAGCTGGACCCTGGGAACACTAGCCCTAATACAGAGCACCTTATACTAACTGATTAGAAGCAGAAGAGGAGCCAAACCAAAAACCTGTTGCCTTGAAGTAGATTTGGACTCATGGCAACCCCATCTGTTAAAGAGTAGAACTGTTCCATAAGATTTTCGTGGCTGTTATTTTTATATAAGCAGGTGACCAGGCTATTTGTCCCCAGAGAGGTTGGGTGGGTTTGAACTACCCACCTTTAGGTGAGCAGCTGATCACAAACCACTTGCACTGCCCTGGCAAGTTTTTAAGGCTAGATCAGTTCCACTCACAAGTATTACCAACCCTTGTCCTCACAAATATACATACGTGTCTAAGTAGAAGTGTATTATTAAACAAATACATAAAGCCCCATATCTCCTTTTACATGAAGGATATAAGACTAGTGCTAGAACGCCTTCCAGATTCAGATAGGCTGTGATCTCATTTCTGTGTAGTCTTAACAGGGGACTGTAATGTATGATTGGGACACAGCTATATTTAGGAATGACAAGATGGGCATTATTAATAGCTTAATTGACATTAAGGCAATTACCCCTACCCTTATTACAGTTTGTAGAATTACACAGAAAATATTGGCTGAGGCCTTTTTTTTTTTCCCTAGAGCTATACAAGGATACAGCATTTTATTTCATGCCAGATCCTGGCTTTGACATTAGATACTTAGCCATAGAATGATTCCAGTAAATCATTATAAATGCATTATAATAAAGATGTTATGAGCTATCAGATATTAACCCCCAACCCCTAAAGAGAGATAAATAGTCCAGTTGCATGATTCCCACTTTCGTTTCATAAGAAATAAGCTTTTGCAAAGAGCAACTGACTAATGAATTATAAAATGGTGTGTTGAGCTCAGATAATTAAACAATGCATTTTAGTGTCTAGTGCAGGATGAACACTAAATCATACACAAATAAAGGAAAAACTTAAATCTCAAATCCAACTCCTTTTTTCAAATATCATCAAAGTTAGTCTACAGTCCAGAAAGGCTCCAACCTTTTCTTATCTGATTAGAGAGGTGTATCAAGTATAAGATTAAGACAAAAGTAGGTAAAGGAAATCAAGAGTCAGAACAAGAATTCTGGAGGTGCTAATTTCAGATAAGCCCACAAGGTTGTTTTAATGGAGATTCTACGTGGAGATTGCCTCTTTTTCCCCACCGTGTTTAATGGAGCAAAAGTTTAGAAGAGCCTAGAAGTTTCCAAGTTTCCTTATACTTTCCAACTTTGTATTTTATCTCTGAACTCATAGTAAAACATTAGTGTTTGTTCTCAAATGGAGGGAGGACTTTAAACACTACCATATTGATGGTGGTCTTGGTCATCTAGTGCTGGAAAGTATATGTCCTAAATCGTCCCTATGTTGTGGGAGATGTAGGGATAAAGAAGCTGGTTTGTGATTCTAACCACTGTCCTCAGGTATGTCATCATACCTGGCAAGGCTCCATCTAGTGGTCAACCTTGGATCACCATAAAGCTTTTCAGCTCCAGTGGCCCCATGCTGGGCTGGTTTGCCATTGACTGGGGTTTCCTGGTATATTCTGGGTTTGCTACATAATTTGAAGCTTTGCTACATGACTTGAACCTCCGCTTCAACATGTCCTGAATAAGTACCTTAGTCTTCCAACCTCAAACACATAATGACTGTGTTGAGGCAGTCTTCTGTTTTTTGATCAACCAGCACACCACTAATGTCTTTGTGGCCAAAATTAGAGTTGGCTTTGACTCTGTGTGGGCACTGATCACTTGTGGTGGTGAGCAGAGTTTCCCTGTTGCACCTGGTACATCATGTACCATTTGGCCAATCCTCTCCAGTCAAGCTGGATCACAAAGCCCCATCCTCCCGCCACTTTCCCACCTTCATGTGCCAGTCTTTGCGAGCTAGTTGATCTAAGGCTTTTTTTTTTTTTTCAAATGTAAAATAAGAATAATATACATACTTCCCCATAGGGTTGTGAACATTAAGTCATATCAGTAATACAAAAATTATCTATATAAAGTACCTTTTATATAGTAAACCTACAATTAAAATGTTATCTGTTTTTATTTTAATTATCTTGTATCTTTCCTATCCTGCTTCTCTCTCCACACTATACTTACATCACCCAATTTATTCTCCCTCTCTGTCACACACATAAACACATCTTCAAATCCCTGAAGGCAGAGACTCTGACCTATCTAACCTGTTCACTTAGGTATACCTACCTTACCGTGTCTAGTACTGTGGTTTGCTTGTAGCACACACTCTGTACATACTTGTTACACTGAACTGTATTAGTAAAAATAGCTATAGTTAAAATAGTTAACATTCTCTGATCACTTAATATGAGCCTGGCACTATGCTAAGTTTCATCATCATGTCATTTAATTTTCACAATTATCGTATGAACTAATGACTCTTTTAATCCTCATTTTGCAGGAACAAATGCATAAAGATGTTAAGTAACTTCCCCAAGGTTGTACAAACTCGTAAGTGGGGAGCCAAGATAGAAACTTACAATGGAACTACATTTGAATCATAGCTCTGAGCTACCACTCTGTTGGGCTGATTTTGTCAGCTGGCTCCTCTTGGTGACTGGGCCCAACAAGGGATCTGTCATAAGCATTTCCTGGATGACCTTTCAGGTCCTGATCTTCGGGGATCCAGGGAGTCCAGAAGCAGACACTAACTCTAATTTACAGCTGCCCAAAAGTCATTTGTCTAGGAACTCCTAGGACGTCATGTAAAACTATCCAAAAGACTTAAATTGTGTATGTTAATACCGCTTTGAGAGAATGTGTTTGAGGGAGATTATGCAGTCAGTCATGTGTTCAGGTCTGTGGCCACAACCAATGGAGTTGTCTCATCCTCTGTGGCACCCTAGCTTTCTAGAAGCCTCTCTCTACCACGCTGTCAGAGGTAAGATACAATCTCCCCAGACTTGCTCCAAACAGTTATTCTTCCTAATGGCCAAAGACTCCCAAATCCCACACCTGTCTTATTTAAGGGGTAGATCAGGGATGAATGACCTTAGCAGTTTAATAATGACATGTTACTTGATAAAAGGATGTGGAATTATTTAAAATGCTGTCCTCCACACAGAAGGCCCTAAGGTGGTGAGGGGTTTGTGTAGCCAGAGGGATATACCTGCAAAGCATCACACAGAGGGGCTAGGAGTGAGGTCTGCTGCTACAGAACACAGGCTGGCTATACTTGTCCATTAGACATAGCAGCCAGACACTTGTGGCTTCCCACAGCTTTTATTTCAAACATGCAGACCATGGGTGGTGTGGTGGACATTACTAGTGTCACAAACAGTTGGATTGTCTCTCCTCCCAGGCACATGGAAGTTGAACTTCTCAGCTCCATTGTAGTTGGTTGAGCCATGTGATTTGTCTGTTGCTGTGAGTGGAAGAATCATGTGTCACTTATAAGCCAAAGTATTTAATTGCCAATGGATGACAATCCAGCACTTTCTTTCTCTCCAAGAAGTGACCTTGGAGATGGTATGATGACAGAGGGCCTGATATTCTGGACTGCTGAGTAAGATGGTGTTTGGGTTCTCTAGCACCACTCTGACAGAAAATACCACAAATATGATGGCTTGAACAAACAGGGATTTATTCTCTTACAGTTTAGGAGACTAGAAGTCTTGAGTTCAAAATGCCAGCTCTAGTGGCTGGGTGAAGGCCCGTCGACCTTGGGCTTCACCTCTGCCTCTTGCTCCTGGCTCACTGTAGCTGGAAGCTTCTCTTAAATCACGCAGCTGCTGGCTGCTGAGGCTGACAAACCCAAGGCCAAAAAGTACAATGGCACAGTTCCAAGATTATCAAACAACATGGTGTGCCACTAGTTCAAGTTCAGAAATAGTCCTAAAATTGTCAGGCAACCACAGCAGGCTGCTGAATGCTGAATGATGATTCGGCTATATGCAGGGTCCAAACACTGTTCAAAAGTTCAGTGACCTTTCTCAACACTTCTCCTTTTATACTGGAAGCAGACTACATCTCTAAGGCAGCTACTCAGCTGCTCCAGTAGATGCCACCATGTAGTTGATTACCAGTCTCATCATGGGGAATAACTACCTCCAGCTGCCCAGCCACTCAAAACCAGGCCCAGCCAAGTTAACACACAACTTAACTACCACAGATGGTGTTCTGGTTACCTAGTGCCACTCTGACAAGAATATACCACAAATGGGATGGCCTTAACAAGCAGGAGTTTATTCTTACAATTTGGAGGCTGTAAGTCCAAGTTTAAAGTGCTAGGCTCTAGGGGCTGGGTGAAAGCCCCTCAACCTTGGGGTCCAGCTCTGGCTCCCGCTCCTGGCCCACTAGAGCTAGAGGTGTTTCTTCACTCAGACAGCTGCTGGCTGCTGAGGCTGAGAAGTCCCAAGGTTGACGAGTAAAAAGGCACAGTCCCGATGTTACCAAACCACCCAGCAGGCCATTGACTTAAGCCCATTGTAAGTCCCAAGGTCAGCAGGGCATAGCAGGCTGCTGAGCAATGACACAACTACATGCAGGGTCCAAGCATTCCATAGGCTAGAGACCATTCCCAAAGCTTCTCCTTATATACAGGAGAGCAGACCATATCCCAAAGGCAGCTACTCAGCTGCTTGTGGTAGATCCCACCACGGAGTTGATGCCAGCCTCATCATGGGGAATAACTACCACCAGCTTCCTAGCCACTCAACCAGGCCCAGCCAAGTTGACACACAAACATAACTACCACAGATGGTAAAGCTGAATCCTCCACAGGCCTATGTTACACATGTAGCATAGAAAGACATATGTTGTTGTTGTTGTTGTTATGTGCCATTAAGTCAGACCCAACTCATAGAAACCCCTCCTTGGGTTTCTGAGGCAGTATACTATGGAAGTCGATTGCCCAACCTTCCTTCTGAGGAGTGGCTGATGGGTTTGAACTGCCAGCCTTCTGGGCAGTCAAGTGCCTTAGGCACTACGCAACCAGAGCTCCTAGAAAGACATATCCTATTGTTAAATTAAGCTTTGACATTTAAAGATTGTTTGTTACCACAACAAAATTCTGCTGATCCTGAATAATTCAGAAACTGCGTTTTTATTCAGAAAATATAGTCTTTCTTCTCAAGTCATAAAACCCTTCTACTTTTTCAGTAGCTGTATTTACTAACCAATGGTTTACACATTTTTTCCATCCTTTTGTTATACTCACAGATGCCAAAAATTGTCACAGTGACCTTGGATTGGGAAGACTGGTAGTTTGACCTTAATCCATATAGATATTGGAGGAAACTGAAGATGACAAGGTTGGCCCTTTGTGGGGAGGGGGAGAAACATGGCATAGTGTTAAGGGGAAAAAAAGAAGGAAAGGAATAAGAGAGAGAAAGAATAAAAAAAAAAAAAAAGAAAAGAAAAGAAATAGAAACAAAGAAAAATAATAAAAGGGAAGAAACAAACAAGCAAACAAAAAAGATGGTCAATTTGTTTTGAATTAGCCATACCCAATTACTTGAAGTTGAATTCCATTCCAAAAGGCATATTTGGAGGTATCTTTGACACGTAACACCTAGTATATGTGCCTAGCATGTCAAGGTACTCTGTAAATGTTGGAATAAAGAGTAAATAGAGAAATGAATTAATTTCCATTTTAAAATCTGGAAAATAAATATTACTTTAACTGGTCTATGACTGTGCATCCCATAGCACATTGAAAGGCAGTGCAAAAACTGAGAAGAGAACTAAAAAGAATAGATCTTAAATAGTTCTTCATCACTATTAAACCTGAGTCCTTAAAAAGAGCAACTATGAGGTCTGAGCAATAGTTCTGTGTTCTAGAAACAGAACATCACTGATGACTCAGAGTGGTCTGTTCAAGAAAATGTTTCAAATAAACTGGGTAGGAATGTGCTTAGTTTGTTTGCCCTGGCTGTCTTGAACTGCTGGCTTGACAGCACTAAAGTATCTATAGTCTTTAGTGGATGAAAATAGGAGTACTAAATAACAACTGCCATCAAGTCGATCCAACTCAGTGACCCCCTCCTTGGGTTTCCAAGGCGGTATCTGTACAGAAGTAGATTACTCCTCCTTCTGAGGAGTGGCTGGTGGGTTTGAACCACTAGCCTTCTGGTTTGCAGTCAAATGCCTTAGGCGCTGTACCACCAGAGCTCCTGAATAAGAACCTATTTTGCCCAAACTGCAAAGGGGCAAGGGATAAGAAGGAGCTGTAAATCATTCTACTGCTGATGCCAACTGGGCATGCCCAATAGAATATTCATTTGGTGATGGAGTTGTTCACTTTTCCCCGAAACGTACAAAAGGCCTGTGGTAAGGCTGCCTCCCATTCAAGGATGCTCACTGGTAAAGTCAATAGAACCCAAATCCAAGAACCCATAAGGAAGTCAGCTCTTCCTCTGGGGGAAAGTATGCATTCAGGGTCTCTAGTATGTGAATTTATTTGTATGTGTGCTTACATAGCACTCATGCACACTCATGCCCTTGCCAGCAGCAAAGCTTGGATGTCTACAACTTGAGATGAAGTTGGAGAGCCCTGAATAAGCTGCCTTGTAGGCTGAAGTAGGATGACTGCAACCTGGAGTGACAGGAAAAAATGGAACACATGGAAGGACTATATCCCTGTGGATTGCATTGGCACATAGTAAAAATGCTGTGCTGTCCTGGCTGCAGCCTAAAGAAAAGGACTATGTTTTGGGATGAACATCTCTTGGGGATGCATACAGTCCGTACATTCCAATTCAAATTCATCATGTTTCACCTGTTATCCTCAGCTACATTCCTCTCCCATTTCTTATCAAAGCAACAAACCTCTTTTTTCTCATAAACTCTTTAAAACTCATAAGCTACTCTTCCACACTTTTCATTTTATTCAAGTCTCTTCAAAATGTTTTTTGGATTTATTCTTTTCTTCTTTCTACCTGGTCTGGTAGTGTAGTGCCTAAGGCACTTGATTGCTAACCAGAAGGCTCAAACCCACCAGCCACTCCTCGGAAGGAAGATGGGGCAATCTACTTCTGTAGTGATACTGCCTCAGAAACCCAAGAAGGGGTCGCTACGAATTGGGTCCGACTCGACAGCACATAACAACAACAACATAGAAAATATATGACCCACATACAAATAATGAAATGTTATTCTGTCATGCAAGGCAGAACTTATGACTTACAGTAACAATGGCCTTAAGTACTAGATTTTCCAGACATTCCAAATTTCATGTAATTTTATTATTTTCAATAAAGGCAATTTACTGAATTCATATGTTGAAAGATAATTTTTAAAAAATACTACCTGATTTTTTTTCTCTAGCATTTCTTTTTCTCCTTTTGATCTTCCTCCTTCCCCATTCAAGTAGCTGAATTTATCTCTGGTCTTTAGTTCTAGGAAGGGATGAGAAAGCATTAAACAGAAGAAGAATTCTCTTCCTGCCTTGCATATTTCAAAAGCACAGCTTCTTGGAGAAATGAAGACTTAGGGCAGAGAGACAAAAGAGTTGGAAAATATGGACATAGATTAACGAATACAAGTTTGCCCCCCAACAGAAAAGATCCCAGGATTGGCGGAGGGAAGATACTTGGAGGGAAGCAATGGGAACAGAGATGTAGGTGGTTTCAGTCCCCAAGAATGAGGGCTTGGACTCAATTAGCTGATTTTGAACTTGACAAGGTAGTAAAACTTCCATAGCAGTTTATGTCAGTGGAATGGAGATTGGGACATTGGTATAGTCACCCTGGAGAGAGCAATTTGGCATCATTTGATAAAATTTTGGATCAATTTATATATATATATATACACATAAGAAATATGTACAGAAATGTTTATTGCAGCATTACTTTTAATAGGAAAGAAACTTCCAATGACCTAAATATCCATTACTAAAACAAGGAATGAAGAAAACGTGGAATCGTGTCAACCATAGGCTATTATATAGCAATTAAGAGAAATTGTTAAAATAATAGGAAGAAATTACAAGGGGATTTAGACCTTGTTGTTGCTGTTAGGTGCCAGCGACTTATAGTGACCCTATGTACAACAGAACAAAACACTGCCTGGTGCGGCACCATCCTCACAATCATTACTATCTCGAGCCCATCGTTGCAGCCTCTGTGTGAATCCATCTTATTGAGGATCTTCCCCTTTTTCACTGACTCTACTTTATCAAGAATGATATCTTTATCCAGGTATGGGTCCATTCTGAGGACATGACCAAAATATGAGAGACAGTTTGGCCATTCTCACTTCTAAGGAGCATAGCAGCTGTACTTCTTCCAAAACAGATTTGTCATTCTTCTAGCAGTCCATGGTACATTCAATATTCTTCACAAACATCACAATTAAAATGCATGAATTCTTCTGCAATCTTCCTTATTCATTGATCAGCTCTCGCATACATATGAGGCTATTGAAAATACCAGGGCTTGGGTTTGGTGCGCTTTAGTCTTCAAAATGACACCTTTGTTTTTAAACACTTTAAAGAGGTGTTTTGCAGCAGATTTGCCCAATGCAATATATTGTTGGATTTCTTGACTGCTGCTTCCATGGATATTGATTGTGGATCCAAGTGAAATGAAATCTTTGACAACTTCAATGTTTTCTCCATTTATCATGATGTTGCTTATTGGTCCAGACACGAAGATTTTTGCTTTCTTTATGCCGAGGTGGAATCCATATTGAAGGCTGCAGTCTTTGATCTTCAGTAAGTGCTTCAAGTCTTCTTCACTTCCAGCAAGCAAAGTTTTGTCATCTATGTATTGTGGGTTGTTAATGAGTCTTTCTCCAACCCTGATGCTGTATTCTTCATACAGGTGAATTTCTTGGATTATTTGCCCAGCATACAGATTGAATAAGTATGGTGATAGTATACAACCCTGATACACACTTTTCTTGATTTTTAAACCAGGCAGTACCCTCTTATTCTGTTTGAACACCTGCCTCTTGGTCTATGTACAGGTTCCTCATGAGCACAATTAGGTGTTCTAGAATTCCCATTCTTTGCAATGTTATCCATAATTTGTTATGATCCACACAGTCAAATGCCTTTGCATAGTCCATAAAACACAAATAAACATCTTTTAGGTATTCTTTGCTTTAAGCCAAGATCTATCTGACATCAGCAATTATATTGCATGTTCCACACCCTCTTCTGAATCTGGCTTGAATTTCTGGCTGTTCCCTATCAATGTACTGCTGCAACAATATTTGAATTATCTTCAGCAAATTTTACTTGTGTGTGATATTAATGATATGGTTCAATAATTTCTGCATGCTGTTGGACCACCTTTCTTTGGAATGGGAACAAATATGGACTTTTTCCAGTCAGTTGGCCGTGTGGCTGTCTTCTAAATCCCTTCACATAGCTGAGTGAGCACCTCCAGTGCTGTATCTGTTTGTTGCAACATCTCAATGGGTATTCCATTAATTCCTGGAGCCTTGTTTTTCTCCAATGCATTCAGTGCAGCTTGGACTTCTTTTTTCAATACCATCAGTTCTTAATCATATGCTACCTCCTGAAATGGTTGAGTGTCAACCAATTCTTTTTGGTACAGTGATTTGTGTGTTCTTTCCGTCTTCTTTTGATGCTTTCTGTATCATTCAATATTTTGCCCATACAATCCTTAAATATAGCAATGGGAGGCTTGAATTTTTCTTCAGTTCTTTCAGTTTGAGAAATACCAAGCATGTTCTTCCCTTTTGACTCTCCAACTCCAGGTCTTTGCATATTTAATTATAATACTTTACTTTGTCCTCGCAAGGTGCCCTTTGAAATATTCTGTTCAGCTCTTTGCCTCAGCATTTCTTCCATTTACTTTAGCTACTCTCCTTGCAAGAGCAAGTTTCAGAGTCTCCTCTGACATTCATTTTGGTCTTCTCTTCCTTTCCTGTTTCTTTAATGACCTTTTTCTTTCTACATTTACAATGTCCTTGATGTCATCCCACAACTCATCTGGTCTTCAGTCACTGGTTTTCAATGTATCAAATCTATTCTTCTGATGGTCTGTAAATTCAGGTGTGATATATTCAAGGTCATATTTTGACTCTCATGGACTTATTTTAACTTTATTCAACTTGAAATTCAATTTGCATAGGAGCAATTGATGGTCTTTTCCACAGTCAGCCCCTGACCTGGTTCTAACTGATGATATTGAACTTCTCCAACACCTTTTTCCCAGATATAGTCCATCCATTTAATTCCTTTGTATTCCACCTGGCAAAGTCCATGTGTATTGTCACTGTATATGTTGTTTGAAAAAGATATTTGCAGTGAATTTGGTCTTGGCCAAATTATATCATGGGATCTGCAGTGTCATTTTTATCACCAAGGCCATGTTTTGCAACTACCAATGCTTCATCTTTATTTCCAACTTTTGCTTTCCAATCACCAGTAATTATCAATACATCTTGATTGCATGGTTGGTCAATTTCAAACTACAGAAGTTGATAAAACTCTTCAATTTCTTCATTTTTGGCTTTAGTGGTTGGTGCATAAATTTGCATAATAGTAGTATTAACTCCTCTTCCTTGCGGGCATATTTATATTATCCTGTCACTGACAGCATTGTCCTTCAGCATAGTTATTAAAATGTTCTTTTTGATGGTGAATGTGATGTCATTCCTCTTTGATTTGTCATTCCTGGCATAGTAGATCACATAATTGTTTGATTCAAATGACCAATACCAGTGCATTTCAGCTCACTAATACCTAGGGTGTTGATCTTTATGCCTTCCTTTTCATTTTTGAAATCAACAATTTTCCTAGATTATACTCCATACATTCCAGGCTCTGATTATTAATGGATGTTTGAAGCTGTTTCTTCTCATTTCAATCATGCCACATCAGCAAATGAAGGTCCAGAAAACTTTATTCCATCCATGTCATTATGGTCGAAACTGCTTTGAGGGGGCAGCTCTTCACCACACATATTTTCAGGGCCTTCCAATCTGAGAGGCTGATCTTCTAGCCAGTACTATATCAAACCGTTTCCCTGCTATTCATAAGGTTTTCAGTGGTTTTTTTTTCCTCTCAGAGGTAGATGTGGCCACATCCTTTTTCCTGGTCTGTCTTAGTCTGGTCACCATGGGTGACCTTGCTGTTATTTGAAATACTAGTGGCAAAGCTTCCAGCATCACAGCAACACACAAGCCACCACAGTATGGCAAATTGATAGATGTGTGGTAGATTTAGGTGTTAGACTCTGTTTAATAAGCTTTAAGTTAAAATGTGAATGTCAGCCAGTATATCCCTCATTTCACATATGAGAAGTATGGGGCTGGAAGGTTAAATGGTTACCTAAAAGCCCAGCATTGTTTAGACTCCCAACCTAGTCTTTGTCCATAATATCATTGTGATACCTCAATCTATTTGGTGTAATTTTCTGTCTATTCCCGAACAAGGAAGTGGTCCTTCCTGATCTCCCCAGGATGCTCCTTAGAAAAAATTTAACAAAAAAGGGGGGGGGGCCGGGAGTTGGAGAAGAAGGAAGAGAGGAAGAGAAAGATATTGCCTTTGCTTTTGACATCATGGTCCAGATGAAGAACAGAATCATATAGTTGTTGTCGTTAGGTGCTGTCAAGTTGGCTCCAACTCATAGTGACCCTATGTACAACAGAAGGAAATACTACCTGGTCATGTTCCATCCTCACAATACTTGCTATACATGAACCCATCGTTGCAGCCAAGATGTCAATCCATCTTGTTGAGGGTCTTACCCTTTTTTGCTGGACCCTCTCCTTTACAAAGCATGATATCCTTCTCCAGGGAATGGTCCCTTCTGATAACATGACCAAAGTAGGTGAGACAAAATCTGGCCATTCTCACTTCCAAGGAGCATTCTGGCTGCACTTTCTCCAGGACAGATTTATTCATTCTTCTGGCATTCCATGGTATTTTCAGTATTCTTCACCAACACCACACATTGGAAGTATCAAGTCTTCTTCAGTCTTCCGTATTCATTGTCTAGCTTTCACAGGTGTAGGAGGTGATTGAAAATACCATGGCTTGAGTTCGGCACACCTTAGTCTCCAAATTGACATCTTTGCCCTTCAACACTTTAAAGAGGTCTTTT
>NW_006921588.1:22464264-22465704 GCF_000298275.1 Orycteropus afer afer | reverse complement strand
CCCTCAAACTTCATTTATAATGCATATAATCTCTGCAATTTAGGTTCCATTTTAGACCACTTTCTGTTATTTATTTCTATCACATAGCAAATTTTCTAGCCATATATATATAAAATCACACACACACACACACACACACTCACACACACACACAATGTGTAGAAGTTGAAACCTACAAAACATGATCATGGAAATCTTTTTCTTCTCAAATACTATCCCACATGTACAGACTGGCCTTATCACCCAGTATTGAAAGTGACTACTTTTCCTAGGAGAGCTTTGGGAGGTGTCTGTGGCATTGGAAACAGGGAGAATCAGGAAGAAGGAAGCACGCTGTCATCAGCAAAGTTTCTTCCAGAGGAAGCCAAGCATTGGCTCAGGATATCTTTCTTTCACAAGGAAGAGTGCATTGCTTGGGTCCTCCAAAGCTCAAAGGGAAGTCAATAGGATTCTTTTCCCATACAAAATTTTCTCCCACTCCACCTCCTTTTCTTGAGAAATGTAAAAGATATAGAAGTGTTTAAAAAAGCTCCCACAGTCATTTAAGTATTGGTTTTATTCCCAGAGCAACAACTGTTAACATCTGGTCATGTTTTTCTCCAAGTTTGTTCTGTTTTTGAAAAAAAAAAAAGAAAGATTATGTTTTAGATTTCAAACCCAGTCCCCTCCACTCCAGGGGAAACCACCCTCATGAGTTGGGTGTGGACCCTCGCAGCCCATTAAAATATATATACATAGTATACACTTATACATGTCACAAGTAATATATAACATTGTTTTGTACATGTTTTATAATTTTAAAAAATGATACCTTTCTTCATAGCTTCTACAATTTTTATTTTTTCTCTCCCACTCACATTAGGTTTTAGGCAATCTACCCATGTTGTGGTACAGATCTAGTTCATTCTTTTTCATTGTGTATATATCATATTTCCAATCACTGCTAATGAATATGTAGGTTGTTTCCAGGTCTTTTAACTGTTTTTATACAATAATAATAATAAAAAAAAAACCTCACTGCTGTTGAGTCATTTCAAACTCATAGTGACCCCTCCTTGCATTTCCGAGGCAATGGAAGTAGATTGTCCAGTCTTCCTTCTGAGAAGTGGCTAGTGGGTTTGAACCACCAGCTTTCTGGTTAGCAGTCAAATGCCTTAGGCACTACACCACCAGAGCTCCTTTTTATACACTAGTGCAATAAATACCCTTGTACCTAGATCTAGATTATTTGGAAAAGTTTCATGTAGTTCTTCTAAAAATACAGTACTTTCACAATTCTTCTTAACTCATCAGGCCCTTTCATCCTTTTCTCCCCTCTGTTCTTCCTCCATCCCCTAAGAGAGAATGTAAAGAAGTTCTGGCAAGATGGCAGACTAGACAGAGAGACTGCACAGACCCTCTTCAACAAAAAAAAGGGAAATCAATTAACACAGACACAGA
>NW_006921588.1:22457507-22464164 GCF_000298275.1 Orycteropus afer afer | reverse complement strand
CAGCAGATTTGCCCAGTGCAATATGATGTCTGAAAAGCATCCTCAGTGCCACAGTGTGCTTACTTCCCACTTTCCCAGCTAAAGTATCTCTTGATTTTCTGAATCTTGATTTTCTTCTAACAAAACAAAGAAGGAATGATATTAACTAGAAGGAATTATATTAACTTATATCAAACTATTATCCTTACAAAAAATCTAACTTGTAGCTATAGAATCTAAACTGCCTTAACATCATTGCTGAAATCTATACCCATAAAATAGTTTTTATCTACTTGTCTCAATTTATTGGCTGTGCCTTAAAATTTTCTCATGGTTGGTCAAACCAAGGGATCATATCTGTTCTTCTTTTCCAATTTGAAGTTTAATTTTCAACACTCTTATAAACTCATGGGAAGAATTTTTCACTTAAGCTTTCAAGATAGGCACAAAATAAAAATCTAGAAACCAAAAGGCAATCCAGGCCTTTTTTAAAAGATTGCAAGCCCAATGTCAGTGAAATGGCCTTGGATCCATCTCTCTGAAAGCCTGATGTGGGAGTGGAAGTCATGGGTGCTGACCTCCTGCCATAGTCTGGTGGGCTGAGTAAGAGTGGGAGTCAGGAACTCCATGTTAAGTACTAATTGTGTGATTGACTTGGGCTGTGACATTGGAGGAAACTGTTCCACCTCTGGGCTTCTTTTGCAAAGTAGGAGAAAGTTGTAAAGAGAGAAAGTTCCCTGAAAAGTACATCATGCTCTGGAGACTAAATGTTAAAGTCATTAAGGTAGCAAGAAGAGACTCGGCTTCTTTCTCAACAACAACTGTGTTATTCATGGTGTCCCCACCTACACTGTGAGTGGCAGAATCTCAAAGTGGCTCAGCCTGACCATGAGAAACAATGGCTTTTGCACAAATGGCTCCGATTCACTTTTTATTTTTAAAGTAACACACTTTCTGTAATTATTAATGGTTTATTCATGTGACCACCCATGAGTGAAGGGCATTTCCCTCTCCCACATTTTTAATGGCAAATAATTAATGATGTGTTGGAAATTAACAACAATTAACAGTGCATAGGAACAACTGCAGAAGGTCAGAGACTCCAAAGAAATGAAATATTTAGCTTCTCAAGCAGAAGTGTGCAAGTTCAAGGAGGAAGGTACTGGGAGAATTTTTCCCATTAAATACCTTGCTACTACAGTGACTTCTCAAATGGGAAAGACATCAGCCAAGACTCAAGTAGTCTTATATCTTAACAGTACAGATTTCTCTAATGGATCCTGAAATTTCCTAGCCCTGGAGTGTCTCTCCCATGCACAAATACAACTGTCCCTCTAGACATGGGCCCAAACACAATCAGTTTTTAGGATTAAGCATATTAATGAAAGAAACTAAACAACTACCTGGAACTTCTATTAAGCTTATTAGTTTTGCTGAACAAGCAGAATAGTATTACATTTTTAGCTTAGTTTTAACAGGCATTTTCTAAAATATAGAGCAGACATATTTAGCAATAAGTTGATCATTTCTTATTAGACTCCAGTGTATTTCTGGAAATGTCATTTTGCATAATATATATAGATCAATCATATAAATTATATGTATGTGGATATTGTATTTTTTTCACTGTTTAAGTATAGGAGGTCTGCAAGTATTATTGCTATGTATAGGTAAGTTAATAAATAAATTGCATTTATCTATCTCACAGATGAGTGCCAAAAAATATTACTAGTGAAGTATTGGATCATCCAACCTAACTCTATGCAGTTTTTTGAATTTTCTAAAACACAATCTGAAGTCCTTATGCCAAAGTCTCACATATACCCTAGCATTAAAATAAAGTGAGAGAGAGTGAGTCAAGTTTAAATATACAAAGCAATGATCTAACTAAGAATATCTACCAAGGGTATCCTACTATAGAACGGTCATGTTTTCCATGATATATATATATATATATATATATATATATATTCTGCTTTCACTCACAAAGTAATTATAATTACATTACCTGTAATTATAAACATAATTAATTATATTCCTGCAGTGCTTCAGAGCTTATGAAGTACTTTCACATGCCTTAATTATTTAACCTCCTCAGTACCTTGTGAGATAGGTATAGCCGTAAACCTGCAGAACAAAGCTAGTGTCTCTACACTGAGCTCAGATCTTTGGCTTTCAAGTATAGCTACTTCCTTCTCTCTCATTCGTGATGATCTTAAACCAAACTTACATTCAAAGTGAGAAGAAATGCTGCTTTCTAGAGACAATGTTTCTGGCTCCTTAAGCAAGCAACTTCTCAACCAATAAAAAGTAGGTTTTAAGGTAAGGAAAGAGCAAGTATTTGGGGGATGGAAATCAGTCACAACTACCTCATGGCTGTGGTTTGGCCAGGTGACCATGATCAGTTAAGGGGGCCCTGAAACTCTATATGGGTTTACATGGATAAGAGTCACTCAAAGTGCAACCCTTGGAGCTAGAATAACAACCAACCATTGCACTTGGAAGCTGAGTATGTTTCTGGGAGGTGCAGAGAGAGGGCCTGTGCTCCATAGCAGCTTACAGTCAATGGGAAGGAATCCTCATGACTGCAGTTCAGCCCTGGTGCTTTGCAAGTTAGGAGTTCAAATGTATACTGTTCTGCCTGCCTTTCAATGTTCTCCCTGCACCCACCTCCCAAATCCAGTCAGACACATCACTCTATGCTTATTTTCCTTGTGTCTTAATATCCTAACCACTCACCCTCCAACACACATGCTGCTTTTTGTTCCTATTCATGGGCTGGATTCCTCTTGTGTGGAGCTTTTGATGCTCTCATTGTTGTTGTTGTTGTTATGTGCTGTGAAGTCAGACCCAACTCATAGTGACTCCTCCTTGGGTTTCCGAGGCAGTATCACTATGGAAGTAGATTGTCCAACCTTCCTTCCAAGGAGTGGCTGGTGGGTTTGAACCACCAGCCTTTTGGTTAACAGTCAAGTGCCTTAGGCACTATGCTACTAGGGCTCCTGATGCTCCCATTAGTGTTGTCAAATGCTGCCCATCCTTCAAGACCCAGCCCAAGCCACCTACCCCAATATAAGGAAAGTTAGACTTTGGCCCTTCCATCAAGAATTTACAGTCTCATGGTCAAGAAATTTGTACTCAAATAACTATAATAGGAGCTACGATGTGTTCAATGCCCTAAAACAGTGCTATTTAAAATATGGACCTTGGTGTAGCAGGATCAATATCACCTGGAACTTGTTAGAAATGCAAATTGTTGGGTCCCACCCTAGACCCACTCAATCAGGGCCTCTAAGGATGAAGCCAGTACATAGTGTTTGAACAAGCCCTCCAGGTGATACTGATGTGCACTAAAGTTTGGAACCACTGCCTCAAAAGAAGTGCCTTCTGTAAGAAGTCAGAAGAGGGAGTAATTTACTTCCAGGAAGTTTTCATGAAAAGGCTGACATTTAACAGGTAGCCCTTGAAGGCAGGTAGAATTCAGACAACTGGAGAGGTTGGTGGGCATGCCAAGAGTAAAGATAATGTGAGCAGAGACCTAAATCCAAGAAGGCAAAAGTATGGGCTAGGAACAGCAAGGACTTTCATTTAGCCAGTGCCTTAGATACCTGGAGAGGGTTTGGTGGTGGCCAGGATTCAAACATAATAATGATAATAACAACAACAATAGCTAACATTTATTAAGTTCTTACTCTGTGGAAGGAAGACTGGGCAATCTACTTCCATAAAGATTTACCTCCACGGAAACCCAAAGGGGGTTATTATGAGTCAAAATTGACTTGATGGCAGTGAGTTTGGTTTTTTGTGGGTTTATTAGGTGCCAGGAAGATATTCATATGCTTTCTTTAATGAAACTTCCTCATTCTATTCTCACTGTAATCTTTTTAAATAGAAACTGCTATTAAATCATTCCATTTAAAGATGCAGAAAGCTTTGGAGAGAGTAACTAAACAGCCCAAATCACACAACTTGAGTTTGGATTTTAACAGCAATGAAGATATTCATTGAGTTTTGACCTATCAGCTCTGAGGTCAGAGCTTGACTTTAGGGAGATTTAGGAGTCATATGGGGATGGTGGATGCCCAGATTGTTGGCATAATCCAGGAAGGTGGTACTGAGAGCAAGGATTAGAATTAGAATAATGGGAACGAAAGGAAAGGGTCAGATTCCAAATAATGCAGGGGTCAGAGGAGCAGGACTTGACAAAGGATGAGGTGGGCAGGACAAAGGAGAGTTTGGAATCAAAACCTGTTCTGAGATGTGTGATCCGGGAGGAAGCTGGAACCATTAACCAAAGTAGAGAACAATAATAATACCAAGAAATACATAACTCTCTCCTTCTGATTCGATTTTATTTATCAAACACTTATATGCCAGCTTATATAAAAGAGCTTTACATTTATTATCATTTACTCTTTAGAACAATTTTAAGAAGTAGTTGCTATTATTCTTCCCATTTTACAGTTGAGAAAACAGGCACATAGAGATAAAGTAACTTGCCTCAGGCCACATAGTATGACCAACCCTACCTATTCTACTCTTGTGATAAAGTAGCATTGGCATTTTCTGAGCAATTGGGATATTTGTTCTTCAAAATAATTCAAATAGATTTCTTCCAAACTCGGAAGCAAAAAGAACATAGCCCAGTGAAGCAGCAGGTTAATTAATACCATGGTTTTCAACCTTGTCTGTACATCAGAAATGCCTGGGGAAATTTAAAAACGTACCAGTATAGAAAGCCCCCATGCCCAAAGATCAGTATTCAATTGGTCTGGAGTGAGGCTAGTGTAGAGTTTCTCTGTTCATTTCTTTTGTTGTTTGTTTTGTTCTTTTGTTCTTTTTGTTGTTTGAATCTCCCAACTGCTAAATGTGCATACAGTACTGAGATTATTGAATTTATCAATTAACAAGTATTCATCGCCTACTTCCTAGGTGATAGGTCCCATACTTCATGTGGTGGTAGATTCCAAGGATGAACAAGATACTGCCCAGCTGGCAGTTGATAGCTTTCAGAATCTGCATGAGACTAAGAGGAAAGATAAAAGTAATACTAAAGAACAAAGTAGAAATGGTAAATTAAGCCAATAACCCAAAATTAATACTTGGAGCCAGCTAGGAGGAATAGAAAAGACTTCAGAAGGGCAGTGATTATACTTAAAAAAAAGAAAAAAGCAAATAAGGGAACCTTCACAGTTTGCTGTACATTGGAGGTCAATAAGTGTAGACCAACTTGTCATCTTCTACCTCTCTTTTGTGCAAAAGGAGCTCTAAGTGGTTTACATACCCAGGCACAGGTCAGGCCCTGGCACCCACCCACTGATGGTGGAGCAGGTCTTTCTCTTGGCCAATGGGAAAAGAAGGAAAACATTTCAGCAGTTGCTAGATCCCAGGGTTTTTATATGAACTTTTCTGGCACAGAGAAGTTTGTGGTTTTCATGGTTTGAAAGAATTTCCATCTGTAAGTTTATCTTCTTGTTAAAGATCATCCATCTCCCTATCCAAAGAGCCAAGACAAAAAATCAAGGCCTAAGTAAGCTCTGGTAGCATAGTGCCTAAGGCACTTGACTGCTAACCAGGAGGCTGGCGGTTCAAACCCACCAGCCACTCCTCGGAAGGAAGGTTGGGCATTCCTACTTCCGTAGTGATAACTGCCTCAGAAACCCAAGGAGGGGTCGCTAGGAGTTGGGCCGACTCGATGGCAAATAACAACTAACAACAAGTAAGAAGCAAAGATTTATCTCTGCAAATAGGACTCCATGATTGCTAACAATTTTTCTTTTTTCACTCTCTGGCACTATAAGAGGGTAAGTGGTTGTGGGCAGAGGTGGACTTCAGTTGGGTACAGAGAGGGCATGGAAATGAGACCATACACTGTCCTAATCTAATGGAAGAGTTGGGGCAGCATGTCCTGATGAATTCCTGAGCTTGCCAAGGTATTACTTCTCCCAAATGATACACATTACTTGTTCTTCATTGATTCTGCCAACTGATGACTATTCTTTCCGATCTTATTCCTTTCTCTGTCACAGAAATAATGGTGCAAAAACAAGCATGTCTCATTTCTGAATACTGAATGGATATACAGTTCATTCATTGTCATTGAGGAGATAACAGCAAAATTTGGTGGTGACAGCCAACTGGTTCAATAAGCTACTACTATTAAATCTATAATACAGATTTTATATCTATATGACTTGTTCATTGCAAACACCTTTTTTCAACAACACAAATGGTCGTTGTACATGTGGACTTCATCAGGTGGAATACACAGAAATCAGATTGACTATATCTGTGGCAAGAGGTGATGGAAAAGCTCAATATCTTCAGCCAAAACCAGGATAGGAGCTGATTGTGGAACAGACCATCAACTGCTCATATGCAAGTTCAACTTGAAGTTAAAGACAATTAAAACAAGTTCACAAGAGCCAACATATGATCTAGAATATATCCCTCCTGAATTCAGAGACCATCTAAAGAATAGATTTGATACATTGAACACCACCGACCGGAAACCAGATGAATTGTGAGATGACATCAAAAGCATCATCGAGGAAGAAAGCAAGAGGTCACTAAAAAGACAACAAAAGAAGACCAAAATGGATGACAGAAGAGACTCTGAAACTTGCCCTTGAGTGGAGAGTAGCTAAAGCAAATGGAAGAAATGACAAGATAAAAGAA
>NW_006921588.1:22441530-22450002 GCF_000298275.1 Orycteropus afer afer | reverse complement strand
ATATAAGTTGAACCTTTACCTCAGGTAGATACACTCCTTGGAGAGAACAATCATTGAGAAAGAAGGGCTGCCTATGCACAGGGAGACAGCTCAGGGGGCAGGAGTCCATGGAGGGATGGACTGGGAAGAGGTAACTATGGGGAGGAAGTGGGAGGGGAGCTGTTGCATTGTGGTAAACTGTGGTCAATGTCATGAGTGTATGTGAACTGCTGTATGGAAAGTGAATTTGCTCTGTAAATCTTCACCCAAATTACAATAAAAAATTTAAAAAAAAAGAGAGAGAATGTAAAAAATGTTTACAATTTTTATGCATGTGCACATATGCAAGAGTTTCTGTAGGGAATATACTTAGTGGTGCAATCTATACACCTAGGGTATACACAATTTCAGTGTTACTCAGGTGCTGCCAAAAGAGTTCCCAAATAACTATATTGATTTACATTTCCAGCAGCAGCAGATGATTGGATCATTTTCCCCACATGCTGACCAATATAGGAGAGTATTCAAATTTTATTTTTTCCAGTTTGATAATTAAACAACAATAATACTTAAGTATTGGTTTTATTTCTCATTTCCAAGATTATTAGTAAGTTTGCCTATCTTTTCACAGGTTTATTGGCAATATAAGTTTTCTTTGTTTCCTCTGTCTATTTTTGTTAGATTATTTGTATTTTCATCACCAATTTGTAAGTATTTTATATGTGTCCTATATAATAGTTGTTTATTTTAAAGAAAATAAATCCTTTTTCTTATTTTTTGAATTGGTAACATATTCTTATGTTACAGACATCAAGAGTTACTAGAATATACAACGAAAAATCTTCCTCTCACATCTATTCCCTACCTCCTCATTCAGTTTCTGTTTTGGGAAGCAACCAATGTTCTAGTGTACCCTTCCAAGACTTCTATGCATGTACAAAAAATAGTTTATATGCGTTTCTATAGTTTCTTCTTATAAATTCAAAAGGTAACATTATTTCTGTCTCTTACTTTTTTTTACTTAAAGATATCTTAAACATAATTCTATATCAGTTTGATGGGACTATTTTGTTTTCTTTAATTTGTTTGTTTTTTGGCTGGAGATTCTTCTATTGCTATTCTGGTTACCTAGTGGTGCTCTACAAGAAATATACCAAAAATGGGATGGCCTTAACAAGCAGGAGTTTATTCTTACAATTTGGAGGCTTTAAGTCCAAGTTCAAAGTGTCAGGCTCTAGGCGCTGGGTGAAAGCCCCTCAACCTGGGGGTCCAGCTCTGCCTCCTGTTCCCGGCCCACAGGAACTAGAAGTGTTTCTTTACTCAGACAGCTGCTGGCTGCTGAGGCTGAGAAGCCTCAAGGTTGACAAGTAAAAAGGCACAGCCCTGATGTTACCAAACCACACGGCAGGCCATTAACTTAAGTCCATTGTAAGTCCCAAGGTCGGCAGAGCATGGCAGGCTGCTCAACAAAGACACGGCTACATGCAGGGTCCAAGCGTGCCATAGGCTAGAGACCATTCTCAAAGCTTCTCTTTATATACAGGAAGCAGACCACATACCCAAAGGCAGCTACTCAGCTCTCCCAGTAGGTTCCATCAGGGAGTTGATTACCAGTCTCATCATGGGGAATAATACTACATCGAGCTGCCCAGCCACTCAATCAGGCCTAACCAAGTTGACACACACCATAACTACCACAATTGCCTAGATGGATCAGAATTTACTTAGCCAGTTTCCTTGATTGGAATTTAGATTGCTTTCAATTTTTTGTTGATACAAATAGTACACATATATATATATATATATATATATATATATATATATATATAATATTATGTATGATACATAATTATTATAGGTAATTTAATACATGTGCAAATATTTGTAGGACAAATTCCCAGAAGTGGAAGTACTAAGTTAAGAGTAAGTGCCATTTTTATTTTAATGGGTATTACCAAATTGTCCTCTGTAGAAGTCGTACTAATTTACACTCCCACTAGCAATATATGTGTCACCCGTCCTTTTTCAAAATTAATATAATAAGAAGAGTTAAAATTTATTGAATGTATATAATGGGCCAGGCCTGGTTCTAAATTCATCACTTCTATTTTAAGAAATCATTATGGAAAATGTCAAGCATATGTAAAAGAAGAGAAAATAAAATGATGAACCTACATATACCCTTCACTCAGCTTCAATAATTAACAACATACAGCCAGTCTCCTTTTACCTATACAGCCACCCACGCTCCCTTCCTCACATAGCTGCTGCATTATTTTAAATCCAGGTATTATATCATTTCATTCACAAATATTTCAATAGTATTTCTAGGACATAAGGAGTTTGAAAATAACCACAATATGATTATTGTACTTTAAACATCAACAATAATTTTTTATGATCACTTAATAACTGTCAGTGTTCAAATGTCCCCAGTTGACCCACAACCTCTTTTTACAGCTGGTTTGTTTGAATCAGAATCCAAGCAAGGTCAACACATTTCATGGGTTGCTCAGTCTCTTAAGTCTCTTTTAGTCCATGCAGTCCTGTTTTCTCATCATTTATTTATTGATGAAAAAGTGTCATTTTTTTCTATTCTGTTATATTTTAACCTTGTTTATAGTGGTATGTTTTTTTTTTTTTTTTTTGCCATACAAAATGTTAAATTTTTATATAGTTAAATTATATATATTTTACTTCATGGTATGTATTTTTTTGGACCTTGTTAAAGAAAGTCTTACCTACCCTAAGGAGATATATATATATTCTTTTTCTAATAAGTTACGAGTTTTGTTCTTTACATTTTAGGCCTTTACTCCATCTGAAATTTATGTTTGTGTATGATATAAAATAGGAGTCTCATTTTATTTTTTCCTTGCAGTAGGTCCATTCTCTATTCTCTCTTCATTGATTTACAATGTTACCTCTGACACAAACTAAAATTCAACCTATGCCTGACTCTGTTTATAGGATCTGTGTTCTGTTTGATTGATGTATCTATTCCTACTCCAGTACCACATTGTTTTAATGAGTATAGCTTTTTAATGTATTAGGTTATTGTTTGGACAAATTTGTTTGAAAAAATTTTAATATGTAATAAAATCAAGGTAATTCAAGCCCTCATAAGTCTTAGGACAATGATGGACTTTGGCTTAGGAGGAAAATGTCATTTACAGGTTGTCAGAACTGAAGTGGGAGTCCATGTTGTACTAAAAGATAAAATTTAAAACCTAGAACTAGATTATTTGGAAGAGTACAGTACTTTCACAATTCTTCTTAACTCATCAAGGCCTTTTATCCCTTTCTCTCCTCTTTACTTCTTCCATCCCTTAAGAGAGAAAGAGAAAGCTCATGAATCAGAAGGCAGGTAAGAGTAAGCATTCTGATCTTTGGTTTACAGATTAAGAATGTGTGTGGGGAAAGGTCAAACTACTAGGCACAGGACTCTTGCCATTTACTGTTTTTCCAACTCCTACATTTAGTAGATTTAAATGACTCAAAGAGCCTGTAGCTGACCAGTCATGACTGAGTCTTCGGACACCTACTGGTGACTGATCCTGAAAGTGTGGGAGGGATGGCAGCAGTGAGTGTACTGATCATCTCTCAGATGAGAAAAGAGTGTTCTTGCTACAAAGGAAAGAACACGTTGAAGCCCCAGAAACAGAGATCTTTTCATTTCCTCAAGGCTGATCAAGGCACTGACTTCCACCCTGCCTCGTCATGTGCACCATGCCACAAAAGCCAACACCATTTTTTTTACTCCAAGGCTTCAAAGTTCTTTGCACAGCTTCATAAGACTAATCAAATAGGTCTAGAGTCAAAGAAAATACACTTGATATAAATTAATTTGGGATACAGCGAGGCATTTAAACTATGGCTTACATATTTGCAGAGAAAATGACCTGGCTGATTTTTTTCTAGCCTCTGATTTGGTGAAGTCCAAAAGATAATATCCATCATAGCCAGGATGGATGAAGGGGATACTATTCGTAAGTGGTACAAACAGTTGATGAGCTTGACTGCTAACCAAAAGGTACAAGTCCACCCAAAGGTACCTTGGAAGAAAGGTCTGGTGATCTACTTCCAAAAAATCAGTGATTCAAAACTCGATGGAGTTTAGTTTTACTTTAATACCCATGAGGTTGACATGAGTTGAAATCAACTCAACAACAACTTGTTTTGGGTCCCTTTGGAGAGGTAAAATAAAGGGGGATAAAGGTAGAAAATCAGTTGATGTTACACTATCCAAATGGTATATAGCAAGGAGTGACACTGCTACTAATTTACTACCAAAGAGAAAGGATATTTTTGTTTGGCATAATGAGACCAATGAATAGAAATCTTATTCATCTAACAGATATGCAATGAGACCCAACTGATACTGAGAATTCCGTATTAAACAAGACATGGTACTATCTTTCATGAAACTTCTGTTCTTGTGCTAAAAAAAGCAAGTGACATATAAAAATTAAATTAGAAGCTGCAATGACTATTGTGAAGGAAACAAAGAGCTGAGATAGAGGCCAAATACAGGCAACCTATTTTATGGAGGGTGGTCAGGGAAGGCTTCTCTGAAGCATAACACTTAGGTTGAGGCATGAGGGAATCAAAGATTTGCCCAAGAAAACACCAGGGGGAAGAAATTTCTTGGAAGAGTGAATATAAGTAGAAAGGGCTAGAAATGAGCAGAAGATTGCTGAAAGGGTAACAGCAAGATGTGGCATGGGAAACACAACCAAGAGCGGCAAGAGAGAGGAATCGTTTGTTTGTAGATAGGTCATGGCCAGATTATGCAGATCCTTGTTGTTGTTGTTGTTGTTGTTGTTGTTGTTATGTGCCGTCGAGTCAAACCCGACTCATAGCGACCCCTCCTTGGGTTTCCGAGGCAGTATCACTACGGAAGTAGATTGCCCCGTAATTAATTCTCATCCTTATTCTAAGAGCAATAGAATTCCATGGAAGTGTTTTAAGCAGGGGAGTGACATGATCTGATTTACATTTTACAAAAAATCTCTCACTTTCTCTGCTGTGTGGAGAATAGATGAAGAGGAAAATAAAGGCTGTTGGAACTGAAGTGGCAGTCTATGCTGTGCTCATAGATAAAATTCCTAGTTTCCTAGCTTGAGTGACTGGGTGGGTGATAATGCCTTTTATCAATATGGGAATGATTGAGTGGGGGGATGCATATTTGAGAAGAGGAAACTAAGTGTTCCATTTGGACAAGTAAAATTTGCAGGGTCATGATTCTGAAGCTCAGAGGAGAGGTCTGGCCTGGAGACAAAAATCTGGGAGTTGAGCATATAAAAGATATTGTACATGGGAAGGAATGAGATCCCCTAAGGTGAGAGTTTGCAGATAGAAGAGAAGGACCAGTGGAACCAACAGTGGAGATGCAGACAAAGGACGCAGTGCTTACACATGAAATAAGAGGAAAAACAGTGGAGTGTGTGCTGTTACAGAAACCCGAGGAGGTAAGCATTTCAAGAAAGATGGAGAGGCGGGTCTTGTTGAACACTGCTAGGATTCCTGGAGAGTAGGACTTAAGTGATTCAGCAAGAATGCACGTTGGATTCTATCTCCTAATAACCAATGCCTCAAAAGATTCCTGCTCTTTTCCTTGTAGCCTATGCACAAAAAGTATAAGGATTTACTGTTCAGGAGGATATGCCAGCCAAAGGACAACTGGGGGTTTCCAACTTTGAGGTAAACTTGGATAGAATCCATCATCTGCCATCAATAACACAGCACATCAACCCTGGGTTTCTACACCAGCTCCTAACTGGCTTTCATGACTCCAGGCATCTCCATCACCAGCTCAAGCTTATTCTTTAAAATACTGCTCAAAATTGCTCCACATTTTTTTCCCAGGGAAATTTGCCAAAATGTATTAAAATGTATAATGTTTATGCACTCTGACCTGGCATTTTTTATTTCTATGCATCTCGTAAGACTATGATAGATGGGCAAGAATATTCCAATACAGGATTGATGTAATCATAAGAAATAGCAAAAATCTTGTATGTCCACCAATAAAAGATGGTAAATATTAAAATATGACATATCTATAAAGTTGAATATTATGTAGCTACTGAAAAAAAAATCAGCCTTTCTATATATACTGCCATGGAAAAAAATCACCACAATATATTGTTGAAGTGGATATTGTTTGTGTTTGTGCAGAATCCACCTCCCTCTCCTCCCCTTCTAACCAGTTTTGTTCTTGTCTTCAGACCCATGGAGGTGGATTGTGTGACTCAGGCTTTAACCAATACATGTGTTCCCTCATGGACCTAAATATGAAGATGATCTTCAAGTGTAGTCTCAATGCTCTAGTCAGAGTGATTTTTAAAAATCTAATAGTGTCACCTCCTTCTTGTTCTTGGGCAAAGTATCAAAATCCTGTATTTATAAAGGTCTCCAAGGCCCTGCATGATCTGACCACATCTTCTTGTGTCACTCTCCTGTTCGTTCTCTGGACTCCAGTCACACTGACCTCCTTTCAGTTCCCTGAATCAGTGTCTGTTCCTGCCACAGAATCTTCCAATAATTCAAGCAGTCTTCTTAACCATCCAAGCTAGGTCAGACCCATCTTTTCTATGCTCTAAAGTATTGTGTGCTTTTCCCTCTTGGTCTTTTTTATGATGTGTAGCCATGCATTCCCTGCATGATTATTTGATAACTAGCTCTCTCCCTCACTCAACCTGAAGACCTCTGAGGTTGGGACTGTGTGTATGTTGCTCAGAGTTACCAGTAGCATCCAGCCCTGTACCTGGCACACTAAGTGCTCAGTAAATGTTTATTGAAAGAAAGAAATCTGGAATTGTGTTTTACACATAATAAAAACAAACAAGCAAACAAAAAATAGTAGGAACTCCATTAATAATCATTGAATTGAACTGAGATGGAGGAGAGCATTTACACTTGTTAAGTTTTATCAAATCAATTTATGAGACTTTAAGATTTAAACATGATATGTTCTTCTTTCCTCCATCAATCCATCAGTAAATCCTATCAAAGCACAGCCCCAATCCTTCCTCTCCTCTTCACCTCCACCAACACCATCCTTGTGTAAACCATCATCAATTCTTACCTGAACTATTGCAATAGCTTCCCAACTGGGTCCTGCCTCCACCCAGATCCCGCTGAAGTCATTTTCCAGGAGGCATCCAAGCTATTCTTTCAAGTAAATAAGATCATGCGAAATCCCAGCACACCTAGAAACACACCTGAGATACCATTCAAACTCCTTATTCTGGCTTTTTCTGGCTCCTAAAAACCTGTTTGAAATAATCTCATAACCTTCTCTGAAACTGCTTCTACCCTCCAGCATGCTGGCCTCTCTGCTCTTCCTTGCACACACTAATCTTTTCCCATCTGAAGGTCTTGCACTGCTGGTGTCTCTGGTGGCAGTGTCCTTCCCATATAGCCATCTCTGATCACCTATTCTAAAGTAGTCACCTAGTCTATCACATCTAGTATAATACTTTACCTGTAATTTGTCTTCACTTGGAATTTTTCTTATTTCTTCAACTGTTTTTTTTTCACTGCTCTTTTTCTCATACCTAGAACAGCGTTGGGCCCCTAAAAGATGCCTAATAAATCTCTGTTGAATGAATGAACATCCTCTTCAATTCCTTACAACTTGTTTCCAACACTATTACTTTTCTGAATGTATTCTCCTTCAGCCACGTCCAGAAATGAGTTTTCATTTCTTATCCTCTTGAGTTTCCCTACTGCATGTTGGATACCTCCTTCACCTCCTAATGTTTGCTTCTTTTCTTTTCCTTCAGGAATTTCTCTCTACCACTTCATAATTAACTGCTTTTTCTCTCTCCTCTTCACTGGCTTGTCAGAATATCCTCCATAGTTTAATGTTTTATTCTTCTCCCTCTATTAGAAACACCATCCCACCCCAAGACTTCCAAAAACATTTCTGTACCCATGAGTCAGCTATTTACCTCTGTTACTATAGATTTTGACCTACATTTCTATCTTCTTTACTGTCCCACAGTGTTCTCAAATCCATGTGTCAAAATCTCTTCCTCTTGGAAGAGATAGGGAGGTACATGGGAGGTACAGACAACAAAATGAACCCTTTTGCAAGTACAGTACTGCATTGTTAGTGATGGCATGCATTGATCTACAGGTGGACAGACGGGTGGACAGGCTGAACAATCAGGTATGTCTAAGCAGGGGGTAGTGTGCCAATGACTATGTATAGGGTTAGCAGACAATCTACATGTGTATTTGTACCCACTGTAAGAAGGTCCAGGAGTATAGTAGAGCTGAGAAGGGGAAATGTTGTGGTGGCTTCTTGGTCACAGCGAGCTACCTGGAGGGAGTAAGTAGTTGGACCTATGGGCTTCGGACTATGGTCACAGGGGACATCAAGCTCAACTGGCATAACATACTACACAGAAACATTGTCTACATCCTACTTTGGTGAGTGGCAACTGGGATCTTAAAAGCTTGCAAGTGGCTATCTAGATGCAA
>NW_006921588.1:22440087-22441080 GCF_000298275.1 Orycteropus afer afer | reverse complement strand
TGGAGTGATCAATCATGGGAGAACAGAAGGGCACCATTTGCAAAGGGAGACAACATAGGGGACCAGAGTACATGGGAGGGATGGACCCAGGGAAGAGGTAACTATGGGGAGGAAGTGGAAAGAGAGCTGTTACATTGTGGGGAATTGCAGTCAATGTGATCAGACCAAATGTTTATGAATTGCTATATGGAAAATGAATTTTCTCTATAAACTTTCACCCAAATCACAATAAAAATTAAAAAACAAAATACTTCCTCCTCCCTTAACTAGTTTTGTTTTACAAAGTCCTTTTTAAGATCAAGATCACCATGATTCATCCCTACTCCATGAACCAGGAATTGAGTTATAGTCAATTCTTGTTTCCCTTTGGCCTAGATAGCCAAGCTGTCACCTAGGCCTTCTGAGTCTTCTCTGTAATATTTCTTGATTCAATACTTTTTCCATTTCTATTATAGTCCCTCTTTGGTTTTTGACCTACAATGATGCAAATTATTCTTGTTAATCTCTCTTTCAGCTCCAAAACTCAGAATCACAAAAATAGTAGAATTGGAAAGATTCTTTGAGGTAACCTGTCCAATTTCCTCATTTTTGAAAAAAAACTGAATGTCAAAGACAATCCAAGGGTTTGCTTAATATTATAGTTAAGTATTCACTTTAGCCATTTCTTCCACCTATACTTTCACACTATCTTGTCTCCGAAATGTTTTTCCCCAACTTTCTTTCCTACAGAGCTGCCATGGTCAGTTTTCCTAAATATGGAAATGATCCTATCATTCTCCTACTCAAAAAACTTCAGAGGAAAGAATGTAATCAATGTCACCGAATTGTGCATGTGGAAATTGAATCAGCAAAAGTTACATTGTATATATTTTCACTGAATTAAGAAAAAAAGAGGAGCTCTGGTAGCATAGTGCCTAAGGCACTTGACTTCTAACCAGAAGGCTGGCAGTTCAAACCCACCAGCCACTCCTCAGAAGGAAGGTTGGGCAATCT
>NW_006921588.1:22427423-22435464 GCF_000298275.1 Orycteropus afer afer | reverse complement strand
GTATAGCAGGGATTGTGGGGCTGGTGCGGGATCGGGCAGTGTTTCTTTCTGCTGTGCATGGGGTCGCTATGAGTCGGAAACGACTCGACGGCACTTAACAACAACAACAACAGGCCCACTCTGACAAGAATGTACCACAAATAGGATGGCTTTAACAAACAGGAGTTTATTCTTACAATTTGGAGACTTTAAGTCCAAGTTCAGAGTGCCAGGCTCCAGGAGCTGCGTGAAAGCTCCTCAACCTTGGGCTTCAGCTCTGCCTCCTGCTCCCAGCCCACTGAAGCTGGAGGCTTTTCTTCACTCAGCTGCTGGCTGCTGAGGCTGACAAACTCAAGGTTGACAAGTAACAAGGCACACTCTCAATATTACCAAACCACACAGCAGGCCATTAATTCAAGTCCATTTAAAGTCCCAAGATCGTCAGGGCATGGCAGGCTGCTGAACAATGACTCGGCTACGTGTAGGGTTTAAGCATGCCATAATCTAGAGATTGTTCCCAAGGCTTTTCCTTATATACAGAAAGCAGACCGTATCCCTAAGGCAGCTACTCAGCTGCTCATAGAAGATTCCACCATGGAGTTGATTACCAGTCTCGTCACGGGGAATACTACATCCAGCTGCCCAGCCACTCAACCAGGCCCAGCCAAATTGACACACAACCTTAACTACCACACACTGCTCATCTATTTTAAGCTCAAACTTCTCAGCCTGGGTTCTGGCATTCAAGCTTTCACACATTAGTGTGAAATTTAACCTCAGAGAACAGAGGGGTAACCAAAAGGAGTAAGATATTGGAAGACACATTTCAGACCAATATAAAGAAAAGTTATTAAAATTGTCCTGCAATGGCATGGGTTTTCTTGGACATGGTGAGCTTTCTAATTGTGTCAGTATTGAAGAGGAGGTCAGACAATACTTATAAGGAACATTGCAAAGAGGACGCCTATCATGGAGGTGGGCAAGGGAAATGATTGAGACAACTTCAGATTTCTTACAACTCTCAGCTCAAACACCCCGCATCCTCTCAGGGTTCCTTTTCACACCACCCTCTATAACCAAACTGACCTTCTAGCTATTCCTCATTCTGCCCCACACATTGCTCTCCTTTTATGCCATTCTTTACGCTCTTCATTTGCTGTTCTTGTTGCCTGACACAGTTCTTCCAACCATCCACAATAAACCAATTTAAAAATCATGACACCTTTCCAGATATCTACAACTAGGTGTCTCTCTGTTTCTCTCTCTCTCTCTCTCTCTCTCTTTCCTGACCTTCCTTAGCATAGAATTATATACACCCTCACCTCCCTTATCAACACAGTTAGTTTCCAAAGACCAGGTCATTTGCAAAAATTAGCATTATGCAAAAGTGGAGGATGACCACACCAGATCACAAAATGGAGGATGACTACCTCATTACACAACTGCCAAATTACATCATTACATAACTGCCAAACCACTGAGAATCATATCCCAGCCAAGATGACAAATAACCTTAACCATTACAGCCAGTGTTACTCTCATCTCACCCTTTGGTACTTGTTATTGCCAGATATATGTCATTAATGTGAAAAATAGTCGAATAGTAGATTTTTTTTTTACTACTATTGTAAATGTGAAATTTCAGATAATGATGTAGTCAATAAGTGATGAGAGTGTGTAATTATTTTCCCCAGGGTGGATAGGAAGGGATGTTAATAGGCATCTGGTCCAAATAGCTTTCATTCTATTTCCTTGCTATCTTCTCTTTCAGGGAGTACTACACACCATGGCTAGAGAATTCACATACCCCCTTGCACATTCTATTTGTTTTTCTTGCTGGAGAACCTCCAGCAATCTTTGCCTTAAATACATGTCCTTTAGCCTTGCAGTGCCAAGTCTCCATCAATATGCCCCATATCTGACTTACCCAACATGGGAGTCCCTCCCCGTTAGTCAGACAAGCTCCATTTGCTCCCCCACCTATGTTCCCAGCTCCTTCCCTGTTTATGCCATTCTCTTAGTCCAGAATGCTTCTTCCTCAGTCCTTTCCTTAATACTAAGAAATGTGTTATACTCACTTCCAGATAGACTGTCTTAACTAAGAGGGCTGTTCTTTTCATTTTTAATTTCTTGACTCCTTAGTCTTACAGCAATCAAATTTCTGGCTCTATAATGATAGTGGGAGCTCTGGTGGCGTAGTGCCTAAGGCATTTGACTGCTAACCAGAAGGCTGATGGTTCAAACGCACCGGTCACCCCTCGGAAGGAAGTTTGGGCAATCTACTTCTGTAGTGATATCACCTCGGAAACCCAAGGAAGGGTCGCTATGAGTCGGATCCAACTTGATGGCAGTGAGTTGTTTGTTTGTTTTTTTTTAAATAATGATAGTGAGTTGTTTCCAGTTGTTTCATGTATTGATATCTTCTCTCTCTATTGAGAACATGAGCCATCTCAGATTTCTTTTACCCAACTCCACCCGACCCATTTATCCAGTATACAGGAAATAACACTTGTTGATATTCATTAATCAGGTTATAGATTTACAGTAGTTATCTTATTGAACAATGGCCTAAACAGTGTTGTGCCCTGAGAAGCAGATAGAGAATTTTAAGAGATGAATTAGGGAGAAATGAAGAGGAAAAAAATAAATATTAGCAGGGAAACAAAGAGGCAATAAACTCTTAATATTTTCCTAAAAGAGTAGGCATGATTGCTTTAATTGAAGTAGATGACATGAAAACTGGAGATGTGCTTGCTTAACACCAGGAAGATGAATTAGAAAAACTGCCCTAATATTTTTTTTCCTGAGTGATGTATTATGTGATGAAAATCTTGTAATATGTTATAGTTGCACCTCTGACATATGATTTAACCCATTGGTGAAGTGTGTCTGGACTTCTTGGTTTGCCTCTGTCTTTGGCTATGAAGAAAGAAATTCTGAAATGAAAGCAAAAGGGACCCTTATAAGGGTTTGATGTGGAGGGGGATGTCTTTCTACAGATTTATGCTGAGAATTTACAGTAGCTTAAGAAGAATTACAAAGCCGAATAGCACAATATGAAAGTTATTCCTAAGAGACAGATCATTCTGAAGTCTGGCTCCAAATGGTCTTTCTGCTTAAGCTTCCAGGCCAAATGATGGCAGATAAATATATTGCTATAAATTGGAGATGTGGCATGTCGATCTTCCAAATGTTTCACAGAAAGGCAACTTTTAACTGCAGGAAAATCTTCAGCACAAACAGAGCAGAATCATGGTATAGAGCCTCACCTCTGGTAGCATAGTGCCTAAGGCACTTGACTGCTAACCAGAAGGCTGGTGGTTCAAACCCACCAGCCACTCCTCAGAAAGAAGATTGGGCAATCTACTTCTGTAGTGATACTGCCTCAGAAACCCAAGGAGGGGTCACTATGAGTCGAGTCCGACTCGATGGCAAATAACAACAACAACAACCCCAAGCTAAGGGAGATGACCAGTTGTAGCAATCAGAGGCCTAGATGAAGGGAGCTTCTGAACATTCTGACATTGTCTCAGTGAATCCAGGTGGGTAGTGGAGAAACGAGATCCTCTCTCCATGTCCCTTTTGCCCTGTTAACAAAGAGGACATGCTGCCATGTCTTCTTCAAAGACAATTAGCATTGTTGACCAAGTTACCAGCTTGCTTCTTAGTTTCACAGTTTGTTGTTGTGGTTAGGTGCTGTTGAATTGTCTCCAACCCATAGCGACACTGTGTACAGCAGAATGAAACACTGTCTGGTCCTTTGTCAGCTCCACGATCTTTGCTATACCTGACCCCATCATTGTAGCCACTGTGTCAATCCATCTTGTTGAGAGCTTTCCCCTCTTTCGTGGACCCTCCACTTTACCAAGCATGATATTCTTCTCCAGGGAATGGTTCCTTTCTGACAACATGACCAAAGTAGGTCAGGCAAAGCCTGGCCATTCTTGCTTCCAAGGAGCATTCCAGCTGCACTTTTTTCAGGACATATTTTATGACTGTTACCCTGTTCTTTTAGCAGTCCATGGTACTTTCAGCACTCTTCACCAACACCACAACTCAAAAGCATCAACTTTTCTTCAGTCTTCCTTATTAATCACCCAGCTCTCACATGCAAATGTTGTTGTTGTTGTTATGTGCTGTCGATTCGGCCATGACTCATAGCGACTTCTCCTTGGGTTTCCGAGGCAGTATCACTATGGAAGTAGATGGCCAAAGCTTCCTTCCGAGACATGGCTGGTGGGTTTGACCACCAGCCTTCTGGTTAGTAGTCAATATGAGATGATTGAAAAATACAAAGGCTGTGTTGGGCACACCTTAGTCCTGAATGAGACATCTTTGCTCTTCAGCACTTGAAAGAAGTCTTTTGCAGCAGATTTGCCCAGTGCTGTATGTCATCGGATATCTTGATTGCTGCTTCCATCGGTGTTGATTGTAGAACCAAGTAATACGAAGTCTTTGACAACTTCAATCTTTTCTCCATTTATCATGCTGCTGCTTATTGGTCCAATTGTGAGGATTTTTGTTTTCTTTATATTGAGGTGTAATCCATACTGCAGACTGTGTTCTTCAATCTTCATCAGTAAGTGCTTCAAGTCATCCTCATTTTCAGCATGGAAAGTTGTGTTGTCAGCATATCACAGGTTGTTAATGATTCTCCCTCCAATCCTGATGCCAGGTTGTTCTTCATATAGTCCAGCTTCTCAGATAATTTGCTCAGCATGCAGATTGAATAAGTATGGTGAAAGGATACAACCCTGAAACAATCCCTTCTTGATTTTAAACCATGCAGTGTCCCCTTGCTCTGCTTGAACCACAGTTTCCTGGTCTATGTACAGGTTCCTCATGAGTACAATTAAGTGTTCTGGAATGAATTCCCATTCTTCTCAATATTATCCACAATTTGTTATGATCCACACAATCAAATGCTTTTGCATAGTCAATAAAACACAAGTAAACATTTTTCTGGTATTTGTTGCTTTCAGTCAAGATCCATTTGACATCAGCAATGATATCCCTTGTTCTACGTCCTCTTCTGAATCTAGCTTGCATTTCTGGAAATTCTCTGTCAATATACTGCAGCAACTCTTTTTTAATTATCTTTTGCAAGATTTTACTTGTGTGCGATATTATTGTTATTGTTCAATAATTTCCACATTCTGTGGGATCACCTTTCTTTGGAATGGGTACAAATATGGATCTCTTCCAGTCAATTGGCCAGGTAGCTGTCTTCCAAATCTTGGCATAGCCAAGTGAGTGTCTCCAGCATGGCATCCATTTGTTGAAACATCCCAATGGGTATTCTGTCAGTTCCTGGAGCCTGTTTTTTTGCCACTTCCTTCAGTGAAGCTTTGACTTCTTCCTTCAGTACCATTGGTTCTTGATCATATGCCACCTCCTGAAATGGATGGACACCTACCAATTCTTTTTGGTACAGTGACTCTGTGTGTTCCTTCCACCGTCTTTTGATGCTTCCTGAATCAGTCAGTATTTTGCCCATAGAATCTTCCAATATTGCAACTCAAGGCTTAATTTTTTTTCTTCAGTTCTTTCAGCTTGAGTAATACCAAGTATGTTCTTCTCTTTTGGTTTTCTAACTCCAGGTCTTTGCACATTTCATTATAAAACAGTCTTTGTCTTCTCAAGCTGCTCTTTGAAATCTTCTGTTTACCTCTTTTATCTTGTTATTTCTTCCATTTGCTTTAGCTACTCTCCATCCTAGGTCATAGATCAAGACTATCTATGAAATATTTTATGACTGTTACCCTGTTCTCCTTAAACTGTTAAATTATACTGTTCTGACTGAAGAATACATGCCATCTTGTATTTGCTAAGCCTTTGAATTCCGATGTTGGGTCCAGGTAAGGGGAGGGAGAGCCCCCACCCACGGCAGGAAGCAGGAAGCCAGGGTCGACTGCTGGAATAGGTAGGGGGAAGGCCAGAAAGTGGGCATAGAGGTTTGGAACAGCTAAGGGAGCCTAACTTGTCTGCCAGTTTGTCGTACTGTGGTGGCTTTCATGCTGTTGTGAGGCTGGAGGCTGTGCCACTGGTGTTTCAAATGCCAGCACGGTTGCCCATAGTGGACAGGTTTCAGTGGAGCTTCCAGACTTAGACAGACTTGGAAGAAGAAAGAGAGCATCCACTTCTCAAAGAATTGGCCAGGGAAAACCTTTTGAATAGTAGAGCAAAGTTTCACAGTAGAAATACTTTTAAAATTTTAACAGACCACAATTTCTTAACGTCACCATTATCCTCTAGCTCATTAAAAGAAAAAAAAAAGTATTATGACCTCTAAATATATTCCATGTTTGTATATAACCATCACAGCTGTATCTCATATTTGTCAAGTTTAATGAGTTTCCTCTCCTATCTCTCTTTTCTATCATTATTGAAACATGTATGCAATAGTTGGCTCAGCCCAATGCTCATAAACCTCATCTTCCTCTGCCTTCTGGGTCATGCTGACCTAGTCTTGGTGTAACCACTCTCTGTTGTTAGCTAGCTGAACACCCATAGAATCGCTGTGTGGTCCATATAGCACCTTCTTCCAGACTATTGATGACTATGGCATAGGAGAAAGAATCAAAAGCCAGAATATAATAGAAATAGATTGTGTCAGCTACTTCCTTTCCATGCATCAGAACCATCCTAGGTCATAGATAAGACTATCTATGAAATATTTTCTGACTGTTACCCTGTTCTCCTTAAACTGTTCTGACTTAAGAATACATACCATCTTGTATTTGCTAAACATTTGAATCCAACTGTGGCAATTTAGCATTCTCTTTCATTCCCACTTATGAAATCTCTCTTACCACATATCCATATTTCAATTTTTTCCTCAACATGATTAAAGATTCTTCCTTCCCATTATCTCTCCTGGCTCCAAGTCACAGTCTTGGATTGAAGACAGAACAGATGCAAGTACTAGACCTGAAGAATCTTTTCACATCATTTGGTGAAATCATAGCCTGTCTTTCTCTCTAGAATTGTTCCCTTATAGAAATATATGTGGATTAAATAATAACAGTCATCGCTATCAGACATTGGGGAGGTGTGGTTGGACATTAAAGAGCCTGACTCAGACTTTCCCACAAATCTGAGACATAAATCCAGAAAGTTCTGTTATTCTTTAACAGCTGTCTTTGAAGGGAAAAAAGATGGAGAGCAAGCAGATGTTCTGGGTACACCTAACAAAGAAGTTGACCTCTGTGTCAGGTGTGGAGCCAGATGGACCCACAGCAGAGCAGGCTGACTTGACCTAACAACACGATCTAAAACTTTCACCCTAAGACTTGACAAACTGGGTGTTTCCTTCTTTTAAAACTTTTGCTTTGAAGTGGGTGTTCCAGCAGCATGTGGAACTCTGCAACTCAGACCAGAGATCTAACTTTTGTCTTAGGTTAGAAGCTCTGTTGAGGGAAAAGAAAATAACAGATTCCAGGTTACAATATTCTATGAATCCAGCATGAAATTTTCAAGAATGCTAAAGCTTTTCAATTCCTTTTTGTCAACAATGACAGGCCCTAAATTCTAAGATTATAGTAAGAGAAAAGCAAGTTAGCTTATTTTAAAACTTCTTTTATTAACACTAATAGCAATTAATTACAAACATTTATTCTGATTTATGGACACCTGCTCAGCATCAACAACACAGACCCACCCCTCCAATTATTTAGTGATACACTGGCACATTCATTTTGTTCAGAGGAGTCAAGATTTTTCCAATTTCCTGTGTAACCACCTTCAGCTCTGTGTATATCTTCCTATTTTAAATTACCAACAGGCTTCAAACATATTTGCCTGGTTTTGAAAGCAGCAGGAGGTACTTTTTGAAGTTTCCAGAATACATATGCATGTATACATATACGTGTGTATGTGCACACAGACGGAAGTCACTCAACCCATGTACAGCATAAGATCTTTTCTTTTTTCACACAAAAGTCTTCCAAGGACTTAATGTTACTCAGACATACAAGAGTTGTATTTTTCCCCTTATTTTAATAATCTATCACAATTAGATATGTATCTTATTTATATCACTATATATATATATATATATATA
>NW_006921588.1:22370240-22427323 GCF_000298275.1 Orycteropus afer afer | reverse complement strand
ATATATATATATATTTGCAATAACAAAGAAATACAAGATAAGTGATGACCAAAATGACTTTAGAAGCCAGCCCAGGACATTATTTTCGGCTATTAGTCCTTACCAATGTCAAGTGCAAAATTTAAATTAACAAGCGCTTCCCTTATTGGAATGACTTCAGCACTTTTGCTGCCTTCCATTGATTTCTATTTACTTTGGCAGCCACAGACAAGAAGAACATATTTCTGTGCATGAAGAAGCAACCTAAGACTACTAGGGTATATAGATGCGGATGTCATGATGAAATGTGGCTGTGAGGTTATTCTAAAAATTAACATAATATAAGAGGAACACTATTTATGTAGTGCTCCTACAGGCTTTACCTTCCTGTTAGTATTGTGTTAGAGTGGTCTCCTGACTATATTTCTCATATTAACAACTGATCTATAGTACTTTAACCTAGCAGTAAATATGATGTCAAAACCATTTTAAAACTAAACAGCTTACCTGCAAATATGCCATATGCTGAATATTCTGGGGGCCAGGGGTAACCTTGACCCTCCGCCAGCCCATAGGGGAAGAAGATGATGCTTCTCTTATGTCATGAAGCAACTCTTGGTAACCAGTGTGTATAAGGATCATTCTTAATTAGAAATACCAAAAATGAATATTTCTATGATGCAACCTGGTTACTAAAAGCTATAAAGACCTACAAAATTATCAAAATAAGCTTTAGATTCATTGCCCAGTTCTTTTTCTTTCTAAGCTGTTATCCTCCGTGAGTCAGAGCAAAAATAAAACAATGAAAAGCAATCAGAAGATACTCCCTGGTTTTTTTTTTCACTCTTCCTCACTTTATCATCTGCAATACTATGGCATATTAAACCCAACTACTAAAAGTAATCAGACAAAAATGTAAGTTATCACATTTTCCTTGAACCCCATTTTCCGTGTTCTAGCATTTCTAACATTGACCAACACTCAATAACTCCAGTGGCTTTTACAAAATATAGAAATAAAGTTAATAATAAAATTAGCTCAATTCTAGAAATGGCAGAAGACATTTTCTCAAATTGTTCTTTAACTAAAAAGAATTTGTTGATCCAACTTCAACCTCATTTCCTCCTTCTGGGACCAGGAGTGATACCAGGAAGTGGCCCTGATATAGGGAACAAGCACCCAGATGAGGCCTGGGTTCTGTCACCATACTAGATAGATTCTTGTGCTTCGATTTCCTCATATAGGTGAGATGTTACTAATAATGGTGTAATGAGTACATGAAACAATGGATACAAAAGCACTTGGTAAATCATGACTTCTGAGCCCAATTGCAGTTACTGTGACCTGTCCTGGCCCCCTGCCTAACTTCTCATTGTCCACAGGCCCCAACAGGATGCACCAGAAGCCTACCTGGTTGAAAGCTAATGGAGGAGGCCATGATGACAGGCAGGAGGCAGTTAATTCCATCACAATTTCACCAGAGCACCCAAACTAACACTCCCTCTGGCACAGGAAGAGGGGGAGCTGGCCCCTCTAATGACCCCAGATAGTCAGGACCTCTGTTTTATGTCTTATCGCAATTACTGGGAGACCAGGCAGTGTAAGTTGAAGCAGCTGTGGGGCCAAATGCACATTAACCACGGCCACACTTTCCCTTCAGATCTTGCCTGCATGGGTACCCATCACCCCCAGTCCAGGCCAAATCCACTTCTTTGAACATTACATACTAAAACCACTTCTCAGAAATTTCTCAGAAATTCTGGGTTACTTTTGAATAATGCTCTGTACTTACTTTTCACCTCTTGGATATGCTGGCTAACAATAATGATAGGAAAAAAAAAAAAAAAAATTAGCCAGTCCTCTAGAAAGGTGGGCAATTCCTAATGAGGAAGGTTCTTCAGCAGAGATATCTCACAGCCTCTTCTGCCATGTTGATGGGTGACTTCCTAACCAACCATTTTAAGTGTCTGTCAGTGGGCCTTAGTCAGGCCCTCACCTTACCTCACCTCTCCTCTCACACAGTCAGTCAACAAATCTAGCCTGACTTTTACATGCCTGATGCTGGGAATGCAGCAGTGAACAATTTAGATGTAATTCTTGCTTTTGTTCAGCTTCAAAGTCAAGTGACAATTAATTACCATGAAGTGGAGTGACTGCAGGAAACTAAAATAAAAAGTGTACTAATGGTGGTGATGGTGGTTCTCAGACCAACACAGAACCTTTCTTCATCTAAAAGGCCAACTGTCCAACATTAGAGTAGCAAAGTGGCCGTTTATGTGGCTTCCAGCCAAACAAAAGACAGGCATATGAGTTGACCATATATCTGACATAGATACACTCCTTGAAGAGAACAATCATGGGAGAAAGAAGGGCTGCTTATGCACAGGGAGACAGCTCAGGGGCAGGAGTGCATGGAGGAATGGACACAGGGAAGAGGTTACTATCAGGAGGAAGTGGGAGGGGAGCTGTTACATGTGGTAAATTGTAGTCAATGTCATAAGACGAAGTGTGTGTGAACTGTGTGGAAAGTGAATTCGCTCTGTAAACTTTCACCCAAATCACAATAATAAAAAAATAAATAAATAACAAAAAAAAAAAAAAAAGTGGCCTTTTAAACCACTTTGGCTAAAAAGAAATGTGTCATCTTCCAAGCCCAGATATGATCTCTACTTCTATTATTACAAGTGTTTCAGGTTAAAATAACATCTAAATGTGACCTTCTTCCACTTAGGATATAACCAAAGACTGCATTTTGTTAAGTCCTGCATCCACTTTCCAATTTATTTGTAAGTTGTATTCCTAAAATTCATTGGGATTTAGTATGCATTTTGAGCCTTTAGTATGTACTTATCCATTAAGTGGATATCATAGTAGCGTTTAGTTTTATTTATTCACAATTATTTATTTGAAGCTGTCTATGTACAGGCACTATCTTAAGCACATTACTAGTCTTAAACTCTCATTCCCTCATTGAAGGAAGTGCTATTATTATCCTGATTTACAGATGAGGAAACTAAGTAGTTTCCACAGCAAGTGTGAGTAGCAACTTGCACAGTTCTTTATAAGCTGTCCAGTCCCTTGCCAGGGAAGCTCACTGAGAACAATCTGAACAACCCATCCCCATTCCAAAGACTTCCCATTCTGCCAGCTGGTACTGGGAATGTGCCCACCTGGAGTCTGGATCCAGGGCAAAATCTGCTGAATGCCAGGAGGAGCTGATACCTGAAGGCCCCAGAAGCCAGAGAAGGAAAATACAAAGCAGAAACTAACCCCTGTGATTCTTTTGCCCTAGACTTTTGGGAGGAGAATCTCAAAGGAGGACAAGATCCAATAACAGTTTTAAGGGATACTCTGGTAGCACAGTGCCTAAGGCACTTGACTGCTAACAAGAAGGCTGGTGGTCAGACCTACCAGCCACTCCTCGGAAGGAAGGTTGGGCCATCTACTTCCATAATGATACTGCCTCAGAAACCCAAGGAGGGGTCACTATGACTCGGGTCTGACTTGACGGCACATAACAACAACAACAAGAACTCCAGGTCTCCCAAAGCCATTGCTCCAGGGTCGGATGACTGTAAACACAGAGTAGGTGGGAGATAGGAGGGTTCAGCTGGGCTCACACCATTTAGGCAGGCAAATCCAGAGTCCTTGACACCCCAGCACTCTCTCTGTACCAAACAGCATACAGTGGTAAGGTTTTGACTAGGAAAGAATAAGCCCTAGTCTCTTCCCCAGGAGTCTAGAAATAAAATGTAACCCTGACTATTTCAGTGTGACAGATATCATCAGTCTAATTCCAAGAATTTAATGGAAAACTGTCCTTGCAACACAAGCATTAGGCATCTAAGTTAACCACCTGCAATTATCAGACCAGAAGGAGAAAAAAACTAGAGACAAAATGGAGGTGAAAGTTATTTTTAAGGGTAGCTGAGTGAGTTCCCTGACACTAGAAGTATTCAAGCATCACTTGGCCCTGATGATACAGAGAGAATTCAGAAACCTAGGTGGTCCAACTAGATCAATGGTTTCTAAACCTAGATGTTCACCACAGTCTCCTGTGGAATTTGAAAATATATATATTGCCAGGCTCAACTCTCACACAGTCAGATTCTTTGGAGTGGGACTTAAGGAATCTGTAATTTTCATAATACTTGCAGTGAGTCTAGTGCCCACCAGGATTGTGACTCTTTGGACAGGATAACCTTTGTGATTCCTTTAAACCGGAGAGTTTATGATTTCTTGCCAAGGCTTCAAACCTTGCCCACTACATATTTACAGGTAGAAAAATGCCTGCATAGATTGCCTGTCACTGGGGAATGGTTTTTACCCCCACAAAATGCAGTGGTTTGCATATTTGCTGATGTTTTCCCCCAAAAGCACGGGGGAATGAATCATTATTGAAACAATTTACTTTCAGTTAGTGCATGAATGCTTTCCCATGATGCTCTGATGCTTTGTTTGTCCTCCTATAAAAATTATTTATGACCCAAGTGTGATCTTTTAAATCAGAATACTTATTCCTGAAATCAAAGCTCTAGCATGCTAATGCAAGTAGAAATCTTGATAATTTTTCAAAGCCATGTTGAATATTCAAAAGCTGGAACTGAAGGAAAGGAGTTAACATTAATTAATATTTGAAGCAGTAAAATAAAAGCAACAGTGAAGCTAATTTTGCAGGACAATTAATCATGAGTCTTGCTAATTACACATGGGATTTTGCAAATGATTTTTTTCTCAGGTAGCAAAGTAAAAATGATAATCCACTACCCATCAAAATCATTGGCTTCTCACCAATGTCCCCAGCAAGAGCAATTAGTGGAAACAGCAGAGCCCTAGTAATTGCATGTCAAGAGAGGAGAATGTTAGAATTTTAATCGCTCTAAATAAAGACCACTTGCTCATATGTACACCTGAATGTCCAAAACAACCCTGCAAGCCAGAGCAAGTGTGCAACCACTTCCAGGTGCCCACATAAAAATAACTCTCTGGGAGCAGTATTCTCCCAGCCACACATGCAGTTTCTGGAAGAAAATACCAATATGTATTCACATTGAACTGCAGTGTCATCACTCGAATATAGGAACTGCAAAAAAAAGAGAGAGAGAGAGAGAGAGAAATCACCCACTTGGGAAAATGTTCATATTCCTTATATTTGCCAAATATTTATTGCTGACATTTTTTTTGAAGAACTTTAACTATCTACAAGGTGCCAAGGGCTTCAAATTTACTGAATTTTAGGATCACCAATAAAATGTTTTTAACAAGACATCTCAAGAGGGCATAAAATAAAAAATTACCATATTCATGAGTGTAAGCCTCTAAGATTGCAATGCTATAAACTGGATGTTTATAATTTGCTTGTGGCTTTCTTAATTAAAAACTGGTAATTAGAAACTCAAGTACTATTTTTACACTTCATCTTCTACACTTTACATGCTACTGTTACTTTTCAGTTTAATATATGCACACATGGATGCACACAATTGCAAATGATCAATAATATTTAACTGTGTGTCTAAAACCTAAATGATGATGGATACATTTAAATATTGCTTTTCAGGAGATTATTATTCCAACGGCCAATGTCGTGGCTTAAAAATTTAGTTTAAAGAAGACAGCTACCATTTTTTGCTCTTCCAAACATGCATCATTTACTCTCATTTTTAAACTAAATTGCTGAGTTGCCTTCCAAGTACTACTAGAATCTATTGTTTCCCCACCTATCATTGCATCTTTAAATACACCATCTCGAGGAGCTAAACCATGCACTGCCTGCTTTTAGCTTTGTCTGCTGGGTGTTAAGCACAGAGTGGTAACCTTCACTTACCATGGAATCTTTGCATGTTCAAAATTGTATGCACAGTTTACTACACCAGAACTACTTAATAGCAATAAGCAGGACATGTGGAGGACTGCTTCCTTTGCTGAATTACCAGCAGATCACAGGTGTGTAGCTGGCTCCCAAAGGTGATTCAGGTAATAACACTATGATGGTGATTTAAATGGTTAGAAGCTTTTCCATGGCAGGCAGTCCTCACAGTCCTATCATTTTGCATATATTGCTCACCAATGGCAAATTATTTACACAGACTCTTTAAGTGATTGCTTAGGATTTTTATTATGTTTTAAAGCAGAAGCCATTGAAGGTGGCACAACCATTAGGCCACCCTTTAATTAGAATTCCTTCTTCAGATTATATCTCATGAGACCTTAATCTAAAGCCCTATCCTCTTTTTTTTTTTTTTAATCATTTTGGGGACAAAGAAATAACCTGAGGCAGAAAAACCATTATTTAGTTAGAGGCTTTCTACCACGACACCAGAACATTCTGTTAATTTTTTGTAAGAAGATTTTTCAGAGGGCCTAGAATGAAATGACAAAGAGAGGAAAGCCATGAGTGTAATAAACTCTATTTGTTAGAATACTGGCTATGCTTCAGGTGGCTTTAAGGAATCTGGTGTGAACCATATTATGATTATATGTTGTTGTTAAATGCCATAGAGTTGACCCCTGACTCACAGCAACCCCATGTAAAACAGAGTAGAAGGGCTCCACAGGTTTTTCTTGGCTGTCATCTTCACGGAAGCAAGATCACCAGACCTTTCCTCCACAGAGCCTTCTTGGGTGGGTTCGAACTATTGACCTTTTTGGTTAGCAGCTGAGCATAAACATGGCTTCAAAAATGCTCAGCATCCCAAACATCTTTCTTCAAACACTACATAATGATTGCTTAATAAATGCATAGTTTACAGATGAAGGTTACAAGAACAATATTTTTATTCTATACTTCTAGGAGCAAAAGGAGCTCTGGGGGTATAGAGGTTAAGGCATTTGGCTGCTAACCAGAAAGTTGGTGGTTTCAACTAACCAGCTGCTGTGCAGAAGAAATATGGGGCAGTCTGCTTCTATAAAGATTCACAGCATTGGAAACCCAATGGAGCTTGCTATGAGTCAGAATCGACTCAATGGTAGTGAGGTTTTGTTTTGTTTTCCCAAAGGGGAAAAGGAGCATAGTGCAGAATTCTTAAGGTTTCTTCCTTAGGCTGTAGAAATTCTTTGAGCCAACATCTAGACTGCTCCCATATACATTTTGTTTCCCAGGATGTCTAGTTTTAACATTAGGAGATTGCTAAAGTGTCATTTATATTGCTACTCTTTATTGGACAAGAAAAGGACAAGGAAGCTTTTTCATCAAAATGTGTAATTTCCCAACATTAAATGTTATATAGGAGGGTGTTACAGTAATAAGGAGTTAGGTGTGCCAGTAGTTTCCAAATCAAAGGCCAAACTACTTCACAGTGAAGTTAGTGTAAGTATTCTTATAGTTGCCCTTTAAAGGAAGAGGGTAGAATTTGGTTTGACCTTTGTTCTACAGAACCCCTAGGACCTTTTTGATTTTTCTTGACTGTAGCATCTGCAGACATGTTGGTAATGGCACACTTCCATTGTAATAAAGCAGATCTATTATATGAGCCCTTTGATAGAGTTTATGGTGCCACGTCAATTAAATGAGCCAGAGAGAGATAGTGAGCAGACTTCTATTGCACATCATTTGGGAAGAGGTTTGCAGTAAAAGAATAAATTTTCTGTGTGCATATCAATTTAGCATAAAAGAAAAATTTAAGTACAAGTAACAAAGAGGAAAGTAGAGAATAGAAAGAAAATTATGAAGCAGGAGCCCCCAGGACAAGTCACTTACTCTATTCTGCTTCAGTTGCTTGCTTAGGTTCTGGATCAAACTAGAGGTTCTTAATCTGGGCCCCCCTGGGTTCCCTGGAGGGTCAGTGCATTGTTGGACTTGATGATACCCACAAATCCTCTGAAATTATAGATCAAATGTTGTACATTTGTACTGAATTGAATTGTATTGATAACCACAAAGGAAGAAAAAGGAGATTAACATTTTCCTCCATAGCAGGCCAGAGCCACTGACTGGAATATCTGCACAACCTGAGTAGTAACAGATATATCGTAAGTAAACAATGCCTGTGAGTTTAGTGAATTTGGTTGAATTTAGTTATTACTGTTATCATAATGATATTGCCAATTTTGTCTAATTATTTATTGAAGATGAGTTTTTCTATGGTTCCCCACTGAACAGTCTTGCTATGTTCTTAAGGTTTCTTTATATTCTGTGTCAAAGATATTTTTGTAATTGAGGTGAGATTCATATAGCATAAAATTAACTATTTTAAAGTGAACAATTCAGTGGTGTTAAGTACATTCACAATGTTGGGCAACCCTCGCATCTATCTATTTCCAAAATATTTTCATCACCCCAAAAAGAAACCCCATACTCATTAAGCAGTTGCTCCCCATTACCTCCTCTCAAGGGGCAGCAAAAACCAAACATGACTCATGTTCATTGAAAAATAAAGGAAAAGGGAAAATGGCAAACTAGGCAGATACAGTATCCAGACTCTCTACAACAAAGATCTGAGAAACCAAGAGAAACAGATATAGATGACAATCCTGGAAACCAGAGCTTCAAAGGAAAGGAAAAAGAAATAGATCAAATACCAATTCAAGGAAGAAACTGAACAAAAACATCAAGCAAGAAGGCATACAACTGGTGAATTACCAACCAAGGGCCCAGCACAGCACAGCCATTTTGAAGCAAATCAAGCAGCATTCTGATTGGAGCAAGAACCAGAGCCAGCTCTGCTCACCAAGGACCGCACTGACAACCACATCAGTTACCGGCAACCAGATAGGTATGATCTGCACCCTACTCCACACAGCCACCCAGTGACCAGAGGCAGAGCACACACACACACATCTGGCAGCTGGTCAACTACCCATACACACACAAACACACTGCCAGTGCTGTGCTGCTTTACGTTTCTTTTTTCTTTTTCTTTTTCATCTTTTTCTTGTTCTTCCCTCTACCCTTCCTTTCTTTCTTCCTGTTCTCCCCACCCCATTTTTACTTTTCCTTTTTAATCACAAGCAGTGACCACCTCGACCCAGCCCTATCCTTGACCAACAATGCTAGCCCTCACACCTCCACAGTTGGTGGTACATAGGCCTTGGGAGGCAGTGTCACATTGTTGTTGCACCAGTGTTTGGTGGCTACCACTTGCATCAATATTGTGCCACTGGCTTTTTCTCTTTTTAATTCTTCCCTTTAATCCCTTGTTTTATTTTTTTCTTCTCTCCTTTTCCCACCCATTTTTCTTTTTCTTTTGATCCTGTCAAGCGGGCAGCCTGCTACACACTGCCTTTGTAGTCAGTAGCACCTGCTTTCACTACTCTTGAGTTGGTGGTGTGAATTCCTGCTGATCAAGTGCCACATCCCCACTGCAGCTGTGTTGAGTGGTTAGCACTTGCACCATTTCTGTGACAGTGTTTTATACTTTCTTTTTTCTTTTTCTGTCTTCTTAGTTTTTCCTTTTTACCCACTTGGTCTTTTTTCCTTTTTCCTTTTTTCCTTCCTCTCCCCTCTCCTTCTTCCTCATGAGTTGGGAGTGAGTGACCCTACTCAGCCATACCATCACACTTTCTGACCCACCCTTTGGGCAAGTGCCATGGCCTGCTCCAGCACAAATAGATCAATGACAGTCAGTGGCCAATACCTGCCCAGCCTGCCCTCAGTTCCTCTACATGACCAGCAATTAGAGACACACACTCACACTCTCAACCACTACCAAATTCACCCAGAAACAGGTGGTGAATGCCACAATGCTGCCAAACTAGTGACCAAAGTAGCATAGCCACCTTGTTGCATGAATATACTAAAACAAAACAACAAACCAGGGTGAAGCAAACCAACATACAATCAATAAATACCTCAAATTAATAACACCACAAAAACTTAGAGACAACAGACAATTTCAAATCACACACACACACAGGACATGATGGCTTAAATGAGTGACCAAAATACAGGGTCAGAAAATCTTCCAGAGGAAGAAATGCTATTGGGCCAACTAGATAAGAAATTTAAAAGAATAGTACTTATGTCCCTTTAGCAGATAGATCAAGAAAAACAAAGATAACACCAAGGAAATCATAGATAGAATCAAGGAAAACACAGATGAAATTCTAGATGAATTCAAGAGAAAAATACAAAAACGAATTGACAAAATAAACAGAAAATTAGAAAGTATACAAACACAGCAAATAGAAATCCAGAAGATGCAAAAAATTTCAGAAATAGGTAACACATTGGAAGTGCAAAGGAGTAGAATTGAATGAATGGTAGACAGAATTAGCAAAATTGTAAGACAAATGTCTTAAAACTAATGTGTTAGAAAAACAATCAGAAAAAGGAATAAAAAAAAGTAGGAGAAGAAGAAAGCTGAAGAACTATGTGGGGAATCACCAAGAGGAAAATCTTATGTGTGATCAGAATTTCAGAATAAGAAGAGAGGAAGACACACACACACACACAAAAAAGCTCTGAGAAAATTGTCAAAGATTTCTTGGAAGAAAACTCCCCTAATATCACTAAAGATGAGACTATATGCACTCAAGAAGCTCAATAAACCCCAAGTAGGATAGACACCAGAAGAATATCACCAAGACATATGATAATCAAACTTTCCAAAACAAAAGATAAAGAATATTGACAGTAGCTCAAAAAGAATGAAAAGTCACCTGCAAAGGAAAACCAATAAGCCTAAACTCTGATTTCTCAGCAGAAACTATGCACAAAAGAAGGTAATGAGATGGCATATATAAAATCTGAAAGAAAAATATTGCCAACCGCAAATTATACATCTATTTGAAATTTTTTTAAATAAAAATTATGCATTAAAAAAGAAGAAGGACAAAGGGAAATGGTAAACACAGGGAGGAAGTGAGAAGAGTGTTGTTACATTGTGGGATTGCAATTAATGTCACAAACAAAATGTGTATGAATTGTTGAATAGAAAACAATTTTGCTCTGTAAAATTTCAGCCAGGTCACAATTTAAAAAGAATACTCTTTCCTCCTGCAGTGTAGTAAATTACATGGTATGGCTTTTCTAGCCATAAGTGTTTGTAACTCCCACTTTGCTGTGAGCAACTGAGCAGCTGATTGTTAAAGTTATCCACCTGGTGTATTTCTGTTAGAGAAGCATGAAGCAATCTTCTGGAAGTTCACTTTCTCTCAGGTGTATAGAATTCTGATGTTAGGAAATGGTTGGTTTTGGCCACTCTGCCAGGCTGAAAAAGAAGCCCTTCTGGATACAGATGGAGTCTCTCTGACTGCCATCTGGCAAAGACATGCTGTTGAGAGAAAGACACTGCTGAGAGACATGAGAGAGACATGCTGCTGAGAGAGCAATGTGAGAGACATGCACTGCTGAAGGAGAGACATGCTACTGAGAGAGACTGTCAGCTGAGAAATGGCCGGCTGAGAGAGACTGAGCATGTTCCTGAACTTGAATTGTAGCCTATTGCTTCCCTAATAAAGCCCATAATGTGCAAGTTCTGTATGGCACTGCAGCTAATTATCAAACCCAGCAGAGAGGTGGTGGGTGCCACGGGAAGAATAGTTGCTGTCAAGGTTAGTAAGAGGGCTGAAGGGTGGCAGTATGCCTGGCCTCTTGGCAGCAGGCATTGGGATGCTGATGGTGATTCTGTCCTCCTCTTGTGCAGTTAGAGGAGGTCAGATGCTGCTTCCTTGCCCCTTTGGCACCTCCCTATTTTGTTTTGACATGAAAAGGAATATAACAACAAAATAATAAAGACATAAGGATATTCTCATATGGGATGGGGAATGGGCATTCTTGTAAGGTGGAGAAGAGAAGAATAATTGAGAAAAAGAGTACTCTTCCCATAAGCAAGAAGAACTGTTAGCCAGATACTTAAGACATAATATTTGTTTTAGTAGAAAATGTATTTTAACATATTATATAAAAATAGTTGAAGTAAAACCAAACTGTTTAAAATACGTATTAATAAACTATTTCATGAATGTTCTTCATTATATCTTTATGGAAAATAAGATTTTAGAGTGTGGGATCATATGTGAGAGCCCATTGATCCCCAGTTTTAGATCCATCCACAAAGGCACTCTGGTGGTGTAGTGGATATGGCATTTGTCTGTTAACCAGAAGGTCAGTGGTTCAAATCCATCAGCTGCTTCATGGAAGGAAGACAGGGCAATCTACTTCTGTAAAGATTTATAGCCGTGGAGACCCAATGGGTGTCACTATGAGTTGGAACTAACTCAATGGCAGTGAGTTTGGAGTGAGTGAGATCCATCCACAGTGTTTCTAGACCATTCTAGAAGAACTTTAGAGCTTATCTACATTTTGTCACCTGCATGAGTGCCATATTGGAATGGAATGTCCATGCTCATGCCGGTTTATTATAAACAGCAAAGTAACAGAACACCTGTAAACCAATTCCTTCCCTGGGACTAGCCAAATAATCAAAGCCTCAAGTTCCACATGTTGTTGTTGTTGTTGTTATTTGCCATTGAGTCGGCACCGACTCATAGCGACCCCTCCTTGGGTTTCCGAGTTCCACATAGATTACCTGAATTCAGTTTCAAATTTTATTGGGATAGTTTAGAAGTTGAGATTTTCATCTAAAAGAAGCATGAGAGAGAGGAAGAAAAATGCATGAATCCTTGCAAAAAAATTTATAGATCCAGCAAAATTGTCCCTCAAATATGATGATGAAATTAGAACATTTCTAGATAAACAGAAATTAAGGGCATTTGTAAAAAACAGACCAACCTTACTAGAAATGGTAAAGGGAGTCCTTTGGATAAAGAACAAAAAATGACAGACAACAATCTGAGATTAAGAAACATGACAATATCACCCCAAATCAACCAAGATATAGAAGTGTTGAAAATAACATAAAAGTACAAGATTGAAAATAGGGAACCAGAGATGTCAATTTGTAAATAGTAACAACTATAAAACAAAAAGAGGGAATAAATGATGTAGTTACAGAACTTCCAAATGGAGAGGAAGTTAAGATAATATCAAAATAGAATGGACTGCTTTAAACTTGGGAAGATAATAAATTACAATTAACCTTAAAGAAAATTAATAAACCTTCTCACTAAAATAAAAAAAGATAAATATCATAAAGTCTCAATAAACACTATAACAATAGTTACATATATAAACAATATAAAAAGGAAATTATTAGAAAATCTTTAAACAAAATAAACATAGCATAGAAAAATATATGGAACAAAGAAACCATCAGCACCAAAAAAGAGACAAGAAAACAAAAAAACACACATGTTAAAAAAAAAAAAAAAAACCAGCAAAATGACAGCAGCAAATAAATACCTATTGAAAATTGCACTGAATGAAAATGGATTAAGTGCACCAGTCAAGAGATAGAGAGTAGCAGAATGGGTAAGAAAACATGACCCATCAATATGCTGTTTATAAGAGACACACCTTAGACAGAAGGAAAAAGAAAAGCTAAAAATCAAAGGATGGAATGACATATATCAAGTGTATCATAACAAAAAAGAGCAGGAGTGGCAATATTACTTTCTGATGAAATGGACTTTAAGGCAAAACCAGATAAAGAGACAAGGAAGGGCATTATATAATGATTAAAGAATCAATCCAACAGGAGGATATAACCATACTATCTATGTATTCAGTGAGAGAGCCCAAAATACATAAATTAAATTTTAACAGAATTTAAAAGAGACACAGACATTTCCACAGTAATGTAGGTGACTTCAATACACCACTTTCAATGAAGGACAAAACAACTAGACAGAAAGCCAACAAAGATACAAAAGATCTAATCAACACAATCTACCAACTTGATCCCATTAATGTATGTAGAACACTCTACCCAACAACAGCACAATATACATCTTTTCCAGTGCACATGGACCAGTCTCCAGAATAGGCCATATGTTGAGCCACAAAGCAAGCCTTGATAAATTTAAAACATCAAATATGGCAAAGCATCTTCTCAGATCAGAACACTATAAAATTAGAATCAACAACATGAAGAGCAAGGAAAAGAAAAATCATATACATGCAAACTGAGTAAGACCCTGCTTTAAAGTTACTGAAAAATAAAATAAATAAATAATGAATTTTGAAAATTCCTTGAATCAAATAAGAATGAAAAGAGAACATAGCAAGGTATTTGGGGCACAGCAAAAGCAATTCTCATAGAACAATCTACAGCAATAAATGCACACATCAAAAAAAGAAGAAAGAACCACACCATAACCCAACATCTCCAACAATTAGAAAAGCAACAACAAAAGAGGCATACAATTATCAGAAGAAAAGAAATAATAAAGATGAGAGCATGAAGAAATGAAATAGAAAGCAGAAAAATTAACAAGACTAAAAGCTGGTTCTTTGAAAGAATTAATAAAATTACAAAACACAAGCAAACTTAACAAAAAAAAAAGAATAAAGGAGAAGATAAAAGTAAAACAAATAATAAGTGAAATAGGTGATGTCACAACAAAAACAACTGAGATAAAAGTAATAATAACAGAATACTGTGAAGAAATGTGCTCCAACACATTTGAAAACTTAGAAGAAATGGACAAATTTCTAGGAACTGGCCACCCAAAGAACATGATCTGTGGTAGAAAATTTGAACAGACCCATTACAAAAGAAGAATAGATCACACACAAAAAAATCTCCCAACAGTAAGTCTTGGCCCAGATGGTTTCACTGACAAAATCTACCAACCATTCAAAAAAAGAGCTAACATCAATTCTACTCAAATTATTGCAGAACATAGAGAAGATGAAATACTCTCCAACTCATTCTATCAAGCAGGCATAACTCTGATACCAACACCAAGCAAAGACACCATTGAAAAATAAAATTATAGACTAATATATCTCATGAACATAGACATAAAAATTCTCAATAAAATTCTAGCCAATAGAGCCCAACAATATATGTTGTTGTTGTTATGTGCTGTTGAGTCAGACGTGACTCATAGTGACCCCTCCTTGGGTTTCCAAAGCAGTATCACTATGGAAGTAGATTGCCCAACCTTCCTTCCGAGGAGTGGCTGGTGGCTTTGAACCACCAGTCTCCTGGTTAGCAGTCAAGTGCCTTAGGCACTATGCTACCAGAGCTCCCAACAATATATATATTGTTAGGGTTAGGGTTCAGGTTAGGTTTATATATATATATAAAATACATCATGAACAAGTGGGAGTCATACCAGGTATGCAAGGATGGTTCAACAATAAGAAAAACTGTGTAACCCACCACTTACATAAAACAAAGAAAAACAACCCCATTATCATATTAATCAATGCAGAAAAGGCATTTGACAAAATCCAACACCCATTCCTGATGAAAAACGTACAGCAACATAGGAATAGAAGAGAAATCCCTCAACATAATTAAGGGCATATACACAAAACCAATGGCCAACAGTCATCTCAATGGAGAGACTGAAAGCATTCTGCTTGTGAATGGGAACCAGACAAGGATGCCCTTTATCACCACTCCTATATAATATTGTAGTGGAAGTTCTAGCTAGGGCAATAAGGCATGGAAGGGATATAAAAGGCATCCAAACTAGCAAAGAAGTAAAACTCTATTTGCAGGTGATATGATCCTATACATAGAACATCCCCAAAATCGACAAGAAACCTACTGGAACTTATAGAAGGATTCAGCAAAGTAACAGGGTACAAGATCCACATACAAAAATCAGTCAAACTGCTCTAAACTATCAAAGAGAACTTCAAGAAGGAAATCAGGGAAACAATACCATATATATTAGCCTCCCAAAAGATTAATTTCTTAGGAAAAAATCTAACAGCAGATAGAAAAAACCTGTACAAAGAAAACTACAAGACACTACTACAAGAAATCTACATAAATGGAAGAATATACTATGCTCATGGATAGGAAGACTTAACACACTGAAGATGTCAATACAACCCAAAGTGATCTACAGATATAATACCATCTCAATCCAGATCCCATCATCATTCATTAAAGAGATAGAAAAACTAATTACCAACTTTATATGGAAAGTAAAGAGACCTCAGATAAGCAAAGCACTGCTAAAGAAGAATAAGATAGGAGGACTCACATCCCCAATCTCAAAACCTGTACAGCCAAGGTAGTCAAAATAGGCTGGTATCAGTACAATGACAGACACATAGACCAATGGATCAGAATTGAGAACCCAGAAGTAAATCCATCCATCTGTGGATGGCTGATCTTTGACAAATGGCTGAAACTCATTAAATGGGGAAGAGATAGCTCTTTAACAAACAGTGCTGGTAAACCTGGATATCCATTTGCAGAACAAATGAAACAAGAGCAACATCTTTCCCTATATATGAAAACTAACTCAAGATGGATCAAAGACCTAAATGTAAAACCTAAAACCAGAAAGATCATCAAAGAAAAAATAGGGACAAACTTAGGAGCCCTAATACATGGCATAAATACACTATTATACATAACTAAAAATACATAAACAGCAGAAGACAAACTAGATGACAGGTACATCCCAAAAATTAAACATTTATGTACACCAAAAGACTTCACCAAAAGAATAAAAAGAGAACTTACAGACTGGGGGAAAAATGGGAATAATTTATCAGACAAGGGACTTATCTCTAAAATTTATAGAAAACATCAAAATCCCAACAAAAACAGTCAGACAATCTAATTTAAAAATGGGCAGAGGACATTTTATGAAAGAAGACACTCAGGTAGTCAACAAACACATGAAGAAATGCTTGTAATCAAACACATGAAGAAATGCTTGTAATCATTAGCCATTAAGAGATAACAAATTGGAACAATGAGATACTGTCTCACCCCAGTATTAATAAAGCAAAACTAAACTCAACTGCCATCAATTTGATTCCAACTTCTAGCAATCATATAAGATGGAGTAAAACTGCCCCATAGGGTTTCCAAGGTTGTAAACCTTGCAGAAGCAGACTGACTCACCTTTCTCCTGCTATGCAGCTGGTGGGTTCAAAACACTGACCTCTGATTAGCAGCCCAATGCCTTGAACACAGCACCACAAGAACTCCCTCCAACACTAATAGTAAGTTTAAAAAGAAAAAAAAAAAAATGCTGGCAAGGATGTTGAGAGACTGGAAGGCTGGTGGGATTACAAAATGGTGCAAACACTGTGGAAAATGGTATGATGCTTTCTTAAAAAGTTGGAAATAGAAATACCATATGATCCAGCATCCCACTACTAGGTATAAGTCCTGGAACAAGAGCTGTGACACAAACAGATATATGCACACTTATATTCATTAAAGCATCATTCACAATAGCAAAAAGATGGAAACAACTTAAGTGCCCAACAATGGATGAATGTACAAACAAACCATGGTACATACACACAATGAAATACTACACACCATTAAAGAATAATGATGAATTTGTGAAACATCTCATAACATGGATGAAGGCAGAGTACATGCTGAGTGAAATTAATGAATCACAAATGGACAAATATTGTATAAGACTACTATTTTGAAAAGTCAAGAAAATGTTTACAACAGAAAGAAACATTCTTTGATAGTTATCGGGGTGGGAGGGGAATGGAGAGTAAATCACTAACTTGAGGGTAGATACGTATTAACTTGGGTGAAAGGAAAGGCAACATACAATAGGAGGGAGGTCAGCACAAAATGATCAGGTCGAAGGAAGACACTGGGAGGGGCACATGAGTTAAATGCAATAAAGGTAAATACTATTGCATACACTATATTGCAATAATAGTAATAACAACAATCTACGAGTGGATACACAGATATGCAAGCTGAACAAGTGTGGGAAAATGAATGGGACTATACCCATGAATATACATAATGTTTGACATGGGATATTTCTACCTACGTATTTATATGTGCTGCAAATATATCCATGAATATATTAGAGGACACAGGGGATAAAGTAATGAAAACTTCTTAGCCATAACCAAACATTTGAGGGAATGAGCCTCTGGGCCCCGGGACTCAGGACCATAGTCCTAGGGTCCATCAGGGTCATTGGCATAAAATAGTCCACAAAGACAATGTTCTACATCCTACTTTGGTTAGTTGCCACCAAAACCTAAACCCATGGCCATTGAGTCTATTCTGATGCATAGTGACCCTCATTGCCTTTCCAAGGCTATACATCTTTACAAATGTAGATTGCTTCATCTCTATCCCACAGAGCAGCTGGTAAGTTTGAATTGCCAACCTCTGGTTAGCAGTCAAATGCCTTACCTACTGTGCCACCAGAGCTCCGTTAGTAGCCACTAGGTACTTAAATAGGAGCTCTGGTAGCTTAGTGCCTAAGGCACTTGACTGCTAACCAGAAGACTGGTGGTTCAAACCCACTAGCCACTCCTTGGAAGGAAGATGGGGCAATCTACTTCCATAGTGATACTGCCTCAGAAACCCAAGGAGGGGTCGCTATGAGTTGGGGCCGACTCAACAGCACATAGCAACAACAACAACAGGTACTTAAATATTTGTGACTGGCCATGTAAGGTGTAACTATGGGTCTCTCCCTATCTGGAGCAAAGAAGAGTGAAGAAAATCAAAGATACAGGGAAACAATTAATCCAAAGAACAAATGGCCCTCAGGAATCCTAGCCTCCATGACCCTATGACCAGAACCAGATGGTGCCCAGCTACACCTCTGCCAAATACTCTGAGAGGGACTTCAACAGGGAGTCCTGGATAGTGAGAGATAAATGTGGAACAAAACTCAGAATAATAAAAAAGCCCAGGTTTACTAGTCTGATAGAGATTGATAGAGACTGGTAGAACCTGCAAGGCTATGGCCCTAGACACCCTTCAACTCTGGAACTGAACTCCTATGGAAAATCAACCACATGAGATCAAAGGGCAGCACTTGCCCAGGGATAAAGCTTGGAAGGTAGGAAGTGATAGGAAAGAAGGGCAAATAGAAATGATAAACACAGGGAAGAAGTGGGAAGAATGCTGTTACTTTGTGGGGACTGTAATCAATGTCACAAAACAAAATTTGTATAAATTGTTGAATGGAAAAGCAATTTGTTTTGTAAGCATTCACCCAAATCACAATAAAACATTCAAATAAATAAGGACAAGGAATTTAAAAATCGGAAAAGAATTGATAGAATTTGTGGATAGACAAACTGTCTATAAATTAGCTGGAACTAGTCCTAGAATGTAGATATTATTGAACAATATCATTAATATCAAATGCAAGTAAAATTTTGCTGAAGATTATTCAAAAACAGTTGCAGCAGTATATTGACAGGAAACTTCAGAAATACAAGCTGGATTTAGAAGAGGACGTGGAATGAGGGATATCATTGCTGATGTAGATGGCTCTTGGCTCAAAGCAAAGAATACCAGAAAGATGTTTACTTGTGTTTTATTGACTGTGCAAAAGCATTCAACTGCATGGATCATAATAAATTATTGATAACATCGAGAAGAATGGAAATTCTAGAACACTTAATTGTGCTCATGAGGAACCTGTACATAGGTCAAGAGACTGCTGTTCAAAGGGAACAAGGGGATACTGCATGGTTTAATATCATGAAGGGTGTGCATCAGGATTATATCCTTTTGTCATACTTATTCAATCTCTGTGCTGAGCAAATAATCTGAGAAGCTGGTCTGTATGAAGAACATGGCATCAGGATTGGAGGAAGATTCATTAACTGCGATATGCAGATGACACAACCTTGCTTGCTGAAAGTGAAGATGACTTGAGGCACTTACTGATGAAGACTAAAGACTACACTCTGCAGTACGGATTACACCTCAACATAAAGAAAATGAAAATCCTCACAACTGGACCAATAAGCAGTGTCATGATTGTTTTGGTTATTTAGTGCTGCTCTTAAAGAAAATACCACAAATGGTATTAACAAACAGGAGTTTATCTCTTATAGTTTTGGAGGCTAGAAGTCTGAGTTCAAAGTGCCAGGCTCTAGGGGCTGGGTGAAAGCCCCTTGACCTTGGGCTTCAATTCTGCCTCTTGCTCCCAGCCCTACAAAGCTGGAGGCTTTCCTCACTCGGGTAGCTGCTGGCTGCTGAGGCTGACAAACCCAAGGTAGACAAGTAAAAAGGCACAGTCCCAATATTACCGACCCACATGGCAGGCCTCTGATTCAAATCCATTAACAGTCCCAAGATTGGCAGACAACAGGCAGGCTGCTAAACGACCACTCGGCTACATGCAGGATTCAGGTATGCCCAAAGCTGCAGAGACCTTTCTCAAAACTTCTTGTATACTGGAAGCAGGCCACATTCCTAAGCACCTACTCAACTGCTCCAGTAGATTCCACCATGGAGTTGATTATCAATCTCGTCATGGGGAATAACTACAACCAGGTGCCTAGCCATCCCAAACCAGGACCAGCCAAGTTGACTCATAATGTTAACTACCACAAAGATAAATGGAGAAAAGATTGAAGTTGTCAAAGATTTCATATTACTTGGATTTGCAATCAACACCTATGGAAGCAGCAGTCAAGAAATCAGATAATGTATTGCACTAGGCAAATCTGCCACAAAAGACCTTTTTAAAGTGCTGAAGAGAAAGATGTCATTTTGAAGACTAATGTGTCCCTAACCCAAGCCATGGTATTTTCAATCAACTCATATGCATGTGAAAGCTGGGCAGTAAGCAAGAAAGAACGAAAAAGAGTTGATGACTTTGAGTCGTGGAGCTGGCGAAGAATGCTGAAAGTACCATGGGCTGCTAAAAGAACTAACAAATCTGTCTGGAGGAAGTGCAGCTGGAATGCTCCTTGGAAGTGAGAATGGCCTTCGTCTCACCTACTTTGGTCATACTGTCAGAAGGGACCATTCCCTGGAGAAGGATATCATGCTTGGTAAAGTGAAGGGTCAGCAAAAAAGTGGAAGACCCTCAATGAGATGGATTGACACAGTGGCTACAACAATGGGCTCAGGTATAGCAAAGATTGTGGGGCTGGCACAGGACCAGACAGTATTTCATTCTGTTGTACGAGGGGTCCTACGATGCAGAGCTGACTCGACGACACCTAACAACAATAAAATTTCTTCAAACATGTAGGATAGAATGAGATGAATGCATACATCATAGATTATTCAAAATAGAGAGAGCTCTCAGGGTGTTTACACTGGAATTTCAAAGGGAAAATCAAGACAGCTGTTAAGAACCAAAAACCAAACCAAATTCACTGCTGTCCAGTCGGGTCCGACTCATAGTGATCCCTCCTTGGGTTTCCGAGGCAGTATCACTATGGAGGTAGATTGCCAACCTTCCTTCCAAGGAGTGTCTGGTAGGTTTGAACCTCCAGCCTTCTGGTTAGCAGTCCAATGCCTTAAGTACTATGCCACCAGAGCTCACAGCTGTGAAGGAGGTAATAAAATAAACACATGGACTCTGCTTTGTGGTAAGTTCAAATTTTTAAAGTGTAAACGTGGAATTGTCAGTTTCCTCAATTGTATACTGAAGGTGAGCTCACAGGCTCACTTTAGCAGTATCACCTTGGGAGTAAATTGCTAAAGGCAGTAAAGAAATTATTGCCCTTGAAAGGATATGAAAACAGTTTATAGTGAAGATTGCACAATGAGAAGTTGTAAATGGAGGAAGTAAAATAAGCAGTATACAATAAGATGCCGTAGCAGTGTGCTAGCAGAGAGGTCTGCCCTTCTCTTGTTCTCTACTCTCTCGAATCCCAGGCAGTATCTGGTTTTGATGTTCAATAATAACACTTAGGTACTGCAGGAAAGAATTGTCATTCAGTGTATGGCTGATGTCCCTGAATGGCACAAATAGTTAACACATTGGTCTGGTAACCCAAGGATTAGTGGCTAAGTGCCCCCGAAGGTACCTCACAAGAAAGGCCTAGTGATGTATTTCTGAAAGGTCACAGCCATTGAAACCGTATGGAGCACATTCTACTCTGACATACATGAAGTTACCAAGAGCAGAGACTCCATGGCGACTGTTTCTGGTGTTGTTAGGAACTTTAAACCCAGGTGTTCTAGTACTTTAAGCATGGAAGTAGATACAAAATGATATTTTCATGTGCAAAATATTGCATGATGACCTAAAGGCATATATTCAAAGCAGTTTCCAGTGGAGAGAGTGTATACTAAGGCAAAAATGGCCTCTCTGTGTGCCTGAGGCCTGGGGTGTGACTTACGTGAACTGCTCCAAGAGCAGAGCTAGGCCTCTTCATGCAGGAGATGGAGAAATGCCTTGGGCCATCCACTAGGCTGGGTCCCACCACCACCCCTTCATGTTCCCCAGGCCCAGGATTTTCCCAAATTCATGAGTTAGTTACCTTTAGAGTATCCAGGCCTTTAGGTGAAAATTACACTGTGTTAACATCCCCAGAAAGTGATAAGGGTAAAAGAAGAGTTAAACACTGAAGTTAGAGCTGTTTAGATAAAGGAAAGAGAAAACTGATGATCTATCATTCTTTCATCTTTTCATTTCCAATATGATCTTCAGAAACTTAAGAAACCTCTTCCTTATGCAGTAAAGGAGTTTGAGCTGAGACAAACCATCTCTTTCCAGCCATTGTTTACTTCCTTTCCTCCTATCCCTTTCCTATGTCAGCTGGTCCTTCCTGTGAGCTCCCATCTTAGAAACAGCTGCTACATCTCGCCATCGTATTTCTGTTCCTCTTCTCTGTGACCTTTAAGTAAGTTATTTGAACTGTTTTCAAATGGGGAGCATTTACAAGACACAGAGGAAAGAAGAGGAGCAAAAGAACTCAGCCAACCAAGAAGAAAGTCATCTTCAGGTGGTGCAAATGGGTAATGCAGCAAACCAAAAGTTTGGAGGTTCAACATCCAAAAATCAACGAATACTGTGAACTTGGTAATAACAGACTGAAAAAGAAAAGACCACATGATCATATCAATCGATGCAGAGAAAGCACATGACAAAATGCAACGTTTATTCATAGTGTAAAACCTCTTTGCTAATACTCACAGAAGCAAACTTCTTTAAGCTGATCATCTTCAAAAACTTACAGCTAACATCAAACTTAATGGTGAAAAACTGGATTCTGTCCCTTTGAGACTGAGAACAAAACATGAATGTCTACTCTCACTACTAATATTCAGCGTTATATTGGAATTCCTAGGAAGTGCAATAGGCTAGAAAGCATACAGTATTATGTGTGCCACCACACTACTTTAACATCATTAGTCACTAGGAAAATGCAATGTAAAACTGCACTACTATATACCTATTAGAATGGCTAAAATTTAAAAAATTTGACAGGTCCTTGCCAGTACTATTGTCAGGTTTTTTTTTTTTTTTTTAATAGCTATTCTAATGGGTGTGTTAGGACTCTCAGGGAGGCACAAGCTGAGTGCTCAGCCGCTAACGGAAAGGTTGGTGGTTTGAATCCACCCAGAGGCTCCTGGGAAGAAAGGCCTGGTGACTTCCAAAAGGTCACAGCGATCAAAAACTTTGTGAAGTGTAGTTCTACTTGGAGTCACCACGAGTCAGAATCCACTCAACAGCAACTGACAATAGGTGTATAGCAGCGTCTCGTCATGGTTCAAATTTGCATTTCCCTAATGGCTGATGAGGGCGAACAAATCCTCACATGCTTATTTACCACCTGTATGTCCTCTTTGGTGAAGTGTCTGTTCAAGAACATTGCCCATTTTTTAATTGTTTTGCTGTTGTTTCTTACTGTTAATCTTTAAGAGTTCTTTACACATTCTGGATAAAAATATTTTGTTGGATATTTGATCTCCAATATTTTTTTCCCCTTTAAAACAACACCATTCACTTTTTCATTCACTTGTCTTTCATTGTCTTTTCATGCACTTCACAGTGTCATTCACTGAGCAAAGACACTTTGGTCTTTGCAAGTGTGATGTCTAAGACTTGGTTGCCTAGACCCAGGTGACAAAAATTTTCTTGCACATTTTCTCTAAAAGTCTTATAATTTTAGTATTACTAGCAGTATGACTCATTTTGTGTTAATTTTTTGTATAAGGTGTGAGGTTTAGGTCAAAATACATATTTGGTAGAAGGATATCCAATTGCTTCAACATCATTTGTTGAAAAGACTATCCTTTCTCCATTGAATTGCCTTTCACCATTGTCAAAAATCAATTGCTCATATTTAAGTAGGTCTATTTCTGCACTCTCTATTCTGTTCCATACATCTATGTCTATATTTTACCAACACCATACTGTCTTAACTACTAGAGATTTATAGTAAATCTCAAATCAGGTAGTGGGATTCCTCCAATTATATTCCTTTGCAAAATTGTTTTAGCTGTTCTAGTTCCTTTTCCTTCCATATAAATTTTCAAATGCCTTGTTGAGAAATCAACAAATTTAATTTAATTTAATTTTTTTAATTAAACAAATTAAAATTTCTTAATGATATTTTGATTGGAATTTCATTAAATCTATGGATCAACTTGGGAAGAATTAATATCTTTATTATGTTGAGTCTTCTAGTCTATGGACATGATATATCTCTCCATTTATTTATGTCTTATTTTATTTTTATCATCATACTGTTTTTAGTTTTCAGCATACAGATTCTACACATTATTTTGTTAGATTTACCCCTAACTCTTTCATTGTTGGTGTTGTTTTAAATGGTATTTTTAACTTTCTATTTCTAATTGTTCATTGCTAATATATTGGAATACAATTGATTTTTGTATATTGACCTTGTTGTATCCTGCAACTTTGTTAAACTTATTTATTAGTTCTAGAGTTTTTGTAGATACCTTGGCATCTTTTTGCACAATCATACTGTCCTTGAATTTTGGTTTCGCCTTTCTAATTTGTATGCCTTTTATTTCTTTTTCTGGCTTTATTGTGCTTTGTGTTTATTTCATCTTGTTAGGAACCAGTATTTACTAGATACTTAATAACTGGGTAATTTCTAAGCCTCAGTCTCTTTGTCTATAAAATGGGAATGAGAATTATATTTTTGACTAGAGTTTGTGGAAAGCAAAGGCAAAAATATATGTAAAGTACTTAGTTCTTGGAATATTGAAATGTATCCAACAAATGTTACCTGCTGCTATTTGTTATTATTTTTATTTGTTATAGCAGAGCTAAGCATGAAGATAGGAAAGCAGTAAAAAGAGGGGAGGAAGAGGTAAGTACTATCTGCAGATGTTAAAAGAAAGTGGGATAGTCCACATTGCATATTTCACACTTGAGTAGTTCATTTATACAGGACAAGTTTTGATTTAAATCATGAGATTTTGAAGCCTTGTGAGCAGTATGCATTACAGCAACAGTGTGTTATTATGAGATTCTCCACGCTAAAGTGCATAACTAAAACAAGGGACACTTTATTCTTTCTTTGCTGCCTTGAAGAAAGATAAAGAGGAGAAAGGCTCCCCTGTGTCACCTCCTGGATGCAGATGTGGAGGTGATGGAGATGGGTGAGGAGCTGGAGAAGTCCTGATGCCCTCCCTCCCTTTGTACCTAATTCACTTGATTTCTAAGATAAATTTTCATAGTCATTACCTTTGGTCCATAATCCATCCATCAAGCCCAGAATCAACATTTTTAAGGTAAGAATAATTTTATTTCTTTATTAATTGCGTGATGCCTGTTAAGTGTTATTTAATGTGTTAAAGTGCAGCGCTAATAGTGTGTAAGTTAGTGGTAGAGATTTGGGAATGATTCTAGGCCACCTACTTCATTCATTCTTAAGGAAAGAATTGCCCGTTTATGTCTTTTGGCTGTAACTTGAAGTTTCCTGGAAAGTGACTTTGACATACAATGTGGCTCTCTTTACTGGAGCTCATTGCCATACTGGCAGCCTATATGTTCTGTTCAAGAGCATTGAAGCAGAGAGTGGCATCCTTCCCACATCTGCCAATCCACTGAGCTTTGGTGGCTCCTTTAGCTGCCCACATTCTATGATAGAATGAATATGGATGTTTGTATCTAGACATAGTTGGTTTCAAATTCTGGTTGCTCTACTTTTTATATATTTGATCTTGGGTAAGTTACTTCAAATCTCAGAACCTCAAATTCCTCATCTGCAATGAGATATTAATAACACCTAACACAAAGGACTTCTTTGATGGCTAAAAATAGCATATGTAGTATGTGTATCCTGTATGCATAAAGGCATTTATAGAACATTGAGGGCACCTTGTGTAAAATGGAGATGTCCCATTCATGACCATTTTTTAGAGTTTAAAACTCAAAGATTATTTCAGCTAATGTTTATAACTGCTAATCTTTATGTTTATGACAATCCATCTTAAAGTTCAATTTCTAATGTAACAGCTCAGTGAAAAGCAGAGACCTTTTGTTCTGCCAAGGAACTCTTTAATACTTCAGTGACAAGGGGAAGTTCAGTGTTTAGAAGATCATTGTTTTAAATGGAATTCACAATAAAGGAGCCTGTACCTTCCATAAGCACCTGTTGCTTGAAATTGATTTAACTGCTAGTATCTGTTCTATGGGCCTGCCCCCCTAAAGGGAACTAACTGCAGGAGGGCTTGACTGCTCTCTAGTGGGAGCTTCCATTGTGTCGTATCTTGGCCTCACTTTATAAAATGTCAAATACAGCCTCTTACATTTGTGGGCTTTTAAGAATGAGGACCATAAAAATAGCAACTGTATACAGGATGAGCACTTACCACAAGCCAGGTCTCTGTTCAGTACTCGTTATTGTTGCTGTTATGTGCCACTGAGTCGGTTTTGACCCATAAGGATCTTATGTGCAACAGAATGAAACATTATCCAGTCCTGCACCATTCTCATAATCATTGCTCTGTTTGAACACATTGCAGTCACTGTGTCCATTCACCTCACTGAGGATTTTCCTCATTTTCGCTGACCCCCTACTTTACCAAGCATCATGTCCTTCTCCAGGGATTGATCCCTCTTGATAACATGACTAAAGTACACGAGATGAAGTCTTGACATTCTTGCTTCTAAGGAGCATTCTGGCTATACTTCTTTCAAGGCATATTTGTTCTTCTCTCCATGTTGTATTCAATATTTGTCACCAACACCACAATTCAAAGACATCAATCCTTCTTCAGTCTTCCTTATTCATTGCCCAGCTTTCTCATTAGCTAACATTTTAGCATTTAGCTAACATTTTCTTATATAATCCTTGTGATACCTCAACCTACCGGACCATTTAAAAGTAAGTAACCTGAGGCTTAGAATCTTTAAATAACTTACTACTTTAAATACTTTAAATAACTTACTTACTAAGGTGTGTGATTAATACACTGCAGAGCAAGAGCTCAAACCAAGCTCTAGCTGACTCCAAAGCCCATACTCTTAACTACTGCCCCTCCCAGAGATTTCCTTACATCTTGCTGGTTGAGTCTTAGTAATCAAGAGTAAATATTCAAAATTTGTAAGGTGTTAGTTATGCTAGATCCTCCTGTTTTAATCAACTATTAATGACAAAGTTAGTCCTTTGAAATACAATACAGGTCAAAAGCTACTAAAGCGACCCAAAGAATCTTTCCAAATTCTTTCGTGGCACTTGAATTTTGTTAAATAAAGGGGGCATTAATCTGAAAGTTGATTTTTTTCTTAAGTTTCAAACAGTGTTTGTCTCAATGACATTTTCATGAAGCTCAGAAAAATGGCAAGGAATCTAGCTGCTCCTACTTAAAGAACCAGAGACAGTTCATCTGAAGTATTCAGAGAGTGATATAATTGCTGGGCTTTTTGTTTGTTTGTTTGCCAACAACCCACCTACCCATATAACAGATGGCCTACTATGTTTATGAAAATAGTATGCTTATGAAAATAGGGTAGAGGTTGCCCAGTTGGCAAAAAAAAAAAAAAAAAAATGTATAATGCACTTAGTATTTGAGTAAAAATATGCTAGATTAATTGGATTAACATTTTAATTTAAATATCTCTTTACAATATATAAGGAGCTCTTGTTGTAGTGGTTAAGGCGTCTGGCTGCTAACCAATATGTCAGTGGTTCAAACCCTCCAGCCACTCCGTAGAAGAAAGATGAGACAGTCTGCTTTCACGAAGATTTGCAGCTTTGGAGACCTAAAGGAGGTTGCTATAAGTGGGAATCAACTTTGATGGCTGTGAGTTTATTGCTTTGTTTTGTTTTTTGGTTTACAATATAAAAAACCCTCCTGTGATGGACCTTACTATATAATCTCTTCTAGAAGAGGAAACTCAACCTTAACCAGATTAAGAGACTTGCAAGGTCACATAACTCTTAGGTGGTGAGTAAAACCTGGAACATGAGTTTTCTGAATATAGGTTTAGTTTTCTACAAGGAGAGCATATTGAAGTGGTATTTCCCAGGAACATTAAGGAGAAAATCTCACTATTGGAGATGTTTTGTGGAATAAAAACATACATTTTAGTTGGAAATTGATGCTGTCCATTTACTAGTTAAGATACTAACTAGTATCTTTTCTAGTTATTACACAATTACAGTATCATGATTATTTTATAAATCAGGAAATTTAGATATAAAAAGTGACTTGTCCAAGGAATGATAAAAATGAATGACAGATTTCAGGTTCAGACACGAGTACGAATCTTGCTATACAGCGTTTGAAATTGTAAAGAATTTCATTCGTTAAGTAGACTGATTCAGGATTACTGTTTATTTCTTAGAATATTACCTGTATGGCATTTAAAAAAAAAAAAAAAAGCTTTCAAATTCACCAGCTGCTTTGTGGAAGGAAAACTAAAACTCACTGCCATGGAGCTGATTCTGACTCGCAGGGAACCCCATTGGGTTCTGAGCCAGTAAACCTTTACAGAAGCAGATTGCCTAGTCTTCCTTCTGCGGAGGGAGCGCTGGTAGTGGAGTACCTAAGGCACTTGACTGCTAACCAGAAGGCTGGCGGTTCAAACCCAGCAGCCACTCCGGAAGATGGGGCAATCTACTTCCGTAGTGATACTGCCTCGGAAACCCAAGGAGGGGTCCCTATGAGTTGACTCCGACTCCACGGTACATAACAACAACAACAACAACCGTCCGCGGAGTGGCTGGTGTGTTTGAGCCACGAAGCTTCTGGTTAGCAGGTCAAATGCCTTAGGCACTACGCCACCGGAGCGCCTTCTGTGGAAGGAAAATGGGGCATTCTACTTCCGTAAAGATTTACAGCCTCAGATATCCAACGGGGGTCGCTGTTAGTAGGAATTGACTTTATGGCAGTGAGTTTGGTTTTTCAGATTTTCTTTCTTTTTTTTCCCTTTAGTCAATCACAAAGGAAATCTAGTGGCACACCCGAAAAAAACCAAACCCACTGCCATGGAGTTGGATCCAACTCATAGCAACCCCTCCTTTAGTTTCTGAGGCATTTGAATCTACTTCGCTATGGAAGTAGATTGCCCAACCTTCCTTCCTTGGAGTGGCTGGAGGGTTTGAACCACCAGCCTTCTGGTTACAGAAATCACATACCTTAGGCACTATGCCACCAGAGCTCCCTCTAGTGGCATAGTGGTTAGATAATTTGGGTGCTAACCAAAAAGGTCAGAGGTTTGAACCCACCAGCCCACTCCATGGGAGAAAGATAAGGCAGTCTGCTTCCATGAAGATGTACAGCTTTGGAAACCCTAAGGAACACTTCTACCCTGTCCTAAAGGGTCACTGTGTGTTGGAATGACTCTATTGCAATGGCTTTAGTCAATCATGGACTATTTTGGAGAGAATTGTACAGTGCGTGCTATATTAGGTCTTCATTTCCTATTCTGGGAAATAAAAGAATCATTTAATATGAATGTGAGCTTTTTCTGTGTATACAAAGATTAAGAGAATTATGTAGGATAATGGAATATTGCACTTTAAGATTTACACACTTCAAATAGAAATGCATTAGTTATGTTAATATGTCTAAATGCACAAAAGGAATTTAAATATGATGATTAATTCATCACCTGTTGACAAATAACATTTTATATTTAATGTTAGAGGAGATATATTTTTCATGAAATGGCCAGTTCCAATAAATATGCCAAATGTGCCTGTAAATAAGAGGCGATAATGTTAGTCAGCACCTTATAAACTCTCTGAATTCAATCTACTCTAAGTAATGTGAGTGCTAAAGAGAAGAGTAATAAGAGAACAGTGACAGAAGAAAGAGCTACAGCCAGCTTAAAGCGGAGATGTTCCAGGTCTGAAGACAAAGGCACGTGCATGGTTTTGCTCACCGTTCTGCTTTCCTGAAGCTGCAATTAATTTTCAAAAGGAAGTCACAAAACGTATATTTAAGTGTTTCTGTGTAGAGACCTCAAATTCCCAGGCTTTGTCACTGGCCAGGGAAAAGGGTTTCTCTAGTCAAAAGCATTTTTCCTTTTAAAGGGAAGTTTATATTTTTACTATTAGGTGTAATTTCAGAAAGATATATATATTTGAGGGTATAGATTATTAGCTTTTAGCTAGTTGATATTTAATAAATCTAATGAATAAATCAATAAAATTGGTTCTTGGCCCATTTTTCTTTTAAAAATAAATACTAATGATTCACCATACTGTGTTATGACTATTATATTACTAAGTGTACAAAGAACAAATACCACTGTGAAATGGAGTTCTGGAGAAAAAAAATGGGAGAAATGAATGATTGTTTTAATGTGAGCAGGCTACCTATTCTTCAACATTAAGCTCATTACATTTTGTTTTCAAGTTATTCAACTAGAATTCAGGGACAACCCATCCTTTCCCTCTTCAGCTTCACAGTTTTGAATCTTTTTAAGAATATTTCTTTATTATATGCAATGTTTGTTAGGATTTACCTGAAATTTGAAAACAAAAATTTCTATTACTCAGCATCCTTTTATTTCCACAGGACAAGGATAATTGATATTTCATAATGATGACCCCAAAGAGGAGTAAGACTCTGCAGAGTCTTATAAAATATTAAAGCAAGAATAAATTATGGTGGGTATCATTTCAGAATTAAGCACATTTTATTGCAATTTGAAAATTAGTAACCTGAGTATTGTATACATTTTAATGTAATGTTTCAGAGCAGTTGAGGATGCATCAGGTCTGCAAGTAACAGAGCTTGAGCTAATGGGCGAAGTGACACAGGGCATATCTGGCAACTCTGATCAACTTGATTTGGAATCCCAGTTCTGCTCCTCATTAGGTGTGTGACCTTGAGCAAATGATTGCCTCGATTTTCTCATTGCAAAATGGGGATTACGTTAATAACTGCCCTAAAAGGTTATCATGAAGCTACCAGGGCACGCTTAGCACAAAGATGGCCATGGGATACACACTGTAAGAGAGGATCTGATATATTATTTTAGGCTTACTGAGTATTATAGGAAAATGAGAAAGCATCTAGTTATGTGTGTAGTTAGGTAACAGTTGAACAAAAATATCTTCAAATGGGCTTGACACAAAGAAGCTTCCTCTGAATTAAACAGACCATAAAAAAGAGAAATCCCATGACCTCAATCATAAAATATCTAAAAAACAATTTAGCTCTGAGCAAGATGATCAATTTCTCTCTCCATATACAGTTGTTGTTGTTGTTGTTGTTATGTGCCGTCGAGTCGGCCCTGACTCATAGCGACCCCTCCCCTTATCCACAGTTCTGCTTTCCACAGTGTCAGTTACCCACAATCGACTATACAGAAGTAGATTGCCTAAGGCATTTGACTGCTAACCAGAAGGTTGGCAGTTCAAACCCACCAGCCACTCTGCAGAAGGAAGACTGGGCAATCTACTTCTGTATAGTTGATTGTGGGTAAGTAAAAATTTTAAATGGAAAATTCCAGAAATAAGCAAGTATACATTTTAAATAGTGTGCTGTTCTGAGTCGTGTGATGAAATCTCACACAGTTCCACTCCTTCCTGCCCAGGATGTGAATCATCCCTTTGTCCAGAGTATCCACACTGTATACACTATCCATTCATTAGTCACTTAGTAGCCATATTGGTTATCAGATTGCCTATCATAGTATCCCAGAGCTTACATTCAAGGAACCCATATTTTACTTAATAATGGTCACAAAGTGCAAGAGTAGTGATGCTGGCAATTTAGATATGCCAAAGAGAAGCATAAAGTATTTCCTTTAAATTAGAAGATGAAAGTTATCAATCTAATCAGGAAAGAAAAAATAATTACAGGCTGAAGTTGTTAAAATCACGTCCATATAACTTTTATTGCAGTGCATTGTTACAATTGTTCTATTTATTAGTTATTTTTTTTAATTTCTGACTATGCCTAATTTATAAATTAAACTTTATCTTAGGTGTGTATGTATAGAAAAAAATAGTATATATAGGGTTCAGTTCTATCCATGATTTCAGGCATCCACTGGGGGTCTTAGAACCTATCCCCCATAGATAAGGGGGCACTACTATAGTACTAAAGGAGCTCTGGTGGCATAGTGCCTAAGGCATTTGACTGCTAACCAGAAGGTTGGCAGTTCAAACCCATTAGCCACTCTGGAGAAGAAAGACTGGGCAATCTACTTCTGTAAAGATTTACCACCTCAGAAACCCATAAGGGGGTCGCTGTGAGTTGGAATCGACTCAATGGCAGTGAGTTTGGGTTTTTTTGTCCCCCCACAATAGTACTAAGAAAGGAGTATGCTATATAAACTAGTGTTTTGTATGAGTTGAAAAAAATAAGCAAGGAAATATTCAGCCCCAAATTCACCTAGAGTTGCCAAGGTCATTGCAGCATTTGAGGAGGAAAGCATGTGAGATGCAGAGGGGAACAGGTCAGAGGTATGGGCTCAGGCCCAAAGCACCTCATGGAAAACAGAACTGCAGAGGGCTTCTTCTCCTCCATTGGCTCCAGGCTGTTAAGTGAGCAGGAATGTAAGAACCACTGTCACTGTAGCTTTTCACTAGCTTGTTTATTTACCCATCAAGAATCATAAGGACCTTTACTGCATAAAATGCCAAGTGTGGTGGTAATTGACATCAAACGATCCATGTCTACCAACAAATAAAAGACTAAAGTAATAAACATAGAGATATGAGTGTTTAATGACCTTCAACAAATTTTTATTGTAAGATCCATAACAGTTAACTATATACACTGACATTTCTGGCCTGGAGCAGTCTCTGTTTTCAAAGTCAGAGAAAAAAGACCAAATCTGCCTTGTGACAGTGGCTCATGAAAATGGGCTTGAGTGCATCAGACTGACACAAGCTTGCCAAAATTGCTAGGCCCCCAAGACTTCCATAAAACTAGGATTGCCCCAACCTTGAGTGCCTCTCCCCCCAGCACCCACACATGCATGCACAGGCGCATGGACACACACACACACACACACACATACACACTCCTTTAACCCTTTCTATAGCTGGATATAATACTGAAGTCAGCAGAGACTTTAGAATCATATCTACCCCAAACCAACACATCTAAATGAAGCATAATAAAGACCGTCATTCAAGATACTCTTGGATTGCCATAATGTTCTTCCTACTAACCACTGGCTATTACCAGAATTAAAGGGTCATGTTGGTGGTGCTGAGAGACAACTTTACAACATTTCCTTACAGAGAGATTTTTATTTGGAAGCAGACCAGAAGAAAGTAATAATCATCCCTCTATTGAAGATCACAGGTTATGAAATCAGCAGAGCACAAAGCTAGAAACACAGCACAGATATGTTCCTTTTCTATTAGAACCACTGCTTAGTTCTCTTTGTTGTTGTTGTTGTTGTTAAGTGCCGTCAAGTCATTTCCGACTCATAGCGACCCCATGCACAGCAGAACGAAACACGGCCTGATCCCACACCAGCCCCGCACTCCCTCCTTCATCGCAGCCACCGTATCAATCCATCTCCTTGAAGGCCTCCCCCTCTTTCGTCGACCCTCCACCCTAACAAGCATGACATCCTTCTCCAGGGAATGGTCCCTTCTTACAACATGACCAAAATAGGTGAGACGAAGTCTGGCCATTCTTGCTTCCTAGGAGCATTCTGGCTGCACTTCCTCCAGGACAGATCTGTTAGTTCTTTTAGCAGTCCATGGTACTTTCAGCATTCTCCACCAGCACCACAACTCAAAAGCATCAACTCTTCTTCGGTCTTCCTTATTCATTGTCCAGCTCTCACATGCATAAGAGGCGATTGGAAATATCATGGCTTGTGTCAGGTGCACCTTAGTCCTCAAGGAGATATCCTTGCTCCTCAGCACTTGATACAGTTCCTTCGCAGTTGACTTTCCCAATGTTACACGTCGTCTCATGTCCTGACTGCTGCTCCTGTTGGCATCGATTGTAGAACCAAGCAACGTGAATTCTTTGACAACCTCAATCTTCTCTCCATTTATTGTGATGCTGCTCATTGGTCCAGTTGTGAGGATTTTTGTTTTCTTTCTATTGAGACGTAATCCATACTGCAGACTATATTCTTCAACCTTCATCAGTAGGTGCCTTAAGTCATCCTCACTTTCAGCAAGCAAACTTATTCATTCCTTATGAATAGTTCTCTTTAGGTGTCCTAAAGCTTCACTGAGGTCTATGGTCTATGGGCCAGAGCTTAATTCATGACTGGGTTCCTGACTCTCCACTGAGGCTAAGAAGCAGCCTCAAGTACTCATCAAGACCCTCATATTCATGAGGACCCTAAAGGAAGGAGGCTGCCTCCTTTCTGGTCAAGACCAACAGCAAATCTGAGCCCTGAAGCAGACCTATTATATTACACATCAACTATCCTTTAGGCGTGGGCTCTTGAGAAAAAACTTTGTTTTTAGTTTTTGAGGTTTTTTTTTTTTTTTTTTTTTTCTTTCCCTATCACTCTAAGGCATATGGTGAGTGCTCAATAACTTAATAAACATTCACTAAATTCAAGTCTGGCAGTTCAAACCTACCAGCCTCTCCTCGGAAGGAAGGTTGGGCAATCCTACTTCTGTAGTGATACTGCCTCGGAAACCCAAGGAGGGGTCACTATGAGTTGGGGCTGACTCAACAGCACATAACAACAACAACAACAACAACAAATTCAAGTCCATGATAGAGGTTTAGGAGACTATGTAGAAAATGGTAGTCATTTTAATTTTCTTCATGGTTTCCAAAATGTTAGATTAGTATGTTAATTGAAAAAAAAGATTCCAGAGCTTGTGCATTCAATTGACAAATGGCAATGAGGATTGACTCAGCAGTATCAGTATAGAGTAGAAGACAACATTACAATAATGTAGGCTTAAGCATGATACAATCCAGGTGGTTCACAGCTTTCATAACTCAAGTAAGGATCTCTCCAAAAGTTGCATAAAGCTTAGGGTAGAATTCAGAGTCATGGACATCTGTTTTTTTTTGTCTGCCCAGAATAAAATGTTTCTCTAGGAAATTCTCCTTCTAATATGGATTTTTAAAAGCAGCTGCCATATTCTTATAGACCTTAACTTCCAAGTTAACATTCGTCTAAGTTTGACCACCTAACCAAATCTGGGCTAATCACTGAGCCAATGCCCCTGGCTATTGTGACTTGTCTAGGATATGGCCCTTGATCCAAATGGCATGAATCAAAGTCTTTTTGGTAATTTTAATTTAAGATAAGGCAACAAGTTTTAGTGCCTCTGTGTCTCTCTGACAGTGAAATTAAAGACGTGAGTATAAGGGTTTCTGGCTACCATGTCCCAATCATGTAAAGAAACTGACCTATGTAAGAGAGGATGACAGTGGCATGCAGAGAGAAGCAGGGCAGGACAAGGAACGGAGAGGGGAGGTGCTGGTTGCTTCGTGGTCCTTGGTTCATGCTCACCACCACACAATGTGATTATATTATTCTTCATTATATAGATACACTAGACATAAATAAACCAAAGAGCATAGATAATAGTAAAATAATTAGGAAAACATGGGTTTTGTATATTTTATTGTCTTTGCTTAATTAAATTTATTTAATTGGAAGTTTAGGTCATTTAATTTTTATTGATGTCTCTGTTTAAAAATCAGCTTACAAAATTCCTGAAAATGTTACAATCAAGTCTGGTATGGGCTTTATGGTACCAGTGCACTCCTAGAACATGGTAACCATACATATTTGGGTTGGTTATTAATACTGAAGTTTTTAATTTTTATATAGCTATATCTAACAAAACATTATGCTTTCTGCCTTCGGTATTATATTAAGAATGTCTCCTACTAGAATATATTCATATTTTATGAATATTAGAAATATTCATATTTTCTTCTAATATGTGTACTATTAAGTTTTCACATTAAGATCTGTAATTGATCTGAAATTTATTTCAGTGTAAAGTGTGAGGTAAGGATCTAAACTTTCTCTACCAAATGTTAACCTGGAGATAATGCCTTTGATTGGAACAAACCACCCTTCTGCTTTGTCTTTATGATACACTAAACTCTGAAGAATACTTGGATCTGTTTGCAGATTTCTACTCTAGCCTGTATGTCTATTTTTTTATGGTCAGTGCCATACTGTTCAAATTACTGAATCACTAGAATACATTTTCATCTCTCTTAGAGTATTATTCCTATTACTCTTAATTTTTTTTCTGGGTTATGTTTGGGTGTTACTATTTCAAATGAATTAACTAATCATTTTCTAAGGTTTTCAACAATCCCATTAGGATTTGGATTAATTTGCATTAAAATTTTACCTTCTCAAATATTGAATCTTTCCAACCAAGAACTTAGTATTTATATCTATATCCATACCTAGACCGATATCTATACCTATCTATCTATAAAGGACTTCTAGTAGTATAGCTGTTAAAGCATTGGGCTGCTAACCAAAAGGTTGGCAGTTCAAACACACCAGCTAACTGTTCCATGGGAAAAGATGAGACAGTTTGTTTATATAAAGATGTACAGCCTTGGAAACACTGTGGGACAGTTCTCCTCTGTCCTAAAGGGTTACTGTGAGTCAGAATAGACTCAATGACAGTGGGTTATATATTTATATCTCCATTTATTCACATCTTTTCTTATCTTGCAGTTAAGTACACTGCCATCAAGTCAAATCCAACTCAGAGTGACTTCTTTTGGATTTCTGAGGTGGTAAATCTTTGTGGAAGTAGATGGCCCCATCTTCCTTTTGTGGAGCAGCTGGTGGGTTTAAACCAACAACCTTCTGGTTACCAGTCCAATGCTGTAGGTACTACGCCACCAGAATGTCCTGTGCTTTTTTTATTGCTTACTTCTATGAGTTTTCTATTTTGTTGGTATTTTTAATAGAATTTTTCATTCCAGTAAATTAGAAACTATTTAGTTAAATTACAAAAGGGTCAATAACCACCACTACCACCATCCTTTTTTTGGTAAAGTTATAACTACCCACCTTTCTGGCTCTTTTACTGATTCTGATAGTCTTTTGTCTTATTCTTGTCTGCAAATAAAAATGTTTTCCCTGTCTCCAATATTTATTCTTGTTAGTGTCTTTTTTCATCTAACTGCATTGGTTAAGACTATCAAACAATATTGAACAATAATAATGGGAAAAGTGGGCATGCCTTATTTCTTCTTTTTATGCAGATTCTTGTAGCTTTTATCTTCCAATGGATATTACTTATTAGTTTAAAGAAGTATCTTTATAATCCTATATAAATAAGAGATTTTATAAAGATGGAATGTTTAATTTTATAAAATGTTTCTGTGTTTTATGAGAAGATTTATATGATTGTTCCCTTTATTCTTTTAATTAGTTTTCTAATATTGACCTATACTTGTATTCCTGAAGCTTATCCTACCCTTAAATTGTCCTTTTAATATTGAATGTGATTATAGCATGATGTCTTTCCCAGAACAGGTACCAAAAAATGTTGATTGATTTACTGATTAATTGATTGGAAAATTAAAATAAAAATGAAAATGAAAATCGCTGATCTCTGTCATTAGGTGTTGAAAAATGCCATGAATGTTCTGTCCTCCTTCAGATAATTAGGAAAATAAGGACTCAAATTAATTAGCTCCAGGAGTGATGAATGCCAAGATGAAATTCTCCTGGGTGTTAAGTCTCAGTTCCTGGGAGAAGATTGTTACTGGGTTCTAATTAAATTTTTACATCCCTTGACTTGATATATGTTCAGGTGAATGCAAGAAGAAAGCAGAAAGTTGGCCTAATTCAACTGCTGTTTACAATTGGTGGACATGTTGGATAAGTTAACGTCTGAAAAACAGATCTGCTACGGGGACTCTTAGGAAATACTACTGAGTGTGAGAAAGTTTACCCAGGTAACAACCTTAGTAGTGAATATTTCCTGGGGCATAGACTATGTCTGCCAGATGCATTTCGAAAGTGTGCTCATATGTGGAAATAGGTATGGCAATTCCTTAAAGAGTTGGAAATAGAAATACCATTTGATTCAGCAATCCCATTAGTAGGTACATATCCTAAAGAAGTGAGAGGCAGGACATGAACAGATACATGCACATCCATGTTCATCGCAGCACTACTCACAATAGCAAAGAGATGGAAACAACATAAGGGCCCATCAACCGAAGAATGGATAAACAAACTGTAGTACATACACACAATGGAATGTGCAAACCTAAAGAATAGTGTAGAATCTGCAAAACATCACATAATGTAGATGAACTTGGAGGACATTATACTGAGTGAAATAAGCAATCACAGAAGGACAAATATTGTATTAGTCCACTATTGTAAAAAGTTAAGGAAAGGTTTATACATGAAAGGAAACTTACTTTGTTGGTTACCAGGAAGGAGGGGGAAAGGAAAAGAAAATTCCTAGATCAGCTGAAAAATAGATATAGAGAGAGAGAAAGAGAAAGAAAAACCAAAGATTATTAGTGGTTACCAGAGGTAGGAGGGAGGGAAAACAGGAAGCTTTTGTTTGCAGGGCATTGAGTTTATGCTTATGGTGGTGGAATGGTAATGATGGTGGAGTATTTTGGGAACGGATAGCAACAATGGTGGCACCACACGAAAAATGTCATCAATGTCCGTGAACTGTAATTGTGGAAGTTATGTTGGCAAATGTCTTGCTGTGTATGTTTTCACCACAATAAAAGTTAAAAAAAAAAAAAAAGTGCTAATATGCTCTCTTTTGCACTCTATCCACAGTGAATGGTGGTTTTCCCTGAAGATTCCATGCTTCAGCCATGGCACCTAAACCCTAGGAAGCAGGACACATCACTTTTCTCCAAAAACTCAGATGCTATGGTGGATTCCAGCTTATGGCAATTCTATGTACGTTATTGTAGAACTGTTCCATAGGATTTTCCATGGCCGATTTCTCAGAAGTAGATTGCCAGCTCCTTTTTTCAAAGCATCTCTGAGGGGAGTCAAACCACCAATAATTCAGTCAGCAGCCAAGTGCATTAACCATTTGCACCATTCAGGAACTCCTTGCCTTCCCTCGGCCCCCCTTTAATATTTAACATCTGTAAAGAAAGATGGCAACCTTGCCCATTGAAGACAATTTCCAGTTTTCCATAGGCCTTTCAGTCAAGAAACTCTTCTTAATATGTAGTCCCAACTCCTTATATTCTTTTCTAATTAGTGTTTTAAAACTGCTCTTGTTGGGGCAAGGTTGTGGTCACTGCTTGGTCACAGACAGCTACCCAGAGGGACCGAGTAGTTGAACCTGTGGGCCTGGGACCATAGTAGCAGGGGACATCAAACTCAATTGGCATAACATATTATACAAACATTGTTCCACCTCCTACTTTGGCGAGTAGTGACTGGGATCTTAAAAGCTAGCAAGCTGCCATCTAGATGCAACGATGGGTCTCTCCTCATCCAGAGCAAAGAAGAATGAAGAAAACTAAAATTCATGGAAACAGTAAGTCCTAGAGACTGGTACACCATCCAATCTGCAGCATATACAACTATGAGACCAGAAGAACTAGATGGTGCCCGGCTACCACTGTCATCGACTTGGAAGGCGATCTATGTAGGAGATCCTTGATAGAGAGGGAGAACAATGTGGAACAAAACTCAAAATCATTTGGAGAAAAAAAAAAAAGGTGGGGACCAGGTTTGCTGGTCTGATAGAGCCTGGTGGAACCACTGAGACTATGGCCCCTAGCTGCCCTTCAGGTCTGGAATTGAACCCACACCTGTGGTTTCCAGCCAAACAAAACACAGGCATACGAGTTAAACATTTACCTCAAGTAGATACACTCTTTGGAGAGAACAATCATGGGAGAAAGAAGGGCTGCTTATGCCTAGGGAGACAACTCAGGGGGCAGAAGTGTATGGAGGGTTGGACATTGGGAAGAGGTAACATGGGGAGGAAGTGGGAGGGGAGCTGTTGTATTGTGGTAAACTGTGGTCAATGACATGAGACAAAGTATATGTGAACTGCTGTATGGAAAGAGAATTTGCTCTGTAAATCTTCACCCAAATCACAATAATAAACAAACAAACAAACAAATAAATAAATAAAAACTGCTCTTGTTAAAATTTTTCCAAAACAGGTCTTGCCCTTTCAGGTGGCCTCCCTAATTACAAATGAAGCTAACCAAAGAACCACCACACAAAATCCAATTCTCTCAGCTTCCATTCCTTCAGCAAGGATTCAGTGAGCACCTACTGTGTACCAGGACCAAACCACATGCTAGAAGGTAGGAGGAGAAGGGAAGATAAGGAAATCTTTAACATAAAGATGGATTAGACATCGTTCCTGCCCTTGAGAAGCTTGTAGGTTACCTGAGAAGCAAACACTGGAAACATAAAATTATTCCTTAAGGGTACTTTCCATGGGTTGTGACTTCAAAATGACAATTTCACATATGGAAGAATATTACCTGCAAATACACAGTAGAAAGGATTTCACATTACTTGATGTTTCTATAGCTCATTTTCTAAGAAAATAAAAGTGATTTATACATCTTTGCTCTGTATCTAAGCACCCTCCCACCAGTCAAAGGCCCTGCTTCCCTTCACCACTCCAAACACACACACATGGGCTTTTATTGACTTCAAAGGGTGTTCAGTACATAAAGGGGAGACCCACAGAGGCTCTCTCACAGACGTGGACACACACTGCTATTAATCTCAGAACACTTCCCTGAACTGGAGAGGCAGAAGTGTTGTTATAGCCCTTAAAAGACAAAGAATTGGACACAAAGGTTAATCAACATTCTTAGGAGCCAAGACAGTTCCTGGAAGCTGAATGTGGTGGTGAAGAATTTGAGTTTTGAAGTCAGACAATAGGGATTGAAATATTAGTCCCAATCCTTATCACCAGCATGAGATCAAGCAATTTATTTAACCTCCCTGTGGTTTCTTCATTGGTTAAAACCAAAAAACAAAAAGTTGTCAAGTTGACTCCAACTCATGACAACACCATATTGTCATGAGTGTCAGAGTAGAACTATACTCCATAGGATTTTCAATGGCTGAGTTTTTCAAAGTAGATCACCAGGTCTTTTTTTTGAGGCAACCCTGGAAGGATTTGAACCACCAATCTTTTGGTTAGCAGACAAGAACCACCTTGGGTCTTCCTCATTGGTAAGATGGTGATAAAAATAATGCCTCCCACATTGTTTTGAGCATTAAATGAGTGAGTACGTGCAAAATATTAGAACATCATTATCACATATTAATCATTCAGTAAGTATCTATAAATATTATTCTGGCATCACATAGTGAAAATTAGCTCCCAACCTTCTGCATAAGTGTCAGATTTAGATCAGAGTTACACCAGTAATCAAAATCTTAAAGACAAAAGTCACTCCTAACCGTCCCACTGAATTCAGAATACCAGAACTAGGTCCAAACTAATTCAGCAAGTCACAAACAAATCAAACACTCCAACCCCCTCAAAATGCCTTTTTATTATTCTGAGTATCCAAAACTGATATTTGCTTTAACCATGTTTCTTCTTTCTTATGAGAAGATCACAAAGATGACTTAGGGCTTGAGAAGGTTCATTTTGCCTCAGTAAGATTACCTGGCTATTTCCAAAGAGACACTGCCTACAAGTCTTGAGGAAGGAAAGAACATCTCATTCTTATGGCCAAGCTGTAAAAATTTTTTTATACTTAAATCTTATTGTCAGATCATCTTTCAACTCCAGTTAGTTTCATATGGGATATATTATTATTTAGGGTCATGATTACAAGCTACACTTCAAAACTACATGTGCACAAAACAAAACCCCAAACCAAATCCACTGCCATCCAGTTAATTCTGACTCATAGCAATCCTGCAGAACAAAGAAGAACTGTCCCGTTGGGTTTCCAAGGCTGTAAATCTTTACAGAAGCAAACTGCCACATCTTTCTCCCATGGAGTAGCTGGTGGGTTCAAACTACCACCCTTTCAGTTAGTAGCTGAGCACTTAACCACTGTACCACCAGGGCTCCTGCACAAAACAAAACTGGGTATTGAAAACTTTGATCTGCAAAAACTTGCTTCTCATCCCAAAGCTATCAAATCTATATTATAAGGTATAATAGTTTAATAGTTTTATAGACAAATAGTTATCGAAACTATATTATAAACTAATTGTAATGTAATTGAAGCAAGGATAATTAAAAATCTCCAAAGTACAATACTCCCTCCTGTAAAGCCCTAGATTAGCCTCTGTTAACTGGAGGCAAATGCTTATCAGTGTTGCAAACAAAGGAGATCTAGTAGCGTCGTGCCTAAGGCATTTGACTGCTAACCAGAAGGGTGGTGGTTCAAACCCACTCCTCAGAAGGAAGGTTGGTCAATCTACGTCTGTAGTGATATTGCCTCGGAAACCCAAGAAGGGGGTTGCTATAAGTCAGATCTGACTCGACAGCAGTGCATGCTAACCAAAAGGTTGGTAGTTCAAGTCAACCGAGAGGTGCCTTAGAAGAAATGCCTGGTGATTTATTTCTGAAAAAATAGCTATTGAAAAACTTATGGAGCACAGTTCTGCTCTGATACAAATGGGATCATCATGCGTTGGAATCAACTTCACAGCAATGAGGTTAGTGCTCACCAGCCTTAAGCCAAACTTTGAATTCATCCCCTATTTGAATTATTTATCTTGTTCTTTTACGTGGTTATAGAAACACATTACTAAACCCCAGCCTTAATGTCATGGATCATAGACTGAACTCAACAGTGTTGAACTCAGTCCTTGCTCAAGACCCATTAGCTTCAGACTAATTATGAATTCAGGTAATTTGCTCAAAGTCACACAGAGAGAGTTAGCATCAGATTTGTGTATCTGCTGCCTTAGAACATTTTAAACATTGTCCATTACCAATTCTGGATAAAGTGACTTAAGGCACATACCTAATTGATAACACTCTAGACATGGATAGTCTCATGCAAAAAAACAGAAAAGTGACATTATTTATATTTAATTTGCTTAAATGTAGAAGAGATCTTTTGCAATAACTGCTCTGACTCCAGTGACCACCCTTGCCTTCCAGAGTAAACTTCACTAGCTATGCTTGCCCTGTATGATCTCCCTTCAAGGAAGGGAGGACTGCAACCCACGTTGGGCCAATCAGATTTTTTTCCTGAAAATTTGGCATTGACTCACACCCTTAGCCTACACTTGAGAAGATGTGAGTACCAAAAAACAAAAAAACAAAACAAAACAAAAAAACCGAAAACACTGCCATTGAGTCAGATCTGGCTCATAGTGACCCCTTCTTGGGTTTCTGAGGCAATATCACTACTCCCCAACCTTCCTTCTGAGGAGTGGCTGGTGGGTTTGAGCCACCAGCCTTTTGGTTAGTAGTCAAATGCCTTAGGCACTATGCCACCAGAGCTCCCAATGGGAGTACAGAGTATATGAAATTTCTCTTTTTGGTCTTTTTGACAGGTATGTCAATAGGGGACTGCAACACTCAATCAGGGGAACAGCACATTGTCAACAGAATCCAGGATAATATCACCTTCCTGAGTCATTGGGTGTTGCAATCAGAAATGTACTCAGCTGCAAACCAAAAGTTTGGAGATCTGAGTCTGAGAGCCAAAGGTGCTTCAGAGAAAGGCTTGGTGATCTACTCTCAAACAATCAGGCATGGAAAACGCTACGGAGCACAGTTCTACTCTGACATACGTGGGGTCGCCATGACTTGGAACTGACTCAACAGCAACTGTTTGGTTGGTTAAGAGTATCATTAGTCAATCTGCACAAGACAACTGTGAGTTATCAGTCCCCTACCAGATAAAGGAAGGCAATCAAGAAGAGCAGGAATCTTCCTGCAGGAAATAATATCTGTGACTGAAGACCTGGCCATGTCACAAGAGGGCAGCTCTGAAGTCAGCTGTCTGTGTGAGTAGTTGGAAATCAAGGCTCTGGGCTACCAGAACAGGAGGAGGTGAGACCTTTCACATGGAAGGATGAAGTCAATGTCTCAGGGATGTGGGGAAAGTTGCCCCTTAATTTCCTGGCTCCTTCCCTGGCACTATCTTTGGCACCTTTCAAGTTTCAACTCTTCATATGCTCCAGGCATTTATTTATTCATAGAAAGAGGTGAGTTCATCCTCACTATGGATTAAAAACCAGTTGTGGTTGAGTTGATTCCAACTCATAACAGCCCCATATGTGTCTGAGTAAAACTGTGTTCCATAGGGTTTTCAATGGGGTGATTTATCAGAAGAAGAACAACACTAGGCTTTTCTTAAACTCCAACCTTTTGGCTAGCAGCCAAGCATAGTACCCATTTGTACCACCCAGGAACTCCCCTTTGGGGATTACATATAAGTAATTTTAAATGTTATTCTTTTAAAGGATCTTTACATTTCTATAGACACTACTACAACTGGTAATCCACTAGTTATTGTACTAATGGCAATTGCTGACAATTAGGAAACTTCTCCTGTGCTGCTGCAGGTTCCATCAATCCCCTGTAACTCTGCTAGTCTCAAGAACTCTCCTACACAGACACTCACCTCTCCACACCAAGTATAGACTCCAAAAGTCTTGATTAAGTCCTTCGTAGTGACCTCCCATGCTAGTTAACTCTTTTGTTGCCTTTATGCGAATGTCTCAGAATGCAGTACACAGGGAGGATGACAGAATGGGATATAGAATTGGGACTCATGGGCTAGTAATGGAAGCTATGGGAATGGATGGGAGCCCTGGAGGAAAGAGTGTAGAGTGAGAATGGGGTTGAAGACTGGTTTCTGGGGAATGTAAGACATAAGGGATGGTGCAAGGAGATGAGGAATCAGAGAGCAAGAGAAAGAACCAAGAGAAAGGTCAGTAAAGCCAAGGTGAGGAGAAAGCTTAATAATAGGGGCTGGTTATCAGTGCCAGAGGTGAAGGAGAAAGGAAAGTGGCTGAGAATGACAACAAGCAGTGGGCCAGCAATTGGAAGACAACTGGTACCCCAGCCTTATTCATCTCCAGGCAAACACAAGGTGACCAGGCAGGACCAGCTGCAAGACCATCAGGATATTCTAGGAAAGAGGCAGAACCCAATAGCAATAGGAGGTCAGAGACCATTTGGCTAAAACTATTCCCACAGAGCCAGAAATACTGAAGTTGCCAAACTGAGGAAAAATAACTCAAAGTTATATAGAAAATACTTAAAGACTATTCCTCAATGTCTCTTCCTTCCCCCTGCCTCTCCATCATAAAGTCATAGTTTAGGAACTCCATACTGTCTCAGAAAAGTGCTACTAAGCCTGGTGATTTTAATGATAGCAACATATGGAAGAGCAAAAACCCAGCTACCTAGAAACCTTACTTAACTGAATTTTATTCTTCTGTCCTCCACCTTTTAAACAGACAAGAAAACAGTAAAATTAATAAATAATATCATGGATTTAGCCAACAAAGAAATATGAAGTCTGTACAGATTCAGCTCAATGCCCCATACCTTTTCCAGGGATACAAAATAATGAGAACTGGTGTTTTAAAAATCCATAATCACCAAGAAATAATTATTTATGCTCCTTTATTTATGTAACAAAAATTTTATATTTTAAAATGTACTATTCCACCTCTGGTAGCATAGTGGCTAAGACACTTGCCTGCTAACCAGACGACTGGCGGTTCAAATCCACCAGCCACTCCTCAGAAGGAAGGTTGGGCAATCCTACTTCCGTAGTGATACTGCCTCGGAAACCCAAGGAGGGGTCGCTATGAGTCAGGTATGACTCGACGGCACATAACAACAACAACAACAATTCCACCTAATCTTGACAACAATCCTATGAGACACATATTACCTCATTAGTGTCAGTTAACCAATTTCAAATGGAGTTGTCAGTTATGCATAGCCTAACAACAAATTTAGATATTGTGGATGGGTTTGCCACTACTCGCCAGTAGTCTGTCATATTGTGGTGGCTTACAAGTTGCTGTGGTACTGGAAGCTATGCCACCAGTATTTCAAATACCATGGTGGACAGGTTTCAGCAGAGCTTCCAGACTAAGACAGACTAGGAAGAAGGACATGGCTATCTACTTCTAAAACAATTTCCCAGTGAAAACCTCATAAATAGCAGCAGAACACTGTCTGATATAATGCCCAATGATGAGCACTTCATGTTGGAAGGCACTCTAAATACAACTGCAGAAGAGCTGCCTGTTCAAAGTACAGTCGACCTTAATGATGTAGATGAAGTAAAGCTTTCCAGACCTTCATTTGCTGATGTGGCATGACTCAAAATGAGAAGTAAGAGCTGCAGACATCCATTAATAATTGGAATATGGAATATATGAAGTATAAACATAGCAAAATTGGAAGTCGTCAAAAATGAGATGGAACACATAAAGTTTGATATCCCAGGCCTTAATGAGCTGAAATGGACTGGTATTAGCCATTTTGAATCAGAGAGTCATATGATCTCCTATGCAAGGAATGACAAATTGAAGAAGAATGGTGTCACATTCATCATTAAATAGAACATTTCAAGATCCATCCCAAAGTACAATGCTTTCAGTGATAGGATAATACCCATGTATCTACAAGGAAGACCAGTTAATAAAACTATTGTTCAAATTTACATGCCAACACTAATGCCAAAGATGAAGAAACTAAAGATTTTTATCAACTTCTGCAGTCTGAAATTGATCAAACATGCAATCAAGGTGCATTGATAATCACTAGTGATTGGAATGCAAAAGTTGGAAACAAAGAAGAATTGATAATTGGAAAATATGGCCTTAGTGATTGAAACAATGCCAAAGATCACATGATAAAATTTTGCAAGACCAACTTACCCACTGCAAATACCTTTTCTCAACAATGTAAACAGTGACTATATACATGGTCCTTGCCAGGTGGAATTCACAGGAACCAAACTAACTACATCTGTAGAAAGAGATCATGTTTTATCAGACAGAACAAGGTCTGATGCTGACTGCAGAGCAGATCATCAATTGCTTACATGCAAGTTCAAGTTGAAGCTGAAGCAAGCAAGTCCACAAGAGCCAAAAGACCACCTTGAGTATACCCTACCTGAAATCAGAGCTGTTTCAAGAACAGATTTGATGCATTGAACACTAATGACCAAAGGGCAGATTAGTTGTGGGATGACATCCAGGATATCACACATGAAAAAAGCAAAAAGTCATTCATTTATAAAGCAGGAAAGAAAGAAAAGACTGAAATGGATATCAGAAAGACTCAGAAACTTGCCATTGAAAGTAGCTCAGCTAAAGCAAATGGAAGAAATGATGAAGTGAAAAAGCTAAACAGAAGATTTCAAATGGCAGTTCAAGGAGACATAAAAACAAAACAAAAAAAAACCCACCTCACTGCCATGAAGTTGATTCGACTCATAGTAACCCCTCCTTGAGTTTCCGAGGCAGTATCTCTAAGGAAGTAGAATGCCCAATCTTCCTTCTGAGGAGTGACTAGTGGGTTTGAACCACCAGCCTTCTGGTTAGCAGTCAAATGCCTTAGGCACTACACTACCAGAGCTCTCCAAGGAGACACAGTAAAGTATTATAAGGAAATGTGCAAATACCTGGAGTTAGAAAGTCAAAAAGGAAGAACACACTCAGCACTTCTCAAGCTGAAAGAACTGAAGAGAAAATTCAAGCCTTGAGCTGCAATACTGAGGGATTCTGTGGGCAAAATACCATAGAATTTGATGCACTAAGCATCTAAAGAAGAGAGAAAGAATGCACAGAGTCACTGTACTAAAAAGAATTGGTTAATGTTCAACCATTTCAGAAGGTATCATATGATCAAGAACAGATCATACTGAAGGAAGAACAAGCTGTACTGAAGGCACTGGCAAAAAAACAACTCTCCAGGAACTGATGGAACACCAATTGAGATGTTTCAACAAACAGATGCAACACTGGAAATGCTCACTCATCTATGCCAAGAAATTAGGAAGACAGCTACCAGGACAACCTCCTGGAAGAGATCCATATTTATGCCCATTACAAAGAAAGATGATCCAACAGAATGTGCAAATTATTAAACAGTATCAATAATATCACATACAAATAAAATCTTGCTGAAGATAATTTAGTTATCTTCTTGCTGAAGAAGTTCCTTGTCAGGAACTGCCAGAAAATTAAGCCAGATTCAGAAGAGGATGTAGAATGAAGGACATTATTGCTGATGTTGGATGAATCTTGGCTGTAAGCGTGGAATGCAAGAAAGATGTTTGCTTGTGTTTTATTGACTATGCAAAAGCATTCGATTGTGTGGATCATAACAAATTATGGATAACATTGAGAAGAATGGGAACCTGTATGTAAACTAGGATGCTGTCATTCAAACAGAACAAGCATGTACTGCATCGTTTAAAATCAGGAAGGGCGTACATCGAGGTTGTATTTTTTCACCATACTTATTTAATCTGTATGCTGAACAAATAATCCGAGAAGCTGGACTATATGAAGAAGAACATGGCATCAGGATTGGAGGAAGACTCATTAACAACCTGCCATATGCAGTGACACAATTGCTTGCTGAAAGTGAGGATGACTTGAAGCATTTACTGATGAAGATTAAAGACTTCAGTGTGCAGTATGGATTACATCTCAACATAAAGAAAACAAAAATCTTCACAGCTAGACCAATAAGCAACATCACAATAAATGGAGAAAAGATTGAAGTTGTTAAAGATTTCATATTACTTGTTCCACAATCAACACCAACGGAAGCAGCAGTCAAGATATCTGATGACATATTGTACTGGGCAAATCTACTGCAAAAGATATCTCTAAAGTGCTGAAGAGCAAAGATACATCCTTGAAGACTAAGGTGAGCCTAACTCAAGCCATGGTATTTTCAATCACCTCATATACATGTGAGAGCTGGACAATGAACAAGGAAGATGGAAGAAGAGTTGATGTTTTTGAGTTGTGGTGTTGACAAATACTGAAAGTACCATGGATTGCCAAAAGAACAAAGAAATCTGTCCTGGAAGAAGTGCAGCCAGAATGCTCCTTGGAAGTGAGAATGGTCAGACTTCGTCTGACCCAATTTGGTCATGTTGTCAGAGGGGTCATTCCCTGGAGAAGCTTATTATGCTTGGTAAAGTGGAGAATCAGTGAAGAAGGGGAAAGCCCTCAATAAGATGGATTGACACAGTGGCTGCAACAATGGGCTCAGGTATAGCAAGGATTGTGAGGCTGGCACAAGACCAGGCAGTGTTTTGTTCTGTTGTACATAGGGCTGCTATGAGTAGGAGCCAACTCGATGACACCTAACAACAACAACAATAAACTATTTCGCTATAAAAATCTATTATGAGGTCTTTGTGTAAGGGAGGTAGGAGAAGGTATTCTTAATTTTCACATAAAGCAAATGAAATATATTAAACCAGTACAGAGCGAAGCTAAAATTATAATTAATTTATCTTGGTTTCCTTTCCATTCTTCTTTTATTTGATTTTTCTATATTACTTTTCTGTTGAAGGAGCCCTGGTGATGCAGTTGTTAATTGCTAGGCTGCTAACCAAAAGGTCTACAATTTGAACCCACCAGACACTGCACCAGAGAAAGATGTGGCAGTCTGCATCCATGATGATTACAGCCTTAGATACCTTATGGGGCAGTTCAACTCTAGCCCATAGGGTCACTATGAGTCAGAATCAACTAAATGGCAATAGGTTTTGGTTTATTTTTCCATCCACTAGACTCTTTCTATCTTTTATCTTTTTATCTTTCTATCTACTAGGTACCATTACTAAAGTCTTCTAGTAATATATCAGTGTTTTACTGCTGTTCATAAGGTTTTCACTGGCCAATTCTTTGTGAATGGATGTCCCCTTCCTTCTTCCAAGTCTGTCTTAGTCTGGAAGTTCCACTGAAACCTGTCCACCTTGGGTGACCCTGTTGGTATTTGAAATACCAATGGCATAGCTTCTAGCCTCACAGCAACACACAAGCAACCACAGTATGACAGACTGACAGACGAGTGGTATATAAATATTTTGTGTGTAAATGCACCATCTGGGCAAGCCTGCTGCAAAAGACCTCTTTAAATTGTTTAAGAGCAAAGTGGTCAATTTGAAGACTAAGGTGTGCCTAACACAAGCCATGGTATTTTCAATTGCCTCATATGCATGTGAAAGTTGGACACTGGAAAAAGAAGACTGAAGAAGAATTGATGCTTTGAATTGTGGTGCTGGTGAAGATTACTGAAAATACCATCGTCTGCCAGAAGAATGAACAGAACTGTCTTGGAAGAAATATGCTCCTTAGAAGAAAAAATGGCCAGACTTCATCCTACATACTTTGGTCATGTTTTCAGAAGGGACCAGTCCTTGGAGACGATATCATGCTTGGTAAAGTAGAGGGTCAGAGAAAAAGGAGAAGACCTTAAATGAAATGGATTGACACAATGCTGCCGTGATGGGTTCAAGCATAGCAAGGCTAAGGACCGGGCAGTGTGTCGTTCTTTTGTACACAGGGTTGCTGTGAGTCAGAGATGACTCGATGGCACCTAACAGCAACAATAGACTCTTTCTAGAGTCCCTGAATGGCACAAATGGTTAAGCACTCGTATATTAAGGGTTGATGGTTTGGATCCACCCAGAGGGAGACAGCCCTGACAATCTGTTTTTGAAAGCTCACAGCCCTGAAAACCCTATGGAACAACTCTACTCTGCACAGTGGGGTCGCAATGAGTCAGAATCAACTCGAGGACAACGAACAACAATAACAACAGACTCCTTAAGCTTACTAATAAAACTGAGATACTCCAATATTGACAGGCTGCAACGACGGACTCAAGCATAGCAAGGATTGTGAGGATGGCACAGAACTGGGCAGTGTTCTGTTCTGTTGTAAATAAGGTTGCTCTGAGTCAGAATTAACTCAACAACACCTAACAGCAACAACAGTATAATCTCATATGTTAATCAATAGAACTTTGCATGGATCAAGATTTACCCAAACGTTTTTGTATATGATTAAGAATTATAGGTAGAAAGCTAGAAAAGATCATGCTCTCTCATGTTCTCTCTCTCATACACGTGCACACACTCCAGCTAGTCATTCTCACTGTTGTTGTTGTTGTTGTTATGTGCCGTCGAGTCGGACCCAACTCATAGTGACCCCTCCTTGGGTTTCTGAGGCAGTATCCCTATGGAAGTAGATTGCCCCATCTTCCTTCCAAGGAGTGGCTGGTGGGTTTGAATGGCCAGCCTTCTGGTTAGCAGTCAAATGTCTTAGGCACTATGCTACCAGAGCTCCCAGTCATTCTCACTAAGACACCTTTAAGAAAGTTTGCTGGGTTGTTGTCTGACTGTTGATGGACAGATCCCTCTGGGTACCCAGTAAAGGCTGACTCATTCTCCTTTTCCACTGGCCAAGCCATGTTGTCAGAGGAAAGATGGCCAGCTATGAGAAAAGAATTGCTTCAGGAAAGGGCATTCGTGCAAAGGGCAGCTGTTTCCCTCCTCTCTCAGGACAGCCAGGTGCCATTACTAAATTTCCTGTATGCTGGGGCCTGGAAAAGTTCATTGACCTCAGGCTGGGGGTGGAGGAGTGGGGAACACTTTTTCCTTTCAAACTCTCTTTACCCATAATAACCAGAGGATCCCTGTTCACTGTGGTATCTTAAAAATTATCCCCATAAGATTTATGGCCATATCTATGCTTCAAGTCAAACATTCTTTTAAGACCAAACAGAGTAATTTACTGGATTTGTGTCTCTAAACAATCTTATAAATAGTTGCTCTCTAGTTCAAGGTGAATAACAGTCAGTGGCAGGCTAGCATCAAAGAATACTGATTGCAATTCAATTTTATTACCTTTGAGGATTCACCCTGAGGAACAGAGCAGACTGGTCAAAAATCTATAGGCTGATCATTGTGGGTCTGTATTGGAAAAATCCTTTCTAAGTAAATACCTCCTATAAGGATTTTGCCTCTTCTCTTCATTGATGATCACATATATTTTTTCTTTCCCAGAGATGCCAAGATGGCAGTGTTGCTAATCTTACCTACAGTTATGGCTGAGACAGGCAATGCACGTCTTTCCAGCCTGCTTGCACATAAAGCCTAACCTCTCGGTGCAGCTGCAAATGCTTATTTAGAACCAGACACACCCCGTAAACTCACACTCTCCCTGATACTATTGAACCCAATGTTAATGCTATTACATTTTCTCACTCTTGATCATTTCACCTGCTATTTAAAGCTCAGATGAGATGCTGGCAAGATTTTCAGAAAACCTAGCAGGTTTAACTTTCACAGTTCTAGAAATGCTCCTATGATTTTTGACTTGGAATAGAGTTTGCTAATATCATTTTCAAGGAGCTCTGGTAGCATAGTGGCTAAGACACTTGCCTGCTAACCAGACGGCTGGCGGTTCAAACCCACCAGCCACCCTCGGAAGGAAGGTTGGGCAATCCTACTTCCGTAGTGATACTGCCTCGGAAACCCAAGGAGGGGTCGCTATGAGTCGGGGCCGACTCGACGGCATATAACAACAATAACAACAACAACAATATCATTTTCTGCCTATTCACCTACCAAAGACACACAAACCTCTTAATTTCATTGGAAGGATGGAATATTCCAGAATGTGCTAGTAACTGACACAGCAACCAGGAAAACTGTGGTAAGGTAATGGGATAAAGTGAGGAATTCTAGAATATGAAACTCATTCCCAGTGGTGCTTGTAGCCTGAAGGAACACAGAAAAGGTAAGCTAAGCTTCAATCTGTTTCTAGTTTTCTTTCATGTCCTTAAAACTCAGAGATTATTTAGCCAAGGTAAAAATTTTAACTTTTTGTCAAAGATTTCTTTCTGTCATATCTCACCTTTCAAGCCTGGAGCACTTCAAACTTCAGGACTTCTCCAGGGCCAAACTTGGCCCTTGGCAAACAAGAGTTGGCCAAATATGTGTGTTCTGCCTTAGAAGACAGATACTGAGGGAAAATCAAAAGTGAGGAACAGGAAATTAAATGCAAATGGAATTGTAATGTCTTTGTTATTGGTAATGCAGGTGAGAGAGGAACCAAGTCATTACTGTGGGGTGCAAAGGGTTTATGTTAATGTAACAACGAGGTAAACTTTATTAAAACTACCTTCCAGCTTCCAAAAGAATGCTCCTGCATTAAGATAGCTTGCTACCTTAATGTTCATCCTGTTATATTGGTGGTTGCTATGGCAATATTCTCCTAGGTATTTCTAAGGTCACAAAAGGAAGAGCTAACCCTCTTACTCCTGGAATAACTAATGTAGTTCTGTTACTTGCTTGATGTAAATGGTCTCAAGTGACAGCAAACTGTACATATAGTCAATTACAACTGCTCAAAGGAAATGATTTGTTGTAACAGCCGCTGTTCAACCTCTGTGACATCAATGTTTCTATGGAAACAGTTGCCTATTGCACTGCTTTGAATTGAGTATTGATCAAACTAGGGCCAACACTATTTCAGAGACTTGCTACTTTACTGTGTGGCAATTTACGATAGGAACTCATAACATCACTGTATATTTCAAGCCCCAAGGAACCAATTTAGCAGACAGTTACAGTAGAATATTAACAGAGGTCAATAATGGAAGTCTGATTATAGTCCTAGGACAATTATTCAATGCTTTTGTTGTCTGCCCTTTCAACATTCCAGCAGCTATTACAGTTTTCAAATAATAATATTCATGCCTGAAGAAAGTGCTATATTCATTCATCTTCTATTTTAAACTTTATTTTTCATTGTTATGCTATCTATCAATAAAATTATTTGGCTATATTAACCAAGCTGTGACCCCTCAGAAGTAAATAACTATTGATCAAGGAGTAAAGATCTGCTGGTGCACAACACTGTTTTCCATTAATGATCTTATTGGCCCAGCTGATAAGATGGTTCTTTCCAAACAACAGAAGATACAGAAGCAAAGAATAACATAGGTCTAATATCTGTGGAAAATAGTTAAGAGTTCAGTCTCCCATCTCTGTTGAAGATTGGATTCTCCAGCTTCAGTTGAAGGAGTAGTGAAAATAAAAACAATGTCAAGCAGAATACTTCTCTAAGTCCTTCATTCTATATAATATTTTCATTGTACATGGATGTTTTATCCAGTCCTCCTGGGATGCAACCTTCATGATAGTCTAGTGCCAGCACTCTCCTTTTACAAATTAGGAAACAGTGGTCTAGAAAAGTGAAGTGACTTACCTAGTTTCTTTCATAAAATAAGTGCTCATCTTGCAAACAAGTATGTGAAAAAATGTTATGTTGCAAGAAATTCTTGATTTACAAATTTGTCAGTCACCTGAATGAAGTTATATGCCATTATCTTTATTCTTAGATTGATTTATCCCAAATTTCCATCAACCATGTCTACAAAATTACTTTTTTTCTACCCCTCCTCACTCCAAAACAGAATTTGAGGCAGAGAGTCACTAGTTCATTGCAGTGTCATTGACCACAGCACAGCCATTTTGGTGACAGTGAAAATTAATTTTTACAGCTAAAGTTATAAAACTTCAGGAAGCACTTGAATAACATGGCTACATGTCAAAGAAAGAGAGGTATCTATGAATGAAATCTGTTTCAATACATGGATAGAAGCACTAACTTTTTATTACCATAATTGAAAAATTATGGCTTAGGGAATGATTCTTGTCAAGTAATAACAAATTCATCCACCTGCTTGAAAGAAGCTCCTCTTCCTACAAGGAAAAAGGATATTCTCCTAGCTTAGTCATTGGTTTTTCAAATCCTGTTTAGATAGTTTAAAAATAAAAATCAGTTAAAAAAATAAGTCCAGATAAAGTTTGAAATATTTAAATTAGTTTGGATTTCATTATGTTGTTGTTGTTATGTGCCATGGAGTCATTATACTTTTAAAAAATCAACTAAGACTTTAAGCTAGTTTTCTTGTTTATGTTAAGACATGAATTTTTCTTGCTCATACAGAAAATATTTATTGAGTTCCCACTGAATGTTAGGTACCATTCTGAACACCGGGGACACAGAGGTATATGGGGCAAGGTGGTCTTTGTAGAATGTATGTTCTAGCGGGTGGTAAGTGGAATCGGGAATGAGGAGTTGAGAGGCAGTTTCTGATCCCATGCTTAGATGTTTTTTCCATGTCTCATCTACCATATTTTCCCACTGTGCTTATTTATTTATATATTTAAACTCTGCTCTGCTTCGTAAAGATTACATCCTTGGGAACTCTACGAGTCAGTTCTACTCTGTCCTATAGGGGCACTGTGCGTGAGAATCAACTTAATGACAGAGGGCTTGGTTTCGTTTTTGGTTTTGTTCTAAAGAGGATTAAGAACACTTTACAAAAATACAAAAAGCAACAAATTACGGCATATGGAAACTACAACAAGAAAAATAAACCAAAGCCAAAAGTGAAGTTAGTAAATAAAGGTATTCCAGAAGATCCTGAATATATCCTAGGAAGAAAAGAAAAGGAAAGAAAGATTTGCCATTGAGTTGATTTTGACTCATAATGACTCCATGTGTCTCAGAGTAGAACTGTGCTCCAAAGGGCTTTCAAAGGCTGATTTTTCAAAAGTAGATTGTCAAACTTTTCTTCTAAAGCACCTCTGGGTGAAGTTTGAACCTGCAACCCTTCAATTAACAGTGAAGTGTGTTAATCATTTGCACAACATAAATTTGGTTCTGAGATTCCTAGCAGCCAGTGCAAAAACAGAAAATATGATCAACTACATAATTCACAGTGTCTTGGAGATTAAAGATGAAACAATACAAAAAAACGGAAGTGCATTGTGCATAAGAATCACCATGACTCTGCTGTTGAGATCAGAAAGAATTCTCTCCAGGTCCTCAGAAACAAGACAGCTGATTGTGTGGTAAACAATATCTACCCCAATAATGTGTGTAAATGCACCATTGTGTTGCAAAGGGCCCACACTGTAAGGCTTTTCAGATAAACTCCAAGACCACATACCGAACCAAAAACCAAACCTGTTGAATTGATTTTGACTCATGATGACTTCATGGGTTACAAAGTAAAACTGCACTGCACAGGAGTTTCAAGGCTGTGTGACCTTTCAGAATGCACATGTAATCTCTTTCTCCAAGAAAAAATAGAACCAAGTAGTAAGTGTTTTCTTTTAGCCAGTTAGGTAATGAACTAATTCAAGCTGGGCATGTGCTTTCATACTAGTCAAACCAGTGACTATAAGCCTTTTTTTGGAAGACAGGTATCCTCTTTTAAGATGTGTTGTAACCACTCAGCTTAAATGATTTCTGTGCATCTAACTCATCTTTATCGGTGTCAAAGTAGCATGCTTCATATCAATCATTTTGCATCTTTTGGAATAGCATGTGACTCACAAGCCTGAAATCAACTCCTCTATAGAGAAAAGAAAGATGAATTTAATGTCGTGAAATTACATATGTGAAAACAGGATGCACTATTGTATAGGGAAAAAATGGAGGGTCCACCATGATAAGCCTATGTGGTAATTATGTTCAGATATTTTCTAGCCCCTTCTATTTTACTTGTACAGTATTCTATCTTTCTTCCACTGAAACAAATGCTGGTTTTAGAAAGTTTTTATTTGGACCCCTCAGGCTTCCACACACTCTAATGTGTAAAGATTATGTCACTGTATGTAACATCCTAGACTTACAACCAAGGGATGTGCCTCATGGTGAGTGGGGTGACAGGGACTGTGAAGTTAGCACCTGCCTTGAGTACTTGTTAGAATTGTCTAGGGAGCTTTTAAAAACACTGATGCCCATGTCATACCCTGATCTGGAAGATTCATAGGATGGCGGTTCAGGTGCCATAATGTTAAGGCATTATGTTTATTTATTTTTAAAAATTCTGTATGGAGGTATGTAGAAATTTCATTTCAGGACAGTAACAGGAGTATTACAAATACTGCTTTTAAAAAGTGTTGTTGTTATTCTAGACAAGGATGCCCGCTATCACCACTTCTATTCAACATTGTACTGGAAGTCCTAGCCAGGGCCATAAGGCAAGAAAGGGAAATCAAAGG
>NW_006921588.1:22345415-22366720 GCF_000298275.1 Orycteropus afer afer | reverse complement strand
TGTGTGTGTGTGTATGTGTGTGTGTGCGTGTGCATATACTATAAAATACTTCTGGCTTTTAAAAAAATCTTTTTAGCTTTTCCTCTATCAGTATATGACCTGGGCCCACATTATTTAATAATTCAATGTTTTGTTTTGTTTTGTTTGCCAGAGCAAAATATTCAATCAGGATATGATACCTGAGTGGCTAAGCGAACTCTTTTACACTCCTAACCCCTGTTCTTTACCTGTGCCCTTATCTTAGTGAACATAGGCTGTGTGAGCCAATGAAAAAAGCACTGGGCCTAGAAGGAAGGAGCTCTGGTGGTGCAGTGGTTAAGGCATTTGGCTGTTAACAAAAATATCGGTGGCTTGAACCCATCACCTGCTCCATGGAAGAAAGATGAGGCAGTCTTTTTCTGTAAAGATTTACAGCCTTGGAAACACAATGGGAGTTGCCATGAGTCAGAATTGACTGGACAGCAGTGAGTTTGGTTGGGACTAGAAGTGCTGGGAGATTGGGGTTCAGCCCCACCTCTGCTTCCTACTGGTTACCCAACTTCTGGCAAATTGGAGCAAGCAACCTTCCAAAGACTCCTCATCTAGTAAAAAGATTATAGATTCATACTGTCCCTTCCTATGGAGTTGTGGGGATTCAATGAGATGCTATATGTGAGAGTGCTTTGTAAACTGCAAAACATTATTTAAATTTGAAAGGACATTTTGTTGAAGCATTTCAAAAACAAAACAAAACACACACACACAATCTTCATAAGTGTAAGAAGAACCTGGCTGTATTTTGGGTTTCAGATTTCTTAGAATATATTTTGCACAGGTTGATTTAAATAGACTAATACAGAGAGAAACATCTTAGGTAGGTAAAAAGAGCCCATCACCCTGGGAAAACCACAAGCCTTAGAGTCCAACGTTTCTGGTAGGTTTTAGCCTCATCTCTACCCCAATGTGAGGGTAGACTGGCTACTCAACCCTCTAAGCTTGTAAAACCAGGGTTAATAATCCCCAACCTGAAGAATACTTGTGATGATTAGTAATAAATGACATGTAAGGGCACTTGGCACCCAGCAGGTGCTCGATAAATGAGAGCTTGTACTATTTTATGGAGAAAGAAAACAATAAACTTGCATAGAACTATATAAATCCTGTCCATAATATTAGTCACTGAACATGGAGACTTGGAATAAGGAGGTTTAATCTTGGAACCCATCCAGGGTGGATTAGTAGTAATTCCTAGAGTGTAGAAAGCTACCTCCAAGAGCCTACCTCAATGATCCTTGGTTACTACAGGACATATTACCTTCATTCCCATTTCACAGGTGAGAAAACCAAGCCTTTACATTGGTTAGCAGTAAAGTCAGAAGGGGACTGGAACCAAGGTCCTCTGATCACTGAGGTTCCTGTGCTTGTGATTTCACCACTGCCCCCTGATTTTCTAAGAGTAGTTTCCTAAGACAAACACTCCCAAAGCACAGAATCCTAGGAAACTCTAGCACAGCAGGTAAGCACAGAGGACAGCTACCTGTCAACGTTTGGAAGTAACTTGTAACTGGCAAAGAACATCTAGAGAAATCTTAAGTAAGGCATATCCCTCCCTCAACTGTTAGGAGAAATCAGGCTTTGAAAGTCAATTTTTAAGGCCAATCCACAAAGCAGGAAAGTCCCACAAGAAGGATGGTTGCTGTGTCCTCTCTCAGGTCTTTCAGAGCCCTTAGCCCAAATATTACCCAAATTTGGTCCATATTAAGGGTTCTAAAACATCAAATCTCATCCTAGACAAGGCCTAAAAGATCTCTGAAGTCCAAGAAGTCTACTGGTTTGAATCAGCCGAGGTTTGGGGAAGTAGGGGGAAGGGATGAGAAAAGACAGAAAAAATATTAGTTGGCCTCGTTCATGAGAGTTTAAATTAAATGTCACTGTATAGGGCCTCTTTCAGTTTGTTGCAACATGGACTTCCATTCCCATGTTTGGTTTTCTGGACCCAGAACCAGTTTAAGAATTAAGCACACAGATCATAGATATACTACCAAACACACATAGCTCATACTACCAAAGATCTGTGTAGAGAATCATTTAGGCCCAAGACTTGAAAATTAAGTCACAAATATAACCACTGACATACCTAGAACTATCAGAAATCAGCTCTATTTCCTCATCTCCTACATACTAAAAGCTGCAGCTCTCCTTTGGGAAAACTACTGCTGGTATGTCCCCCAAAAGTTCATAATAAATTTAAACAATAAAAGAGGAATTATAAATTATAACTGATTTACTAAATAACAAAGAATAATATATATACAACAGGAGAGTTTTTTAAGCACAGATATTCAGTGGGAATCTGAACTAACTGTTTGAACTTCTCAAAAGGACACCGAAAATTTTATGGCAATTCAATGTCATGATTTCACAATTGCCCTAGATCTTTTCTCAACATCTCTTCCCACCCTTCAACTGTCTCCTTTAGGAAGCAGGGAGCAGGGAAGCAGGGAGGCCATCATGACTAATCTTAATCTTTGAAGTGAATAAGAGGAGGGTGGTACACATAGACCCCAAAATTTATTTGTTCCAGACTTCTTAAACAAATACTGACTTGAAATAAACTTATGATTTTTCTCAGGAAACTGACACAATTATTGGATCAGAGCCAAGAATATGACTTCTCCAAAAGCTGCAATTATCACTGAAATTATCTCAAGAAATATGAAGTCCTCGAGAGTTGCATTATCTCCCTAGTTGTAGGCATGTAAACCATGAATTTCTGATATTCTCTGAATCTCTGTATAGAGATCTGTAGAGATCTCTGTAGATCTCTGAATCTCTCTAACAATATGCATTTCATCATTCTACTGAGACTCCTATAGCTTACAGGTCCCTTCAATGATGAAGAAACAGCCTGTCATTGACCTTGTCAGGGCTGATCTTGTTCCTTCTCCTGGTGCAGCTTACAGAGAACTGGAATAGATGGACTGGGTGGTCAAGGAATAATGTACTATATGCATGTGTGGTGGTGGGGGAGCTCAGGAGAGGAACAGGCTGAGACCTGAGGGATAGAAAACAGGATTTTCTCAAATGCTGAGGATATGGAAGAGGGAGACAGCAGCTTTTGCTTCATCTCATGATAGCTTATCCACAAAAATCATTGTGGACATTTGGCCTTTCTCAGGGTACACATGTTTTGCATGTGGTAAGAGCATGAATTTTGAGAGATTAAAGGTTGTAGCAGTATATTGACAGAGAACTTCCAGAAATGCAAGCTGGATTCAGAAGAGGATGTGGAACGAGGAATATAATTGCTGATGTTAGATAGATCTTGGCTAAAAGCAAAGAATACCAGAAAGATATTTACTTGTGTTTTATTGACTATTCAAAAGCATTCTATTGTGTGGATCATAACAAATTACGGATAACATTGAGAAGAAAGTGAATTCCAGAACACTTAATTGTACTCATGAGGAACCTGTACATAGATCAGGAGGCTGTCGTTTGAACAGAACAAGGGGACACTCCATCGTATAAAATCAAGAAGGGAGTGCACCAGGGTTGTATCCTTTCACCATACTTCTTCAATCTGTACACTGAGCAAATAATTCAAGAAACTGTACTATATGAAGAAGAACATGGCATCATGACACAACTTCGTTTGCTGAAAGTGAGGATGATTGGAGCACTTACTAATGAAGGTTGAAGAACACAGTCTGCAGTATGGATTACACCTCAATATAAAGAAAACAAAAATCCTCACAACTGGACCAATAAGCAGCATTATGATAAATGGAGAAAAGATTGAAGTTGTCAAAGACTCTATATTACTTTGTTCTACAATCAACACTGGAAGTAGCAGTCAAGATAGCGGGCAATGTATTGCACTGGGGAAATCTGCTGCAAAAGACCTCTTTAAAGTGCTGAAGAGCAAAGATGTTTCCTTGAGGACTAAGGTGCATCTAACCCAAGCCATGATATTTTCAATCGCCTCTTATGTACATGAGAACTGGACAATGAATAAGGAAGACTGAGGAAGAGTCAATGCTTTTGAACTGTGGTGCTGGCAAAGGATGCTGAATGTACCATGGACTGCTAAACGAACTAACTAATCTGTCCTAGAAGATGTGCACTCAGAATGCTCCTTGGAAGTGAGAATGGCCAGACTTTGTCTCATCTACTTTGGTCATATTGTCAGAGGGCACCATTTCTTGGAGAAGGATATCATGCTTGGTAAAGTGGAGGGTCAACAAAAGAAGGGAAGGTCCTCAACAAGATGGATTGACCCAGTGCCTACAACGATGGGGTCAGGTATAGCAAGTATCATGGAGCTGGCACAGGACCAGGCCAAGCCCTATGTTCTGCTGCACATAGGGTCACTATGAGTCAGAGACAACTCAACGACACCCAACAACAACGAAGGGTAGGATGTTATGGATTGAATTGTGTCCCCTAAAAGGTACATGTTGCAATCCTAACCCTTGTACCTGTGGATGTGACAGTATTTGGAAATAGGGTTTTTACTTTTTTATGTTAATGAGGTTATGTCAGAATGGTGTGGGTTCTAAACCTAACCATGTCTGAGTTATAAAAAAGAGCAGAATAGACACAGGGACATACACACAGGGAAAGATAGGTGACCTACGAACAGAGTCAACAACAGAGGGATACCAAGGATCACAGGCAGATAGCAGAAATGAGGAGAAAGGCCCAGAAAAAATAAACACAGCCAAGACCCTAATTTGGATTTTAGCCTCCAGAACTGTAAGAAAATAAATTTCTATTCCTTAAAACACCTAGTTGTAGGTGTTATAGCAGCACCACATACTGTACCTAAGATAATGTAAGAACCATACAGATGAGAAAGAAGAAATCCCCAAAGTCAGAAGGCATTTGACGTTTTTTTTTTTTTTTTCTTCAAACCTCAGTCTTCCTTCCCTGGGATCACCTCTTTGAGGGGTGGATGTGAACATCCTATACCTCAAACCCCTGCTCTACTCTCTGCTTTTCCTTAACTCTGCTCTGCATCACCTCATTAGGAAAACAGCTTACAACTCAGCAGCACATTGCTGGGTTTCTCTTATTTATTTGGCTCCGAACCAGGGATGGCTCTCTAAACCCCTTTCAATATAAAAATAAAATGATATTTTCCATAAGGCCACAAACAAAAGGCATTCGATCTGGCTCAGCTATTCCCATGCGTTCTCTCCAGAAGTCAGGCGTAAGGAAAGTTGTATTTCCCAACATGGACACAGCACACACCTTTATTACTGAAAGAGGAGGTTTTTATTTGCACTGCATTATACCCATAAATTCTATCCACTCAGCAAGTCAAATTATTGCTGGCCTCCAAAATACATTAAGTTTGGGTTTAAATCAGTCACTTTTGAAGATATACTGCAGTCCACTTCCTAGCCATATTTGTAATATATTCCCCCAGCAAATGTTCTTTAAAATGCATTGTTTGTGTAGTTGTCTTACTTCAGTCAGTCATGTGAAGATATAAGGAATATAAGCTTTAATTTGCAGTTTCTTTTTGTGTGTGAATGTTCATGATCGCTACCAACAGAGCAAACAACTCACGAAATGCTCCTGTGCTAGGAAGCGAAAAAGCTCTGAGTCTGAATCTAATGAGAATTAGTGATATAACAGTCAACAGCAATGGGAAAATATAGGGTCCTGAGCAGGTTATGTTAGAATTTGGTGACAGCATACAGTAGTAAGGGGAAAGCCAAGGAATGATTCAGGATGCTTAATGGTCTGCCATGGAGTTAGATCCAACTCATAGTGACCCCTTCTTTGGTTTCTGAGGCAATATCTCTACTGAAGTAGATTGCCCAGTCTTCCTTCCAAGGAGTGGCTGGTGGGTTTGAATGGCCAGCCTTTTGGTTTGCAGTCAAATGCCTTAGGCACTACGCTACCAGAGCTCCTAAATGGTATATAGCAAGATTAAGGTATGTTTAATGGAGATACTCAAAATTTCTTTCTCTTACATAGACTTTCAATTTTACAAAAGTATTACACATTTGCACACCTCATCAATTGTCATTCAAATAATTTCAACACTATGAACTGATTCAGAGACTTAATGCAGAAGCCAGGTCAATTATCATTTTAAGTAGCTGAGAGAGGGAGATACAGAGAAACAGAACTAGATTTCCATCATTCCCTTGGGAAAGAAGACCTATTTGCATACTGCAATCAGTACGATGGGGAGGAGATGTGAGTGGTAAATGGAGGGATGTACCTGGTGGCCCGTACCAGATGCTCAGCTTCTCTCTGAGCTGGGTAAGCACACTTGAGCTGGTCAAGCCTGTGAGAATCAGGACATTCACACAGTTTGTCACCTGTCTCTGTTGTTTATGTCTACTATATTTCAAAAAGACAATGCTATTTAATGCTAAAAGCTACTAACACTCCACCAAGAAAGAAGGCACCACAGGCTTCTGCACAGTCAAGGAACCATCTTTAAAACATTATTATATGAACTCCTCTTTCTATTTCTCAGAAATCAAGCACAGTTTTTTTTTTCCTTTTCAAGGCTATTTATAAACACTGTCCTACCTATATACACAAGCCTACTCCAATACACATCTGGTGAATCTTAAGATATGAATTTCCTGTAAGTCACATGCCAGGACCAATTGATAACTCAATATTCCAAAATCTCTGATAATTGAAAATTTCTTCATAGATTTTGGGACTGACACATTTAATCTTAGGATATAACAGTATTAACTGCAACTACCATTTTGGTATTGGTATGTAAAGAACCTTGCTAAGCATTTATTATCTTCTTTATACTTCTACCAACCTTATGAGAGGTATTATTCCCATTTTGCTCCTGAGGAAATCAAAGATCAGAGAGGTTAAATAGTTGGCCAGAGATTACAGAGCCAGTGAGTACTAGAGCTGGAATTTAACCCAGAGTTTTACTCCAGAGCTTCTTTATTCATTATTTAATATGTCTATCACCATGATTGTTGTATACTGAGAACGAAGGATTTGCTGAAGCCAGTTTGTGTCAATTTGCAAGATCTGATAATTAAATATTCAGGAAGTTTGTGAATTGGTTGTCAACATGTAGGTAACTTAAAATTGGCCATAGTAGAAGAATTTACACAGAAATTGGCAAATAGTAAATGCTACAAATCAGGGCCTTTTTTTTTTGAGAAAGAGAAAATCAATTTTTAAACATTTACTAGCAAATCACTGCCAAGAAAAAAAAATTCCAAATATTGGTGACTTATTTGGTCTTTTCTTCCTCTCCATATTTTATTTCTCTCCAAAACAGATAATGTGAAAGCTAGAAATAAAGCAGAACAAATATGTGTCCCTAAAGAATGGTACGAGCGTTCAGTTTAGGTGTGGACTGCCTTACACAGTTTCAACTCCAGTGCCCGGTCTGGCTTGGTTCCACCCTTTCTCTTCAACCACTCACTCCACTTGCACTGCCTGTGGACTAAAAGTGATTGGCAAACCAAATGAGATTTTGGTACAGTAGTTCTGAGGAAAAATTCTATAAGTCAAATTCAGTTCTTATGAGTCAAAACTATTAACCTCAGTGGCCATGTAAGACACAACTATTTGTCTCTATTTTCCAGAACAAAGGGGGAAAGAAGGAAATCAAAGACTCAAAAAAGAAACTAGTCTATAGAAACTAAAAGTCTATGCAAAGCACAGCCTCATCTATCCTGAGAACAGAAGCACAAGATGGTGCCCAGCTACCACTAAAGACCATTCTAATCAGGGTCACAGTAGACAGATGGTGATAGAAGAGGAGAAAAGTGGACTAGTGCACAGATTCTTAAAAAAGTCCAGAATTGAATTCTGGGAAGATGGTGGCATTAACACACCATCATTCCAACCCTCCCCCACAAAGATGACAAGAAATACAAGGAATGGTGCTCAGCTTAAGGGACTCTGAATGGAGGAGCAGAGGAAAAGAGCAATGAACTGCAAATAGGAAATCAACAAGCCACATACAGTAGAAAAATCACTTCTCCCACTGTTTCTACCCCTTCTCCAGCCACAGGCCACTGGCTGCTGTCAGGTGGGGTAATGGTCCCAGGAAAAGAGCCTGCTTTCCTAACTACCACAACCCTTGCCTGTATAAGGAGACAGGACCCCAAACTTCTGCCCTAAAACCAACAAGGCAGACTTCCCCAGAGGTCCATTTGGAATGTACCAGCATGTCCCCCACCTGGACGCTGTCGACTGTAAGTCTACTGCAAGTTGCTCCAGAAGGCCTGTTCAGTGGAGCTTGCTCCGACAGCAAACATTCTATTGGCCTCCTGGAGCACCTCATAGCTTAGGCCTCTGAAGCCATGGGATAGACCTATGGGGAGTCAGTTCAAGTCTGTCTGTTCCCTCCTTTCAATTGGTGCTGAGGATTGATGTTTGAGGCTTCTGTGTGCTACATCCACAGTGAAACACTGTCTGATATATTGCTGGAAAACTTTATGAATAGCAATGAAACATTGACATAGTGCCAGTAGATGAGCCCCTTGGGTTGGAAGGCACTCAAAATACAATTGGGGAAGAGCTGTCTCCTCAAAGTAGATTCAACCTTAATGATAGGGATGGAGTAAAGCTTTCAGCACTTTCATTTGCTGATGTGGATAATTGAAAATGAGAAACAACAGCTATAAACATCCATTAATAATCAGAACATGGAATGGGTGAAATATGAATCTAGGAAAATTGGAGTTTGTCAAAAATGAAATGGAATACATAAAGATCAACATCCTAGGCATTAGTGTGCTGAGATTTACTGGTATTGGCCATTTTGGATCTGGCAATAATTTTTTTTTAACTGTTCCAGGAAAGACAAATTGAAGAGGAATGATATTGTATTCATTGTCAAAAATAATATTTTGATATCTCTCCTGAAGTACAGGGATGTCTGATAGGACAGTTAATGCTACTATGCTACTATGATTCAAAGTTATGCACCAACCACTAAGGATGGAGAACTTGAAGATTTCTACCAACTTCTGCAGTCTGAAATTGACCAAATATGCAATCAAGATTTATTGATAATTACTGGTGATTGGAATGCCAAAGTTGGAAACAAAAAAGAAACATCAATAGTTGGAAAATATGGCTTTGGTGATAGGGATGATTCCAGAGATCACATGAAAGAATTTTGCAAAAACAATGACTTTTTTCAAAATAAATTTTTCCAATAAATAAACAGTGACTATACATGTGGATCTCACGAGATGGAATTCACAGGAATCTAATTGCCTAGAACTGTGGAAAGAAGCAATGGAGAAGATAAATATCATTGGGCAGAACAAGGCCAGGAGCTGACTGTGGAATAGACCATCAAGTGCTCAAATACAAGTTCAACTTGAAGCTGAAGAAAATTAAAGCAAGTCCAGGCTCTTTTCCTAGGGTCACTACCCAGTGGCCTGTGTGACTGGAGAAGGGGTAGAAACAGTGGGAAAAGTGATTTTCCTCCTGCATATGACTTGTTGATTTCCTGCTTGTAGTTCACTGTTCCTTTCCGTTGCTTCCCCATTCAGTGAGCCAAAATACGACCTTGATTATATCCCACCTGAGTTTAGAGGTCATCGGAAGAATAGATTTGATACGATGAACACCAAAGACCGAAGACTAGACATGCTGTGGGATGACATTCAGAACATCATACATGAAGAAAACAAAAGTTAATTAGAAAGACAGGAAAAGAAGAAAAGACCAAAATAGATGTTGGAAGAGACACTGAAACTTGCTGTTGAATGGAGAGTAGCTAAAGTGAAAGGAAGAAATGATGAAGAAAAAGAGCTGAACTGATTATTCCAAATGGCAGCCTGAGAAGACAAGGTGAAGTATTATAATGAAATGTGACCTGGGATTAAAAAGCCAAAAGGGAAGAACATGGTCAGCATTTCTCAAGCTGAAAGAACTGAAGACAAATTCATGCTTTGAGTTGCAATATTAAAGGATTCTTGGTGTAGTGCCTAAGGCATTTTACTGCTAATCAGAAGGTTGGTGGTTCAAACCCACCAGGCACTCCTCAGAAGGAAGGTTGGGCAATCTACTTACATAGTGATACTGCCTCGGAAACCCAAGGAGGGGTTGCTATGAGTCAGATCTGACTCCATGGCAGTGAGTTGTTTTTTTGGGTTTTATTGGCAAATTAATGAATGATGAAGGAAGTATCAAAAGAAGATGGAAGGAATGCACAGAGTCACTGTACCAAAAAGACATTCAATCTTTTCAGCAGGTAGCATATGATCAAGAACCAATGATACTGAGGGAAGAAACCCACGATGCACAATGGAATTGGTGAAAAACAAGGCTCCAGGAATTGACGGAACACCCACTGAGGTGTTTCAACACATGGTCAATGGACTAGGGGCACTCACTTGTTTCTGCCAAGAAATTTGGAAGACAGCTACCTGGCCAACTGAAAAGATCCATATTTATAATATCACATGCAAGTAAAATTTTGCTAAAGATAATTCAAAAATGATTGCAGCAGTATATTGAAAGGAAACTGCCAGAAATTCAATCCAGACTCAGAGGAGGGTGCAGAAAAAGGGATATCACTGATGATATCAGATGGATCTTGGCTGAAAGCAAAGAATACCAGAAAGACATTTACCTGTGTTTTATTGATGATGCAAAGGCATTCAACTGTGTGGATCATAACAAATTATACATAACATTGTGAAGAATGGGAATTCCAGAACAATTGTAATCATGACAAACTTATACATAGACCAAAGGCAGTCATTCAAACAGAAAAAGGGGATACTGAATGGTTTAAAACCAGGAAAGGTATGCTGCAGGGTTGTATCCTTTCACCATATTTGTTCAATCTGTATGCTGAGCAAATAATGTTCAGGAGTCTTGACCGGAGGCTTCACTCATAGCCAACAATCTACTAGGAGAAAGCTGATAGTAGCAAGGAACACATACATGGGGATCTGATCAAAACATAACACTCCCTTCTTGACCTGGTAATTGTTAGAAACTGCTACAGAATACTTCCACAGTGACGTCTGCTCCCATAGTCAGCACACTACTGGTGTCCCTGTGCACCTCATAGCTCAGGCCTCTACCATTAGGATAGACTTCCCTGGGGATCAGTTTGAGTCTGTCTCCTCTCCCTTACAGTTGGCACTGAGGACTGCTACTGAGGCTGCTGTGTGCAGTGAAGTTGGATTCAACTCATAGCCACCCCTCTTTGGGTTTCCAAGGTGCTATCACTACGGAAGTAGATTGCCCAACCTTCCTTCCGAGGAGTGGCTGGTGGGTATGAACCTCCAGCCTTCTGGTTAGCAGTCACCTTAGGCACTACGCCACCAGAGCTCCCCTGCTGTGTGCTAGGAAGCTGGTATCTTCAATGGAGGCTACACCCACAGCCAATAACAACAAAGCGCACTTCCCTGGGGGTCTACTTGGAGTATGAATACTCCTCCCTCAACCAGTATCTGTCAGCTGCTGGACTGATAAGAAATCCTACAGAAGTGCCCCTACTGTGGAGTTTCCCTACTGTTGAGTCAGGAGGTGGGTCACCTAAGTGGAGACTGCTCCCTCAGTCACCATAGGGTCACTGGAGCTCTGAAACCAACAAGACAGATCTCTTAGAGGTCTTTCTGGATAGTGGCATCCTCTCCTTCTCCTGAAATGGAGGAAAGTCTGCCTGTGCTTCCCCTGAATAGCAGCTCAGATATACGCGGCCCCCACAGAGCAGGGAAGGAAAACTCAAGCAAACCCAGAGGGCGACATAAAGCCTCAAAGAGGTGTCACTAGATGTGAGCTTTCTGACAGAAAACAAGATTGCAGAAATAGAGACAGAAAGGGAGTAATAACCTGAGAGAGGGGACTGTGCCCCCTAGTGTACAGATCGATTGGTACATGATCCTCACCTGAGTGGTGGTGCCTGCTAGTGGACAGACAGACCACAGCATGTTCACTAATGTGTTTGGCAGATACTGAAAGTTGGAAAACAAGATCTGGAACTATTGAATCTCTATTAAACCAGGAAAGGAGAAGGAGCTATCACAGAAAAGAAGAGGAAATCTTAAGTAAAGGCCAAAGTCTCTGCCCACATAAGAATTCTTGCAGAAGGAGATCCTACATAAAGTGGGAGAACAGTGTGGAACAAAATTCAAAATCATAAAAAAAAAAAAAAAAAGACCAGGTTTACTGGTCTGATAGAGCCTGGTGAGACCCCCGAGACTATGGTCCCTAGCTCCCCCTGAGATCTGAAACTGAACTCACTCCTGTGGCTTCCAGCCAAACAATAGACAGGCTTATAAGGTGAAGAGTTACATCAGGTAGATACACTCCTTAGAGTGATCAATCATAGAACAGAAGGATAGTGTTTGCACAGAGAGATAGCTGGGGGGTGGGGGAGGAGGCAAGAATGCATAGGAAACAAAGACACAAGGAAGAGGTAACTATAGGAGGAAATTGGAAGTTATATTTTGGGAAATTGCAGTCATTGTCAGGAAATAAAATGTCTATGGATTGTTGTATGGAAAATGAATTTGCTTTGTAAACTTTCATCCAAATCACAATAAAAATTTTTTTAAAAAAGAATTTCTTGCAGAAAGTAGTGCAGGCAAAACCATCAAATACTGGAGAAAACTGAGAAAGCTAACACCCTTGAAAATTCCAATGCCCCAACCAAAAAATCACAAGACAAACAGAGAAAGAATGGTCCACGCGAATGAACATGACAAAGGGAGTGAAAACACATGTAGGCATAACCAAATAATGAAAAAAGTGGAATATAATACAACATTAAACACGATTAAAGAATGAAAGGAAAACACAGACAAAGAGCTGAAAGAGATAAAGAAAGCAATGCAGGAAAATGAGGGTCTGAAAAAAGAAATATTACAACTGAAAGGCACAATAACTGAAACAGAACAGAGGACATATGAACAGATTTAATCAGAAAGAAGAAGAAACAGTGAATTGGAGGTTAAGATAGTAAAAATTACAGACACGGAGAACAATAAGAACGGAGGTTCAAGAAGGCTTGGCACAGCTTGATGGAATTATGGAACAGCAAGAGACTTAATATACACATCATGGGAGGAGATGAGAGAGAGAAGGGGACAGAAAGAATATTTGAAGAAATAATGAGAGAAAAATTCCCCAATCTAATGAAAGACATGAATCTATAAATCCAAGAACCTCAAATAACAGGAAAAGCCCAAAGAGATCTATAGCAAGACACATCATAGTTAGGCTTGCAAAAATTGAAGTAAAGGCAGAATGGTGGCCAAGATGGTGGTCTAGGCAGATAAACTATCCAGACCTTCTACTACAAAGACCTGAGAAACAAAGCAAAATGGATACAGATGACAATCCTGGAACCCAGAGCTTCAAAGGAAATGATGAAAAGCAGATCAAATACTGATTAGAGGAAGCAGCTGAACAAAAGCAGCAAACAAGGAGGCAAACAGAATAGTGAATTGTCAAGGGCCCAGCACAGTACAGCTATTTTGCATTATTGCTGGTACTGTTCTGATTGAGGTAGGAACCAGGTAACTGGCTCTGTGTTCTCAGGAATGCACTGGCACCACATCAGTGATAGGCAACCGGAAAGGTGTGATCTTCTCCCCATGCCTACCCTGCACAATCTCCTGGTGATGGGGGGAAATCCTGATGTAGATTCCATCATATTTTAAAGAGATGGAGAAACTAATCACCTACACTATATGGAAAGGAAATAAGCAAAGCACTACTAAAGAAGAATAAAGTAGGAAGCCTCACACTACCCAATCTCAAACTTACTATACATCCACAGTAGTCAAAACAGCCTGGTATTAGTACAAGGACAGACACATCGACCAGTGGAACAAAATTGAGAACCGGAAATAAATCCATCCAATCCATCCACTTATGGATAGTGGAGGATCCCTGGTAGAACAGTAATTAAAATGCTTGGTTGCTAACCAAAAGGTCAGTGGTTCAAAGTCAACAGTAGTGGAGTGGGTTTCACTAGCTGTCAGGTGGGTGTATGTGCCCCATCATCAGAAGATTGTGCAGGATAGACATGGGAAACACAGAGAGGAAGTGGGAAGAGTGCTGTTACATTGTGGGCATTGTAATGAATATGATTGTGGAAATGTACAAATAAAAATGTGTATGAGTTGTTGTAGCATAGTGCCTAAGGCATTTGACTGCTAACCAGAAGGCTGCTGATTCAAACCGACCAGCCACTCCTCAGATGGAAGGTTGGGCAATCTACTTCCATAGTGATACCACCTTGGAAACCCAAGGAGGGGTCGCTACAAGTCGGGTCGACTCCACAGCAAATAACAACAAACAACAACATGAGTTGTTGAATGCAAAACCAATTTGCTGTTTAAACTTTTAACCAAATCACAATAAAGTTTTTTTTTTGTTTTTTTTTTTTAAAGATAGAAAGCTTGTGAAACAGAAGCAAACAGTTATGTACAAAGGATCTCCAAAAAGAGTAAGCGTTGATTTTTCCTCAGAAACACTGGAGGCCAGAAATGGAATGATATATTTAAGTACTGAGAGAGTAAAACTGTCAACCAAGAATACTATGCTTCAAGAGTGAGGGTGAAATTAAATATTCCTAAACAAAGAGAGAGAGTTCATATGCATCAGACTGGCCCTACATAAAGTACTAAATGGAGTTTTATAAATGGAAGGGAAAAGACAGTACAAAGTAATTCAAAGCTATAGATAAAATAAATATCCCTACAGGGAAATGCATGGACAAGAATAAGGACTAATAACAAAGTACTGATGCTTGATAATTCTAAAAGTTTTATCCTTCATATTTTTACATAACAAATATATAAAGATCAATATACAATTGTTACAGGACATATGAAATATAAAGCTATAATTAGTGACAACAACAAAAGGAGGGAGAGGGAATGGTAAAAATACACAGAATTTCTTATATGTTACTGAAGTTATGTTGGTACCCACTTATCTGAGCCAAAAAAAAAAACAAAGTTACTACTGTCAAGTTGGATCCGACTCATAGTTACCCCTCCTTGGATTTCCAAGGCAGTATCTATATGGAAGTAGATTACCCTATCTTCCTTCCGAGGAGTGGCTGGTGGGTTTGAACTTCCAGCCTTCTGGCTAGCAATCAAATGCCTTAGGCAAATGTTATAAATATAAGATCTTAAATGTAATATTTAAGGTAACCACTAAGAAAAGATATGCTTTTAAAAAAATACACAAAAGGAAAAAAGAAGAGTATGAAAAAGACGCCCTATAATAAATCAACAAAACACAAAACAAGTAGTACTAATGAACAAAGAAAAAGAAGGCTTAATGCACAGACACACAAAAAACCACAAATAACTATTTAACAGAAGACACTTCTTATCAGTAATTACAGTGAGTGTAAATGGACTAAATGCTCCAATCAAAAGGCAGAGATCGACAGAGTGGATAAAAATATAATATGATCCAAGTACATGCCGTTTACAAGAGACACAAATATGTTGAAAGTGATAGGATGGAAAAAAATATTAATCAAAAGAGATTATATATATGCTGAGGGGGCAATATTAATATCAGACAAAGTAGATTTAAAGACAAAATCTGTCAGAGGAGACAAAGATGGACATTATATAAAGGCGATAAGGTGGATAAAAGAGTCAAGTAATTAAAAAGATTTAATAATCAAAATATATATATACACCCAACACTGGGCACTTAAATATATAAAGCAAACACTGATAGAACTGACGGGAGAAATAGAACTACAATAATAGTTGGAGACTTCAGTACACTACTTTCAATAACAAACACATGTAATTGGACAGAACATCTAGAAAGAAGCAAAACACTGCTAAAGAAGAACAAAGAAAGCACATAGAACACTACACCTAGAAATAGCACAAGTACATTCTACTCCAGTGCATATGGATCATTGTCCAGGATAGACCACATTTTAGGTCACAAAGCAAATCTTGATAAATTTAAAAAGATTGAAATCATGTAGTGTTTTCTCGAAGCACGATGGAATGAAGTTAGACATTGATAATAGAATATAACCTGGAAAATACATAAACATATGAAAATTAAACAACACAATATTAAACTACCAATGGGACAAGGAAGAAATCACAAATTTTTTACAGTCAAATGACAATGAAAGCACAAAATACCAAAATTTATGAGATGCAGTGAAGGCAGTATTCAGAGGGAAACTTATAGCAATAAATGCCTACATAATAAAAGAAGAAGGATCTCAGATTAGTAGCCCAACTTGACAACTCCAGGAACTAGAAGGAGAAGAGCAAACTAAGCCTAAACCTACCAGAAGAAAGAAAATACAGGCTGTCCCTGGGTTACAAACATCAGACTTACAGACAACTCTTACTTGTCCTTCAGTGTCCTGAACCAATCCCTACTCGCAACAACTTCATCACAATCACCTTCACTTACTGCATGTACAGGTTTTAAATCATTGAAAAGTCTCTGAGCCTTTTCTTGCTCTAAAATAAAGCTAAATAAGAACCATATACACCTGTTCTGACTTAACTACAAATTCTTTTTTTTTTTTCACTTTTATTGTGGTGAAAACATACACAACAAGACATTTGCCAATGTAACAACTTCCACATTTACAGCTCAGAGACATTGATGATGTACCTACAAATTCTTAAAGACACAGTAAGAAAAGATCTTGTTTGTACTCCAGGGACTGCCTGTAACAGATCACAGCATAAATAAATAAAATTGAAAACAGAAAAACAAAAAAGAGAATAATTAAAACCAGAAGTTTGTTCTTTGAAAAGATCGATAAAATTGACAAATATTTAACTCGGCTGACAAAGAGAAGATGTGAATAACCAAAATAAAAAACAAAAGAGTGGTCATTACTACTGACAATAGAGACATAAAAAATATTATAAACAGTTGTATGGCAACAAACTGGATAGCCTAGAAGAAATAGACAAATTCTTAGAAGCACACAACCTACCCAAACTGACTCAAAAAAAAAAAAAAAGTCCTGGACCAGATGTCTGCACTAGGGAATTCTAACAACCATCTAGAGAAGAACTGACACCTACATTGTTTAAACAAAAAACAGAAAAGGAAGGAATATTTCCAAATTCTTTCTGTGAAGTAAACATAACCCTAATACCAAAACCAGGTAAAGATACCACAAGAAAAGAAGATTACAGCCAAAATTGCTTATGAATATAGATGCTGAAATCTTCAACAAAATACTAGTGAGCAGAATCCAATAGCATATTAAAAGAGTTATACACCATGACCAAGTGAGATTTATCCCAGGAATACAGGGATGGTTCAACATAAGAAAATCAATGAACATAATACATCACATCAATAGAACCAAGGAAAAGAACCACACAATCACTTTTATAGATGCAGAAAAAATATTTGCTAAAGTCCAACACATTCTTGAAAAATACTCTAAAGAAAATTATAATAGAAGGGAAATTCTTCAATGTGATTCAGGCTATATATGAAAAGATAACAGTCAACATTATACTTAATGAAGAAAAAAATGAGAGATTTCCCCTTGAAGTCAGAAACAAGACAAGGTTGCCTGCTCTCACCACTTCTAGTCATTATTATACTACAAGCCTTAGCCAGCGCAATAACAAAAAGAAATAAAAAGTATCCAGATTAGAAAAGAAGTAAAATTATCTCTATTCGCAGATGCTATGATCTTGTACCACCACTTGTGTGTCAGTTAGTTGTCCTTTGATGGTTTTTCTGTTACTGTGAGGCTGGAGGCTATGCCACTGGTATTTCAAATACCAGCAAAGTCACCTATGGTATACAGGTTTCAGGGGAGTTTCCAGAGTAAGAGACTCAGAAGAAGGAAGAGGCCATACACTTCTCAAAGAATTTGGCAGTGAAAACCTTATGAATAGCAGTGAAACACTGTCTGATAGATTACTGGAAAACATTAGGTAAAGCCCTGAAACATTGTCCTATTTATTGCCAGAAGATGAGCCCCTCAAGTTGGAGGGTAGTCAAAATACAACCAAGGAAGAGGTGCCTTCTCAAAGTGGAGTTAACCTTAGTGATGACAATGGAGTAAACCTTTTGGGATCTCCATTTGCTGGTGTGGCATGAATCAAAATGGGAAGAAACAGCTGCAAACATCCATTAATAATTATTGTTGCTATGTGCTGTCGAGTCGGACCCTACTCACAGTGACCCCTTCTTGGGTTTCCAAGGTGGTATCATTGCAGAAATAGATTGCCCAGCCTTCCTTCCATGGAGTGGCTGGTGGGTTTGAACCATCAGCCTTCTGGTTATCAGTGAAGTGCCTTAGGCACTATGCTACAAGAACATGGAAAGTACAAAGTAATAATGTAGGATAATTGGAAGTTGTCAAAGATGAAATGGAACACATAAAGATCAATATCCTAGGCATTTGTGAGCTGAAATGGACTGGTTTCGGTCCTTTTGAACCAGACAAACATATGATCTATGCCAAGAATGACAAATTGCAAAGGAATGGTATGGCATTCGTCATCACAAAAAATGTTTCAAGATCTATCCTGAAGTACAATGCAATGAATGATAGGATAATATCCATATGCCTACAAAACCAGTTAATACTACTATTATTCAAACTTACGTACCAACCACCAAAGCCAAAGATGAGGAAACTGAAGATTTTTACCAACTTCTGCAGTCTGAAATTGACCAAACATGGAACCAAGATGTATTGATTATTACTGATGTATTGATTATGACCTTGATTATATCCCACTCGAATTTAGAGACCATCTGAAGAATAGATTTTATGCTCTGAACACCAGTGACCGAAAACCAGATGAATTGAAGGATGACATCAAGATCATGATCCATAAAGAAACCAAAAGGTCATTTAAAAAGATAGGAAAGGAAGAAATGATCAAAATGGATGTCAGAAGAGACTCTGAAACTTGCCCTTGAATGGAAAGGAGTTAAAGAAAATGGAAGAAATGACAAGATAAAAGAGCTGAAGAGCTGAACAGAAAATTTCAAAGAGCAGTTCAAGAAGATAAAGTCAATTATTGTAATGAAATGTGCAAAGACCTGGAGTTAGAAAACCAAAAGGGAAGAACACACTTGGCATTTCTCAAGCTGAAAGAGCTGAAAAAAAAAAAAAATTAAGCTTTGAAATGCAATATTGAAAGATTCTATGGGCAAAATATTGAATGATGCAGGAAACATCAAAGGAAGATGGAAGGAATACACAGAGTCACTGTACCAAAAAGAATTGATTGATGTTCACCCTTTTCAGAAGGTGGCATATAATCAAGAACCAATAGTATTGAAGGAAGAAGTCAAAGCTGCACTGAAGGAATTGGCAAGAAAAAACAAGACTCCAGGAATTGACAAATTACCTATTGAAAGGTTTCAACAAACAGATGGCACGCTGGAGGCACTTACTCATTTATGTCAAGAAAATTGGAAGACAATTACCTGGTCAACTGACCGAAAGAGATCCGTATTTGTACCCAAAGCAGAAAAAGGTAATCCAACAGAATGTGGAAATTAGTGAACAATATCATTAATATCACATGCAAGTAAAGTCTTGCTGAAGATAATTCAAAAACAGTTGCAACAGTATATTGACAGAGAACTTCCAAAAATGCAAGCTGGATTCAGAAGAGGGTATGGAGTGAGGTATATCATTGCTGATGTCAGATGGATCTTGGCTGAAAGCAAGAATATAAGAAAGATGTTTGTTGTTGTTGTTATGTGCTGTCGAGTCGCCTCTGATTCATAGCAACCCCTCCTTGGGTTTCTGAGGCAGGAGCTCTGGTAGTGTAGTGCCTAAGGCACTTGACTGCTAACCAGAAGGCTGACGGTTCAAACCCATCAGTCACTCCTCAGAAGGAAGGTTGGGCAATCTACTTCCATAGGGATATTGCCTCAGAAACCCAAAGAGGGGTTGCTATGAGTCGGGTCCCACTCGGTGGCAAATAACAACACAACAACATAACATCACTAAGGAAGTAGATTGCCTAATCTTCCTTGCAAAAGCTTTTAACTCTGTGGATCATAACAAATTATGGCTAACATTGAGAAGAATAGGAAATCCAGAACACTTAATTGTGCTCATGAGGAACATGTACATAGACCAGGAAGCTGTTGTTAAACAGAACAAGGGAATACTGTATGGTTTAAAATCAAGAAGGGAGTGTGTCAGGGTTGTATCCTTTCACCATGCTTGTGCAATGCATATGTTGAGTGAATAATCTGAGAAGCTGGACTATGTGAGGAATGCAGCATTATGACTGGAGGAAGACTCATTAACAACCTGCAATATGCAGATGACACAACCTTGCTTGCTGAAAGTGAAGATAACTTGAAGTACTTACTGATGAAGATTAAAGACTATACTCTGCAATATGGATTACAACTTAGCACAAAGAAAATGAAAATCCTCACAACTGGACCAACAAACACATTATGATAAATGGAGAAAAAATTGAAGTTGTCAAAGATTTCATATTACTTGTTTCTACCATCAATATCAGTGGAAGCAGCAGTCCAGAAATCAGAAAACATATTGCACTGCACAAATTTGCTGCAAAAGACCTCTTTAAAGTGGTGAAGAGCAAAGATGTCTTTTTGAGGACTAAGGGGCACCTAACCCAAGCCATGGTGTTTTCAATTGCCTTATATGCATGTGAAAGCTGGACAATGAATAAAGAAGCATTGATGATTTTGAGTTGTGGTGTGGCAAAGAATACTGAAAGTACCATGGACTACCAGAAGAACTAACAGATTTGTCCTGGAAGATGTGCAGCCAGAATGCTCCTGGGAAATGAGAATGGCCAGACTTCGTCTCACATACTTTGGTCATGTTGTCAGAAGGGACCATTTCCTGGAGAAGGATATCATGCTTGGTGAAGTGGAGGGTCAGCAAAGAAGGGGAATGCCTCAACGAGATGGATTGACACAGTGGGTGCAATGACACCCTCAGGTATAGCAAGGCTTATGAGGCTGGCACAAGACCAAGCAGTGTTTCATCCTGTTGTGCATCAGGTTGCTATGAGTCGGCACTGACTCAATGGCACCTAACAACAACAGCAACATGGTCCTGTATATAAAAAATCCCAAAGACTCCACAAGAAAACTTCTAGAACTTTCACCCAAATCACAATTGAAAAAAAAAAAAGAAAGAAAGAAAGAAAGCTTCTAGAGCAACAGAGGAATTTAACAAAGTTACAGGGAATGTACAAAAATCAAAAAATAAAAATCATTTATATTTCGATATATTAGCAGTGAGAAATCCGAATGGAAAATTAAGGTAACTATTCCACTTACAAAAGCATCTAAGGGAACAAAATGTTGTTGTCGTTGTTGTTGTTGTTGTT
>NW_006921588.1:22343043-22344715 GCF_000298275.1 Orycteropus afer afer | reverse complement strand
GGATCCAACTCAATGGCAGTGAGTAGGTAACTCTTCATTGTTTCCAACTTTTGCATTTCAAATGCTGGTGATAATCAACACATCTTGATTCCATGTTTGGTCAATTTCAGACTGCAGAAGTTGGTAGAAATCTTCAATTTCCTCATCTTTGGCTTTGGTGGTTGGTGTGTAAATTTGAATGATAGTAGTATTAACTGGTCTTCCTTGGAAGTGTATGGATACTATCCTATCACTGACAGCATTGTACTTCAGGAAAGATCTTGAAACAGTCTTTGTGATGATGAATGTCACACAATTCCTTTTCAATTTGTCATTCCCAGCATAATAGATCATATGGTAGTCTGATTCAAAATGGCCAAAATCAGTCCATTTCAGCTCACTGATACTTAGGATATTGGTCTTGATGTGTTCCATTTCATTTTTGACAATTTTCAATTCTCTAACATTCATACTCTGTACATTCCATGTTCCAATTATTAATGATGTTGGCAGCTCTTTCTACTCATTTTGAGTCATGCTACATCAGCCAATGGAGATCCCAAAAGCTTCACTCTATCCATATCATTAAGGTTGTCTCTACACTGAGGAGTCAGCTCTTCCCCAGCCATATTTTGAGTGCCTTCTGACCTGATGGGCTCATATTTCTGCACCACACTGGACAGTGTTTCAGGGCTGTTCATAAAGTTTTCCATTAATATATCAGACAGTGTTTCACTACTATTCATAAGGTTTTCACTGGTCAGTTGTTTGAGAAGTGGATGGCCTCTTCATTCTTCTAAGTCTGTCTTAGCCCAGAAGCTCTGCTGAAACCTGTCCACCATGGCTAACCCTTCTGGTATTTTGTGACATTGGTGGCATAGCCTCCAGCCTCACAGCAACAAGCCACCCCAGGACAACAAACTGACAGACAAGTTCATCTCCTTTAGTTGTTCCTAACTGTTCTGTGCCCTCCTACCTCAAGCCCTGCCTTAAAATAGAGTAGCTCCCAAGCAAAAGCAGCCCTGAGCCCAGCAAGAATAAAATACCTAGGCATAAATCTAACTAGGGATGTGAAGGACTTATACAATGAAAACTTTAAAACACTGCTTGTTGTTGTTGTTGTTTGCCGTTGAGTCAGACCCAACTCATAGAGATCCCTCCTTGGGTTTCTGAGGTAGTATCACTACCGAAGTAGGTTGCCCCACCTTCCTTTCGAGAAGTGGCTGGTGGGTTTGAACTGCCAGCCTTCTGGTTAGCAGTCAAATGCCTTAGGCACTATGCTACCAGAGCTCCTTAAAACAGTGCTAGAAGACTTAAATAAATGGAAAGATGTTCTATGTTCATGGATTAGAAGACTTAACATTGTTAAGATGTCAATACTACCCAATGATTCAACTCAAGCCTGATCAAAATTCCAACAGCCTTCTTTAAAGAAACAGAAAAAAACAATCTTCAACTTTATATGGATCAGCAAGAGGCCCTGAATAGCAAAAACAATATTTTTGGGGGATTAACATTTCCTGATTTTAAAACATACTAGGAGATCTGGTGGCATAGTGCCTAAGGCATTTGACTGCAAATCAGAAGTCTGGTGGTTCAAAACCACCAGCCACTCCTCAGAAGGAAGATTGGGCACTATACTTCCATAGAGATACCACATCAGAAACCCAAGGAGGGGTCACTATGAGTTGAA
>NW_006921588.1:22337306-22342558 GCF_000298275.1 Orycteropus afer afer | reverse complement strand
GCATGAAAATGAAAACTTTTGCTCATCAAAAACTTGACCAAAAAAATAATAAAAAGACAAGCTACCAACTAGGCTAATATTTTTGGATACCATATATTCAGCAAAAATCTAATAACCAAAATATGTATAAAACTTTGACAATTTAACAGTAAAAAGATAAATAACCCAACCAAAAAATAGGCAAAGGACTTGGAAAGACATTTCACCAGAGGACATTGAAATAGGCACTAAACACATGAAAAGATGCTCAACATCATTAGCTATCAGAGAGATGCAAATTAAAACCACAATGAGATATTTCCTTTCCACTAGAATAGCTGAGATTTAAAAGAAAGAAAGAAAGAAAGAAAAACAGAAAATAACAAATGTTGGTGAGGACATGGGGAAATTGGAACTTTAGTGGGAACAGTCCACCACTCATCTGTCAATTTGTCACACTGTGGTGGCTTGCATGTTGCTGTAAGACTGAAGACTATGCCACTGATATATCAAATAGCAGGGTCACCTATGGTGAAGAGTTTCAGCAGAGCTTCCAGACTAAGACAGACTTGGAAGAAGGAAGGGGCCATCCACTTCTCAAAGAATTGGCCAGTGAAAACCTTATGAATTGGCAATGAAACACTGTCTGATATATTAATGGAAAACTTTATGAATAGCCCCTCTGGTCAAAAGGCACTCAAATGCGACTGGGGAAGAGCTACCTCTTTAGAGTAGAGCCAACCTTAATGATGTGGATGGATGAAATCTTTTGGAACCTCCATTTGCTGATGTGGCATGACTCAAAATAAGAAGAAACAGCTGCAAATATCCATTAATAATTGGAACATGATGTACGAAGCATGAATCCAGGAAAACTGGAAGTTCAAAAATGAAATGGAACTCATAAAGATTGATATCCTAGGCATTAGTGAGTTGAAATGCACTGGTTTGGGCCATTTTGAATCAGAAAACCATATGATCTATTGTGCCAGGAATGTCAGATTGAAAGGGAATGTCATAGCATTCATCATCACAAAGAATGTTTCCAGATCTATCCTGAAATACAATGCTGTCAGTGATAGGATAACATCTATACACCTACAAGAAGACCAGTTAATACTACCATTATTCAAATTTACACACCAACCATCAAAGCCAAAGATGAGGAAATTGAAGATTTCTACCAACTTCTTCGGGAGCTCTGGTACCATAGTGCCTGAGGCACTTGACTGCTAACCAGAAGGCTGGTGGTTCAAACCCACCAGCCACTCCTAGGAAGGAAGATGGGGCAATCTACTTCCATAGTGATACTGCCTTGGAAACCCAAGGAAGGGTCACTATGAGTCTGGTCCAACTCAACGGCACATAACAACAACAACAACCAACTTATGTAGTCTGAAATTGACCAAACATGCAATCAAGATGTGTTGATTATCACTGGTATTTGGAATGCAAAAGCTGGAAACAAAGAAGAATCAACAGTAGTTGGAAAATATGGTGTAGATGATAAAAATAACACTGGAGATGACATGATAAAATTTTGCAAGACCAATGACTTATTCATTGCAAATACCTTTTTTCAACAACACAAATTGCAGCTATACCTGTGGACTTCACCAGATGGAGTACACAGGAGTCAGATCGACTACATCTGTGGAAAGAGGTGATGGAGAAGCTCACTATCTTCAGCCAAAACAAAGCCAGGAGATGACTGTGGAATAGACCATCAACTTCTCATATGCAAGTTCAAGTTGAAGCTGAAGACAATTGAAACAAGTCCACAAGAGCCATAATATGGCCTTGATTATATACCTACTAAATTTACAGACCATCTAAAGAATAGATGTGATGCATTGAATACCAATGACTGAAAACCAGAGGAATTATGGGATGACATGAAGAACATCATCCATGAAGAAAGCAAGAGCTCTTTAAAAAGATAGGAAAGGAAGAAAAGACCAAAATGGATGTCAGAAGGGACTCTGTAACTTGCCCTTGAACAGAGGATAGCTAAAGCAAATAGAAGAAATGACAAGATAAAAGAGCTGAACAGAAGATTTCAAAGGGCAGGTCAAGAAGACTAAGTCAATTACTATAATGATATGTGCAAAGACCTGGAGTTAGAAAACCAAAAGGGAAGAACATACTTGACATTTCTCAAGCTGAAAGAACTGGAGAAAAAATTTAAGCCTTGAGTTGCAATATTCAAAGATTCTATGGACAATAAAGTAAATGATGCAGAAAAGATCCAAAGAAGGAAGGAATACACAGAGTCACTACCAAAAAGGACTGGTCGATGTTCATCCATTTCAGGAGGTGGCATATGATCAAGAACCAACAGTACTGAAAGAAGAAGTTGAAGCTGCATTGAAGGAATTGGCAAAGAATAAGGCCATTATTTCATTAACATGCAAGTAAAATCTTACTGAAGATAATTTAAAAATGGTTGCAGCAGTATAATGACAGAGAACTTCCAGAAATGCAGGCTGAATTCAGAAGAGGACATGTAATGAGGGACAACATTGTTGACGTCAGATGGATCTTGACTGAAAGCAAAAAATATCAGATATTTTCTTGTGTTTTATTGACTATGCAAAAGCACTCAATTGTGTGGATCGTAACAAATTAAGGCTAACATTGAGAAGAATTGGAAATCCAGAACACTTGATTATACTCATGAGGCACCTGTACATAGATCAGGAGGCTGTCTTTTGAACAGAACAAAGGGATACTGCATGGTTTAAAATCAGGAAGGGAATGTGCCGGGGTTGTATCCTCCCACCATATTTATACAAGCTGTATGCTAAACAAATAATCTGAGAAGCTGGATTATATGAAAAACTCAGCCTCAGGATTGGAGGAAGACTCATTAACAACCTGTGATATGCAGACGACACAATTTTGCTTAGTGAAAAATGACTTGAAGTACTTACTGGTGAATATTAAAGACTAAAGTCTACAGTATGGATTATATCTCAACATAAAGAAAATGAAAATCCTTATAACTGGGCCAATAAGTAGCATCACAATAAGTGGAGAAAAGATTGAAGTTGTCAAAGATTTCAAATTACTTGGTTCCACAATCACCACCAATGGAAGCAGCAGTCAAGACATCACACAACATACTGCACTGGGCAAATCTGCTGCAAATGACCTCTCGAAAATGCTGAAGAGCAAAGATGTCTCTTTGAGGACTACTGTGTGCCTAACCCAAGCCATAGTATTTTCAATCACCTCATATGCATGTGAGAGCTGGAGAATCCATAACAAAGACCTAAGAAGAGTTGATCCTTTCTAGTTGTGGTGTTGGTAAAAAGTATTAAAAGAACCATGGAATACTAAAAGTACCATGAACTGCTAAAAGAATGAGTAAATTTGTCCTGGAAGAAGTGCAGCTGGAATGCTCCTTGGAAGTGAGAATGGCGAGATTTCATCTCATCTACTTTGGTCATGTTGTCAGAAGGGATCATTCCTTGGAGAAGGATATCATTCTTGGTAAAGTGGAGGGTCAACGGAAAAGAGGAAGGCCCTCATCAAGATGGATTGATACAGTGGCTGCAATGATGGGCTCAAGTATAGCAGGGATTGTGAGGCTGACACAAGACCGGGCAGTGTTTTGTTCCTTTGTACATAGGGTCACTATGAGTTGGAGCCTACTCAACAGCACCTAACAACAAGAAGAACAAGTGGGAACAGTGTGGCAACTTCTCAAAAACTAAATATAGAACTGCCATATGACCCAGCAATTCCATTCCTAGGTTTATACCCAAAAGAATTGAAAGCAGAGATTCAAAGAGATACTTGTATTACAATAGTCATTACAGCACTATTCACAATAGCCAAAAGGTGGAAACAACCTAAATGCCCAGCAAAAGAAAAATGGATAAACAAAATGTGACACATATATCCAGTGAATGCTATTTAGCCAGTCGGAGAAGTGAAGTATGCTATAGTATGGGTGGAGCTGAAGGAAATAAGTTAATCACAAAAGGAAAAGTATTATATTACCTTACTTATGTAAAAGGAGCTCTAGTGGCACAGCGCTTAAGGCATTTGACCACTAACCAGAAGGCTGGCAGTTGAAGAAGCAATATGTACAGAGATGAATGTTTATTAGTGGTTACCAGGGATGGGAGGGAGAGGGAAAACAGGGGTTAATGGTGATGGAAAAATGTCAGTGATTAATGGCAGGGCTGCACAGCTGATGATCATAATTACTGTCAGTAAGTTGTACACCTGTAAAAAGTTGAATTAGCAAAAGTTGTAGGATAGATATATTTACAACAATGACAAAAAAGAAAAAAAGAGTAACTGCTTAGGCTGCTTATATAGAATGAAACACCTCATGGGATTTGATTCTTTGGTTTGGAGGTTTAGGGTCATGGTTTCATGGGATATCCCACGTAATTGACCTAATAACACATTTAGTACTTCTGTTCTACCTCCTAGTTTGTTGTGTAGTTTGCTGGGATCTTAAAAGCTTGCAAGCAGCCATTCAAGGCACAGCAATTTGTCTCTATTTCCTAGAGCAACAGAGGCAAAAGGAGAGTCGGGAGTAGAGGAAGATATGGAATGTGTCACTAATTGCTGCCATAAACAACTGCTTCCTTTACCACGAGACAAGAACTGGATGGTTTAGCTCCCACTACTGAATATTTTGATCAAATAGTCCATAGAAGAATTCTGATCAAAAGGGGGGAAATACAGAAAAGATTTTTAAATTCTTATCATCTCCTTACTTTCTGGAGTCATTAAGGTTGAACGAACCCCTGAAACTATTGCCCTGAGATAATCTTTAAACCTTAAACCAAAAATATCCCCTGAATTCTTTTTAAAACCAAATAATACTTCAGTTTAACTAGTTAAAAAAAAAAAAAAAAAAGTCTGTCTTAAACATTGTGCTCTTTTAGGAACAGATAGGAACCTTAGAGGGCAGTGCACTTATATATGATGGAGAAACAACTCAAAAAAAGAAGGGTTGCACAACTCAAAGAATGTAATCAATGTCACTAAATTATACATGTAGAAACTGTTGAATTGCTATATTTTTTGCTGTATATATTCTCAACAATAAAAACAAAATAAATAAAATTTAGGAAAAAAACAAAACCTTAGGGAGGATAGTTATACTCTGACAGTACAGTGGACTCCAGAAGTCAGAATTGACTTGATGGCAGTCTATATCTATATCATCTATATCTATATCTATATAATGCAATGCAACCATTGCCATGGAGTCAGATTCAACTCATAGCAACCCCTCCTTGGGTTTC
>NW_006921588.1:22327120-22336966 GCF_000298275.1 Orycteropus afer afer | reverse complement strand
ATATATATATACACACATATATATTTAATCAAGTAATCTTACTTTAAAAATCCATCCTAAAGCAACTATCAGATATATAGTCAGATGGTTCAAAGATATTTATCAGTTATTTATGGAAGCAAAAATTCTAAAACAACCTAAATGATCTAACAATAAAGAAATGGTTTTGAAAAATATATCCATTTTAGACTACTATGTAGCCATAAAATCATGAGTTTAAATAATTTTTAAAGACAGGGAAAAAAAAAAAAAGGTCCTGACTTACCGGACTGTTGAGACTAGAGGACTCCCTGAGAATATCTCCCTGAGATACTCTTTAAATGTGAAACCAAAATTAGCCCTTATGGTCACCTTTTAGCTAAATAACAGATTGGCTCATAAAATAAAGAATATTACCTAGGAGTAATGAGCTCCTTTAAAAAATCATCTACCGGACATCAAGTGGTCAAAAACTAAAGCAGGAAGGGGGCAAGGAAACTAGAGTACATACTGAAAATAGTACAACCAGAGCAGAATGAGAATGGTGACATGTGGTACAACCAGAACAGAATGAATGAGAATGGTGGCGTGTGGTAGAAAATTTAACCAGTGTCCCTGAACATTTTGTGTAGAAATTTTTAAATAGGAAATTATTTGCCATGTAAACTTTACCTTAAACACAATAAAATATTATTAACAACAACAGTAAAAAGAGTTCCTGAAGGGGGAAAAAAAAAAAACAAATTGAACTAACACTAATAATATCAGCCTTTGGCACTGACTAGCTCTTTCTCTACTCTTTTACTTTCTGTCAGGTGAATATAATATGAACTCAAAAGAAAGTGTATTCTGAACACACAGGGCATCCCTTTATATCTATAACTGATCTCTACTGGGGAAAGTCATGCTCAATATTTTTTATTATTATACAATTAACATTTATTGAGTGTTAATAGTAAGCTTATACATTACACAGAGACCATTACTGTACCTGGTTTCATGGCAGATTGTAGGAACAGCATGTTTTTGATATCTTCGATGGCACCAAGCTCCCTATAATTACCCAGTGAAGTCAGTTGCTCCTAATTTCCTGAACATCTGTGCATCAAATTCATTAAATGGCTAATGAATCCAGACATATAAGGTTCATAAAAATATTTATATCTGACATTAACAAAATGGCACTCCTGCTTTGTTCCTCTACGTGACCGACCCCCTTAAGACAATTAAGTTTTTGTCACTGGCTGGAATCTGATAAGGGAAGGTAAGTGACTAAAACAGGCACCTTCACATTTCTTCCAAGGCAAGGAGGGATAGAGAAGCCAAGGTTCAAAGTAGTCAATGAATATAGGCTGAAGAACAGGGGAATAGGACCAGGAATGCAGGCAAAGTTGAAAGATATCCATATTCCACAAAGCCATTTGCATTAAAACCTCAGTAAACATGGATTAGAGGTTCACTGAGGGTACAGTGTTGTGTAGGGTGTGATCTGTGAGTCAGCACATGGTCCCCAGCGCTTTCACTATCCCCATCCAGTCAGGCCAGGGGGTCCCTAGGCCATGTCCATGCTTATGGAAATTAGTAATCAGTGCTGGTTCAGTGGTGGAATTCTCCCCGTCCATGCAGGAGACCCAGGTTTGATTCATGGTCAATGCACCTCATGGACAGCACCACTCATCTGTCAGTAGGGGCTTGCATGTTACTATGGTGCTGAACAAGTTTCACTGGAACTTACAGATTAAAACCTACAATGAAGAAAGGCCTGGCAATCTACTTCCAAAAATCAGCAGTGAAAACCCTATGGATGGCAATGGGTCTCATTCTGTTGTGCATGGAGTTGCCAGGAGTTGGGGCTTCCCTGAAGGCATCTAATTATAGCAACAACAACATAATATCTTAACAGAAAGACAAGACCCTGTAAAGGGCTTTTTCAACCACCAGTCCACAGATAAGTTCAGAGGAAGACATCTGAATTCCATTTGCTTGGTGTTGCTAATCAAATGTATGTCCATCCTCATTTGCTGTTTATTCCATTAAGCACTGAACTCTCAAAATGTGCTCTTTAGTTATCTTTTCATATCAAATAATGAAATGGTGAAAGTAACAAACTTTCATACAGAAAGGGAAAGCACTTATAAGCAGGAGTGATGAGATTCAGAAAGTCCCAGTTGGCAGTGTTCACAGCTTTGTGACTTGCTTACAGTTCCACCAGCTGGAAGGACCTCCCAGATCCCCTTCATCAAAACTTCCCAGTGCAGCTCAAACCCCACCAGCACTTTCCGTTCCTCATAATTCCTCAGCCCAGAGTAATAGCCTCACCCTTCTCTACACTCTTCTAGTTATTTATTTCCCAATGCAATTCATTGGGTACTGCTCTATAGCACTGCTTTTCTGTTATCAAAGTAATACTCAAACATATTATCATTGTTTTTTGCAATTGCACCATTTATTTCCCTGATTTGACTACAAACTCTTTAAGAATAATTTTTGTGTCATTCTACCTGGAATGTCCCCACAAACCTAGTTTAGTTGCCCATAGTCCAACCCATACCTCAGTTTCTTCATCTGTAGAATGGGGAAAATGATAACTTGTTAACAACTCGTACCCATCAATTTGATCCCATCTCTAGCAACCCAATAGGGCACAGTAGAACTGCCTCATAGGGTTCCCACGGCTGTAATCTTTATTGGAATACACTGCCATATCTCTCCAGCATAATGGCTAGTGGGTTAAAACTGCCAACCTATTGGTTAGCAGCTGAACACTTAAACATTGTCTCACCAAGAATCCTGGGGAAAATGATATCAAACTCCAAACTCACTGCCATCGAGTTGATATTGACTCATAGCAGCCCCCATTGGGTTGCCAAGGCTATAAATCTTTATGGAAGTTTATTGCCCCATCTTCCTTCCACAGAACAGCTAGTGGGTTTGAATCACCAACCTTCTGGTCAGCAACCAAAATGCCTTACTCATTAGGCCACCAGAGCTGCTTGGGGCATAAAGATGTTGTTGTGTTGTTGTTAAGTGTCGTCAAGTCATTTCCGACCCATAGCGACCCCATGCACAGCAGAAAGAAACACTGCCTGATCCCGCGCCAGCCCCACAATCCCTGCTATACTTGAGCCCATCATCGCAGCCACCATATTAATCCATCTCCTTGAAGGCCTCCCCCTCTTTCGTCGACCTTCCACCCTACCAAGCATGACATCCTTCTCCAGGGAATGGTCCCTTCTTACAATATGATCGAAATAGGTGAGACGAAGTCTGGCCATTCTTGCTTCCAAGGAGCATTCTGGCTGCACTTCCTCCAGGACAGATCTGTTAGTTCTTTTAGCAGTCCACGATACTTTCAGCATTCTTCGCCAGCACCACAACTCAAAAGCATCAACTCTTCTTCGGTCTTCCTTATTCATTGTCCAGCTCTCACATGCATACCAGGAGATTAGAAATATCATGGCTTGTGTCAGGTGCACCTTAGTCCTCAAGGAGATATCCTTGCTCCTCAGCACTTGAAACAGTTCCTTCGCAGTTGACTTTCCCAATGCTACACGTCGTCTAATGTCCTGACTGCTGCTTCCGTTGGCATCGATTGTAGAACCAAGCAACTTGAATTCCTTGACAACCTCAATCTTTTCTCCATTTATTGTGATGCTGCTCATTGGTCCAGTTGTGAGGATTTTTGTTTTCTTTATGTTGAGATGTAATCCGTACTGCAGACTGTATTCTTCAACCTTCATCAGTAGGTGCCTTAAGTCATCCTCACTTTCAGCAAGCAAAGTTGTATCGTCTGCATATCTCAGGTTGTTAATGATTCTTCCTCCAATCCTGATACCATGTTTTTCTTCATATCCAGCTTCTCGGATTATTTGCTCAGCATATAGATTGAATAAATGTGGAGAAAGAATACAACCCTGATGCACTCCCTTCTTAATTTTAAACCATGTAGTGTCCCCTTGTTCTGTTCGAACAACAGCCTCCTGGTCAAGGTACAGATTCCTCATGAGTACAGTCAAGTGCTCGGGAATTCCCATTCTTCTCAATGTCATCCATAATTTGTCATGATCCACACAATCAAATGCCTTTGCATAGTCAATAAAACACAAGTAAACATCTTTCTGGTATTCCCTTCCTTAAGCCAAGATCCATCTGACAACAGCTATGATATCCCTTGTTCCACGTCCTCTTCTGAATCCGGCTTAAACCTCTGGAAGTTCTCTATCAATATACTGCTGCAAACGTTTCTGAATTATCTTCAGTAAGATCTTACTTGCATGTGATATTAATGATTTATTTATCTTTATTGGGCATAAAGATAGTACCTATTTTCTAGAGTAATTGTGAGGAGACAATAAGATCTTGGGGAAGAAATTATGCCGAATTCAACAAATGTTAGATAGCATATATTATGACTAATATTTATAAGGGCAGAGGACAGAGGACAATAATAGAAGTTAGAAAACCGGAATCTGCTGCCACCTCTACCAATTAGTAGCTCTGGGACTATTAGAAAGCCAGTTAAAGTGTCTGAGGCTCAAATTCTTCAATTATAAATCAGAAAAGCAACTGTCACTGCCAACTTTGTATTGCTGTGAAGATCAAATCAAATAAAGAATACTTTCAAGCTACTATACTAAGGGATTTCCAAGGTGACGTAGTGCCTAAGGCATTTGACTGCTAACCAGAAGGCTGATGGTTCAAACTCACCAGCCACTCCTCAGAAGGAAGATTGGGCAATCTATTACCATAGTGATATCACCCCAGAAACACTAGATGGCAGTTAGTTTGTTTTTAGGAGCTCTGGTAGTGTAGTGCCCAAGGCACTTGACTGCTAACCAGAAGGCTGGCAGTTCAAACCCACTTGTCACTCCTTGGAAGGAAAGTTGGCCAATCTACTTCCATAGCAATACTGCCTCAGAAACCCAAGGAGGGGTCACTATGAGTCAGGTCAGACTCTACGGCACATAACAGCAACAACTATACTAAGAAGCCCTGGTGGCATGCTGGTTAAGCACTTGGCTGCTAATCTGAAGGTGGGTGGTTCAAACTCACCCACTGCTCCACGGGAGTGAGATGTGGCATTCTGCTTCTATACAAATATACAGCCTTGGAAACCCTAGGGGGCAGTTCGACTCTGTCCTCCAAAACAAACCAAACTCACTGCCATCAAGTCATTTCCAACTCATAGCAATCCCTCCTTGGGTTTCTAAAGCAGTGTCTCTACGGAAGTAGATTGCCCAATCTTCTGTCCCAGGAGTGGGTGATAGGTTTGAATCACCAGCCTTCTGGTTAGCAGTCAAATGCCTTAGGCACTATGCTATCAGAGCTCCTTATAGGGTGATTGTTGTTGTTGTTGTTATGTGCCGTCGAGTCGGACCCGACTCATAGCGACCCCTCCTTGGGTTTCCGAGGCAGTATCATTATGGAAGTAGATTGCCCCATCTTCCTTCCGAGGAGTGGCTGGTGGGTTTGAACTATGGAAGTAGGTTAGGTTTTATACAAGTGTAGCATGTATTGGTGCTAAGCAAATTAATTGATTTGATAATTATGTCTTCTTCATTTTATCACACAATTTCTATTTTTTCCCCTCTGTGGCTGAAAGGGCTTGGATAGGGAAAGTGGGGTCCTCTGGATCTTCTGAATTTCCAACAACCAGTTCTTGTCAGTGAAAAAGAGGAAGACCGTCAATCAGATGGACTGACACTACAGCTACAACAACAGGCTCAAGCATAGCAACCATTGTGAGTACAACACAGGACCCAGAGTGTTTCATTCTGTCTTACATAAGGTCACTATGAGTAAGAACCAACTTGATGGCACCTAAAAACAACCATAGTTCATATTCAGGTGATTCAAACATCTTGGCTTCCGCCTGTCCTATGCCAGGTTTCTCAGTGGTTACTGTAAAGTACATTTCTGTAACACCAAAGCAACCAAATTAAAATACAAATGTTTGCCAGCCAATTTGTGTTTTTTTTTTTTTTTTGTAAAACATAGTTTTAAATCATCAATCAATCCCAGCATGACAAGGAGGAGGGAATCACAGAGCTAGAAAGCCCCTGGCCCCACAGGGATTTCCCAGTGTCTCTCTTGGGGACAGTAACTTCCTCTAGTTTGGGCAAGAGGGAGGCTCCCCACAAGGCCAGAATAGGGTTCTTCATCCATGTCTTTCATGGCCATCAGCTTTCATGAAAAGCTAAATATATCATAAATTTAATTCTATACATTGACTCCCTGAATTTTTATGGTCTAAACTCACCCCTCTATATGAAATCCACAGATATGATCATTCCTACCTTTCAATCTCAAATTATCAAGTGGAATTCCAGAGTTATATTAACATGACACCAAATATTCGTTCATTCACCAAATAATGATTTAACTTGTCTACGAACAAGGCACTGGGACACACGAAAAAATGAGTGACACATCTAACTATTTGGTATTATTTAGACAACTTATCTTAATATCTAGGAGCTCTGCTGGTGTGGATAAGGCACTTGACTGTAACCAGAAGGTCAGCAGTTCAAAACCACCAACTGCTCCATGGAAGGAAAACTGGGCAATCTACTTCTGTAAAGATTTGTTGTTGTTGTTGTTGTTATGTGCCATCGAGTTGGCCCTGACTCATAGCGACCCTTCCTTGGGTTTCTGAGGCAGTATCAGTATGGAAGTAGATTGCCCAACCTTCCTTCCTAGGAGTGGCTGATGGGTTTGAACTGCTAGGCTTCTGGTTAGCAGTCAAGTGCCTTTAGGCAGTATGCTACCAGAGCTCCTTCTGTAAAGATTTACAGCCTCAGAAACCCCATAAGGGTCCCTATGAGTCAGAAACGACTCCATGGTAGTGTATCAGTGTGACCTTACTATCTATGGAGATGTGTATTTTTGCTGTTCTGTATACAGGGTTACAATGTTTCCATTAATAGTGTACAATTTTTAAAAAAAGAAAATGCATTATTCAAGTAATAGCTCATGCTTAAAATACTTAGAATTTAGAGTTTTACCCTTTCTTAAAAGATAATGAAGGGCAAACGATTATTTAGAAAAATTATCTGATATTCTTATATGCTCACACTCATTGCTGCAGAGAAAATATGAGCTATACAATGCCATTTTTACCTGGTATAACAAAACAACCTAATAAAAAGGAAAGTATGGTTGAAGTATACAGCCTTTATGGGCATTTCTTGAGATTATTCCACTTTTATAGAAGATGATATTCATGGTGGAAACAGCTGTAAAAATTATGAAAATGTAAAAGAAGAGAGATTGAATATGAGATTTATCTATGGGTCCCCATATATTAAATCTTTAACAGATTTGAAATATGACAACAACCTAGATCCTTACCATCAGGATCATGAAGGGAATTTTAATGATGACGTGTGCCTTCGCTTCCAAGATTTCAGTGTTTGTTGTTTTGAAGGTCTTTTTACATATCTGCTCAACTTACACAGTTACAGCAATGTGTCAATTTAATCAATAAAAAAAAAAAAAAGAAATATATGTTACTAGGCTACACATCTTAACCTCACGCTCCACAAGTGCAATATTGACTTGGCTTCCTTGCTCAGCTTTACACAAACCTAGAACTTAGGCCATGCCACCAGGCTCAAAGTTGCAACAGCCACAGCAATCACTCCTGTGGAGGAGGCATGATACCCAGTTCTAAATCCTCTGCCTGTGAAACACTCTGACTTGTGGGTCAAAGTGGGGGACAGTTCTGAATCTGCAAGCTGCTAGGGAGAGAGACAGCCATTCCTCAATCTGTAATCTGTTACCACCTTCTAAACAAGGCATGACCTGGCATACTGATCCTCTGTAAAAGGTGGAAAGAAAGGATAAATCCATCCCAGCAAACACTGTTTATCCAAGAATTGAATATCTAATCATCTTCACCTACAGAGAGCTTGATGAGTGAAATCAGAGGTTGTGGAGGTGACTGCAAATGAGTGAACATAATGTCTCTCATGGACACAGATATGATTAAATCCAGGCTTAGGGAAAAGCAGGGGCAGGGAGTGAGAAAGAAGTCAGGAACAGCACGGGGCAATGGAAGAGTAGGAGGTGAAGAGGTGAGAGACAAAGCAAATTCCCAAATCTGTCTTCTCTCCTCATTCCATTGGGCATCTTCTAGCTCTTCACTTATGTATGGCTTCACTCATTTATGTCTCACATATGCCACATGAATTGGTAGAAGAAAGGAACATGGTAATTAATTTTTAAAATAAAAAGACTCCAAGGAGTTCCAGTTTAATATGGCATCTGGCTAATAGCCTTGATATAGCTCTTCCACTAAAATATCCATGAACACACACACACACACACACACACACATACATATATACAAAATGAAAAGCAAACATTTACATCACCACCAAAAACTAAGACTGACAGTCAACTCCTTACCACTAACCATAAGGTCAATTTACCTGGATTTTTTAAAAGGCAATTAATGGCCCACCTGTGCCTCCCAGCAGACCTAGAGAAAGGCCACCTGTCTGGAGTTAGAAAAGCCCATTATACCTTCCCATAGTTGACCACCTGGCTCGTTAAATCGGACAGCTATTCTTCTACTACATAAGTGCTTCTTTTTAAGGTAGAGTGTACTTTTTTCTCTGCATCCCAAGCCCCCATCAGTAGCTTTCTTCATAAAAGCGGTTGAGGCAGCTACCTATAAAGAAAATGCTCAGCAAAATGGAATGAGGAGGCAGCCCTTTGAGATGCCTCGTTGCCTTCAGGAAGGTGTTCCCATGAAGAAAGCACAACATAAGAGAGACCAAAAAAAAGGTCCAGAAAATCATATATATACTTAATATTATAGTTTTATGTCAGAAAGAAAGTCAGGAAGGGGAGCAAAAGAGCTAATTTGGGATTAACATTTAAGGAAAGTAAGCAAGTCAAACACCAGACATTAAGCAAATAGCTCTGTACACCCACTTGCCCTTCAAATGTAGCTCTATGAAGAATACTCAAGTGGACAGAAAGTAGGACCTACTGGAATCACCTAGTCTACATAGATTTACTCTATTAAGAGGAGTGAAAAGAAGACCAACAAATGCGTTTTGTAAATAAAGTAGAAAAAGGTATAGAGAATACCATCCTAAGGAGTGACAGACTGTGGAAAGCATTTTATCACAGAATTGAATTTTTTTTTCCAGAAAATTCTTCACATCTGCAATAGAATTCAAGATGTAATAGCCTCTGTGAAATAGGAACAAGTGTCCATAACAAGAGACTAGGTTATGAGAAAAAGGCAGCAAGGTAAGATGAAAAGGGAAAAGTGTAAAAGAGAAAAGGATTAAAGTGAAACAAAATGCAGTACTAGAATATCAAATGCAGATGTGAAGCTATGTGGAACAGCAATGATGCTGTAGCTAACCAAGTCAGTAAGGTAGGAGACCACCCTGAGAACTACCTCTGGAAAGAAGAGGAGAAGAACCAACATAAAAATAATGAGAGAGAGGTTAACAGATATCGAAGGTCTAAGAATTGCATGTTTCTTAAGAAGAGATGGAACAGAAATATTAATCAAAGCAAAACAGTTTTTTAACATTTGAAAAAAAAAAAGAAGTTAGAGGCAGAGGATCTGAGACAGCAGATTAGGTAGATACACTACCCAGACCCTCTTCAATAGACACCCAAGAAATCAAGTGAAATGGATATAGGTGACAATCCTGGAACTCAGAGCTTCAAGGGAAAGGATAAAAAATAGATCACATATAGACGAGAGTAAGAGTTTTAACAAAAACCTTGAACAAGAAGTGGTAAACTGCAAACCAGCACAGTGGAACCATTTTGAATTATTGCAAGCAGCATTCCAACCAGAGCTGCTGTTGTTATGTTGTTGTTGTTGTTGTTGTTGTT
>NW_006921588.1:22319095-22323258 GCF_000298275.1 Orycteropus afer afer | reverse complement strand
CTACTTCCATAGTGATACTGCCTCGGAAACCCAAGGAGGGGTTGCTATGAGTCGGGGCTGACTCGGTGGCATATAACAACAACAACAACGGACAAACAAGAAGGTCAGTGCAAAAAACAAGAAAACCTGCAATATTGGGGATTGGGAAATAAGAGAAAAAAAGCAGAGAAGGAGAATAATGAAGAAAAAAATGGGAAAATGCAAAAAGAAAAACAAGGAACGGGGTTAACCACAAGAAAAAAAGAAGAAAAAATTTTTGCAACCAGGAACACAGGAAAGGAAAAGCTGAAAACTAGGACCTGGGAGGGGAACAATAGTAAAAAGGACAAAAGTATTAATAATAGTAGTAGTTTTAAAACAGATAAAAGCAAGCAAACTAAAAACCAGGAAAAAGAAAGAGAAAAAAAATTCCCACAGAGTGAGAATCTCCAACCCAACCAGTGTAGGAACCAGATAACTGGCTCTGGTTGCCCCAGACTACACCACCACTCACATCAGTGACCAGGCAACCAGAGAGCTGTCACCTTCCCCTTATCTTGCACAATCTGTGACCAGAGGCATAGCCCCTCTACTCCTACTCACCCAATGGCCAGTCAAACAACCCCCACTACCAGTGCTGTGCAGTTTGTCTGTTTCTATATCTTTCTTAGTTCTTCCTTCTCCCCTCCCTTTTCTTTTTTTTTTTTCCCCTTCCTCTTTTTCCTTCTTCTTCCTTTGCATTTTTTCTTTCCTTCTTCTTTTTTTTTTGAATCTCAATGAGCAGTGCTACCTCCCCTGCTGCCCAAACAGTTAGCAGCACCTGCCCCTGCCCCTGAAAACCTACCATGCAACCACAGGAGTCAAAGCAGCCTGATATTTGTATAATCGCAGAAACAGAGGCCAATGAAACACAATTGAGAACCCAAAAGTACATCCAACCACCTATGGACAACTAATCTTTGACAAAGGGCCAAAACCCATTAAATGAGAAAGAGTCTCTTTAACAAATGGCACTGGCAAAACTGGTTATCCGTTCACTGAAAAATGAAATAGGATGGGAGGGGAGGAATGGGAATAATGCTAAGTAGTTAAGAGACATGTAATGATTTGGGTGAGGGGAAAAGCAATACACCAAAAGAGGGTGACCAGCACAATATCATTAAAGAAAAGAAAACCATGGAGAGGTGCACAAGAAGACAAAAATAAAGACACAGGAAAAAGACAACTACAGGAAGGAAGTAGGAAGAGAGCTGTTACATTGTGGGGATTTCACAAAGCAAAATGTGTATGAACTATTGAATGGATAATGAATTTGCTCTGTAAACTTTCACCCAAATCACAATTAAAAGTTTAATTAAAAAAAAAAAAAAAAACTCTTACTTCGTCATTTTTTACATTTGTTTTAGCTACTTTATGTTCAAAAGCAAGGTTCAGAGTCTCTTCTGACATCCATTTTGATCTTTTATTTCTTCCCTGTCTTTTAATGACTTTGTTTTTTTCGTGTATGATGTTCTTGATGTCATCCCACAACTCATCTGGTCTTTGGTCATGGGTGTTCAAAGCATCAAATCTATTCTTGAAATGATCTCTAAATTCAGATGGGATATAATCAAGGTAATATTTTGCCTCTTGTGGACTTGTTTTAGTTTTCTTTAGCTTCAGCTTGAACTTACATATGAGCAATTAACTGTCTGTTCCACAGTCAGTCCCTGACCTCCTTCTGACTGATGATATTGAGCTTCTTCATTGACTGTTTCCACAGATATAGTCAAATTGATTCCTGTGTACTCTATCTGGCAAGGTCCACACATATAGTCACTACTTATGTTGTTAAAAAAAAAAGGTATTTGTAATGAATAAGTCATTGGTCTTGCCAAATTCTATCACCTGATATCTTGTGTTGTGTCTATCACCAAGGCCATATTTTCCAACTACTAATCCTTACTTTTGGTTTCCAACTTTCATATTCCAATCACCAGTAATTATCAATGAAAGTTGATTGCATATTTGATCAATTCAGGCAGCAGCAGGTGGTAAAAATCTTTAATTTCTTCATCTTTGGCATTAGTGGTTGGTGTATGTCAGGGCTGTATTCTTTCACCATATGTTTTCAATCTGTACTTTGAGCAAATAATCAGAGATGCTGGACTATATGAAGAAGAATGAGACATCAGGATTGGAGGAAGACTCATTAACAACCTGAGATACGCAGATGACACAACTTTGCTTGCTGAAAGTGAAGGAGATTTGAAACTCTTAATGATGAAGATCAAAGACTATGGATTACCCCTCAACATAAAGAAAGCAATTATCCTCACAACTGGACCAATAACAACATCATAACAAATGCAGAAAAGATTGACATCGTCAAGGATTTCACAATCAACACCCATCGAAGTAGCAGTCAAGAAATCAATCAACATATTGCATTGGGCAAATCTGCTTCAAAAGACTTCTTTAAAGTGCAAAGATGTCACTTTCAAGACTAAGGTATGCCTGACCCAAGCCATGATATTTTCAATACCTTATATGCATGTGAAAACTGGACAATGAATAAGGAAGACTGAAGACAAATTGATGCATTTGAATTATGATGTTGGTGAAAAACATTAAATATGCCATGGGCCACAGAAGAACAAAGAAATCTGTCTTAAAATACAGCCAGAATGCTCCTTAGAAGCAATAAAGGGCAGACTTCGTCTCACCTACTTTGGTCATGCTGTCAGAAGAGACCAGTCCCTGGAGAAGGCTATCATGCTTGTTAAAGTGGAGGATAAGTGAAAAATCAGAAGACCCTCAACGAGATGGATTGACACACAGTGGCTGCAACAATGAGCTCAAGCATAGCAATGATTGTGAGAATAGCACAGTACCAGGCAGTGTTTCATTCTGTTGTGTATAGGCTCACTGTGAGTTGAAACTGACTCAAAGGCACTGAACAGACAACAATACACAGCAAAATACACTATCAAACATAACTAAAAGTGTACAAACAGCAGAAGATGAACTATACAACTGGAACCACCTAAAAATTAAATGTTTATGTACATCAAAAGACTTTAATAAAACAGTAAAAAGAAAAGTTATAGAGTCGGAAAGCAGTTTTGGCAATGACATATCAGACAAGGGACTGATGTCTTAAATTTATAGAAAATTTCAACACCTCAACAACAAAGGACAAGAAATCCAATTTAAAAAATGGGCAGAGGACATGAACAAACATTCCACCAAAGAAGACATTCAAGTGGCCAATGAACACATGAAGAAATGCCTGCGATTATCATCATTAGAGAGATGCTAAGTGAAACAACAATGAAACGTCATCTCACCCCAGCATTCATAGCAAAGTTACAAAAAAGAGAGAGAGAACAACAAATGTTGACAAGGGTGTGGAGAGACTGGAACCCTCATATACAGCTGGTGGGACTATAAAATGGTGCAACCATTATGGAAAATGGTATGGTACTTCCTTAAAAAATTGGAAATGGAAATAGTGTATGATCCAGCAACCCCATCACTAGGTATATATCCTACAAACATAAAAGCATGACATGAAAGATATATGCACACCATGTTCCTTGCAGCATTATTTACAAAAGCAAAAAGGTGGAAGCCACCCAAGTGCTCATCATAGGATGAATGTATTAACAAGCTGTAGTACATACACACAATGGAATATTACACAACAAAGAATAGCAGCAGATCTGTGAAACATCTTGTAACATGGATTAACTTAGAGAACATTATGCTGAGTGAAATTAGTTAATCACAAAAGGACAAATATTGTATGAGACAGCTAGGAGGCTGTAGTTCAAACAGAACAAGAGAAGACTTATATGGTTTAAAATCAAGAAGAGAGTGTGTCAGGGTTGTATCCTTTCACCATACTTATTCAGTCTGTATGCTGAGCAAATAATCCAAGAAGCTGGACTATATGAAGAAGAACGTGGCATCAGGATTGGAGAAAGAATCATTAACAACCTGTGATACACTGATGACACAACTTTCCTTGCTCAAAGTGAGGATGACTTGAAGCACTTACTGATGAAGATTGAAGAATACAGTCTGCAGTGTGGATTACATCTCAATATGAAGAAAACAAAAATCCTCACAACTGGACCTATAAGCAGTATCATGATGAATGGAGAAAAGATTGAAGTTGTCAAAGACTTCACATTGCTTGG
>NW_006921588.1:22309491-22318560 GCF_000298275.1 Orycteropus afer afer | reverse complement strand
CTATGAGTCAGAGACAACTTGACGACACCTAACAATAATGAAAACTGTAAAAAGTCAAGAAAAGATTCACACAGAGAAAGAATCATTCCTTGAAGGTTACCAGAGGTGGGAAGGGTAGGAGGGTAAATCAAAACTAAAGAGTAGATGTGTATTAAGTTGAGTGAAGGAAAAGGCAATATACAATAAGGAGGAGGTCCGCACAAAATGATCTAGACAAAGGAAGACACTGGGAAAAATACAAAAGTTACAGGCAACAAAGGTAAATATTAGTACCTACACAATCCTGCAATAACAATATAACAAGAATCTATGAATGAATAGATAGACACTCAAACTGAACAGGTATGGGAAGCCGAATGGGACTACACTCACAAATAGAGGATATTTCTGCATATGTATTTATATGTGCTGCAAATAGATCCATGAATATAGTAGAGCATACAGGAGACAAAGGTGTGGAAACTTCTTAGCCATAACCAAAACCTTGAGGGAATCAGTTGGTGGGCCTGGGGTCTCAGGACCGTAGTATTGGGGTATACTAAGGTCAATTAGGAGCTCTGGTAGCATAGTGCCTAAGGCACTTGACTGCTAATCAGAAGGCTGGTGGTTCAACCCCCCCAGCCACTCCTCGGAAGGAAGATGGGGCAACCTACTTCCGTAGTGATACTGCCTTGGAAACCCAAGGAGGGGTCGCTATGAGTCGGGTCCAACTCGACAGTCCATAACAACAACAACAACAAGGTCAATTGGCATAATACAGTAAACAAAGACAATGGTCTATATCCTACTTTGGTGAGTAGTGACTGGGGTGTTAAAAGCTTGTGAGCAGGCATCTAAGGTGCAACTACTGGTTTCTCCATGTCCAGAGCAAAAAAAAAAGTGAAGAAAATCAAAGATACAAGGAAACAATTGATCCATAGGACTAGTGGACCACATAAACCGCAGTCTCCACAACTCTGAACCCAGAAGAACTAGAGAGTGCCCAGCTACCACTGCTGGCTTCTCTGAAAGGCCTCACAATAGCAGGTCCTAGATAGAGGGGGAGAAAAATGTGGAACAAACTTCAAAGTCATTAAAAGATCAGGCTTACTGCTCTGATAGACACTGGTGCAACCCCTGAGACTATGGCCCTTAGATACTCTTCAAGCCTGGAACCGAACTCACCCCTGTGGCTCAACTTTCAATCAAACAATAGACAGGCCTATAAGGTGAACAATAACACCAGGGAGGTACCCATTCCTCAGAACAATCAACCATACGAGATAAAAAGGGCAGTGTTTTTCCAAAGATAAGAAGGCAGGAATGGATAGGAAAAAAAGGATGAAGAGAAGTATTAAACACTGGGAAGAAGTGGGAGGAGTGCTATTACATTGTGGGGATTGTAATCAATGTAACAAAACAAAATGTTTATCAATCATTGAATGGAAAACCAATTTGCTCTGTACACTTTCACTCAATTTACAATTTTAAACAAAGTTAGATTGTGCAGATGAAGAGTACATTTTAGGCAAAATAAATATATTGAGACAAATCTGGAAATATTCATGGGCACTTTAGGAGGCCAGAGATAAATAAAAGTAGGTACAAGCATGCCAGCAAGTGGGAAAAGATTATCCTCAAAACAAATAGGCATCAGATTTCTGCTTTGCCACAGTACATATCATAAAGACATTAAAAAAAAAAAGGATACCAACAGAATTTTGAAGAAAATGTGTCTGCCTAGAATGTTATGCTCAGCCAAGTCATTTTACATGTATAGAAATTTGTTTTCAGCTATAAAAGTGCTTAGAAAATATACTTCCCTGGAAAATGTCTTGAATAAAATTACTTAATGACATGTGCCTTCTGATTAAGAGATGATTTTTAAATGAACAATACTTAGGGGTGAGATTGCTGGGTAATATGGCATGTATATGTTTCACTTTACTAGAAATTGCGTCATTTTGTATGTGAGAATGAAACTACTGTGTGTTTGAAGGATTACCAATGAGCATTGAAGGAAGTTTAAAATTTTAATTAAAAACCAAAAGAAAATGTCAAAAAGTCTGTGAAAGAAAAAATATATTATATGAAAAATAACAGCAATAATTTGTATCTTAAATCCAAGACTATATAAACAAAGATGAGAAATGTTAAGGGAAAGACATAAAAGTATGCTAAGTATGCATAAGAGAATTTAAAAATTATGGTTTAATTTTTGGTTTTGAGAATTTGAGGAACTTACATTAAAATATATTTTTTAAACAATTTAAAAATAACTGAAAGAAAAATTTTAAATGGTAAGGTACCTTTCAAGTTTACATTAATGGAAAATATAAAAGCAAATAAAACACACTGCATTGAGCAAATAAACAAAAGATAAAGAAATAACAAAGTGTCAGAAAGAAGATAAAATGTATTTATGGGGAAAATGTAAATGGATTAAACTAAATTGGTCTTAGAAGTAAAATCCAACTATACACTGCTTACAAAACACGCCAAAAAACAAAGTGACCAGGAAAGAAATACAAAAATGGGTAAATATGTGTCTGAAAAATATCAGGCAAAGAAAAGCTGACAACTCAATAAACAATAAACAGCAATAAACAGAACAAAAACATAATTTTACATTAATAAAAAAAGTATAATCTACAATGCAGGGATAATAGTCAAAAACATTTTTGTGCACTAAATAACATAACAAGATTTAATAACTGATACCTATATATTAGACCATATAAAAACAAAAATTCTAAAGGCCACGTTTCCAACCACCATGCAATCAAAACAAAAACTATTATCCCAAACTATTATCACAAAACAAGACATAAGCAAAACTAATAACTTGAAACTTTTTAAAACCAGTTCCCTAAACTGAGCTACAAAGAAAATAAAATTCTCAATTATACTAGGTGAGATAGTACTACACACTTGACAACACTAAGTATTGGTGAAGAGGTGGGCAACTGGAACTCTCATAAGTTGTCTGAGTGGAAGTATAAAATGGCACAATTTCTAATAAAGTGAAACATATACATGCCATATTACCCAGAAATCTCACTCCTAAGTATTGGCCTAAGACAATAAGAAACATATGTCCACATACATAAAGACTTACATAGGAATGCTTACAGCAGCACTATTCATAATAGTCATAAACTTAAAACAGCCCAAGAGACCATCATACTAGTGAATGGATTAACAAATTGTGGTGTATCTATACCATGAATGCTAGTAAGCAATAAAAGGACCAATATTAATACACTCAACAACACAGATGAATCTCAAAAACATTATATTAAGTGAGGAAAAAAAAGTGAAACATGAAAGACTACAAATGATTTCTCTTATGTGAAATTCTGGAAAAGGGAAAATGATAGTGACAGAAAGCAGATCACTAATTGCCTGGAGCCAGGAGTTGGGAGAGAGGATTGACTGTAAAAGGCACAGGGGAACTTTTTATTGTGATGGAAATAATCTCGATTATGAAACGGTTACACAACTGTATACAATTACCAACATTCATTAAACTGTAGGCTTAGCGTTCTATCCTATGTAAAGTATACCTCAATAAAGCTAGGGGGAGATCGATTAAAAAAAAAAAAAAAAAGACTAGAGTTTAAAAATCCCTTAAAAAGAAAAAAATAAAAGTTGGCCTGAGAAAAGAAGTGCATTCCCTTCTGCAAAATAACCCTAAGAAGACTTGCATAGAAGTTCATCAAAATAGGTACAACATTGACTTTTGAAGCTAACTAGCTGTCTTTGATTTTTTTTTGTACACTTCTATTTTGCATCTTAAGAAAATTAAAAACAAATCAATTACATTTTAAATACTCTGGGTTGATTTTAATATGTACAAAAAAAAATAAAACCTGCCTCATGGCCATCCATACGTGTCAGAACTGTGCTCTGCAGGGTTTTCGGGGACTGATTTTTCAGATTGTCAGATCTTTCTTCTGAGGCACCTTTGAAAGGTCTCAAATCATCAACTTTTCAATTAGCGGCCGGGTGCAGTAACGGTTTGCACCACCCAGGAACTCCTCGGACAAAACTAATGAATATTAAAGAGGTTTGCATAGAAGTTCTTTAAACCAAGAAATTTTTCCATTTGACTGTAGACCCTTAAGGAACTTAAAGATAAGTAAGAAGCAGATTAATGTTTTTTGTAGCATCTAGCTATTTCATCATGCTATCCTATTGCCAAAAAGCACATTTATGATTCATCAGTCAACACCTAGTGGCAGATAATTAGCCATTAACACACTTCACTTGTACTGTGATGAAAATGATATCACAACTTGCAAGAGATTCCCTTGAAGATGAAACTGAAAGAAATCATGGCTACATGTTGTTTCAAACCTATATTCATTACACCTCCTGACTGCATGTCATACAAGAGAGGCCAAAAAGATGTGTAAAAATAGCTGTTTAACAGGGAGGAAAATAATGTAAAATTGTTTATAGCAGGACAGTGAGTTCTTATAGGCAAAGTAAATTACAAATAGATTTCTCAATTACTTTTTAAAGCCTGGTATTTGATTCTTATATAACAGTCAAAAATCAATTTTGCATGGAATTTATGTGAATGCCTCATTATTAATAAAACAGCGGTTGGCGGCTGCTACTTCTCCCCACAACAGCAGCTCGCAGTGGGGAAGCATTCATGTGCCAGGCTATGTAATCCTTTATCTTTTTATCCTCTGGTTCAGCATCATAAAAAATAAAGGCAAGAGATGAATTCCAAGCAAATTTTAGACATAAGCTTCTGGCAGCACCTATTCCAAAGAGGGGGCCTGGAGGAATGTCCCGGGGTACTCAGTGGTAGGTGGTGAAGTCCTGATTGTCCCATTCCCTGCTCATATTGGACCCTGAAGGCCTTTTTTTTTTTTTTCTTTAATAAACTTCTAATTGAGCAAATAATTCTAATGGTTGAAAAAGATATTGAACACCATTTCTCACTCTATCTTTGCATATCCCACTTCAGTACTATAGTTCTCTATTGACCATACTAACTGATTTAAGACGGTTGGCCAGTGATGCTTTTTTCCAAATACTTAATGACTATTATTAAGCCTTAAAACAAAGAAACTTGTTCCTGGCTCAAATATTCTAAGCATAGACAGCATATTTATCTCCAGTTTCACAAATCGGAAAATGTAATTCCATTAATGTCAACAGAACATAACACTCTGCCCTCTATCTTATACTTGATTTAAAACAATGAATACTTTCCCCAAATGAAAACTGTTTGGTAATGGAAAAACTCAGCTTCTCGAATTAGTCTTCCCTAACCAAGTAGGTCCATCACCTGCCTGTCAGTTTTCTGTTGTACTGTGGTGGCTGGTGTATGGCTCTGATGCTGGATACTACACCACTGGTTTTTCAAACACTAGCTGGAGCACCCATGGTGGCAAGGTTTCAGCGGAGCTTCAAGCCTAAGTCAGAGTAGGAAGAAAGGTCTGGTGATCTGCTTCCAAACATTAGCCAATGAAAGCCTGTGGATCACAACAGAATAGTGTCCAATATAATGCTCGGAGATGAACCCTCTAGGTTGGAAGGCACTCAAAATGCAGTGGCCTCAATGAACTTGAGCAGACCGATCATCAGGAAGGTGGTGCAGGACCCAGCGACCTTCTGTTGCACACGGAGTTGCCATGAGTCAGAGCCAACTCAACAGCAACTACCACCACCACCAGACCAGCTGGGCGTCTTTGAACAAGTTGTAGCCCAGCATTAGGCAACATTTCTTCACCAGTAAAATAGGAGGGTTTTCAAAATGACCTGAGGTTTCCTTCAGGTCATAAACAAGTCTAAGACTAAGGGCGATGAGAACAAATCATTTTATTCCACTATATGTGAAAAACAAAAGGAAAATTGTATTGTTGGCCATAATCGTGGGGAAACACTCACCTTCAGAAGTTAAATACAACTCAACAATACCAAAAAAACCCAAACTCACTGCTGTCGAGTCGGATCCGACTCATAGCTACTCCTCCTTGGGTTTTGCTTGTCTCTACAGCAGTACATTGTCCAATCTTCCTTCCGAGGAGTGGCTGGTGGGTTTGAACTGCCAGCCTTCTGGTAAGCAGTTAAATATCTTAGGCACTAGACCACCAGAACTCCCTATTCAACAGCAGCTACCTGAAATTTCTTCTATTAGGCCCACACCTCAAAGACACCAACAGAGAAAAGCCAGGGCCGTACTCTGGATGCTTGCAAATATCAATTTCTCCTTGATTTCTATCTCTGTTCAACACAGAGTAACACCTGGCAACTGAACAAGCCACACTTGCCCCCTCGGCTTCTTTGTCAGCAGCTAATTAAGAATGCAGTATTAACACAATCATTAACCCAACCAAAAAAACACTGTGATTTGATCTGGTTTAAAAGTTGTGCTTGAAACAGATATGCATGACAGATGATCTCTTTCTGATCTCCAATGTCAGGCGTTTATTTAAAAATGAAATTCAAAAGTGAATAAGAAGGTCTATCCATGTGTTTGTCTTTAAGAACTGGATCTGACATACTAAGTATGTAGAAATAAAGTGGCTTAAATATTATCGACTTAATATGGGATGAAAAAATTTCCTTTTCCTTTTATTATTCTTCTATTTATCCACATGGCTAATCTTAATCACACTGTTGATGCAACTGAAATCAGTAAAGTCAGTATTCTGAAAAAGAAAGACATATTTTCAAATTCACACTTGGGGTTTGTTACCACGACGTAAGTGCTGCTAATAAACTCAAAGAGATACTTGTTCATTGTTGATTATGCTAGATTGTATAAATGACCCTAATTCTTCTCCCCCTACCTGTGTGGATGCCCTTTGTTTTGTAGCGATTTTTCAGTTTTTCTCGCTAGAAAGGCAGAATCTGTTTCTCCACACCCTGATTCTGAGCTTGGATATGTGACTTGCTTTGATCAATAGAATGAGCTGGAACTGACAGATGTACAAGTTTCAAGCTTGGGCCTCAAGGGGCCTTGTATGTTTCTGCTTGTCCTCTTCTGCTTCTGCCATCACCAGGAGGAGGCCTGGCTTTCCTATGGGTCCTAGTAGAATGATGAGAGAAATGTGGAGCAAAGAGGAGTCATTCCACACACACCCAAGCTGGAGTAGCCAGCCCTCAGGCACCAGAGAGAGCCCAGCCAAGATCAACTGAACCTGCACATGCTGGAGAAAAACTGTCTACTATTCTATGCTGCTGAGATTTTTTGCTTGTTTGTTATGCAGTAATTTTAGGCAGTAACTAACTAATACATTGACCTTCCCTAATGTTAACTCTGGTAGCGTAGTGCCTAAGGCACTTGACTGCTAACCAGAAGGCTGGTGGTTCAAACCCACCAGCCACTCCTCGGAAGGAAGATGGGGCAATCTACTTCCGTAGTGATACTGCCTTGGAAACCCAAGGAGGGGTCGTTATGAGTCGGGTCCGACTTGATGGCACATAACAACAACAACAACAACAATGTTAACTAGTATTGATCCTGATGTTGACATTGCCACATCTCAAAAATTTGAAATTATTTGATTTCCTGAGTCATTGTAATTTTGTTCTTTTTGATAAACAATCTTCCTCATGTTTTCTCAGCATCTTAGTGAAGGAGTTCTCAAATTCTGATGTGCCCAGAATCACCTGGAAAGCATCTTAAAACACAGGTTGCTGGATTCCACCCTCAGAGTTTCTGTTTCGCTGGATCTGGGATTAGCCCTGGAGTCCCTGGATAGTGCAAATAGTTAACACACTTGGCTGTGAAAGGCCTGGTGAGCGACTTCCAAAATCAGCCATTGGAAACCCTATGGAGCCCATTTCTACTCTGACACATATGGGGTCACCAGGAGTAGGAATTAACCCAATGGCAACTGGTTTACCAAGGTGGGGTCAGCTCTAGCCTGAGAATGTGCATTTCTAACAAGTTCCTAGGTGATGTGGATGCTGCTGGGTCCAGGACCACACTGTGAGAACCACTCCCTTAGGCTGTTAAGGGTTAAGCAGAAAGTTGCCAGTTCACATAGTCATCTGTGTTTTCCAAAGGCTCATTTTCCATCGCCTTCTCCATCTGACCAATAAATGAGTGGAGCCAGAGCCAAGATTCCACAGCCTTCCCAGATGAGTTCTCTCTGCAATAGGCAGTCCCTGCAACAAACAGTAAGCAAGGTTACCAAGCCACACAGCTGGGACTCTCTGCACCACCCTTTGCCTGGATCTACCTTTACTCCAATGGTTTGGGAAGCTTACTGGCTTGCATCCAAGATTCACCGACTTTGGAGGTTGAAAGAGAATTCATACTTTTTCTCACTGTCCACCTCAATACGTTTGTTCTTAAATTCCTCACCCTGGAATCCCAGGGTTTTATTGTCAGGGGAAATCTCTGCCCCATCTATTTAAATGTGTGCAATCAGTTTTCCTCCTAGTCCCCAGGGCAGGTATTCTCATTTCTTCCCACTGGCTGTGTAGGCGGTGATCCCCTGCTGGGGAAACAGAGCAGCTTTTGCTCACAGTGCAGCTCAACTCTGCCTGATTTCTCTTTAACAAGGGTCTTAAGTTAAACTCGAACTCAGACACTTGCACATGGCTCCTTAACATCAGCAAGAGTTGGCAGGAAGCTGAGTCCTCTGAGTGATGTTTATTTGCAGGACTGCCTTGGAAAATTGAACCAAATTAAAAACCTGGCCCTTGAAACTTAACATTTTTAAAATGCAATAGGGAAATAGTAAGCATTATAAAGAACTGGTCAGTCTGCTTTCCCTTTCAAGGCCTCTTTTCTTCTTTTCTTAAATAAAGCATGGTTTTCGTCTGCTAACTGCTACATCATTCCAACTCACTGGTTGTTCTTTGAAGAAAGGTAGGGTTGCCCTTGAGGTGTGTGAACACTTGCCCAGAGACCAGGGGAATGTCTAGCACTTTTCTCCTCATAGTCTGGACTAGTGAAAATATTTCCAATCTCTTTTATAGAAGTACATTTGCCCTATTTGGAAGTTTTTTGTTTTGTTTTGTTTTTGTTGTTGTTGTTTTTGTTTTTTCAAAAAAAAATTTCTTAATAATCTTTGTGTTCCAGGGAGACAGCTCAGGGGGCAGGAGTGCATG
>NW_006921588.1:22293736-22309357 GCF_000298275.1 Orycteropus afer afer | reverse complement strand
AAAGTGAATTTGCTCTGTAAACTTTCACCCAAATCACAATTAAAAAAACAAAACAAAACAAAAATATTAAAAAAAAATAAAAAAAGGAAGAGCTCAATAATTCACAATAAAGTCCTAGTTTTTCTACAATTAAAATAGTTTACTGTTTGACATATTAAAGCAAAAGTAATGTTTTCATTCAACAAATATTCATCATGCATCTACTATGTGCATGCATTGTGCCTGTCAGTTGAAGCAAAGAGGTGAGATTTTCTCTTTGTTTTTAAAGTACTTGTAATTCCTTTGATGAAACAAACCCAAAAATGAATAAATATTCCTTCACTCATTCAACACATTTTACATATTGAGCACCTCTTTATCTGACCACTATCTGTCTGTCAGTTTGTCATACTTCAATGGCGTATGTGCTGCTATGATGCTGGACGCTATGCCACCAATGTTTCCATGGGATCACCCATGTTGGACAGGTTTCAGTGGGGCTTCCAAATAAGACAGACTAGGAAGAAAGGCCTTCCAATCTATTTCTGAAAATTAGCCCCTGAAAACCTTATGAATCAGAGCAGAACAATGTCCAACTCACTTGCTGTGGACACATCATCAGGAGAGATCAGTCACTGGAGGAGGACATCATGTTTGGTGAAGCAGAGGGCCGAGGGCAAAGGAGGCCCTGAGTGAGATGGACTGGCACCAGTGCACAACAATGGACTTGATCATGCTGGCAACCATAAGGGTGGCACAGGACCATGTTTGGTTGTATGTAAGGTCACCATGAGTCAGAGTTGACTAGATGGCAGCTACCTATCTATTATGTTCTAGGACTCCTGGGAAAGATGAATCAGGCAAGAGCTGCAGACCCTTCTTCATCTCCCCTTGCAAGCATATAGCTACTTCAACACATAGAGCAAAATGGTGAGTAGGTTCCACATGTGAAAGAGTAGATGAAGTCAGAATCCATGAAGGTTGGAGGCATTAAGTTATATCCATTCTCTTCAATCTTGAGATGATTTTCTTTATGCTTATCAGTAGTTGACAATTAAATGTCAGTTAAGTCCTCTTTCTGCTAAACTAGACCAGTTCCCTAGTGATGATTTATTTTAGTGAAATGTTATATTTTTTGAGTTGTTTGTTGTTACTTTTCACATTGGAGACTTTTTATTTCCTTTTTGTTTTTGTTTTTATAACTAGTACTCATTAGACATTTTATTTCCTCCCTGACATAACCCTGCAATTTTAGGTAATTGCCACAGGTGGACAAGGGTTTCTGGACTGATTATTAAACAACAAATAAAACAGATGATCATCTCAGCTTCCCTTTGGCCTGAATAAATGGGAAATCTAGAGGGCATGCTTTTCCTCACAACTTTGATTTTTCCATAAACATTGAACCCGTTATTAAAATAACAATTAAGCAAAGCATGAATCTTGTGTGGATGCCTCAAACATTTAAGTTCCTACTCAACCTGGTGTTGGTTTTCCTCTAGGTATGAGCAGAGGAGTTTCTGCTCTAAATCTTCCTATCATGTACTGACAGTAATGGCTTAGACTTCAGAGCAGCTCAATAGTCTTTGGGTGGTACAAATGGTTAACATGTTTATCTGGTAACTTAAAGGCTGGAGGTTCAAGTCCACCCAGAGGCACTGTGGAAGAAAGTCCTGGCAACCTACTTCCAAAAAATCAGCCATTGAAAATGCTATGGAGCATAATTCTACTCTGCTACACAGGGTGTCACCATGAGTCACTGTTGATTCAAGGGCAACTGGTTTGGTTTGGTTGTTTATTATTTGTTTGCTTGTTATACTTCACTTGCTCTGTTAGCCCTGCTTGTCTAGCAGTCCTTAACCAAGGAACAGAGATGCCTCATTCACTCTGGATCCTTTGCTCCTTAGCAATTCCCAGCCTCTCCATCTCTAACAGAAGCAGAATGCTCCCATGGTACATCCAGATATTATGAAAACTCTTGACTGCATTTTCTCAAACAGCAATTTCTCTGCCTTATGGCCTCTAAATCTGAATTTTTCTCTATTTGAGAAATGTTGCAGTTTCCCATTCTCTTTTGGATCAATAGCTGGCCTCTCCCTGCAATCGATTCCTTCCTCAACTAGCTCTAAATCACAGCATCGCATAGAAACTGCTTTCTGTTCAAAGGTTTAGTATTAAAAAAATTGTCACAACAATACTGAAAACATAATATGTATCTTGCTTTTTTATGTAAGGAGTATGACTGACTTTTTCTTATGGGCCAGTGCTCCTCAACTTTTAAGTATCCCATCCTTTTGTATAAAAACATTGGAACATCTGTATACCAGTCTTGAGATTCCAGGTAATGAGCCTCATCTCTCCAAAAATAACACTCTTCACCCCTGCTCCCAGACAAACTTCCCTACTCTGAGACTAAAACTGAAGGCACATTGATTTCTGGACAGAGGTAGCCTTTAGCATTTAAACTAGTAATTAGTGTGTGCACACAGTGTCAGAAACATGAATATTTTCTAGCCTTCCTAGAGCCTTGCTTCTCCAAACATGGTCTTGGACCACCTTTGTCATCTGGGAGCTGGTCAGAAGTGCAGAATCTCAGGCTGCACAGCAGATATACTGAATCAGAACCGGCATTTTAACAAGGTCTCCAGATGTTTCCCACACACATTAAAGTTTGAGGAGAAATGAAAAGATGTTTCCAAAATTGTTCTTCCCACTCAAAAAGAGTAGTGTGGAAAATGAAATTGCTCTGTAAATTCTCACCCAAATCACAGCAATAAATAAAAAGAGTAGGGTCAGTAAAACCATAGTATAGCCTAACTGGTGAAAAAGCTCTGCCTGAGCAGTATGCTCCTTTAAGAGCTATCTCTATGGCATCAAATCGACAACAGCAATTGGAAAGAGTTGGCAGGAAAATTAGGGGGCAGTGAGTTTATGTTAATGGGGAGGAATAACTCAGAAAAGGAGAGTGAGAATGGTTGCACGATTGGAAGAACGTAACCAGAGTCACTGAATTGTCCATGGAGAAAATTAAATTGGTGTATGTTCTTACTGTGTAAATTTTCAACAACAAAATAAAACAATCTAGGGGAAAAAAAAAAAAAAAGAGTAACAACAACAATAAAAAAACAAACTCACTGTCTTCCAGTCAGATCTGACTCATAGCGACCCCTCCTTGGGTTTCTGAGGAGGTATCACTACGGAAGTAGATTAATAAATTGCCCAACCTTCCTCCCAAGGAGTGGCTGGTGGGTTTGAACTGCCAGCCTTCTGGTTAGCAGTCAAATGCCTTAGGCACTAAGAGTAGGGTAGATAAATAAGTTTGCAGGTCTGGCTACTATTTTCAAAAAATGTTTCTCTCCTTTAACATAGTTAGTGTGGCAGGTTTTTTTTTTTTTTTTTCTTTTTTTTTACAAAATTCACACTTCTGACAATCAGCAACACACAGGCCCCTGAAAGATGTATAGCCCTCAGGCAGTGGAACGGAACTCTTCTGAGCTTCCTGGCTCTGTACCTTGGTTATAGCCATGTCTACCACAGCGCTTATTTCTAGATTTTATGTTGTCACTCTCCACTCCCTCTTTCTGAATCCCCGAATCCCCCATTTCTCTAGTCTTGAGAAAGCCTAGACATACTCTTCAGATTGCCAGAACAAAAAGGACTATTAGCTCTTCTTAATACCCCCCTTGACTGTAAAGTAGTTTGATAGAATGTTCTATAATGATGGAAATATTCTTCCTGTACCTCCCAGTATGAAAGCTACTGATCACGTGTGACACTTGAACTACTGAAATGTGACTAGTGTTATTGAGGAACTAATTTTTTTTTAATATAATGGTTATTTAAACTCAACTCTTAGTTAATTAAAAGTAAATAAATTAAAATTTTCCTTCTTTAGTCACACTAGCCTCATTTCAAGTACTCAGTACGTATGTGGCTAGTGGCTACATCATTGGATGATGATGGTCTAGTCATTCTCTTCAGGTTTTTTTTTTTAACTCCCCACCAGAAGGCTGGTGGTTCGAACCCACCAACCACTCCTCAGAAGGAAGGTTGGGCAATCTACTTCCATCGTGATACTGCCTCGGAAACCCAAGGAGGGGTCCCTATGAGTCAGATCCGACTCCATGGCACATAATAACTACAACAACCTTTTAATGAAATGTACAAAGACCTAGAGTTAGAAAACCAGAAGGGAAACTTCTTAACCATAAACAAACACCTTGAGGGAATTAGTCACTGGGCCTGGGGTCTCAGGGCCATAGTCTCAGGGTCAACTGTCAAAACATAGTCAACAAAGACAATGTTTTACATTATACTTTGGTGAGTAGTGACTAGAGTCTCAAAAGCTACCATCTAAGCAACCATCGGGAGCTCTGGTAGCATAGTGGCTAAGACACTTGCCTGCTAACCAGACAGCTGGCGGTTCAAACCCACCAGCCACTCCTCAGAAGGAAGGTTGGGCAATCCTACTTCCGTAGTGATACTGCCTCGGAAACCCAAGGAGGGGTCGCTATGAGTCGGGGCCGACTCGACGGCACATAACAACAACAACAACAAGCAACCATCTAAGCCAACTATTAGTCTCCTCCCATCTGGAGCAAGGAAGAGTGAAGAAAATCAAAGATGCAAGGAAACAATTAGTCCAAAGAACTAATGGAACACATGAACCCCAACCTCATGACCCTGAGAGCAGAAGAACTAAATGATACCTAGCTACCACTGCTGATCACTCTGAAAAGGATCACAATAGTAGGTCCTGGACAGAGTTGGAGAAAAATGTAGAATAAAATTCAAAATCATAAAAAAATACCAGGCTTACTAATCTGAAAGAGACTGGTGAAATCCCCCAAATCATGGCCTTTAAACACCCTTCAGGCCTGGAACTGAACTCATCCCCATGCCTGAACTTTCAACCAAATGATAGAGAGGCTAATAAGGTAAGCAGTAACACCAGGGAGGTACACATTCCTTACAACAATCAACCATATAAGATGAAAGGGCAGCATTTGCTCAGGGATAAAGCTCAGAAGGCAGGAAGGATAGGAAAGAGGGACCAATGGAAATGGTAAGCACAGGGAAGAAGGTGTAAGAATGCTGTTACATTGTGAGGATGGCAATTAATGTCACACACACACACACAAAAAAAAAATGTATGAATTGTTGAATGGAAAACCAACTTGCTCTGTAAACTTTCACCCAAATCACAATAAAAAGTTATGGAAAAAAATAAAAGAGAAGAAAAATCAAAAGGGAAGAACATGATTGAAATTTCTCAGTCTGAAAGAACTGAAGAAAAAAAATCAGGTCTCAAGTAGTAATATTGAAGGATTTGACATGTAAAATATTGAACAGTGCAGGATGCATCAAAATGAGATGGAAATAATACACAGTCACTGTACCAAAAAGAATTGGTTGACATTCAAACATTTCAGGAGGTAGCATACTCAAGAACCAATGGTGCTGAAGGAAGAAGTCTAAGCTACACAGAAGGAATTGGCAAAAAATAAGACTCTTGGAATGGATGGAATACCAATTGAGATGTTGCAACAAATGGATGCAACACTGAAAGCTCTCACTCATCGATGCCAACAAATCTGGAAGACAAAACCTTGCCAACTGACTGGATCTAATGGAATGTGGAAATTATCAAACAATAGCATTAATATCACATGAAAGTAAAATTTTGCTGAAGATAATTCAAAAACATATGCAGCAAAAAAAAAAAAAAAAAAAAGTGCTGCAGTATACTGACAGCAAACTGCCAGAAATTCAAGCTGGATTCAGAAGAAAACATGGAATGAAGGATATCACTGCTGATATAAGATGGATCTTACCTGAAATAACACAATACCAGAAATATGTTTACCTGTGTTTTATTGACTATGCAAAGGTATTCAACTGTGTGGATCAAAACAAATTAAGGATAACATTGCAAAAAAAGGAGAATTCCAGAACACTTAATTGTGCTCATGCAGAACACGTGCATAAACCAAGAGGCAGTAATTCAAACAGAACAAAGGGATACCACCTGGTTAAAATCAGGAAAGGTTATGTCAGGGTTGTATCCTCTTCCAATACTTATTCAGTTTATATGATGAGCAAATAATCCAAGAATCTGGACTACATGGAGAAGAATGTAGCATCAGTATTGGAGGAAGACTCATTAACAACCTGTGACATGGATATCACACAACCGTGTTTGCTAAAAGCAAACTTAAAACACTATTGAAGATCAAATATGGATTAAACCTCAACATAAAGAAAACTAAAATCTAATTTAACATATCATGATAAATATCATGAGAAAATATTGAAGTTGTCAAGGATTTCATTTTACTTGGATCCAAATCAATGCCCATGGAACCAGCAGTCAAGAAATTGAATGATGCATTGTACTGCATTGGGCAAGTCAGCTGCAAACGTGTTAAACTTTGAAGTGTTAAAAGGTGTCAAAATATAAAGATGTCACTTTGAGGACTATGGTGTGCTTGACCCAAGCCATGGTATTTTCAATTTTCTCTTATGCATGTGAAAGCTGGACAGTGACTGAGGAAGACTGAAGAATCTTTGAATTATGGTGTTGGTGAAGAATATTGAATATATCATGCACTGCCAGAAGAACAAATAAATCTGTCTTGGAAAAAGTGCAGCCAGAATGATCCTTACAAGGGAAGATGGTGAGATTTTGTCTCATGTACTTTGGGCATGTTATCAGGAGGGACCAGTCACTGAAGAAGGGCACTACACTTGGTAGAGAGACAGCAAAAACTAGGAAGACCCTCAATGACATGAACTGACACAGTGGCTGCAAGAATGGGCTCAAACATAGCAATGCTTCTGAAGATGGCACAGCACCGGGCAGGGTTTCACGCTATGTACACAGGGTCACTATGAGTCAGAACCAATCTGACCGCCCCTGCAAACAACAACAACAACAACAACCTTTTAGGAGCTCTGGTAGCTTAGTGCCTAAGGCACTTGACTGCTAACCAGAAGGCTGGCGGTTCAAACCCACCAGCCACTCCTCGGAAGGAAGATTGGGCAATCTATTTCCGTAGTGACACTGCCTCGGAAACCCAAGGAGGGGTCGCTATGAGTCGGGTCCGACTCGACGGCACATAACAACAACAACAACCTTTTAGTTGCTGCTTAGGTGGCTATTACATTATCACGTAATGTCCAATCACAACAGTTTGATTGACTACAAATGTGTGTATGGAGAAGATAAGTAGAAATCTTTGTATCAAGGCTATAATTTTCATAGCTACCATATATTTCCTTCCCTAGTATAAAAATCTCCTTAGAACCTAAAGTTCAAAAGAGTTTCTTTAAAAAATAATAACAAAGTGTTCTAAAAATGCCCCCAAGAAAATGATCACCTTGTAATAACCTCAGTGCAGGTGAATTGCTTTGGGAGCTTTCTTCTTGTAAGCTTTAAACTTAAACATGTGAGCATGCTAGAAGGAAAAATCAAATATTCTGATTGGCTAGTAAGAAGTCTGAGCAGGGACTAATGAGCCATAATTCTCTCTTCAGAATTTATGAGAATTCATTGTCACTTAATTAACAATATAAATATTAAAAAAACATTTTATAATAAAATTTTATAATTGTAATAAGACACCCTAGAGCATGAATTATGGGGTACTAATAATTCCCACCCAGTTTTGTTGAAACTGGACATGAATGAATATATTAAAACACATTCTATGTCATGTCTTAGGGCATAAAAAACAGAGTGGTCAAAAAAAAAAAGTGTTCCAAAATTCAAAATCTTGCTCCCTTAGAAAATAAGCAAAGAAATTCAATAAAAATGTAATTTATTGAGTTTGAGTTTTTATTCATTTTTCCACTGGTAATTACATTACTCACACAAGAGACAGTTATTGAAGAGGTTCAAAAAAATTAAACTTTTTTACTCTAAATTTGTAAGCTCTCACCTCTCTACAGAAAGGCCATATTTTTTTCCTCCTAAATCACCCCATAATTTATAATTCAATAATAATAATAAAAAAACATTAACAGGTGGCATAATGTAAGGATCAGTTATCTGAGCAGAAGACCTGAATCTTCATGTCATAATCATTTACTGAAAACTATAATAAGTAATATTTACATTAGGCCTAGCGCTGTGCTATGTACTTTATATATGTTGGAGATAGGATTCAGACCCAGATAATCTAATTCTAATTCCAAAATCTAGCTCTTCAAACCTGTAGTGTATTAAAGTCAGTGAAATGAACCCATTGGCATATGTTGTTGTTCTTGAGTGCCGTCAAGTCAATTCTGACTTGTAGAAACTCTATGTTGTCACATAGAATAGAACTGCCCCATAGGGTTTTCCTGGCTGTAATCTTTATGAAAGCAGATTGCCAGATCTTTCTTCTGAGGTGGGTTGGTTTGAACCAGCTTTTCAGTTAGCAGTCAAACTCTTAACCATTGCTCCCGCAGGGCTCCTAGAGGAAAAGTAAAGCAGACAGATAAGAACTAAGCTGTTCTAATCAGAGTTGGGTAGCAGTTCAATGATCTCAGATAATAAGGTGACTCTGTTGCTGTTGTTGTTATGTGCCGTTGAGTCAGACTTGACTCATAGTGACCCCTCCTTGGGTTTCCGAGGCAGTATCACTACGGAAATAGATTACCCAACCTTCCTTCCGAGGAGTGGCTGGAGAGTTTGAACCACCAGCCTTGCGCCAGTCAAGTGCCTTAGGCACTACGCTACCAGAGCTCCCAGGGAATCCTGCATTAGTGTGTAGTGGTAGAACTCTTGCCTTCTATGTAAGAGACCTGGGTTTGATTCCTGGCCAACGCACATCATGCACGGCTACCACCCACCTTTCAGTGGAGGTTTGCCTGTGGCTCTGATGCTGAACAGGTTTCAGTGGAGCCTCTAGACTAAGATGGGCTAGAAAGAAAGGGCTGGTGATCTACTTCTGAAAATCGGTCAGTAAAAATCCTTGGATCACAACAGTCTGACCCAAAATTGATCAGAGGTATGGCTCAGAACTGGGCAGCATTTACTCCCTTGCACATTGGGTCACCAAGTTCCTACTAAATTCTTTATAATCTCTGAATGTGTCTCAGTCACAGACATAAACTTACTCTGTGTTGATCTTGCAATTAGTTGTGTTATGTTATACTAACAGTTTGTTTATTAATAGAAAGAATTTAATTTCTGAAATATCAAGCAGTTACTGATAGAATCAGTTTAATTCATAACTTGATTCCATGTTGTTGTTGTTGTTATGTGCCGTCGAGTTGGACCCAACTCATAATGACCCCTTCTTGGGTTTCCGAGGTGGTATCACTAGGGAAGTAGACTGCCCAACCTTCCTTCCAAGGAGTGGCTGTGGGTTTGACCCACCAGCCTTCTGGTTAGCAATGAAGTGCCTTAGGCACTACGCCACCACAGCTCCCACTTGATTCCGTATACACCCATAAACAGTCAATGAAAGTCCTTACACATGTAAATAATTACTAATTAGTTTTATTGTCTTCTGGTAGAGCTGAATTCTTTAAAAAAAAAAAAAGAAAAAAGAAAAAGTCCTGGATTTTAGAACTACTTAATGAGAGATTTAAATATATATTGTGGCTAATAACTGCTGGGTAGGGAGCAGGAGAATCTGGAGAATATTTATTCATTTAGTTAATGATTTAACAATTAATAGGCAAAGAATCCACTGGGAAATAAAAAAAATATGGTCACAGGATTTCACGACTGCAAGTGTTCAGATATCTGAAGGTCCCAGTTTGGGTCTAAGGATTTGGGCATGTTGAGGAATATTCTGAGATTTGGTTGGAAAGGCAGAGCCTCCTGGGAAAAGATGCATCTTGATGGTGAGACATACAAGTTTAGTGCAAGGACAATGCTCAGTATCAGAGAAGAGAAGGGGTTGGTCATATGAGTTCTCAAGTATTCCAGCATGAGATCCAGGGCCAAGGCCTGAGTGGGAAACAAAGGAACAGAGAAGATGAGGCTGCAGCAGCAGCAGCAACAGCAACACTAGGAGAGGGTCCTCTGCTCTCACAGCAGCATCTGTGGGGCAGCTGTTGGTTTCTGCATCAGCAGCCACCAGAGTATTCCCAGAGTGGTGCAGGCCAGGAGGGGAAGATGGAGGCAGGCTGCAGCTGGCCAGGTTTGCAGAACATGTATGAGATCCCATGGCACTCAAACCTGGAGGGGAATTGGAGCCACAGGAATAATTTTGTGACTATGCCTGTAACCTGATTTTCACCTCCAGCTTCTGCCCAGGTAGGGAAAGCATACAGTGCTCCCAGATCAATGCCCCCAAGTTTGCCTGGGATGCTGAGATACCAGCCAAACACAAAGTTAGATGAGGGCCCCAATGTCAGTCAAGTGATGAAATCCAGACATGGACTGTGGAAGTATACGAGGAGGGAGAAGCCCAATATGGGCTTCTTCTTTAGGCCCAGGTCCTCCTACAGTTATTGGCGTAACTCTCAGCTATCAGATACTCTCAGTTAAAGCCACGCTCTGGGGAAGCTGAACCCCGAATCATTCGGGAAATCTTTCATGATAAAATTCATTGAATTTCGACTCTACCACAACCTTGTCACTTAACTAAGAATCTGTCTGAAGAAAGCCTGAGTATATGGCTCACTTAATCTTCCATTTGTACCTTAGTTTACTGCTTTTGTTTTGCTAACTGCATGACCTACATCTTAATACTCATACTTTGGTGGTGTTGCTAGCTGCTGTTGAGTTGGCCCCAACTCATGGCACACCTTGCAGAATGGAATGAAAGCCCACCCAGTCTTGTGCCATTCCTATGACGGATTACAGATCAAGCCACTGTGATCCATAGGGTTAGCCTTGGCTTATTTTCTAAAGTAGATCACCAGGTCTTTCTTTCTCATCTGTCTCTCTGTAGAAACTCCACTGAAAACTGTTCAGCATCACAGCAACACACAAGCCTCCACCAGCAGACAAGTGAGTGATGGCTGCACATGAGGTGCACTGTCCGGGAATCAAATGTAAGCCTCCTGTGTGAAAGGGGCGAATTCCACCACTGAACCACCGATGGCCCCCAAGGGAATGAGGCTTGCAGAGTTTGGATCAGATAACAGTGGGGGTGGTGATCTATGGCAGGGGACTTTATTTGTGCTGAGTTTTAGAAAGCCCAATCAATTTTGTGAAGGATTTTCACCTGGTGCGAAATTCTCTTTTATCATCATCACAGACACTAGCATTTGCCTTCTTAAGTATACAATGGTATACAACATTGTGATAGACACAACAGGTGAATAGATAGGATAAGGGTAGAAGGAAGTGTCCACTACAATTACAGCGTTACATGTAATTTCTGAGTACTATGACCCAACCTCAGGAGCTCTGGTAGCATAGTGCCTAAGGCACTTGACTGCTAACCAGGAGGCTGCTGGTTCAAACCCACCAGCCACTCCTCAGAAGGAAGGTTGGGCAATCTACTTCCGTAGTGATACTGCCTCAGAAACCCAAGAAGGGGTCGCTATGACTTGGGTCTAACTCGATGGCACATAACAACAACAACAACATGATCCAATCTCATCTCATTCATGAATGAGTCACCTTCAAATTTCCTTTTCTATATCTATAACTAAGCAAGACTAGGTTTGGTCATTGATAACTGGAAATAGTATTAAATGACTTTCTCCATAAACTATAACTTATAGCAATCTTTTCCTCCAGAAATGATTACCAGGCTTGAGAAAAAGAGGAATGTAGGAGTTTAGTATATTGCATTATTTAAAAAGGAAATCTGTAATCATCAGTCACTGTACGTAGTGTGCGGAATGCCATAAAACAGAGCCACAGACAACTTCAGACCTTCAGGAATTCAGAACTCGTAAAGCAGAGACACGTAAAGAACATGCTGAAAAGTCAATTAGAGATATAAAAGTAGTGAATAGGTTTGGTGGGCCTTAAGTAAACCAAGTGTAGCAGGATAACATGTTGATATATTAACAAAAGCTTTTTGAAACTCTTTTTGCCCTTCAACCCTTTCCTCTTTCAACCAGACCATGTGGTAACCATTGCCCTAGGAAAATAAAAGGATGAAAAGTTTTAAAGTCGGAATCCAGGTTTAAAGCAGAGCAGAATCACCGGGTATGTGATCAGTAAGAGGGCCAGTTTTTCTTATCAGGAAGAAAGGAAAAACAGGCTAGGGCAAGAGGAAGAGAGCTGTGAGCAAGCAAAACATGTAGATTCTGGTGTGAGTCCCTGAGAAGGAGCCTGAATCCTGGCCGGACCCCACACTTCTAGGCTGATTCCAGAAGTGAAACATGAAAAGAAAACAGTATACCCCAGTTATGTTGAGAAAACAGAAGCAGAGAAGACCAGTGAGTCACTACCAGGTGGGCCCAGGAAAGGAGCAAGGCCTAGAGTTTTACTATACCCCAGTGCAAGCAGAAGATGGTGGAAATTCCTACATGTGTGACCTAGGAAAAAAGGCCTTAGGCAGACTCACCAAGTAATTGTCTTCTATGCAGACAAGAGCAGCATAGGTAAGATAATGAGAGATGGTGGACTCCAGAGGGTTGTATAATTGGACAGGAAGAACACAATAGTGGTTGCAGTTGGAGACCATGTTGGACCCAGGATGGCACAGGAGTTACCAGGATGGACCATTCCTGCAATGAATGCCCTGGCCTCCCTGTTGCCTTGATGCAACCTAAAACAAACAAACAAACATAAACCCACTGTCATTGAGTTGATTCGGACCCATAGCAACCCCCATTAGGTTTCCAAGGTGGTAAATCTTTATGGAAGGAGGTTGCTTGCCCCATCTTCCTTCTGTGGAGTGCCTCAGGGCTTTGAACAACCAACCCTCTGGTTAACAGTCAAATGCCTTACGCACTGCACTACTGGACCTTCTTCGATGCAACCTAAGCACCAGAAATTTAGATGTAAGAGGTAAGGGAAGGGGAAACCTTGAATTAACTGAATCATCCTGATTTGACAGTTTACCTTAAATTGTTGAAGAATATATTTTCTCCATTAGACAGAATGAAGTTTAGAGATGAAAACTTAGTTTGTTATATAGAAACATTTATGTGGTGTGCTCTCTAATTTGTTCATTAGATATTTAATGAAATCAAGTATATGAAAATAGGCACCTTTCAATCAGATGTTGGTTCTTATTACAGAAAAAAATATATATATTTATCTTAAGAAAAGCATTCTTTGCTAAATCCCATGGGATTCCTCACACAGAGTGTGTGCTATGAGTTGGTATTGCTGAATGTGTCTTTAAGAATAATCTCCCTGAATGCATTTAAAATCTGATTTGAAGCCAATAAATATTTATGCATGCAATATCTCCAATACAATAACATTGTGTATTTGAAATATGTCTATATACAAAAAAGGGGAAAGCATTTCAGGGTAATTAATAAGGTGTAAGGGAGAAAGGATTTAAGAAAGAAGCATGGGATTCATTCCAAGATGGCAGAATAGGCAGAAAGACAGCACAGATCCTCTTCAACAAAGAAAAGGGGAACCAGTTAACACAGACAGAGAAGATAATCCTGGACCCCTGAGCCTTGAAGGGAAGGATATAGAAGTGGACTAAACCCCAACTAGCAGAAGAATTTGCATGAAAATACCAAAAAAGAAGACATACGGAGCTGCAGTCTGGCAGCGATCCTGAGCAATTCTGACAGCACAGACAGCTTGGAGATTCCTAAGTGGTGGTAGGACCTAAGAATTAACCTAAAAATCAGCCCTGCTAGCTAGAGACTGCACAGAAGACAGCTCTGGTGGCTGTGGAATAAAAGGGGAAGCAGCAGTGAAGAGGAAGACAGGCTGAGCAGTGGACTTTTGCCAGTCCGGAGACACTGCCATTTTGAATGTTTACAAGAGGCTTGACCGTTTGGGATATTTAAAGAGACAGTGCTCTACCAGATTCCAGGGGCTTAAGAGCAGGTTCTCATTGCCAGTATCCCCAAGGACACTCCAGACCTGCACAACTGAAAAGGTACAACGTTCCTCTTGTTACCCTTATACCCCACAACCACTTGGTGAACGGAGGTGCGGCCATCCCCCACTCCCACCCACATTCTGGGCCCACAGGAACTCCATCCCAGTCTGTGTGCTCGGACTGAGCCTGGGTGCCCTGCCCTCTTCTCCACCATTTTTTTTCTTTTCTTTTTCTCTTTTTTTTTTCTGGTGTTTAGTTTGCTTATATTTGTCTGTTTTAAAACTACTATTATTATCAATACTTTTGTCCTTTTTACTATTATTCTTTATTCTTCCCTTCCCAGGTCCTAGTTTACAGCTTTTTTTTCTTCCCTGTTCCTGGTTAAATTTTTTTTTTTTAATTTAAATTCTTCCCCCCACCTCTTTTTTCTCATGGTTCACCCCATTCCTTGTTTTTCTTTTTGCATTTTTCCCATTTTTTTCTTCACTATTCTTCTTCTCTACCTTTTTTTCTCTGAGTGCCCTATCCCCAGATATTTCAGGTTTTCTTTTTTTCTTCTTCTTCTTTTTTCCCTTTTTTCTTTTTTTGGTTACTGTTCTTGTGTGATTACATGCTGTATTTTTTGTCGATGTGCTTTTAGTTTTCTGATGGTTATTCAATTGTAATTTTTGTCTAACTGAGTGGGAGACAACAACAGTTCCCATAAGATACAACTACACCCACACCTCATGCAACATCACTTACTGAGTGAGAGCCACCACCTCCTTCTCCACCAATGGGCCAAAAATATAAAATCACCAAGAAAAGCCTGACTCACCCTTGGCTGTTCTTCACAAACAGTTAACAAAGATCTAAATATAATACCACAATGTCTCTGAGACAACAGATCATCACAGTCCACACAAAGAAGTAAGATAAAAAGGTAGAAACAAGGGAACAGGATACAGACCCAGAACACATCCCTGAGGAAGAAGCAGCATTGGAACTCTCTGATAAGGAATTCAAAAGAATTATATTTAGGTATCTTCAAAGGATTGAGAGACAGACCAAAGAAAACACAGAAAAAACCTTAGAAGAATTTTGGAAGAAAATAAAGAACAAAATGACAAAATAAATGAAAATTAGAAATTATTCTAAATCTATAGACAGAAATCCAGAAGATTAATACTAAATTGTTAGAAATAGATAACACATTGAAAGGGCAAAAGAGAAGAACTGATGCAATGGAAGACAGAATTAATGAGATTGAAGACAAATACCTAAATACTTCTTTGAAAAGGGATCAATCAGAAAAAAAATCAAAACAAAATTGAGAAAGCCTAAGGTTCATGTGGGATACCATCAAAAGGAATAACCTACATATCATTGGAATTCTAGAACAGGAAGAGAAAAATAAAACCACAGAAAATTGTCCAAGATTTGCTGGAAGAGAACTTCCCTCATATGATGAAAGAGGAGAATATACCCATTCAGGAAGTCCAACAAACCCCAAACAGGAGAGACCCCAAAAGAAAATCACCAAGACATATTATCATCAAACTCATCAAAACCAAAGACAAAGACAGAATCCTAAAAGCAGAATGGGAAAAACAAAAAGTTACCTACAAAGGACAGCCAGTAAGAATAAGGTCTGATTTCTCAGCAGAAACCATGCAAGTGAGAAGGCAATGGGACGGTATATAAAAACCCTGAAAGAGAAAAATTTTCAACCAAGAATTACATA
>NW_006921588.1:22227643-22283994 GCF_000298275.1 Orycteropus afer afer | reverse complement strand
GTTGGCAGACAATGGTCCTATAAGTTTATGTGTATGATCTGAATTCCCAAGTGTATAGTAGAGCTGACAAGGGACAAGGTTGTAGTCACTGCTTGGTCACAGCCATCTACCAAGAGAGACCGAGTAGTTGAACCTGTGGGCTCTAGTCCATAGTAGCGGGGGACATCAAGCTCTATTGGCATAACATACTACATAAAACATTGTTCCACCTCCTACTTTGGTGAGTAGCGACTGGGATCTTAAAAGCTTGCAAGCAGCCATCTAGATGCAGCAGTGGGTCTTTCCTCGTCCAGAGCAAAGAAGAATGCAGTAAACCAAAAATTCATGAAAACAATTAGTCCTAGCAGCTGGTACACCCTTCGATCTGCAGCCTATATGACTACGAGACCAGAAGAACTAGATGGTGCCCGGCTACTACTGTCAACCACTTGGAAGGGGAACTGTGTAAGAGATCCTGGATAGAGAGAGAGAGAACAATGTGGAACAAAACTCAAAATCATTTGGAGAAAAACAAAGGGGGGACCAGGTTTGCTAGTCCAATAGAGCCTGTTGGAACCACTGAGACTATGGTCCTTAGCTGCCCTTCAGGTCTGGAATTGAATCCACACCTGTGGCTTCCAGCCAAACAATAGATAGGCATATGAGTTGAACATTTGCCTCAGGTAGATACACTCCTTGGAGAGGTAACTATAGGGAAGAAGTAAGAGGGGAGATGTTGCATCGTAGTAAACTGTGGTCAATGTCATGAGACAAAGTGTATGTGAATTGCTGTATGGAAAGTGAATTTGCTCTGTAAATTTTCATCCAAATCACAATAAAACAAACAAAAAAAGAAGACGAAGCATGGTCAGATAGAAATCCTTTCCCTCACCATTAACAAAGGAGGGCTCATTGGAGGAGATGATCTGGAGGGCAGAGATTTGATACATCATTAATAACCCCCAAATATTACTTCAACTAGTAAATTTCAGAATTACCCATAGGGAAAATAATTTTTTAAAAGAATTATAAATAAGTTGTAAAATACACAATGATTTCAATCTCTCTGCTTCAAGAACAGGAGCCCTGGTGATGCAGTGATTAAGTGCTCAGCTGCAAACTGAGAAATCAGCTATTTGAACCCACCAACTACTCCATGGGAGAAAGATGTAGTAGTAAAGCCTTGGAGACTGTCCTACAATGCAGTTCTACTCTGTCCAATAGGGTTGCTATGAGTTGGAATCAATTCAATAGCAATAAATTTGGTTTGGTTTTACCTCATGTTTGCAAGCAATGCAAGCAGCCATCTAGATGCACCAATGGGTTTCTCCTATGCCAGAACAAAGAGAAATAAAGAAAACCAAAGATTCATGGAAACAATTCATCCAAAGGACTAGTAGACCATGTGATCCTTGGCCTATAGGACCATGAGACCAGAAGAATTACATGGTGCCTGACTACCACTGTCAACCACTCAGAGAGGGATTGGTGTAGGAGAGCCTGGATAGAGTCAGAGAACGATGTTGAACAAAACTCAAAATCATTTTTAAAAAATAAAAAATGACCATGTTTGCTGGTCTGATAGAGCCTGGTGAGACCCCTGAGACTATGGCCCCTTCAGTTCTAGAACTGAACTCACTCCTGTGGCTTCCAGCCAAAGAATATAGACAGGCATATGGGGTGAACATTTACTTGCTCCTTGGAGCATCAGTCGTGGAAGAACAGAGGGCAGTATTTATACAGTGTATTGGTTACCTCTGTGCTGCCATAGCAGAAAATACCACAAATGAAATGGAACAAACATGAGTGCTAAAAAGGCAAGGAGGCCACATCTCCTGACCTCCTCTAACCCCACAAGAGGAAGACAGAATCACCATCAGTAACGCAAGGTCTATTCCTGCAAGGCCAGACATGCTGACTCTCTCCAGCCCTTTCACCAACTGTTCCTCCCAAAGCACCCACCACCTCTCCCCTGGGTTTGATAATTCACTGCAGTGGCCACACAGAACACACAGATTACGGGGTTTATTAGGGAAGCAACAGGATACAATTCAAGTTCAGGAAAAACACTCAGTTTCTCTCAACCTGCTGTCTCTCAGCCAACACAGTCTCTCACAGTCTCTCTCCCAGCAGTGTGTGTCCCTCAATGTCTCACTCAGCAATGCATGTCTGTTGCATCTCTTTCCCAGCAGCACGTTTCTCTCAGGAGGGTGTGTCTCTTTCAGCAGCAAGTCTTCCTCAACAAGCAGTCAGAGAGAGTTCTGCCTCTAGGAGACCTCTTTTTGAGCTTGGCAGAGTGGTCAGACTAAACCAATCATAACATCAGAATTCTGAGCACCTGAGAGAAAGCGAACTTCCCAAAACCTTACTTTGTGCTACTCACAACAGAAATACCCCAAGTGGATGATTTTTACAATCAGGAGCTCCTCAGTTGCTCATGGCAAATTCCACCACGGAGTTAACAAGGACTTAGGGCTAGAAAAGCCATACCAGGTAATTTATTATACCACAATGAGTTTATTCTCTTACAATTTTGGAGGCTTTTAAGTCCAAGTTCAAAGTGCCGGGTTCTAAGGGCTCGGTGAAAGCCCCTCAACCGTGGGCTTCAGCACTGCCTCCTGCTCCTGGCCCACTGAAGCTGGAGGCTTTTCTTCACTCAGACAACTGCTGGCTGCTGAGACTGACAAGCCCAAGGTTGATAAGCAAAAAGGCACAGTCCCAGTGTTACCAAACAACATGTCAGGCCACTGATTCAAGTCCAGATGGAGTCCCAAGATTGGCAGGGCTTGGCAGGCTGTTGAACAACAACTTGGCTATGTGCAGGGTTCAAGTGTGCCAAAAGGCTAGAGACCTCCCCCAAAACTGTTTCATATATACTGGAAGCAGACTACATCCCCAAAGCAGCTACTCAGCTGCTCCAATAGATTCCACAATGGAGTTAATTACCTATCTCACCATGGGGAATAACTACATCCAGCAACTCAACCAGGCCCAGCCAAGTTGACACTCAAACTTAACTACCACATACTGGGAGACAGCTCAGGGGTAGGAATGTATGGGAGGGAAAGGGGTAGGAATGTATGGGAGGGAAAGGATGTAGAGAAGAGGTAACTGTGGGGAGGAAGTGGGAAGAGAGGTGTTACATTGTGGGGAATTGCAGTCAATGTCATGAAACAAAATGTGTATGAACTGCTCTGTAAACTTTCACCCAAATCACAATTAAAAAAAAATTATATATAAAAAAGTATTTGCAAGCAAACAGCAAAATGGTCGAGAGAATGTGAAATGATGAGATGATACCTACAAACTCGGCAAAACTTTGTTGGACTCTGTTCAACTGAATCCAAGCCCTGGGTTTCTCTAATCTCTAATATATTCTGTAATTATGATCATCAAGGTTTTTGAAAATTTGCATATACTTTTTGTTTTGTTAGTATCATAGTAATGTGATGAGGTCTCTGAGAGGAGGAAGGAGGAGACTCTCTTGATTGATCTGCCCAGGTGACTACTGATTGCTGTGCTGTCATTGACAAACAGATCCTAGCCACCTAGCTAACTACAGTGAACTTATTTTACCTACACAACATAATTCATCTCTTTCTGAGCCTGCATTACTGACAGGTAAAAAGAGTTCATTTTTAAATGAAAGCTGCATTATAAATAGACAATTTGCTAACTTGGGCAGTATTAATTATATGATTAATTTCTATTACTATCCTGGCTCTAGCATTTGTCTCAGCAATGTTCTTTCACGAAAAAGATGAGAACTTTAAAGCATTTTGTTTTTCTTTTTATTTGGACATGAAGAATAACTGACAGTGAAGTGGATTTATTGGAGTGTAAATGAAGTTATCTAAAGAAGAGATTATCATGATAAAGTTTATCAATAAAAACTTAGTGATTAAAAAACAAAAGTGTCAAGCCCATTCCAAGTCCCCTGGCTCCTATGAAATTAGATTTTATAATGTTCTTTTGATGGAATTTTTCATGAAATAATTTAATTGCGTTTTGATGTTTATTGGTCTACTATGGTATATAGCATTTTTTAATATAGGGAAAAAGGATAGAACTAAAGATAGAAGAAAACAAAAGAAAGAAAGGAAGGAACAAAGTGGCCTGAATGATACTTTGCTAATGTGGGATAGTGCCCTAAGTTGCCTGCTCTCATTTTGCCAATCTTTCCAAAGAGACAGTGATGTTTATAGAACATGCTAAATACAACATGCTAAATATACAGCCCTAACAGTTCCTTCTCCCAGAGACCTAATCACTTTACTATGATCACTAAAGAAACAAATATTGTACTCAGTCTTGCAAAAACCTTGATAATCAGAATTACAATAGATACTAGCGTAAACCAAGAATAAGTTTAAGTTCTATGCCAAAAATAAAAAATCAAAGTATGAGTACAGAGGTCAAGCCATTTAAGTTGGGGCTGTATATGCAGCCCCTATTGCATGGCCTTCCTCCTCAGCTTTCCCTATTGGTAAGACCTATCAAATTCTTTTCCAGAATCTACAAGAAATTCATCATCACTGTCAAACTTTGTGTGTTACTGAGGCTTACCTGGTCCAAATCAATCCAAATTTTTAAATCTGCCCAGCCATATCTCAAGTTCTGTAATTTAGGAGTTTATTTTATTTATGAAACCTCTAATCAAAATTTGCAAGCAATACAAACCATAAATATACATTACTCATGTCACTCTCTGCATGGGAAATGGCCTAAATTATACACATTAAATAAAGATGTATTGATTAATCTCCTCTAAAAAGAAAAAAAAAAAAAAAATAGCTCCCTTCAGTGGACAATAAGCTCCAGTTTGGCTACATTCCTACAAGTTCTCTGACATATGGCCAAATATCTCCTAACTCAGAATAGTCAATCATAATTTATGGTCTCTTTGGAGATGGACTACTTTTCTGCTGTCTTCTTCCAAAAGTTCTCCCTATGTGCCTATTATTATTATTAAAATATTATGGGGTCAGACACTATCGTAGGTGCTTAGAATTTATAAGGGAATAAAACAAATATTGCTGCCTTCATGGATTTTACATTCTAGTAGAGGAGATGAACAAACAATAAACAGTAAATAGAGAATTGGAGGAGTTGCTCGTGAAGCTCAGCCTAGATCTATTTCTCTAGCCCTCCCAAATGTTTCTGAGTCAATTAATTCCCTGTCTTAAATCCCCTCCCGCTGAAACTACCTAGAGTAGATTCTGTTCTTGGTAACTGAACCTCAACCAATACAACTAGCCAATCTGCTTTGTGAAATCTCCACCCAACCTTTCTTTCAACATTATAGTAATGGAGTATATCAGTCAGAGTCTTCAGTTGAAAACAACTGCCTCATTATGTGAAACAAACAAACAAACAAACAAACAAATTTAAAAAGGATATTGGGCAACTCCTAGAAATGCCTGGAAGGCTAAACATCCAGACTTGGAAATGGATGGGAACAAAGGCAGACCAAGCATCCAGAACCACACAGTCCAAGGCTGACCACAGAGCACAGTCACTCACACTGCTGACATCCAGACACTACCTCCACTGCAGTTAGTCAGGGAATGCCCTTTATATGAGTAGTTACACAGGGACCGTCCTCAATGGATGTGTCTGATGGTCTAATCCTAAGTACCTGGCCCCAGCTGACAAGAAAGTTGAAAAGAAAGCATTTTTCAACTTTCTCTATATCGTGAGGGATGGGGAGAGTGAGATGTGCCAAGCGTCATAAGTTGACAAATTCCTCACATTTAGGAAGAAGTTCCAAAGTTCAGTGTTGTTGCTGTTAAGTGTCATTGAGTCAATTTTTACTCATAGTAACCTCATGTGACAAAACAGAAATTGCCACGTAGAGTTTTCTTGGCTGTAATCTTTATGGAAGCCAGTGGCTAGGTCTTTGTCTCACAGAGCTGCTGGGTAAGTTCGAGCCACCAGCCTTTCAGCTAGCAGCCAAGTGTTTAATGATTTGCACCACCAAGCCTCCTTTTACCTCCTCCAAAATGACAAGCATCTTCAACAAAATGTTCTTTAACCTTCCTTCTCAAATGGGTTCTCTCTTTCCACAAAGTAGCATCTGCACCCTACCATAAGCCAACAGTAAGATACCACACACCAACAGTAAGATACGTGATACATCTTCTTGAAATTCAGACATTAAACTAAATCTACAAGAGGAAAGATAGAAATAGTCGCAGAGTTCTTAATGTGGCCAAATAACTACACTATGTCTGGTACCATAGTGCCTAAGTCACTTGACTGCTAACCGGAAGGCTGGTGGTTCAAACCCACCAGCCACTCCTTGGAAGGAAGGTTGGGTAGTCTAGTTCTGTAGTGACACTGCCTCGGAAACCCAAGGAGGGGTCGCTATGAGTCGGGTCTGACTTGACAGCACGTAACAACAACAACAACAAAAGTCCTCAGTACTGTGACCATTAGGCAGGTGAAGATGTAAACTTATCCCCACAATAGTGCTCTGATCCTCAGAACATCTGTGTTTCCCTCATGAAAAATATATTTGAACTCCATAGAAAGTAAGTATGAGAGAGAAGGTTGAAGGTAATGAAGGGACCTGTGCCTCAATGTTTCCCCAATTCTTCGTCTTATTATTGAATTCTACAATCAGCTAAACCAGATTGCTACAATATGAGAAGCATCAGAATTCCTATTCTTGGGAAATTGAGACTTCCTCCACTCCCACCCATAGCTTAAGCTAGATTCCCTTCCTCTGTTCCCCCAACCAGGTTGTTCTTACTTTTATCAGGTAAGTCACCCTGTATTGTGAGTTATCTACTCCAGTCACTTGCCTATCAACTCTACTAAACTCCAAGCATTTTGAAAAAAAGAGACTATATTATGTATCTCAGTAATCAATCACTTGGCCCCTTGTACTTTGCATCTAGTAGGAAATAGACAAACATTTGTTAAATAAATGAATTAAACAAAACTTCAGGTTTGTGAGTCCTAAATACAGAAACCAAAAATAATAGGTGCTTCCGTATTCCTTCTCAACAACCTCAAAACATTAGTCAGAGTGGCTATAATGACTACTGGTTTGAATTTTTTCAAGAGATAGAATGATTACCCATGATTTTCTGGGGGGAAAAAAAAAAGTTTTTAAAAACACCAAAGCTTCTGAGGGCCAGGTTTGAGAGCTGGCTCTAATTAAAGTCCTCTCCACCCTGTTAACTGCATTCCTTAGCTCTTTTCCCAGATTGTATTCCTGAGCCCCAACCCTAGTATACTCCACCACTACCACACTAACCCACTTCTTACCATCATCCTATTTCCTATTCCCTTCTGCAAGTAAATGAGCTATAGTTGAAAACCAAAATATCAAATATTCCTAGGCTAAAAATCGATCATTTTTTAACAATTGTTTTCACCCCACTCTACGCCTAGGATTCATCTAGTAAGGACTTCCAACAGCATATCTGATCTCCCAGACACTGTTCTGACTAGGTGAGCTGGAGGTGATGGTTGTCACCTTGCATTCATCATTTTTGCTGCATAACACATCACCCAAAACCAACCGGCTTTAAACAATAGTCATTTGTTATTGCTCATGAGTCATTAGGTCAGTTGGGTGCTGCTACTGATCTGGGTCAGGATTGGTGCTCTTGGTTGGGTTTGCTCATGCTCTCTGTGGTCAGCTGGCAGGTCAGCTGGGGGCTGGATGTTTTGGATGGCCTAGACCATCCAGCTCCCAGCTGACCTTCCATAAGGATGATTCACAGTTGACGGAGGTGACGGAGGTGATGAGGGTCACTGAGTTATGTGTCTCTCGTCATTTAGCAGCCTGAATGGAGCTTCTCCATATGGTGGCGGTATTAGGGATCCAAGTGCAACAAAAGATGGTATGTCTCAACGTGTGATCACTTTTCTTCACATCTCTGATTGTGTCACATTTGTTATCATACCATCCACCAGCCACTCCTCGGAAGGAAGATGGGACAATCTACTTCTGTAGTGACACTGCCTCAGAAACCCAAGGAGGGGTCGCTATGAGTCGGGTCCAACTCGACGGCACATAACAACAACAGCAGCCAAGGCAAGACCCATGGCCAAGCTCACAGTCAGTGTAAGAGGAGGCTTCCCAGGGACATGAATACAGGAAAGTCATGGACAAATTGGAGGTGATTTCTATAAAAATCTACCACACACCTTCACCCAAGGTGGCTTCATTCTTCACCTTCCTTAAAACATTTGCCCTTCTGGTAACTGTTATTGTTGGGTGCCATTGAATTGATTTCAAGTCATAGTGACCCCCTGAGACAGAGTAGAACTCTGGTGTGCATGAGGTAAAACTTATGCTTAACTCGGGGTTGGAAGATTTCTCAGTATTTCTGGTTTCTTTTAAGTGGTATAACAAGACCTAAACACTTCATATAGTACCCAAGCAAGTGAGTTTTTGAGATCACCTTCATGTGAGATGAATGTTAAGTCCATCGTTGCTCTTGTTAATTGCTAATAAATAAGTTACCATTAGGAACTCTGGTGGCATAGTGCCTAAAGCATTTGACTGATAACCAGAAGGCTGGTGGTTCAAACCCACCAGCCACTCCTTGAAAGAAAGGTTGGGCAATCTACTTCTGTAGAGATACCACCTTGGAAACCCGAAGAGGGGTCTCTATGAGTCGGAATCAACTCAACAGCAGCAAGTGAGTTTATGTGTGCAAGAAGAACTGCTCCACAGGGTTTCCAAAAAAACCAGTTGCTGTTGAGTCAATTTGACTCACGATGACCCCATATGTTGCTGAGTAGAACTGTACTCCATTGAATTTTCATGCCTCTGACCTTTCGGAAGCATATTACCAAACCTTTCCCAGAGGCACCCCTGGGCAGATTCGAACCACCAACCTTTCAGTTGGTAGATGAGCATTTAACTGTTTACACTACCCAGGAAATCTATGGAGTCCATAAGGACACAGATTTTGTGAGTCCCATTCCCTGCTGTACTCTAGAACAGGGTTTCATATAGTATGAGACATCTCATTAAGCAATTACTTTATTGAGCTTCTAATGTCTGGTAGCCTAGTGCCTAAGGCACTTGACTGCTAACCAGAAGGCTGGCAGTTCAAATCCACCAGCCACTCCTCAGAAGGAAGGTTGGGGAATCTATTTCCGTAGTGATACCGCCTCAGAAACCCAAGGAGGAATTGCTATGAGTCGGGTCCAACTCCACGGCACATAACAACAACATATGCACTGTGGCCGGGCTGGAGATACAGAGGTGAAAGACCTAGACAGTGTCCTCAAATTGCTTACAGCCTATCATGGAGAAAGTTAGGTAAACTGATCATTATATTGCAGTGTGATAAATGAGGCAGCAGCAAGAACTCCAGAGTGCTAAGGAAGGTATTGGAGGCGGCAAGAATGCAGTCAGAGAGTTCAGATAAGGGATTAGTGCCATAATCTAGTCAAGAAATGATGAAGGTATAAACTAAGAGGCAAAGGGAGTGGAAGAAAGTGACGGATTTGAGAAATGAAGGAGGTAAAATCAACAGGTCTTGATAACTGATTATTTGTGGAAGGGGAGTACAAGAGAGGAATCAAGGATGACCAATGATCTTTGGCTAATGTGACTGGGTAAATAGCAGTGCAGAAGAAAGACAATGTTTCCCCACATTATAAGTTCAATTGTTAATAACAGCACACAGATTTGACTTTTCTATTGTTTTTATACCATTTGTAATGAAAGGAAGAAAACACATACACACACACACACAAAAAAAAACTTGTTGCCATCGAGTTGATTCCAACTTATAATGACCCTGTCAGACAGGATGGAACTGCCCCATAGGGTTTTCAAGGCTGTAAATCTTTAAGGAAATAAACTGCCACATCTTTCTCCTGCGGAGTGGCTGGTGGGCTCAACTGCAGACCGTAAGATTAGCAACAGATCACTTTAACCACTGCACCACAAGGTTCCTTAACTAGAAGAAAACATACCAATAAACACGTCCCTACACATCATAAAGAATCCTTCAAATTCTCAAGTCCTCAACATCCTTGTAATTACCTTTTCAATCTACTCCATGCCATCTCAAACATGTAATCAAACCCAAACTTAGTAAAAGTATTTTCTTATAGTGTAATATATTTTTATTGTCCGTGTCCACTGCTAGAAGCCAACAATCTCTTTCTTATTGCTATTACCTTACAATCATAAAAGTTTTGTGGTTGGGTTATGATTGCTTCAAATGAAGAAACTTAGTCCAGGTAATTTCTCATGACAGAAGTCCATGCAGAAGGTTAAGTCTGAAATCAAGAATATCAGATAATGCATCCAAGTTCAGACTTTTGATTTATTGCCTATCCTTCCTAATGATTAAATATTCGACTGCCCCAGTGAAACTGCACCGATATTCATAATATAATGTTCAAAGCAGGTTAACTGTATACTAACTTTCTACTTTGATCCCCTGGAGAGAAACATCAGCCTCTCCATACAACTCCTAATAACAAAGGAGGATTGGATGCTAACATCCAAGAAAGAGTAGAAGCAGCTAATGAGGGTACGAGCATCAAATTTCTCTCCTTAAAGCCAAGTTCTAGCAAAGTTTTTCTTTGTGGCAAAGCAGCTCAAGAACAGCTGTCAAAAATATGGCACTGCTAACCCTTTAACAAATTAAAAAGCACCATCTGCAGCCAATGCAGTCTGGATTAGCAGATGTGCACCAGTACAAAGCCCAGGGAAGAGCAAATGGCTTGGCAGTGCTGAGGTTAACGCGTCTAAAAGCAGACAGCATATGTTTCTCCAATAAAAGGAACACTCCACTCCAGAAGCCAACAATTTGTAATATTTATAAATTGTTACTGAACCTCTAATGTACCTCTAAATACCTGCATTCATGTTTTTAAAGTTTCTTTAAGAACCGTAAGTAGATCAATTACAGAGGACTACAAGTTCAGCATCTTTCCATGTACCATTAGTTGTTCAGTTTAGCTGAAGAAGGTCCCTACACTATCTTTAATCTGTTTCTTTCTTCCCCCCATCCAGTAACACTTCTCATTAAGACTCTTTTGAAACATGCAGCACCGGCTAGCTTGTCCCACTTGCTAGTGGTCCTGAATTGATTCTTAATTAGTTGCAGTTTTGGAAAGAATCCAATTGAAATAGCAGAGGATTCCAATAGCAGAAAAGAACAGGCGATATGTGTTATGCTGTGAGCTGCTGATCTTTGCATTAAACTTGCTCAGGCAAAAGGCAGCTATGCAAAATATGGCAGGATTCAAATCACACTAAACATGTTCAGGTTTTAAACAGAAAACTTCACAAGGTAATTTATTCTCTAGCCATAAAACATGATCAAAGAAAGGCAGCCAAATGCTGTTAGAAAAATTACATTCCTTCATTCCACTTTCCTCTCTTCTTCCTAAAAGGACAGGTTACTAATTCAGAAGAAGATGGCGGAATCTTTTCAATAAATTATACTATGTTCTTTATTCGCTGTGGATTTTTCAGTCCCCTACTTAAATTCCAAAAGAGGAGAGGAAGAAGCTCAGTGTGGGGAGAATTGGGGGGAAGAAAAAGGTAGAGAGGGGGAGGGAAGCCTCCAGGAATTTTCCTATGTTCTTTCCAAAAGGGGAAGAGTTGCTACCAGCAAAATCCTCAGTGTTGTTTATGAGGGCAGCTGGAGGTCATTTGACAGGTATGGCTTTTATGGTTCAGATTTAATTATAGAAAAGTGAGGGCTCAGAAAAGCAAGGTCTCAGGAAACCCAGGCAGGAGAAGGACCCGTGCCACCGCTGTTAGGTGGCAGTCACGTGTCTAGCTTTTGTATTCAGCAGTAATAACTCACTGCCTGTGTGCCGGGATGGAGCCCAGCTCGCCTATCCCCTGAGGAGCTTCCACCAGGCATGGATTCACGGAGGCTTTGATCTGCAGATTAACATGATCAGGAACACAGGCTTTGTCTTTTGCAAACATCCCCATCCCTAAATTTGTGTCCAATGAAAGGTTGAGCCTATTTTTATTTGAGTAATGAATTGCAGTAATTAATGCACACATTGATTTTTTTCAAGTCTCCCTAAAGGCTATTTCCATTTTTAATTTATAGAAAATACATACCATTCCGTTAATAAGCGACTGCTCTATATTTTAAAATACATATAGAAGAAGATGCACCATCAGACAAATGACAAAAGGGTGAAACAGGTGATGCTCAAGATTGGGCCCTGACTGAATTAAGCAAAGTCACTTTTTAAAAATCACTCAGAAGAGCCTTTTTGTGTGGCATTACAATACCTACTCAAGATCTCTTCCTACTTCAGAAAGCTCTTCAAAAGAATCAGTTATTTGAACTCTTCAGGATTTGCATGGATAAACATCTCTTCCTTTTAAACTAAGCATCTTTCCAAGTATTAATTAAAGGAACATCCTGTGCAAAAGGGAAAAAGATGAAGACGAAAATGAAATCTGACGCAGATACAATTGTTGTAGAATTTTAATTTTGTTTTAAGGTCATATCATTTCTTCCAATATCCACAGCAAAATAGCATTTAAAATACAGAGGGAGAGAGAAAGGTCCTTGTCTCAGCTGCACCTTAATGAAGTATCCCCAGGGCTTGAAATGATGGGATTTTTCTTACTTGAGAAATAATTCTTTTCTTGCACCAGCATTCTTAGTAAATGCCAATAGAGAGGAAAGGCGTGTGTGTAACACAATCTGATATATATCTGAAAGTCACAGGTAATGAATAGTAGAAAATCTCCTGTGGCAGGTACTCAGTGATGGCACGGCACAGCCCAGGAGGAAGGAGGGCTTGGAGACACATGCAAACTAAAGGAATACCTGATTAACCTTTCTCTGACTCTGGGCCACGTGATACGCAGTGAGCCTTCTTAGAGTGATGGCTTTAGAAGAAGATGTTAAATTTAACCTCTGGCGCAATGATAAATTGACAATAAAAAATTCAATGGCTTGGTAATTACCAATCACTTTGGACATCGGCAACATTTTTCAGTTCTGTCACTGCGCATTGGCACAAAAGCTTCAGCTGAAATTCTCTCGATCTTCCTCTTTTTAACTTTGTTTTCATGATGCAGATTAAATCTGCCACCCTATTACTGATTCATTTTCCTAATTTTTCATGTCTGCACCATGCCCCAGCTGCACCAGGCTGATAATTGTGGAGCCCAGCCCTGATGATTAACATCAGAAGAATTAATTATGCCTGCCATTAAAATTCCGGGTTGCACATGGTGATCAAGAAAAATTAAGTTTCTCTAGGCCTCTAAATCATTTCACCTTTGCTGAGAAGGATAGTGCCTGGACAGCCAGGCTGCAGCCTGTGTTCCAGCCGAGGTCGAAACCACATGCCCTTTGTGTAATTCAACAAATACCTTCTGAGTTATTTTTTCCATGATTTGGAGTAAAGGATTTAGTGCTTAGAAAATAAAAGAACCCTGAATGATATTCTTGATCCTTTTATTTGAGAGGGGAGAAAAATACTTTTTCAGAGCCTCAGCTGCTGTTTCTGAAATATCTGTTATACTAATTTGTAGAACACATCCCAGGCAAAAAGGAAATGTGCAGCCCTTGGAAATAGTTGATGAAATGAGGGTGGAAAAGAGGTCTAGTTTTACAATCATTATAAATGGGAAGAAAGGAAATGTTCATTCAAGTAGGTAAAGGCAGTGGCATTTCTTGGAAATAAATTGATAACAGAATAAAAACAGATTCCTCAGATCTTTAGGCTAAATAATAATGAGTAAAAGAAGCCTGTTGACTGACGCATTTCCAAAATGATTGTTGCATGAGAAACTCAAAATGTATTCAGTCTAGCCTAAGGTATAAAATTTACTAGAGCTATAAAGAGTAAGATGATATGCATTTATCATGTTCTTTTTCTACTCTATGTTCCATTTTTAAATTACCATAATAATGTATATTACAGGCATGGCTTTAGAAGACTGCAAAGGGAGTCATATTTTGATGAACGGATGTAAATATCTTATACCAAATGGTAAATTTCTCATTCAGCTCTATGCAAAGAGTATTCATAAGGTATGCATCTTATCTGTTTCATTTGTTATATTTAAGAAGTGATATAACAGGACAACTATTTCAATGCACATATTCTTGTTAGTTTTTATTGGCAGTAAATTTACGGAGTCAGGTAAATCCATGCTGAGTGAGGCAAGGAGTGATAGAGAACAGTGTGGGAATAATTCTACTTTTCCAAAAACTATATTAGAAATTTTTAAAAGCTTATAGATTCTGAAGTTGGCTCATTTCCCAGTAAATCTTGGATTTAGTGACATGATAAAAACCCAAATTTAATGACTTAGTAGAAGAAACGAAATATCACTTATATTTCTTAAAGAGACTGCCTTCTGGACTAATTACCTAGGATCATTTAATAACACAAGGTCTTCATTCTGGAACGACAGCAAATTTACTCATCTTGTAAGCATTTTTCAAAGATGATGTAGCAAAAATGACAAAATTCATTAAAATACCAAACTTTGAAGCATCATGAAATCTATTTAGAAAACCTAAAGGAAAGATGAGATAAAAAGAGCAGGCTATTTGAATCCCTCCGACTTGTCTTCCCAGTGCCCAGGACTGACTTTTGCATGCGCGCTTTCTAGATAATATACAGATCCCCCAGGAAATCTAGAAAGAAGGGAAAGCTGCCCCCCCCCAGATATTGATATCTACTCCAGATTAAAGACATTAGAATTAAAATACAGAGCAAATAATGGAGTATTTTGCCTTTTCAATAGCACGCAAATTAAAATACAAAAAGCAAATAAGTGACTAAGAACATGAAACATCAGGGGAAGAATTAAGAAGGAAAGAAGGGAGGAGGAGAGAAAAGGAGGACAAGATCAATCAATGTGGCAACTTTCAGATGATCAGAGAAAATGGCACAGGACAGTAACATAAGAGTTAAACAACAGTGATATGCGTGATGTTAACACCACTACAGAGGGAAATCAAGATGGTGGCTAAGGGGAAATGTATGGACTTTTCTTTGTAGGCATTATAAGGAGAAGCAGATATAAAAATAAAAAACTCCCCAGTGCAAGAAATAATTAGAAAATATATGAGAGGCTTCCTGTACCTATGTTGAATAATAAGAGTGGGAAAAAAAGATGCAATGATTTCTCACCTGCATTCATTTTCCCTTTGAAATAGACTAATTTCTTATATTATTTCTCTTTATTTGTGGCAAAGAAAAGAGAGCTTAATAGAGAAATTTGGATATTATAAATAATTATATTTTGGCTTTGTTTAATATATCATGTCTAATGTTCTGTTGGTCTTTATCATTATCACTGATAGTTATGGTGAGAGGACATAATATGAATGTATTGGTGTGTGTTTGCATCCTATGAGTGAAAACATTTTACAATATTCTTCTAGGTTTATACGTGTGTGTGTGAGAGGGTAGATAATTATGCTGATGAAAGAGACAACAACGTTATCCTGAGGAGCCCTAGTGGCACAATGGTTAAGTGCTCCACTACTCACCTAAAAATTGGCAGTTCAAACTCACCAGCTGCTCTACAGGAGAACAATGTGGCAGTGTGTCCATAAAGATTTCAGCCTTGGAAACCCTGTGAGCAGGTCTACTCTATAGGGTCATTATGAGTTAGAATCGACTCAATGGCATTGGCGAATGTTATCCAACAACAGTATGGAAGATCAAGCATGGATATGAAGGGTCTTCCAGTACAAGTAAGTAGAAATTATCACAAAATGATATTGCCATATTATTAAATGAAATGCATACTCATAACAGTGCTGTTCTCTAATTAAGCGAAAATAATAAATAGTTCACATAAATTAATACAATTTTTGTTGCTTATAATCAGTTGCTATGAGTCACAATTGACTCAACAGCAATGGGTTTGGTTTAGTTTTGGTTTAGTAATCAGTCAAAGAAAATGTTTTTGGTTTTCTCTTTCTACTTTGTTAGTTCACCAGTGTTAAATACTCTAGCAGGGCTTCAAACTGGTTTGACCCCCTGCTGAGAATTTGCCTTTCCACCCCAGATAAACTGAATCAGAATGTATATTTTAACAAGATCTCTGTAAGAATCACATGGGGGGTCTTGTTAAAATGTAGATTCTGATTCAGTATATCTGGGGTGGAAATGCAAATTCTCAGCAGGAGGTCGAGCCAGAATGAACTGGTCCAAAGCCCTGCATTTCAGCCAACATCAATGAACGAAAAACAGAGGGAGCAGCAGTGGTCCCTCCACATCACTGATAGTGCATATGCCTGCCACCTGATGGGAGGCAAATAACACTGTGTCATTTATGAAAAAGTCTTGCCAAAATTACTTAACCTAAATCTAAACAAGTTTAGATCTAACTCCCAGCATGCAGCAAATATAGAGGATCCAGGGAAAAGTAAAACGACACTACAAAGAAACAGTCAGACAATTCCAGAAAGTAGAACATCCCACAGAACAACTAACTAAGTTGATTTCATGAGGGAAAAAACAAGTTGAGATGGAGGACTCTTGATCAAAAGGACCATTGTAAATAAATGTATACACTGCAATACATTGTTTCCTGGTTCCTCACTACATCCTGATTTGAACAAAGTACCTACAAAAGATATTTGGGGATATTATGGAAATCTGAACATGGGATGGTTTTTAGATGATATTAGAAAATCGTTATTGATTGAATTAGGTATTCTAATACCACCATGCCTACGTAGAAAAATGTCCTTTTTTTGTTTTATGTATGCATTTTGAATTGTTTAGAGTGAAATGTTGTCACTTAATTTAAAATACTTCAGAAGAAGAAAGATAAATACAGAAAATTGTTATATGGGATGGGTTTATAGTTGTTAATTATAATATCCTCTCTGCTCTTCTGTATGTTTGGAAATTTTTCATAATAATAAATTTTTCGAAGTACCTTTTGGGGGAGAGAAAGTATTAGGAGATGGATTTCATAGGAAATGGTTGGATCTGAGTATAATGGAATTGAAGTAGTTATGATTGTGTTATAATAATGTCAAGGTAGAGTCAGGCCCATGCCACTGGAATTCACCTGAGGTATTAGAGTAGGTGTCTTTGCAATGGATCATAGAATCACTGATTTGTATAACTTTTTTATTTGAAACATCTTTAGCTATTACCCAGTGCAACCATGATATTTTATAGGAAAAGGAAGAAAAAATAAGCAATAACGATACTCAGTTTTAGGCACCTCCAGAACAAGAACCTCTCCTCTTGACTTTCAGGACACTCGTTTTGCACTCCATCCCTTTCTAAATCTAAAAGTTATGATCCTAAATAAATCAAGTTTTAAAAAATTAAAAGTTATGATTCTACCTTTTAACAACAACGAGGACAATTTATACTTTTACACATTTTGTTGTTTGTGGTGTGCTTTTCATACATTATTTCTTTTAAGGCTTTCAACAACCCTAGGAAACAGATCATTTACAAACAAGAAAATTGAGGTCCTAAGGTTATACAACTTGCCCAGCATCACAAAGGAAAAGTCTGAGGTACAGTCAAAATATGTCACAATCCTGTTACATTGTTGTTGTTAGGTGCAGTCAAGTTGGCTCCGACTCAGAGTGAACTTCTGTAAAACAGAATGAAACAATGCCCAGTTGTGCACCATCCCCACAATCCCTCCTATACTTGAGCCCATCATTGCACCCACTGTGTGAATCCATCTCTTTGAAGGTCTTCCTCTTTTTTGCTGATGCCCCACTTTACCAAGCATTATATCCTTCTCCAGGGAAATGGTCCCTTTCTGACAACACGACCAAAGTAGATGAGATGAAGTCTGGCCATTCTCGCTTCCAACGAGCATTCTGGCTGCACTTCTTCCAGGACAGATATGTTCATTCTTCTGGCAGTCCATGGTATTCTTCACCAACACCACAACTTAAAAGCATCAACTCTGGCTTGGGTTAGGCACAACTAAGCCTTCAACGTGACATCTTTGTCACAAACCTAGCCTGTTTTCTTTTTTATCCATTGCTCTACTTGTAGCCTCTATACTCCTTAAATAACAAGCATTCAAGATCTGATTCCCTAACAGCCCAGTCAATGACAACATCTTGTAGCAGCAAGTTTCATATGACTTTTATTTGCAATATATAAATAAAAGTCAAATGCATAACATTAAATAACAGCTCAATGAAGGCAATTAGCCAAACCAATGCTTCCCAACCCAGACTGTGCGCCCTAGACTGTCCCTAGAACAGTTCTCCTGGATTTTCTAAAAGTGACACAGGGATCATGATGTACAGCAGAATCGAAAACCACTAAGATCAACTGCCTTCATCCGAGTGTAGCCTAAGTTGATTCAAGGATAGAAATGTGGAAAAGCAAATGAGTTGCACGTCTAGGCAATCCTCCTTTAAAGCCATTTCTCTCCTCTCCATTTTTGGTAAAAGCTGGACTTGTGCATTCATTCACAGACTCAGCAAATATTTACTATACATCTTTCTGTGTGCCAGGCTCTCTTCTAGGAGTTAGGACATAACAGCAAACATGGCAGACAAGAGTCCCTAAAATAGGAAAAGAGACAAACAACAAGTAAATAAATTATGAGAATAATTTCCGATTATGATATGCAGTAAAGAAAATAAAACCAAACTCACTGCCATCTAGTCAACTCCAACTCATAGCAACTCAGTAGGGTAGAGTAGAACTGCCTCATAGGGTTTCCAAGGTTGTAAATCTTTATAGACTGCCTCACCTTTCTTCTATAGAGCAGCTAGTGGATTTGAACTACCAACCTTTTGGTTAGGTGTCTAATGCTTTAACCACTATGCCACTAGAGCTCCTCTGAAGAAAATAAGACAGGGTAAAATCATAGTGTGGGGACAGGGAGTGGAGCCCACTTTAGCTCATGGTGATCAGTAAAGGTATTTTTGAGGAGGTGGCACTTTAGTTGAGGCCTGAATAACAAGAAGAGCAAACCATGCACAGATCTGGGGGGAGATGGGCCCAGCAAAGACAAATGCTTTGAGGCAGGCACAAGTCTGATGTTTCAAATGAACAGAGAGAAGGCCAGCATGGCTGGCCAAAGTGAGCAAAACGGAAGTGGGAGGCTTGGGGCCAGGTTGTATAGAACCTAATAGTTTGGGTGGTTACTCAGTATGTGTCTAGACCAGAATACATTTGAGCATGAAAGGGGATGTTTAGTAATTACATAGGACATAGGGACAATAGGTGTAAACTGAGCACTGTCTTAGGCAAACCAAGACATCTGCTTACCACACATACAGACTAAGATTTTATGCTACAAAACAGTGGAAAATTATTGGCAGGTCTGAGTTGGATTGCAGAAAGTTTGAAATTATCCCCTCTAAAAAGGTCTCCAGAATGGATGCTCTATTAAGGAGATTGAGGGTGGAAATGTCCCAGGTGAGTGGCAATGTTGGCATCTATTATGAAAATGGAGGTGCCCAGGACCACCCCTACCACACGGAGGTTGGTTGCAAGAGTCATTGCACGCAAGACCAGCCAGAATTGCCCTTCTACAGCAGCTGGGGCCAGTTCCAGCAGATAGAAACTGCTCTCTCTGCTCAGTCCCTGGAGCTCACGGCATACAGCACACAGCAGGCATTTTCGTTTGGAAAAATTTCAAGGCAGGTGTTGCCAGTCATCCAGCCTAACCATAGACAAGCTTCAAAAATGTTCCCAAGCTCCATCTGACCCAGAGCATGGGAATTCTGTCACTTCCCTGGAGGCTCACAAGGAAGAGTAAGCTATAAAACACATTTCCAATTAACTGCTTGGAATTATGTAACAGGTTTACTGAGTTGTGGAGCTTGCCGACCAAAAACAGTGATTTTCATCTTGTATGGATAACACTGAATTATTCCTTCTGGCTCTGGTTAGGTTCAAGATGTTATTAAGAAAATGGGGAACACCTAGCAACAGCCAACCATTTCCACACATAAAATCTACTTCAGAAACAGAGTCTAGGAAAGGTGGAGGGAATGTAAGTTCCAAGAAGCTTGTTTGAGACCCCTGAAATTGTTTTTGAATACAGGCTAGTAAGAGTTGCCATTTATTGAGTACCTGCTGTATGCCAGGCATTATACCAGATACTTTCTTTGCCTTACCTATAACTTTTACAACAATCCTGCAAGATGGATGTGTTATGGTCATTTTACCTATGAGGAGATTAAGTCTCTGAGAGGTTAAATCACTTTCCCAGACTCATATCCTTAGTAAGATTCTAACTTAAGTCTGAAAATGAGTCCTGTTATTCCAAAATGACCTGCCTTGTTCTCCTCTGATAAAGTAAAACGTAATTTGTTGTTTCCATAAATAGGCAAATGCTCCATTTGCTTACCATCTTTTAAAAACTCAAAACTGCATATGAAACTCCAAATAACACAAATAAGTTAGGTATTATTGTTAACATTTCAGTAGAATTTCAATAATTATTTCAATAGCTACCTCCCTAAAACCCTTTAGGATTTGCTTTACAAGTTTTCAATTCACATACACCTATTCAAAAATGAAAGGAGCTCTGTGGTGCAATGTGTAGGACATTTAACTGCCAACCAGAAGGTTAGCTGTTCAAACCTATCAGCCACTCTGAAAAAAGAAGACAGGCAATCTACTTCTGTAAAGATTTACTATCTGGGAAACGCAATGGGGGCTGCTATGAGTCGAAATCAACTCGATGGCAGTGGGTTTGGGTGTTTTTTTTTCTGGTATTCAGAAATGAAGGTGCTCTTGTAGGGCAGTGGTTAAACCATTCAGCTGCTGACCAAAAGGTCAGTCGTTTGAACCGACCAGCCACTCCACGGCAGTCTGCTTCTGTAGAGATTTTAGCCTTGGAAACTCTATGGGGCAGTTCTATTCTGTCCTCTAGGATTTCTGTGAGTCAGGTTCTACTCAATGGTAGTGGGTTTTGGTTTTATTTAGAAATAGGGAGCCCTGGTGATGCAGTGGTTAAAGGACTCAGCTGTTAACTGAAAGGCTGGTGGTTCGAACCCACCAGCTGCTGTGTGGGAGAAAGATGTGGCAGTCTGCATCCATAAATATTTACAGCCTTGGAAATGCAATAGGGCAGTTTCCACTCTGTCCTATAGGGTTGCTATGAGTTGGAGTTGACTCCACGTCAGTGGGTTTGGTTTTGGTTTTATTCAGAAATGGGAGTTCCTGGGTGGTGCAAATGGTTTATTTGTTCTACTACTAACCAAAGGATTGGAGGATAAGGTCTATCCAAAGGCCCCTCGGAAGAAAGGCCTGGAGATTCACTTCTGAAAAACAGCAGCCGTTGAAAACCATACACTGACATACATGGAATAACTGCCCCAAGTCAGAGCTGACTTGACAGTAGTTGGTACTGGTGCTAGCAGCCTCAGATTGGAGTCCATGGACGGTGCAAATGGTTAAGCATTCAGCTGCCAACAGAAAAACTGGTAGTTCAAGATCGCCCAGAGCCACCATGGAAGGAAAGTCTAACAATGTACTTCTGAAAAATCAGTTCTACTCTGACTCACATGGGGTCGCCTTTAGACAAAACCAACTCAAGGGCAACTAGTATTCAGAAATAAATCTTCTGACTGTACTGAGGTATAGATTTATAACACATTCTATAGCATATCTATTTTTATGTTTCCTGATACCATACCCTTTTGCACAAAGCATTTATATTCCCAGATGTTTACCATAAAAATCCCAGAGCTTTGGCAAATGTGCAAAAGCCTCTTTGAATGCTATTATTAATGGTGGCCTGTAGCATATGCATTTGTTCAACAAGGTACTTCTTTGCCCTTAAGTCAAATTCAAACTTCTTAGCCTGGGTAATAAGGCCCTTTGCAGTCTCAGCCCAAATTTCTCAGTCTTAGCTGCCTGCTGCCATCACCCTGGGGCCTATCAGAGAGAGGATCTGATTCTTGTTGAAAATCAGACAGAAAGGTGGCAGGGAGGACTTTCTATTATGACAACTGGAGGGGCTTGCATAGCAGCCCTCAAGTTCAAAGGCCACCCAACATTATACAGAGACTAATTAAATCAGACTGGGGTGGAGGCTTGTCATAGCTTTGTTTTTTATTTATTTGCCTATCATTTGTTTGTTTAATCTCTCTCAGTAATTCTAATGTGCAACCAGGGTTGAAAATGTCCAACCTGTGCCATGATGCTTAATTTTATGTATCAATCTGGCTGGGCTATGATACCCAGTTGTTGGGTTGAATACTAGTCTAGACATTGCTATGAAGGTATTTTTTAGATGTGATTATCACTTTTAATCAGTTGAGGTTTTCAAGAACAGAAAAAATGCTATCTCAGATTATGGTCTAGAAATCCTGCTTGAGTTTCCAACCTACTGACCTGCCCTACAAATCTCAGACTTGTTAGCCTCACAATCACATGAGCCAATTCCTTTAAATGAATGAATGAGTACTTTCTGTTTCTCTGGAGAACCCTGACTGATACTCTGGCCTGCTTTGCCAGCCTTGGCTCACTATGCTTCCCTTTCACACTCAAAGTTCCAGCCCTCCAGTTTGCTCTCACCTTCAGGCCACTGCACAAAATGCTAACTCTGCCTGGAACTCTTTCTACTACTAGTCTCCTCCTTCATTTCCAGCTAAGTACTACTCATGTCCCAGGTCTCCCTTTGAATACAAACCCCTCCCCGCCCCAACAAAGTTTCCCTAAACTCTCCTGCATAGGTTAACTCTCCTGCATAGGTTAAGATGAAGTTTCCAAAGCACCTTAAACTCAACCCTCACAAAGCACTCATTAAACTGTACTGACATTGCCAGTTTAATCTACTTGCCACCCTCCTCCCATGGGCTCCTTGAGGGTAGTTATGCTGAACTTTGGTTCCTGATGTCTAGTTTAGTGTCTGGCACATAGTACATGCTCAGTGGTATTACTTGAGTGACCAATGTGTGATGAATGAGCTCTAGCTCCTAGTTTGAAGGACCTTGCCAGGGGGTAGGAAAAGCTGCAAAACACTGCTGGATGTGTTGAATGTGTCCAGAAAGGCATAGGATATGCTTTCAAAGAAGAGATTGCTTCTGGCTCGTCCACATGCACTCCTCATCATTCAGATGACTTGTATTCTCAGTCTCAGACACTGGTGTTGTTTTTGCACACAAAGTCATATCTATCAAGAAGTCTTAGCATTTTCAGATTACCCAATAAGCAAGGTAAGCACAGACTTGCTTGTGCTTACTTACTAATCTATAGTGAAGAGTATCACATTTTTCCCCACATTTTATTGGGTAATCTACCACTTGGTCCTAGTCATAAATCCATACTTTCTCACTGATTACAATGCCATCTTTTTAAAAAAAGTTTTATATTAATAATGGCTATGATTATGGACAAACACATTTAAATTTGTTTTCCCCAAAATGAAAACAGATTCATTATTTTTTTAATCACTGGTAATTCACCAATGATCATCATGACCATTTCATTTTATAGCCTTTAAACCTTTCCCTATGCATATACAAATACCAATTTTTAATAATTTTGAAAAACTGGGAGCTCTATACCTAGTTTTCCAGACTGCCTTTTTTTCCCAATTATCAACAGATGAAGTATATTTTTCATGTTAATAAATACATATTTACATCATCATTTTAATAGTTATGCCATTAGTTATTGAAACAACTACTATTGCCAGTCACTTAGATTTTTGTTTCTGTTGTAAACAACGCTGTGATGAATATCCTTATGCACACACTTCCATGTGTTTGTCCAAGTATTCCCTTCAAACAAACTTCCAGAAGAATTCCTGAGCCAGGGGGTATACATATCTTTAAATCTGTCATTTTGCTAAGTAGCCAATAGAATGTTGTACTAATTTTTATTACTATCAAAAGCTTATGAAAATGTACGTCTTCCTATTGTCCTATCAACAATGGATATGTTTTAATTTGTAGTTCTTTGATTATTCATAGTCTCAACATACTTTCATGTATTAGTCATTTGTATTATCTCTATTGCCAAATTCACATTTCTTATTAATTTGTTTATATATTAGGATATAATCCCTTCATCATATGTTGTAAATATCTTTTTCTAGTTTGTTTTTATCTTTTATTTTTGTTTTACAGTTATGTTTTTATTGTATTATGTTTTTATCCCACCACCACCACCACTTGTCTGTCAGTTTGTCATACTGTAGTGGCTTATGTGTTGCTGTGACCCTGGAAGCTATGCCACTGGTATTTCAAATACCAGCAGGGTCACTCTTGGAGCACAGGTTCCAGCACAGTATTCAGACTAAGGCAGATGAGGAAGAAGGATGGGTCCATTCACTTCTGGAAATATTGGCCACTAGAAAACCTTATGAATAGCAGTAAAACGGTGTCTGAAATATTACTGGAAAACTTTATGAATAGCCCTGACATATTATCTGATATACTGCAGGAAGATGAGCCAGTCAGGTTGGAAGGCACTCAAAATATGACTGCAGAAGAGCTGCCTCCTCAAAGTAAAGTCAACCTTAACGATATGGATGGAGTAAAAGTTTTGGGACCTTCATTTGCTGATGGAACATGACTCAAAATGAGAAGAAACAGCTGTAAAGCATCCATTAATAATCAGAATGTGGAATGTATACAGTATGAATCTAGGAAAATGGAAAGTTGTCAAAAATGAGTGGAATGCATAAAGATTGATATGCTAGGCATTAGTGAGCTGAAATGCACTGGTATTGACCATTTTGAATCAGACAATCATATGGCCTACTATGCCAGAAATGAGAGATTGAAGAGGAATAGAGTCACATTCATCATCAAAAATAATGTTTCAATATCTACCCTGAAGTATAAGGTTATCAGTGGTAGTATAATATCCATATTCCTATAAGCAAGACCAGTTAATACTACTATAATTCAAATTTACACACCAACCACTAAAGCCAAAGATGAAGAAATTGAAGATTTTTACCAACTTCTGAAGTTTGAAGTTGACCAAACATGCAATCAAAATGTATTGATTATTACTGGTGATTAGAATGCAAAGGTTGGAAACAAACAAGAAGCATCAGTAGTTAGAATATGGTTTTTGTGACAGAAATGACACTGATGATCACATGATAGAATTTTGCACGACCAATCACTTATTCATTGCAAGTACCTTTTTTCAATAACATAATGGCAACTATACACAAGGACCTCAACCTCACTAGATAAAATGCACAGGAATCAGAATGACTATATCTGTGGAAAGAGGTAATGGAGACCCCAATATCTTCAGTCAAAACAAGGCCAGGAGCTGACTATGGAACAAACCATCAACTGCTCATACACAAGTTCAACTCAAAGAAAATTAAAATAGGTTCATGAGAGCCAGAAGATAACTTTGATTATATCCCACTTGAATATATCCTATCTGAAGAATAGATTTGATGCACTGAACACAAATGACTGAAAACCAGAGGAGTTGTGGGATGATATCAAGAACATCATATATGAAGAAAACAAAAGGTCATTAAAAAGACAGGATAGGAAGAAAAGACAAAAATGGATGCCAGAAGAAACTCTGAAACTTGCTCTTGAATAGAGAGTAGCTAAAGTAAATGGAAGAAATGATGAAATAAAAGAGCTGAACAGAAAATTTCAAAGGGCAATTCAAGATAAAGTAAAGTATTATAATGAAATGTGCAAAGACCTGGAGTTAGAAAACCAAAAATGAAGAATACATTTGGCATTTCTCAGACTGAAAGAATTGAAGAAAACATTCAAGTCTTGAGTTTCATTATTAAAGGACACTATAGGCAAAATATTGAATGATGCAAGAAGTATCAAAAGAAGATGTCAGGAATATACAGAGTCATTGTACCAAAGAGAATTGGTTGATGTTCACCTATTTCAGGTGCTAGCATATGATAAAGAACCAATGATATTGAAAGCAGAAGTTTAAGCTGCAGTGAAGGGATTGGTGAAAAACAAGTCTCGAGGAACTGATGGATACCATTGAGATGGTTCAACAAACAGATGCAATGCTTGAGGTGCTTACTAGTTTATGCCAAGAAATTTGGAAGAGCTATCTGGTCGTCCAACTGGAAAAGATTGATATTTGTGCCCATTCCAAAAAAGTTCACCCAACAAAATAGGATAATTACATATGGAATGTGTAAATTATGCAACAATATCATTAACAGCACACACAAGCAAAATTTTGCTGAAGATAATTCAAAACTGATTGCAGTAGTACATTGACAGGGAACTACTAGAAATTTAAGCTGGATTCAGAAGAGGATGTGGAATGAGGAATATCATTGCTGATGTCAGATGGATCTTGGTTGAAGACAAAGAATACCAGAAAGTTGTTTATCTGTGTCTTATTGACTATGCAAAGACATTTTGACTGTGTGGAACATAACAAATTATGAATAACATTAAGAAGAATGGGCATTCCAGAACACTTATTGTGCTCATGAGGAACCTGTATATAGAACAATTTGAACAGAACAAGGGGATATTTAAAAAAAAAAAAAAACTCACTGTTGTCGAGTCAAATCCAACTCATAGCGAACCCTCCTTGGGTTTCTGAGGCGGTATCTCTACGGAAGTAGATTGTCCAGTCTTCTTGCTGAGGAGTGGCTGGTGAGTTCGAACTGCCAGCCTTCTGATTAGCAGTCAAATGCCTTAGGCACTATGCCAACAGAGTTCCTAAAAAAGTAAACTCTCACTGACATCTCTATGGAAGGAGATTGCCAAGTCTTCCTCCGGAGGAGTGGCTAGTGGGTTTGAACTGCCAGCATTCTGGTTCACAGTCAGATGCCTTAGGCATTAAGCCACCAGACCTCCAAAGAGGATACTACATGATTTAAAACCAGTAAGTGTGTGTGTCAGGGTTATATCTTTCACCGTATTTCCTCAATCTGTATCCTGAGCAAATAATCAAAGGGAAGTGAAACTATAGGAAGAGGAACACAGCATCAGTTTGAAGGAAGACTTATTAACAACCTGCAATATGGAGATGACACATATTACTTGCTTACTGAAAGTTTAGATGACGTGAAGCACTTACTGATGACAATCAAAGACCACAGTCTTCAGCATGGATTACACATCAACATAAAGAAAAAAAATATCCTAACAACTGGATCAATAAACAACATCATGATAAATGCAAAAAAGATTGAAATCTTCAGGGATTTCATTTTACTTGGATCCTCAATCAACACCCATGGCAGTAGCAGTCAATAAATCAGATGTCATGCTGTATGGGCAAATCTGCTGCAAAAGACCTCTTAAAAGTGTTAAGAAGCAAAGATGTCACTTTGAAGACTAAGGTGTGCCTAACCCAAGCCATGGTATTTTCAATTGCCTCATAGGCATGTGAGAGCTGGACAGTGAATAAAGACTGAACAGGAGCTCATGCCTTTGAATTGTGGTGTTGGCAAAGAATACCGAAAATACCACGGACTGTCAGAAGAATGAACAAATCTGTTCTGGAAGAAGTGCAGCGAGAATGCTTAGAAGCGAGAATGGCCAAGCTTTGTCTCACCTACTTTAGTCATGTTGTCAGAAAGGACCAGTCCCTGGAGAAGGATATCGTGCTTGGTAAAGTGGAGGGTCTGCAATAAAATAGACTACTCTCCACAAAATGGAGTGACACAGTGACTGCAACAACAGGCTCAAACATAGCGGGGATTATGACGATGGCGCAGGACCAAGCAGCTTTTTGTTCTGTGTACACAGGGTCACTCTGAGTCAGAGCTGACTCAACAGCACCTAACAACAACATCGATTTTTTTTTTAATGTAGTCAAATTATCAGCATTTTGCTTATGGAATGTGGTTTTTTAGTATTTTTAATTAGTTTTAGTATTTTTAATTAGTTTAATCATTGCAAGATGGATTTTATTGCTTAGTTTTTTGACAGTAAAGTGTCATCTGGAAATCGAATTAGAAATTGCAAATATATTTTTAAATATTTGTTACACAACAATAATCCTTGTAACAAGTACACAACCAAAATCCTTATAACAAGAAAAAAGAATTAATGATAACTACATTTCACATATCAATCTTTTCAAAACCCCGTCTGTGCCAATTAGCAGGTGATACTTTGTGTATTCCATATTTATTAACTGAAACAACGTAATCCCTGTAGAAAACTCTGATTTGGTAAGAAAACCATTTTACAAGCTGTTGCAGAATATGGATGCAGGTATCACAGCTTCAAACTGTGACGAGACAACCAGCCAGACGTTGGCTGGAAATGTTTCGATAATGACCACACATGGGATGAAATAACTGAAAATCATTCAGTTTCCTTGGTAGGCCCAGCATTCTAGAAAAATTTCCCTTCTCTTTCCTGGACGGGCCATTAGAAACCTCAAAGTTCACAAAGCATAGAATGATAATCATTCTTCAGCATTCTGTGTGTCCTCCACACATTCACCCATGAGAACCTACAGAAAGAGCCAATATTTGGTCCCTACAGGTTCCCCTCTGCCATGTTGTAAATCTAGAACTCTGGTCAGGAGAGTTAGGCTTGATATTAAAATATCCCAAATTACTTCTGTTTTCCTAATGTCATCCAGATCCTTTTAAATTCAGCAACATAATAGTGTTCTCTTGGAAGGAAGGTTGGGCAATCTACTTCTATAGTGATACCGCCTCAGAAACCCAAAGAGGGGTGGCTATAAGTCGGGTCTGACTCAACGGCACATAACAACAACAACAACATGGGTCATAAAATAATAAACTTATAATACCCAACAGCAATTTTAATTTTTCTGTTTTAAACCAATAAAACTAACAATAGAAATAATTAAGCATAAGGTTCAGGAGCTGTTCCCTGTAAAAACAACAACAACAAAAAAACCTGTATAAGATAAATCTTCATTTTGATCTTCTGGAATTAAAAAATATATATAGTTGTCTTCTCATTCTTTGTATTCTATTATTAAGTATTGTAAAAAATTGTTTATTAGTAATATATAGTCTCATATTCACTATGTTTACAACTTTATCCTTACCTAAAAAAGAACAAATACCTGATGACCCCTCTCATATTGGTCAATGACTAATAATTGAAATGGAGTGCTGAGGAAATATGGGGCATCCAGAGAAATAAAAGATAGAGGCATTGTCCACAAAGAACTCACTGTCCTGGAGGGCAGATGGGACTTAATTGGGAAACAAGTCAATAATTATATAACAGAAAACACAGCTAAGAGGAAAAGTGTCATGGTTCACTAAAGTATACGTTGGGGCATAAAACAGATCAGTGGAGAAAATGGATATTGAGCTGGATGTTAAAGAATGGGTTGGCAGGAAGGAGGAAGAAACATTATCCAGGGAGGGGAAAAGGGGGAAACTTCAACAAGAAGAGAAAGATGGAAATGAGCACAGCATGTTTGGGAACCAGTGAGCAAAACAAACTTTGCTTTTGGGGAGCCATTGAATGCTCTGTTGCGGAATGGGAAGACAAATGTCTATTCCTTCTCCACGAAAAGAAGGAATAAAAGTGGCAGGGAGATGCGAAGAGAAGTTTGAGGACCAGGGTGAGGAGTTTCATCAAGGATGAGCAGGTATATTCCCACTACACCCCCCGCCCCAACTTGCCAGAAGCAATAATGGTGAGCTTGGTTTCTCAATAGAAAAGTTGCTTATAGACTCCAGAAGGGCCAGAACACTGTGAACTGTGATATTGTGTGTTCTTTCCATTAGCCACCACCCCCTGTTACACCTTGGAATTACCTTACACAGGACAGGCTCTCAAAAATAATATTAAAATGAACAAACAAGCAGGACAACAATTATTTTCAGGAGCTTATTACATCTGGACATGAATTGTTTGGAATTTAAGGGGAGGAAAAGCACTGAAAGAAAGGGAAACCAGCTACCAAACTACTGAAGAAAATCAGTTCTAAGATGATAAGGACCTGGATCTAGATGGCAGAACAGGAGTAAAATCAAAGACATTATTTTGAGAAAATTGTGGTGAGTCATTAAATTATTCATTAACAGGTCAAGTTTAAATGGTTGGACAAACTATTATAATCATTTGTTCATATGAAAAATATCTATTGAGCACTAGGCACTCTTCAGGGCTCCAAGGGCCAAAATGAAATTCAAATTTATTTTCCTCAAATTTACTGATCATGTAAAGTCTTTAGCCATGACAATGAATTTTAAGGCTGAATTTAAGGCTGACAATGAATTTTAAGGTTGATAATCCTAACTGTATATACTGGAAACTTAAGCAAGCAATTAACCACTTCATCTCCAGTCTTTCCACGTTATTTATCCAGCTGAGACAGAACTTCAAGAAGGCATAACATTTTTTTATGGATCATGAGTCAAAAATTCCCTAAGTCTAAATTTGAACATACAGTTTAAATATGGTACTGTTTCTACCATTTAAGTCTACCTCCATGCTCTACAAACCAATCTCATGCCATCCTAAACATCTATACCAGATTCAAACTCATTGCCATCGAGTTGATTCCAATTCATAGCAACCCCCATTGGGTTTCCGAGGCTGTAAATCTTTATGGAAGTAGATCACCCTGTCTTCCTTCCACAGAGTGGCTGGTGAGTTTGAACCACTGCCCTTCCAGTTAGCAGCCAGATGTCTTATCCACTACACCACCAGAGCTCCTTCTATACTAGATTGTTGTTGTTGTTGTTATGTGCCGTTGAGTCGGACCCGACTCATAGCGACCCCTCCTTGGGTTTCCAAGGCAGTATCACTATGGAAGTAGATTGCCCAACCTTCCTTCCAAGGAGTGCCTGGTGGGTTTGAACCACCAGACTTCTGGTTAGCAGTCAAGTGCTTTAGGCTCTATGCTACCAGAGCTCCCCTATACTAGATTAGCTACCCTAAAACATCATTCAGCAAGTCACTTCTCAGAGCAATAAACTTCACTGCTTCTTTCTTTCTTCCTTGCTATACCTGCCATACCTTAGATACCTTCCGCTGTCTTCCTTCCTTCTGTCTTTCCTTCCATTAGTTAACAACAGTCTCATATTCCCTACTTTCATGACTGCATCCTCATCTCAGGAAAAAACAAATGCCTAGTGGTCCCTCTCATATTGGTAAGCTGAATGGAGTTCTGGGTCTGGGAATATGGTCTTTGTTATGGATTGAACTGTATTCCACAAAAAGATACAATGAGGAAGGAAACACTGCAAAAATTTAAAAAATAAATTTAAAAAGTTAAAAAACAGAGAGAGAGAGAGAATGAAGTCCTAAGTTCTCTACCACTACATGTGGCCTTGTTTGGAAATAGAGCCTTTCTTTTGTTATCATTTAAGTTAATAAGGTCACACCAGAGTAGGGTATATCCTAATCCCTTCTGAGCAGAGTCATATAAAAAAGAACAGACATCCACATAGAGTCACAAACAAAGGGAAGACAACATGTGAGGATGGATCTATAAGCCAGAGCATGCCAAGAAACACAAAAGAGCACCAGAAACTACAAGAGAAAAAGAAGCATCTTCCCTAAAGCCAGCAGAGAAAGAGCACAGCCCTGCTGAAGCCTGGAATTTGTCTTTTGTGGCTCTGGAACTGTGTTCTTTTAAAACCAACCACTGAGTTGCATTTTGTTATGGCAGCCATAGGAAATGAAGGAAACCTTCCTTCTTTCCTAGCTTCCTAATCCTTATCTTCTTTTCTTTCTATAAAGTTGCCATTATACGAACAAAACAGGCATAGTCCATGCTCTCATGTATTTGATGATCAATTGGAGGGTCTCCTTGACTAGATTCAAGGAGCCTTGGCAGTTAGCATTCAACTGATAACCAAAAGGTCAGTGATTCAAACCCACCAACCACTCCATGGAAGAAAGATGAGGCAGACTGCTTCCATAAAGATTTACAGACTTGGAAACCTTATGGGACAATTCCACTCTGCCCTGTTAAATTCTCTTCGAGTCAGAATCGACTTGATGACAGTTTGGTTTTGGTTTTTGACTAGATTCATTCCAAGTCCTCCAAAATATAACCAAATCCTCCCCAGGCTTATTTCCCAATTATCCCCCCCCACACACTCAGTCCACACCAGACAGACAGAATTGCATTTCAAACTTTGAATTAACTGCAGTTTGTTTACGTCTCCTCATTCTGGGCCTTTTGTAACCCCCTTAGAATGCTGCTCCCTAGCTTGTCGTAGCCTGACCTAGGTTGGAATTCTGACTCTACATTTTTCTACCTATGAGATCTTGAGCAAGTAACTCAATTTCTGTGCATCTCTATTTCCTAATCAGGTAAAAGAAAATAATAACCTACATTTCAGGGTGTCAATGGATTAAATGAGATAATGTGTGTGAAAGCACTCAACAGCCGCTTCGTGATGATTTTCCCTGACCATTCCTACTAGAGGGAGCTCTGGTAGCATAGTGGCTAAGACACTTGCCTGCTAACCAGACGGCTGGCGGTTCAAACCCACCAGCCACTCCTCGGAAGGAAGGTTGGGCAATCCTACTTCCGTAGTGATACTGCCTCGGAAACCCAAGGAGGGGCCCCTATGAGTAGGGGCCGACTCGACGGCACATAACAACAACAACAACATGCCTAGTAGAAGTGAGCTCTCCTTCCAAATTCCCAGAGTATGATGATACGACTTCACTTTTGAGCCAGCTTCTATTATTTACTTATTTATTTAGTATCTGTCTTCACTCCTTACTTAGAATTAGAGAATGTTGATAAACTTCTTTATGGTTTTCTGATACCCTAGACAATATCTAACATACAATTGTTCTCAGGGAACTAATGATCCTTTGATACCTCATGGTTGGTATTAGTAGTTTAGAGCTTCTGCTGAATTTTAAGAATCATGTAATTTTTGCGAGCTCTGGTAGCATAGTGCCTAAGGCATTTGACTGCCACCCAGAAGGCTGGCAGTTCAAACCCACCAGTCACTCCTCAGAAGGAAGATTGGGCAATCTACTTCCATAGTGATACTGTCTTAGAAACCCAAGGCAGGGTTGCTATGAGTTGGATCCTAACTCTACAGCAGTGAGTTTGGTTTTCTGGTTATCTAATATTCAGATTGCTCTGCTGAGCTTCATATAAGCAGATGTGAGTCTCCACAGAATGACCTGCTTCTTTTATTTCAGTGTTATACAGCTTAAGTCTAAATGCAGAGACTGAAAATATTCCTATTTTAAATATTGTTCACATAATAAGTTAACTTCACATTATACTACAAACTCAACCATTATGAAATAGTTGTAAAAAAACAAACCAAGAAGAGTAATGTGTGTTACCACAATACAATAGCAGGCTATGAGAATAGAAAACTATGCAGAAAGTTGAAAGAAACCGAGCCGAAGGTTAATGAAGAGTCAACCCAATTCTACAGTCCTTTCCTTCAGCTAGCATTTTAAGAATGACTAGCACTGACAAACTGAGAATTACAAGCCCTCACAGAGATACCTGAAGCTGAAGGATTCAATTCTCTAGGCCATTCTCATTGCCATATTTGCCCTTGTTCCCAAGCAAATGCAACTTCAGGACAGCTACGAACTTTCCTCAAGAAGCTCAGACCACTTTACAAAATCACTGTGCTGGCCAGTCATCCCCTGCTTCTGCAGGAGTAATTTACGGCCTTCTAAATCAAGGACCTTCCACTGTTCAATAAAATTCTCTCCTGAATTATAATAATAGTCATAACTAATCTCACGCAGTCTGTCCAACATGCAACTGGAAGCTCTCAGAGTACATGCTGTGGCCCCCAACCCAAAGAGGGCAGGAGCTCTGGCGCCTGAATACCCAGCTCAGTGCCTCACCACTCCACAGTGTGGTTCTCCCCCAGTGCTGGAAATCTGTAGATCATCCAAAATGGGAACAACCTTCCACAAGGATCAGGGTCTGGGGGCATCTTGCTCCATCCCTGATGAATGGTCATAATAACTTTACACAGGACTGGAAAACTATCAAAGGGGATCTATCAAAACATACATTTATTTAACTATGACATAAGCGCACTACAAGTTGTTTGCTTCACATGGGAAAAAAACAAGGCTTTCCCAATAGGAAACTCTGATGAACTAGAAAGGTAAGGCAGACAGAATGGGTTAGCAAGATTCTCTGGGCACATTTGGATGAAATTGCCCCACCCCCAAAAAAGTCCCAGCAACAGGGAAGAAACTTTTCCTTAGCCCTTTGCAGTAAATTCTCCTCACAGCACATTTTACCTCCCAGGAGACATTTAGAGACTACCATTCATTTAATTGCTTGAAAAGCCCAAATCCAACAAGAATCACTGGACTCGGGCCCGCTGTTTGTTGGCTGTCTGTAGATTTACAATTTAGCATGGTGTGTATCCTCAGAGCCAAAGTGTTAAAAATCTAAGGGGCTCATTCCGCCTCTCCAAATACAATGGGCAAGAGCAGGAAAGCTTCAAAGTCCCCAGAAGCCATCAAATCCAATTACATTGCAACACATGTGTGCAGCCCTCTAAGCTGCTCATTAACATTTGGAAAATTCTTCTGGTAAATGTCTTCATAACCAATTTAGCCTTCTTTTCCCTTCTCTCTACCCCCCTCATTTCATAGACAGGCAACAGTAATGAGCCATATAAATGTAACTCTTTAAACGAAGAATGTCATCACTTAAAAATACAAGAGAGTGGTACATGTTGTGTATGTCTACAAACTGCAGTTGCTGTCTGTAAGAGTTTGTAGCAACTTTTAAATCTGTCATCACACCATGAATTTCATACTAAGCTCCTTCCCAGTGCTCGAGCCAGGAAGCAAAGCAGGAACAGGCTGTATCATTTATGGGCAGATTGGTATTGGGTCAACTGTGACATCATGCTCTGCTTCAGCCATAATGTGGTGAAAAGGCAAGACTGCAACAACATGGCACTCTGTTTATTGGGAAAATGTAAGAGTGGGGCTTCATTTCAGTTTATGACAAAACTGAACAAAAGGATATGGATTGCAGGTCTTTAACAGCTCCAAACAAGAGGAAAGGTAAAAAAGAGGGGAAGACATTTGGTCGTTTAGTAAGAAATGCAGGAAACCAAAAAATCAAAGGAGGTTCCAAGCAGACTGGTCCCTTGATATTTGTACTGGACACATTTAGTCAGCTAAAATAGTAACACATTAACCAAGTGTTTAATTTTTGGTTCTTTCCTATGCTTAAAAAAGGAGGAGAAATAAGAACTAAAAAGTATGTGAGTGTATGCATGTATTTCTCTATAGGAGAGCTATAGAGATGGTCTCTGTTTTCTTAGAGAATACATATTGCACCATCAGCAGAATGTTGTTAGACATGTGGAAGTTAAATGTGCTTCTGGTAATGATTTAAAAGAAAACAATGAAATGCGATTGAACGCTGGATGAAAGCAACGCTTTTTATGCATATCAAAGAAGTTGTCTACATTACATTTAAATGTTTTGTAGAAGGTATATTTGTTAGTGATAAGCTTGGATATTTCGCTGAGCAGATTTCTAAGCAAGATCTTAAAGAGGCTGTGTGGTTTCTTCTTGCCGCTTACAGTGAAAAGAGAGAGGAAAGAAAGGAACGTAGAAATAAACTGTGAGAAATGAAACCAGAATTTAAAGATTTGGAAAATTCTGTTGTACAACCTAAGGACATGTGTCCTAAAACTCTCACTAAAGACTTAGTGACTCAATCTCTTGTTAAAAAGATTAAGTCTGTGACTGATGGATCTAACCAACTACAACAACAGAAAACTCATCAGATTAGACTGAAGGGGACAGGGACAGGAGGAAAAGAAAGCAAGCTGTCTTCCTCTTGGAATTCTACAGTTAGGAAACAGGCCAAAGGAGCTACATTTGTGGTCCTCCAGGAAAAGAATCATCTCTGAAGCAGCTCAGAAATCAGCAGAAGTTGAAAGGAACACTGGAAGCAGGCTGACTCAAAAGGTAGACCCATGGCCTCCTAGGTTTCTAAGAGTCAGACCTCCACTACTCTGTTCCATAGTGTGAGACTGACATTCAGGTGTGCTAAGGAGATGGGGCCACAACCCAAAGCTGAAAGGGTGGGGCAGCCATGCCCCAAGAGTCAGGAGAACAATGTCTGGGGGGTGGGGGAGGGAGTAGGGTCATCACTCAGATGGTTGAGGAGAATGGGGCCAGGGCTGAGGGAGCTACACCCAGAATCAGGAAGCAAGGCCAACACCCAGAATCTGGAGGGTGGGGGTATTGCCTAGATGGTACGAGAGAACAGAGAATTGTTTTCAAGGCTTGAGAGCTAATGTAATTTGTTTCGATGGGTTTTAGAGTAACTTAGTTCTTGTTATCATTTCCTTGCTTCCAATTTCTCCCATTTGTAGTGGCAATGTCTACACTGTGCTGTTCCACCATTGTTCTCTGGAAGCAGATAACTTGTATTCTAGATTTCACAAATTCACAGATGAAGAGGAATTTTGCCCCAAGATGGAATACCCCTAAAATCTCACAATATGTGATTTAGATAATCTAGATTTTGACCTGGCTTTGATTTAAGACTTCTAGAATGCTGTATTGGAGTGAATGTGTTTTGCATGTGGGAAGGACATGAATATTGAGGTCTAAAGGATAGAATGTTATGGATTGACTTGTATCCCGAAAAAATGTGTGTTGTAAACCCTTAGCCCGTATACCTGTGGTTATAATTTTGTTTGAAAATGGGTTTTCTTTCTTATGTTAATGAGGCAGTATTGTGTATGGTGTGTTTTAAGTAAATCTCTAAGGAGATATAAAAGAGTAGATTGGGCCAGCAAGCAAGCAGAGATGGGGGAAGATAGATGGGAAGCCACATTGAGGGCAAGAAGCTAAAAACAGACAAGGACTTTCCTCCAGAGCTGACAGAGAAAGCAACGCTTCCCCTACAAGTGACACCCTACATTCAGGCTTCTAGCCTCCTAAACGGTAAGAAAACAAACTTCTGTTCATTAAAGGACCCATTTGTGGTATTTCTGTTATAGCTGCACTAGATATAAGATGGAATTCTGACTCATAGTGACCCCATGTGTTTCAGAACAAAACTATGATCCACAGGGTTTTCAACGGCATAATCTTTTTGGAAGTAGATTGTCAGGCCTTTCTTCCAAAATGCCTCTGGGTAGATTTGAACTGCCAACGTTTCAGTTAGTAGCCAAGGGCTTAACTGTACCACCCTAAATGGCAGAGTAAAATTAGGGCTCCAAGCAAAATACAGGTTCAAATGGCAGCCAGAAGGAGCAGTCATTGAATTCACCTATAATTTTTCTGCTGTTAAAAGTACTAGAACCCTTCCTTCCAAAGTTGCTTCTTTTCCTATATATCAGTAAAGCAAAAGATGTAAACCACTCCTGTTAGGATGGACTAAAAGCTATGAGGAAGCAAGTCCCCACTCAAGTCAGAAAGACACAAACCATCACACAACAGTTTCACAGAGTTCTCAGTGGGAGCTTATTTTCCAAACCACTCTAAAGAGTTCTACTTCATTTAACTAGGAAATCTATTCTAGGCAAAAACATTCCACTGTAGAAATTAAAACTACAGTTATTCTTTTGTCTTAATTTCATCAGCTCTGGTGTAGTGCCTAAGGCACTTGATTGCTAACCAGAAGGATGGTGGTTCAAACCCATCAGCCACTCCTCAGAAGGAAGGTTGGGCAATCTACTTCTGTAGTGATACTGTCTCGGAAACCCAAGGAGGGGTTGCAATGAGTTGGATCCAACTACATGGCAGTGAGTTTGTTTGTTTTTTTGGTGACACAGCAGTTAAAGCATTTGGCTGCTAACCAAAAGTTTAGTGGTTGGAACCACCACCAACTACATGGAAGAAAGATGTGGCAATCTGCTTCCATAAAGCTTTACAGTTTCGGAAACCCTATGGGGAATCCTACTTTGTCCTATAGGGTCACTATGAGTCAGAATCAGTGCAATACTGTGGGTTTGGGGGTTTTTGGTCCCACTTTTTAGCAAACCCAATATTAATTGGACTCATGCCTTTCTCTAATAATGGGCTTATTAGAGAGTTTGCCTGTCTCCATGGTGCCCATACTAGCCCTTCATCAATTGTAAATTAACCCCTTCTTAGCTGTTTCTCACCTCTGTAGAGATTATGCTACTTTCCCAGATGCTTAGCTAGGAACAGAGATGATCCATTTTTCATTCCTCATCAATAGGGTAATTAGAATGCCTAATTCTTCAGATAATCAGAATAGAAAAGTGGTTAAAAGCATAAATCCTAGAATTAAAAAAATAAAATAAAATACTGGCTTCTAATCAACTCCACCATGTCCATCTGTGTAATCCTAGACAAGTTATTATATCCCTCCTGGCCCTTAGTTTCTTCATCCATAAAGTGGGGAGAATAAAACACTACCTGCAATAAAGCTGTTGCGAAGATTAAATGACATGCAAAGCACTCAGTACAATGCTGGTATGTGGTAAATGTTCAGTAAGTTAGCCGCCGACAAAATAATAATTACATTATGATGAGAAGACAGTAATAACAATTATATTATATGATAATCATATGTTATATCATTATCATTCTTGGTAGGAGCTCATTGACTACCATTATTCAAAACCACAGCCCTCTCTCTGGTTAGCACCATTTTAAGACCCTAGTATTTTCAGTCTTTCTACCTGTAGGGGAAAAAAATGGAGAAAGAGAAAAACAATGGATACAAAATGCAGAGACAGCCAATCCCTCAGCAAAGCCCCCACCCTATTGCATACAATCAGCACCAGCTGTAGTCCAATTAAACTTAATCTAGTCACATGCTCATGTGCTCCTCAGAAATTAGAGGAAATCAATTCAAATGCTAATGAGAAAGTCCATAATTTATTATCTGCTGAGGAATGCATGTTACATTAATTTTAACTGTAAACAATTATTTTTATTGCAAGATTAATTACCCTATCTTATACAACTTCCTTTTTTCATATTCTTTTAAGGAATTAGTTTCCAGTTGCTGTTTTGTGGCTCTGTCACAGTTCTTTAGCTTGAGAAAAGTATAATTAATTTAGGGATGCTGCAAATGTTGTTTTCTATTCTTCTGCCAAAAGAAAGTGGGATAAATGGCCAGGTCAAGCATGGAGAAAAATAGCTGCAGCTTCTGGCCAGAATGAAAAGACATTAGAACTCAGAGTGGAAGTGGGGAAAACCATATAGAATTAAAAACATGGGTTACTGGTGGTCATTTATGACCATAACATTTCCCAATGGCTTCAATAACCAGGTCCAGTCCTCAAATCATTCCAGGGTTTCTTAAAGTCAATGGGAACTGCATGAGCTAAAGTTTTGAGGGCAAGAAAGAGATTAATCATTTTTTCTTAAAATAGCATCAATGCCTGGACTTCTCTGTACATGCTGGGTGGGATGACTGTTCATTTGAGCAATCAGAAGGAATGAAGTTTGTGCTATTAGAATTCTCCCTGGACAAAGCAGTCCCCACCCTGGCATGGCTCTCCAGGTGAATGAGCGTTCAATACAGAGACCTCTGGGAAATTATTTTTTAACCAATCACTTCCCAAGATGGAGAGTGGGATTTTAGAACACTGGTAGTGTTGATACTGAGCATTCTGTTGTTTCTGACAAATCCTTTGCTTGATTCTTATGTTTTCTAAAAGTTAAAGAGGCCATTTTCCTCTAGTGGCACAACTAGACTTAGTATTTTGAAAGTAAACATTTATGAAATACCAAAATCCATTGGTTTACCTCTTTGGGACTTTCTTAATTTAAGCTTTCAGGGCAAGCAACTGCTAGTCATCGATTAAAATTAAATTAGTCTAAATTAAATCAATAAGCCTAGTTGTTGATTTCAATGGGAATTTGGTTAGAATATAGATAAGAGAATTGAACCCAGGGAAGATTCAACTGCTAATTACTTGTAAAATTTAGGCTTAAAGGGTAATAAACATTTAACCCAGGAGTGGAAACAGAGGAAGACTTGTTGGCTATGAAGAACCCAGGTCACAACCATAGAGTCAGGTCCAGTCATGACTTCCTGTCAGGGGTACTGAATCCTAATGTGCTTCAATCTGATCCTCTCTTAGAACTTGGCTTGATGGGTCATTGGGTTCACACAACAATCAGCTGGGCTGCAGTGGAACTAGTCTTCCCCATAAGCAACAAGCTCTTAGCACTCCACTCTGTAAATTCAAACAGAAAAGTGGCTCTTTTGCCCGTTTTACATGTTTTTGTCATTTCTACTCAATACTGTGGCAAGTCCCTACCGGGAGAACATGTGCTACTTATCAGAATTACACACAGGCATTCCCCAGTTACGAATGTCTGACTTACAGACAAAGCTACTTGCCATTTAATATTATGTAAATTTGCCCTCACTTTGAAATGATTGAACCAACCTCTACTGCATCAAATTTTTCAACACAATCACCTTCACTTACTGATCATGCAGCTTTAAATCACTGAAAAATTTTGAGCCTTTTCTTGTACTAAAGTAAGGCTAAATAAGAACTATATTCACCTGTTCCAACTTGCCTACAAATTCGACTTAAAGACACATTCAGGAACTGATCTGGTTTGTAACCTGGGACTACCTGCAAAGACCAGAAAGTGGTTGGAAGGGACAGGCTGTGTTGATTCAAGTTACACCTGGTTTTAATCTGATTGTCATATGTCATAAGGGTGGGCTTATAAGACTAAACCTCATTTCTGCTCTAAACCTATAGGGAATAATTGCTGATTTATTTAGCAAAGAATATTTCATGTTCTTGGTTTCCCTTCCAATTTCTCTGTTTAATAAAATAAGATGTCACATGTCAAGCTACATAGTAGTGATACTTCAACAACCCAAAGCCACTCAAATCATTTGCAAACTAGCCACAAAGCCCAGAACTGTCACAAAGCATCAGGATTTACCTCTGGAAAGCCCTCTTATTATGAGACAAGCTGATAGAAGCATACAAGAAGAAAACCTTGAAGGATATCCAAGCTTTACCAACCAAGAAACTCTTTGGGTCAGTACACACCAGGGTTCTATAGCTCCTTGAATTACTCAGCGCCTAGCTTTAAATTTCTTTATTCTTTTGATCAGACCAGAACAACCTTATCATGGACCAAACTTGTAACAGGTTTTATAATAGTGTCTGCTTCCCCACGCTGTAAACCTTAGTGTCAAGTTCCACAAAATACATGTGAAAGGGCCTCCACTAAATTCCAAAGCTTTTATATAATAGAAATTTGCATTCTATTAAAGCCCACTGTTTGATGAAGAACAGGACACCCAGGCAAGTAATAAGCCACAAGTCAGATTTTTAAAGTTCTCTTTGCTCTGAGCCTGTTTCCTCATGGTAAAAAAGAGGGCACATTCAAGTGAACCACTCTCCTAACTAGGGTGACTAGGAACATCTTCAACACTGATCAATTACAGATGTATTTCACACATTCCAAACCAATCCCTAAGAAGAAACTACTTTGGGAAGAGTATAGAGGTCGTAAATGTGATGAATGAACCCAAGGAACCCCATCTGTAAGTGCTTATGCATTCTATATGTAACGTTAGAATTTCCATGCCCCAGCCCAAAATGCTCAAGAGGCATTCTTTTTACATAAATATGTGTGAAACATCCTACAGAACCCCAGGATTTCATTCTCCCAATTTTGATGTGTATGGGAATAAAAGGAAACCAAGAGAAACATAGAGATTCTGTGTGAAATTTCCTCCTTAAGCTGATTCTTTGATTATTGGGAAGCAGGAAGCCCCAGATATCTCACCAGAAAGTATTGTCTTTCATGATTTCCAGCTGAGAAATTCAGTCTTTAAAAGGATAGCGGTTTGGATCTGGTTCAAGGAAGCATCTAAGCTCAGTTCTTTTGAGATTCACCAGTCTCTGGTCATACAAGGGTCATTCAAGTGTTTTCATAAAACCATGTTTTAGCAGCAGGACATGGTCAATCATTTCTCTTTCCTCTCTCTCCTGGCTATTGCTGCTGGACTTCTACCTCTAGATCCAGCCCTTCCAAGGTTCTAAACAGAACCTCCAGGGCCAGTGGATAGAATTCAGTAAGTCCATCAAGTTAGCTGAGAAAAAAATAATTATTTTCACTAAATTTTTCATTTCATTAAACTGTGAATATAGACAACAAATGTTGTCTACTCTGATAGACTAGCATTAGCATATTTGGGACTCACAGGAATCACAGATGTTTTCATTGCACTATTATTGTTATTATAGAGATCTCAAAATACATTTATACTCATCATTACTTCAAAGTTTTAGTGGTTATTAGACCCTTTGATAGCTTTATTTTTAATCTATTAATAGAGCATATATATTACTGTGTCACAATTTTATAATATTTGTATGGTTTTACTTCAATACAATTGGTTTTCCTTAACAGTCTATTTTCACTTTTTCTGAAAAAGAATTCATCACCTTCATCAGACTGCTAAAGGAGTCTATGACACCAAATAAAAAAAAAGATTAAGAGTCCTAAACCTAGCAAATTCTTGTTGGCTATTACTACATACCCCTGCTCCATGAGTTTCTATTTAGTTCTACCAAGTACTACAGTTTTGTTAGCCAAATCTCTCTATTTTTTCCTGCTTCAGTGTCTCTCTTAGAAACATTTGCTCATTCCTTGTCTCATTTCTGATTTGCTCATTCATCACTGATTCACTCAACACAGTGCCTACTCTGTGTCAGATTCTGTGTGAAGTGGTAAAGACATAGTTCAGAATGAGGCAAGTTCCCTGTTGTAATAGAGCTTAGTTACATTCTAGTGGAAAAATGGATAGATAGATTGATACATCAGTTGATAGGTAAAGAGAAGGATGCAGTGAGGAAAGAAGTTATGTAGAAAATTAGAATAAATTAATGTGGTGGAAAGTGACTTTATCTTGATGCTCAAAGGTGCCCTTAAATGACAGAAATTTGAATGACAGAAAAATCCCAACCAAACCAAACCCACTGCCATTGAGTTGATTCCAACTCATAGCAACCCTGTAGGACAGAGTAGAGCTACCCCATAGGGTTTCCAAGACTAATCTTTATGGAAGCAGACTGCCACTTCTTTCTCCCATGGAGTGGCTGGTGCATTCCAACTACCAACCTTTCAGTTAGCAGCCGAACATTTATCACTGTGCCACCAGTGGTACTTAAATGATAGGGTATCTTAAATGATAGAAGGAGTAGCTATTTGATAATCAGAGAAGAAAAGCACAGGAGTATTTGAGCAATCAAGGAAGGTTAGGGTAGTTGAAACACAGGCTTGAGGTGAAGAGAGATCAGATTAAAAAGTCAGAGTGGAAGGAAGGGGTTATTTCATGAAGAATTTGCTAAGTCTAAGAATTTTGGATTTTACAAAAAATGATGGGGAGCTATTGAAAGGACTTGCACAGGAGATCATCATAATATGATTCCCATTTTAAAAACATTGTTTTGGTTGCTGTGTAGTGGGTAGGTTGTAGGAACACAAAAGTGAAATCAAGGAGTGAGTTAATCAGTAAGTTATTGCAGGAGAGGAGGGTAGCCTGGACTAGGGTGGTTGCAGTGGATATGAACAGGGAGTGTGAAAATTGGGATATGTACCAGTTAGAGTTAGAGCAAGAAGCAGACTGTATGCTGAAATCAGAATAATTTAAGGGAAGTTTAACAAGTGACAATGTATAAATGTGTGGGTTAAGGCATATAACAACAACAAAAAAGTATAAGAAAACCACAAGATATAGTGCAGTAGCCAAGGGTGTTACCCTTAGGCTCAAAGGAAATGTGAAGGGTGGCTACCAGAACTCGGAAGGAGAAGTCTGTAGAGAGGGTTGCCTCTGAAGAAGCTCTGACCTTTGGGCAGGGGACACAACCACCCTTAGGCAACTCTTCAGAAGGCTGCTGGTAGAATACACATCCTGATCTCGTTTTCCTCCCTCCCTCCAATCTCCTGTCAAGACTGACTATTGGCCAGGAAGAAAGCAAGTCCAATGATTGGTCCATATAGAAGGGAAGAGAATGAGTGATTCTGTAACAATAAAATGAAGAAACTGGGCATGGAATATATTTAGAGACAATATGGAGACAGCTATTTGATTGTCATTGCTAACTTGCCCCAGAGTATTGCCAATGAACTCCCAGGCTACCTGTCTGCCTATCTGTGCAGAGCACACTCCAGGCCTCATACACCCATCAATCATGACAGTTACCTCCTTGAAGTTACTTTATCTGTTTGCAACCCTCTTCTGCACAACAGGAGTCCCTAGGTGATGCAAATGGTTAACATATTCAGTGATTAACCAAAAGGTTAGAGGTTTGAGTCCACCCAGAGATGCCTCAGAAGAAAGGCCTGGCCATCTACTTCCAAAAAAATCCACCATTAAAAACCATATGGGGCACAGTTCTACCCTGACACACATGAGGTCACCATGAGTCAGAATCAACTGGTGGCAACTGGTTTTCTGTATGAAACAATGACTTTATTATGTCCATGGGCATCTGTTGCTCTCAGTATAGTGCCTGTCTAATGAAAGATCGTGATGAATGAATGAATGAATGGCCCATTCCAAGTTCCTATGCTAAATATACATATAGAATGCTATAGTTCCATGTTGAATCTCCCTGATTCTTACTGCCACACAGGAAACATACTTCCATGTAACAATTGGAGCTGACACACTGGCCCCTCCAGTTCTTCAAACAGGCCCACCACAGAGTTCCTGTCCCACCACTTGTCCATTTCTAAGTCACGCTGTCCTTTTGTCCCTCATATACCTACTAATAGCTGCCTAACCATTCTGAGACAATTCTCTGGATTTTTACAGGTTTTTTTTTTTTTTTTTTAATCAAAAGTAGCCTAACTTTTCAGGAATAGCAGATATACAGCTTCCCTTTCAGCTATTCTGTATCAAATTAGCACTCTCATTACAGTGCCTTAAAACCTTGGTGAATATGCACATACATATAGATCATATATCAAAAGCCAAAGAGAGTGGGCCTGTGACTGCATTTAGTGTTGAGGACATCAGAATTTCATGCCAGTATGTGTCACTGCATAAATGTTACCACTAGATTTTCTTCGTAGATGTAAACTGAGCCTCTGCTTTAGCTGATGAAAATAAACCACTGAATATCCAAGCACAAATGACTTATTTCTGAAAAGAACAAACTACTTCATCCTTATCAACCCCAAATCTTGTCTGTCCACTATAGTTGCAAACACAAGTTTTCAGCTGTGCCTTCAAAATGTGATCAATCTTCCCTCCGGAGCAAAGAGTGCATCTCTGTATTTATCCAGAGAAAGAATTTAACTCTTGTCTACATGTTTTTTAAAAAATGGGGGGGAGGCAAGAGGGGGAGGAAAAGGGTAACAGATTGTGAAGGATTGACTACTAAAGCAAAAAAATCAATCTTGGGACTTTGATGATTTAACCAGCCACAAAAGCATAGAAATGTATGAGAAAGCCTGATTGATTTTTAACTCTGTAATCCTTCCCACCCCATCTATTATCCTGTATGGATCATATTAACCATCATTATGACTAAGACAAGATAGGACGCTGACATCTGCCTGACATGATATAACTGTAAATGGAATTGGTTTATACACAAAGGCTTTTACCTGGTTATTAATAGTGTTCTCTGTGGGTGATGGACTAGACTGATATTAAAACCTCTGTCGGCTGTGTGGAGCCATTGCAATTTGATTTCAGTCCAAGAAGCAGCTCCTCGGGGTAGTTATTGCATAGTGCCCTGACAAACTGCTCAAGTATCATTCCTGGATACTCACCCTTTTAAGAGGCTCATAAAATACTGGGGGATGATGACATCTTTTTGGCACTGAAGATTCCAAGCTACTACTTCTAGGTTGAAAGACGCCAAGTATATGCACAGACGTCTTGATGATGTCCCTCATCTTCACCACCATCAATGTGAATTCAAAGCACAGGAAGATTTAGGGCATACAGCTTTTCAGGTTACATGCATTATAGTAAAACACAGATGAACACATACCTAGATATTAAGGTCACTTGATTTCTTTTGCTTATTTCACTTACCTTCCATGAATCAATGAAAAATATTTAGTTCTTAAAAGCATTTACCTTCTGAGCTCTGTGTGACTTTCAACCACTATTTCATTTAAATCTAAGTCAGATACAATGGAGGGAATAAACTAGAAACAGAAATATTAATGACTCACCCAAAATTACACAGAGATTTAGAAGCTGTTATAATAAGAAAATCCAGATTTTTTTTTCCTTTTAGTCAACAAAATACTTTTATTTATTCAACAGATATTTATTGAACATTTAGTAGATGCCAGATGTTTTCTAGTGAGTAGAAGAAAAGCATTGAAGAGTGGATGGAATCCCAATCCCAATCCTTGTGAGGCTTTTAGTCACCGTCAACCCCACAGCACTGTTCAGAGACACACACAATGGTATATTATGTGACCAAACAGGCATCTTTGACCTCAAAGAATCTGGCAGATTTCCCTAAACTACTCTGGCCTTGTCCTGCCATTGAAGGCCAAACCTGGCCATCAAATCCAGAATAATATTTTAAGAGGTGATCAGGCAGGAGAGGAAGTAATCATTGTATTTAAAAATATTAACCTTTTCCTTTTAGAAACCGGGAAACAATTTTCACAATTATAAAGAGGATAAATTTAAAATTGCTGTGTTTGGGAGTTACATTGTAGGAATCAGTTATGAGAATTAAATGACATTTTAGATAGCTAGATACCAAACCTATCTAAAATCTCATTTAATTCTCACGACTGATTCCCAGAATATAACTTCCAAATAAAAGGAGCTCTAGCGGCACCGTGGTTAAGAGATTGGGCTGCTAAACAAAAAAGTCAGCAGCTGCTCCATAAGAGAAAGATGAGGCAGACGGGAGAAATCTGCTTCCATAAATATTTAAAACCAAAAACCAAACCCACTGCCATCGAGTCAATTCCAACTCATAGCGACCCCATTGGGTTTCCAAGATGATAAATCTTTATGGAAGTAGATTTCCCAGTCTTGCTTTCACAAAGTGGCTGGTGGGTTTGAACCTCCAACCTTCTGATTAACAGTCAGATGCCTTAGGCACTGTGCTGCCAGAACTCCTTCTGTAAAGATTTACAACCTTAAAAACCCTATGGTAAGTCGCTAAGAGTTGGGATCTACTCGATGGCAGTGGGTTTCGTGGGAGATGACAAAAGCCAATTACCATCGAGTCTGTTCCAACCCATGGTGACCTCACGTGTGTCAGAGTAAAGCAGTGCTCCAAAGGACTTCGAATGGCTGATTTTTTGGAAGTAGATTGCCAGATCTTTTTTCTGACATGTTTCACGGTGGACTCACACCTCCAACCTTTCTATTAGTAGGGAAGCACATTATCATTTGCACCACCTAGGGACTCCAGACAGATAATAAACAGAACGTAGCATACAATAAGATTTTAATAAATGTAGTCATTGAAGAGGGGAAGGGGATGATAATTCAAGTCACGTGATGACACATAGTACTATCCACTCCCTCAAAGAAATGTTGTTGTTGTTGTTATGTGCCGTGGAGTCAAACCCGACTCATAGCGACCCCTCCTTGGGTTTCCGAGGCAGTATCACTATGGAAGTAGGATTGCCCAACCTTCCTTCCGAGAAGTGGCTGGTGGGTTTGAACCGCCAGCCGTCTGGTTAGCAGGCAAGTGTCTTAGCCACTATGCTACCAGAGCTCCCCTCAAAGAAATAGAGACAGAAATAGTATAAGTATATTCCTTTGCCTTTTATAATCTTTTCCAGGTGCTATAATATTCCCACCCATGAGTTACATTTTCTTGGACATGTACTTGTTCCTCCTTGGACTAGCGTCATTGCAGCTGATGCTAGGTTGAAGTGCCCCCTCACCTCAGCACCCTCTGACAACCATCAGATTCACGATCTTTGCTGACACCTTCCAGGTAAGGAGAGGAGGCTCTGGGGCACATGAATCAAGTAAGGCAACTTACACACTCCAGAGTTCAAAGAAGGCAGCCCCGATTCATTCCTGAGGTGATATATACCAATGGTCAGTGGGTGCCATAGTGACCAGTGATCTTTAATCCACAAAAGGCTCTAGGGTGGGAGAAGAATGCCTAAATATTAAACAGCTGTCTAGAGATATGCTATGTTTCTCTATAGAAAACCCAGCCTAATACATTTGGTACCAGGAATGGTTCTACAGAGACAAAATCATAAGAATGGGTTTCCTAAATTGGTTCTCACTTACTCTGTTTTGGTTCTGCAATTTGATTAATCATAAAGGCACTGGTGACTCTGCCTCCATTAGTAAAGAGGGCCCTGCTAATCCATGGCATGAGGTGGCAACGTTAATATGCAAAATAGCACCATCAATAGAATATTTTTGAGAAGTGAGGCTCTGGGTGATTGCATGTTTGATATTTTTCTGCAATTTTGTAAGCATGAGGAGTATAAGGAAGCTGGTTCGTTGGTCCTACTTACACTAGACAAAGTTGTAAAAGAGAGATATGAGTTCAGGGCTGCTGAGTCACAGCACAAGTGATGCATGAAAGACCTCAATGTTACCATTTGCATCCCGAAAAAAAGCCTTATTTCTTCTAACAGAGCTGATATTGCCAAAAACCAAACCAGAGTCTTATTTTAAGGGTGGCTGAATTACAATGCCAACTGAATTGCCAACCCAGAATGGTGTCTGAAGTTAAAGTGAGAGCCTTGCTTGGGAAAAAATGGGATCCTGAAATCTGGGATGGGGACATATAGGTAGACAGTCAGGAAGATGACCCACTGCCATTGAGTCAGCTCTGACTCACAGCAACCCCTTCTTGGCTTTCTGGGGCAATATCACTACAGAAGTAGATTGCCCAACCTTCCTTCTGGGGAGTGGCTGGTGGATTTGAACTACCAGCCTTCTGGTGTAGCCAGATGCCTTAGGCACTATGCCACCAGACCTCCCCAGGAAGATGAGGAGCCTGTAAATTCTGTTAAATCCTTACTGTCAACAGCACCATCCCTCCCATCTGAAGGGACTACTGTAAAACCATTATCCCTTCCACCTCCATTTGATGGGATTAACCAACTTTTCCTGTTGGGTCATTGCCTGAGGTAGATGCCATGGAAGACATGGCTGAATGTTCTCAGGAACTGCCCCAACCACCCATTGTTGCTGCTAGACCTATAAATAAAGTTAAGTCCAAGTGAGCCCCAAAAGGTAAAATGCAAAATATGACTGAGGAAGTTGTACACTATACCTGAAAAGACTTACTTGATTTTGCTAACATGTACAGACAGAAACCTGGAGAATATGTGTGGGAATGGCTCCTGAGGGTTTGGGATCATGGTACAAGGAATGTAACATTGGATCAATCTGAGTTTATTGATTTAGGCCCACTAGGTAAAGATTCTTCATTCAATGTTTCAGCTCCAGAGGTTAGGAAAGGATCTATTTGTTTCTTTGGTTGGTTTACTGAAGTATGGATTATATGGTGGCAAATTGAAGTATCAGACCTGCCTTGGTATATGTAGAAGAAGGTATCCAGAGGCTTAAGGAAATTGGCATGTTAGAATGGATTTATCAGATTAGACCCAGAAATGTAGAACCCACAGGACACATCTTTCACCACTACAGTGAGGAAAAAATTTGTGAAGGGAGCCCCAGCATCCTTGAAGAGTGCCGTGATTGCTATTTTATGTAAGCTGGATTTGACAGTGGGAATTTCCCTAACTGAACTAACACACTTAACTAAAATGGGGCTGATTGGACCCCGTGGTAGTAGAGGTCGAGTGGCAGCAGTTAATAAACAAAGACAAGGTGGGTGTGGTTATCATAATGGACAGCAGAGTCAAAACAGTAATCCAAATACTCTGACTTGTATGGAATTATGGCATTGACTATTTAGGCATGGTGTTCCTAGGAGTGAAATACATGGAAAATCTAAAAAACTGTCACTGACATTGAATCAGTTAGACTTATAGCAACCCCTCCTTAAGTTTCAGAGGCAGTATCTCTATGAAAGTATATTGCCTAGTCTTCTTTCTGAGTAGTGGCTGGTGGGTTTGAACTGCCAGCCTTCTGGTTAGCAGGCAAAATGCCTTAGGCACTATGCCACCAGAGCTCCCATGGGAAACCTACTAAATACTTATTTGATCTGTATAGACTAAAGAATTCTAGGTCACATGAACAGCAGTCTATACTGAATCTCCAGAATAGAGAGTCACAGCCCCTTAATCAATTCCCAGACTTGAGTCAGTTTACAGACCCACAACCTCTTGAATGAAGAGGAGTCCAGGTCCCCTTGAGGAAGGAACCCACTACATTGCCAAAAATTTATACTGTTAATTCTTCTCTTAGTCTCTCCCCAAAGGGATCTGAGGCTTTTTACAAGAGTGACTACTCATTGGGGAAAGTGAAATAATCAGACTTTTCAGAGATTATTGGATACCAGCTCTGAACTGACACTAATTCCAGGAGACCAAAAGTGTCACTGTGGCCCACCAGTCGAGTGGGGGCATATAGAGATCAAGTTATTGATGCAATCTTAGCTCAGGTGTGTCTCACAGTGGGCCCCCGAACCCATCCTGTAGTGATGGTTCCAGAATGCATAATTGGAAAAGATATTCTGAGCAATTGGCAGAATTCCCACACTGGGTCCCTGACATGTGGAATAAGGGCTATTATGGTAGGAAAAGCCAAGTGGAAGCCATTAGAACTGCCTCTACCTAGAAAAATAGTAAACTAAGAGCAATAACACATCTCTGGAGGGATTGCAGATTACTGCCACCATCAAGAGCTTGAAGGATGCAGGGGTGGTGATTCCCAACACATCCCCATTTAACTCGCCTATTTGGCCTGTGAAAAAACAGATGGATCTTGGAGAATGACAGTGGATTATTGTAAACTTAATCAGGTGGTGACCCCAGTTGCAGCTGCTGTTCCTGATGTGGTTTCATTGCTTGAGCAAATTAGTACATCTCCTGGTACTTGGTATGCAGCTATTGATCTGGCCAGTACCTTTTCCTCGATACCTATTTCAAAGGACCATCAGAAGCAATTTGCCTTCAGCTGGCAAGGCCAACAAAATACTTTCATGGTGCTTCCTCAGGGGTATATCAATTTCCAAGCACTATGTCATAATTTAGTCCATAGGGATCTTGATCACCTTTCCCTTCCACAAGACACCATGCTGATCCATTATATTGATGATATTATGCTGATTAGATCTAGTAAGGAAGAAGAACTGATGACTCTATAGACTTATTGGTGAGACATCTGTGTGCTGTTGTTGTTGTTAAGTGCTGTTGAGTCACTTCTGACTCATAGCAACCCCATGCACAGCAGAACGAAACACCGCCCGATCCCATGCCAGCTCCATAATCCTTGCTATACTTGAGCCCATTTTTGCAGCCACAGTGTCAATCCATCTCATCAAAGGCCTTCCCCTCTTTCATTGACCCTCCACACCTTACCAAACATGACATCCTTCTCTAGGGAATGGTCCCCTCTGACAACATGGCCAAAGTAAGACAAAGTCTGGCCATCCTCATTTCCAAGGAGCATCTCGGCTGCACTTCTTCCAGGACAGATCTATTAGTTCTTTTGGCAGTCCATGGTACTTTCAGCATTCTTCACCAGAACCACAATTCAAAAGCATCAATTCTTCTTCAGTCTTCTGATTCATTGTCCAGCTCTCACATGCATACGAGGAATTGGAAATATCATGGCCTGTGTCAGGCGCACCTTAGTCCTCAAGGAGATATACTTGCTCCTCAGCACTTGAAAGAGTTCCTTGCAGCTGACCTACCGAGTGCTACACATCATCTAATGTCCTGACTGCTGCTTCCATTGGCCTTGCTTGTAGAACCAAGCAACATGAATTCTTTGACAACCTCAATCTTTTTTCCATTTATCGTGATGCTGCTTATTGGTACAGTTGTGAGGATTTTTGTTTTCTTTATATTGAGATGTAATCCATACTGCAGACTGTGTTCCTCAGTCTTCATCAGTAAATGCCTCAAGCCATCCTCACTTTCAGCAAGCAAAGTTGTATCATCAGTGTATCTCAGGTTGTTAATGATTCTTCCTCCAATCCTGATGCCACGTTTTTCTGCATATGGTCCAGCTTCTTGGATTATTTGCTCAGCATGTAGATTGCATAAGTATGGGGAAAGGATACAACCCTGATGCACTCCCTTCCTGATTTTAAACCATGCAGTGTCCCCTTGTTCCATTCAAACAACAGCCAAGTACAGGTTCCTCATGAGTACAATCAAGTGTTCTGGAATTTCCGTTCTTCTCAATGTTATCCATAATTTGTCTGTGTGCTAGAGAATGGGAAATTAACCTGACAAAAATTCAGGCACCTTCCACCTCAGTGAAATTTCTATGGTCCTAGTGGTGTGGGGCAAGTCAAGATATTCCTACTAAAGTGAGGGATAAGTTATTGTATCTGGCTTCCCCCACAACTAAAAAGGAGGTATAATGTCTGGTGGGCCTCTTTGGATTTTGGAGACAATATATCCTTCATTTGGGTGCATTGCTTCAACCTATTTATCAAGTGACTCAGAAAGTTGCTAGTTTTGAGTGAGGCCCAGAACAACAGGGCTCCACCATCATGGTATCCCACACAGCATTGCAACAGGTTCAGGCTGCTTTGCAAGCTGCTCTACCACTTGGACCATATGATCCAGCTGATCCAATGGTGCTTGAAGTGTCTGTGGCAGGTTGAGATGCTGTTTGGAGTCTTTGGAAGGCCCCTGTTGGTGAATTGCAATGCAGACCCTTGGGATTTTGGAACAATGTCCTGCCATCCTCTGCAGGTATCGACTCTCCTTTTGAGAATCAGCTTTTGATTTGTTACTGAGCTTTAGTAGAGACTGAATGCCTAACCATGGGCCACCAAGTCACCATGAGGCCTGAGCTGCCCATCATGAACTAGGTGTTGTCTGACCCAAAGAGTAATAAAGTTAGACATACACAGCAGCACTCCATCATTAAATGGAAGTGGTATGTAAGAGATTGGACCCAAGTAGGACCTGAAGGCACAAGTAAGTTGCAAGAGGAAATGGCCCAAATGTTTATGGTCTCCACTCCAGTTACACTACCTTCCCTCTCCCAGTCTTCAACTAAGGCCTCATGGGCAGTTCCTAATGATCAGTTGACTGAGGTAGAGAAAACTTGTGCCTAATTTACAATGGTTCTGCGTGACATGAGGCACCACTCATAAGTGGACAGCAGTGGCACTGCAGCCCCTTTCTGGGACTCCCTGAAGGACAATGGGAAAGGAAATCCTCCCAATGGGCAGAACTTTGAGCCATGCATCTGGCAGTTCACTTTGCATGGAACAAGAAATGGCCAGATGTATGATTATATGCAGATTCATGGGCTGTGGCCAATGGCTTGGCTGGATGGTCTGGGATTTGGAAGAAGCATGATTGGAAAAAGCATGATTGGAAAATTGGTGACAAGGATATATGGGGAAGAGGTATGTGGATAGATCTCTTTGAATGGGCCAAAGGAGTAAAGATACTTGTGTCTCGTGAATACCCACCAAAAGTTGACCTTGGCAGAGGAGGACTTTAACAATCAAGTGGATAGGATGATATGTTCTGTGGAAACCAGTCATCCTTTTCCCAGCTACTCCTGTCATTGCCCAATGGGCTCAAGAACAAAGTGGTCATGGTGGCAGGGATGGAGGTTGTGTGTGGTCAGCAACATGGACTTCCACTTACCAAAGCTGATTTGGCTACCACCACTGCTGAATGCCCAATCTGCCAGCAGCAGAGACCAACACTGAGTCCATGATATGGAACCATTCCTTGGGGTGATCAGCCAGCAACCTGGTAGTAAGTTGATTACATTGGACCACTTCTATCATGGAAAGACAGCATTTAGTTCTTACTGGAATAGATAGTTATTCTGGATATAGATTTGCCTTCCTTGCACACAATGCTTCTGCCAAAACTACCATCTGTGGACTTACAGAATGCCTTATCCACCATCATGGTATGCCACACAGCATTGCTTCATATCAAGGGACTCACTTCACAGCAAATGAAGTGTGGCAATGGGCCTATGCTCATGGAATTCACTGGTCTTACCATGTTTCCCATCATCCTGAAGTAGCTGGCTTGATAGAACAATGGAATGGCCTACTAAAAACACAATTACAGTGCCAGCTAGGTGGCAGTACATTGAAGGGTTGGGACAATGTTCTCCAGGAGGCTGTACATGCTTGAAACCAGCGTCCAATATACAGTGCTATTTCTCCAACAGCCAGGATTCATGGGTCCAGGAATGAACGGGTGGAAACAGGAGTGGTACCACGAACTATTACCCCTAGTGACCCACTCAAAAAATGTTTGCTACCTGTCCCTGCTACCCTATTCTCTCCAGGTCTATAGATCTTAGTCCTAAAGGGAGGAACACTCCCATCTGGATACATAATACTAATTGCATTGAATTGGAAGTTAAGAATGTCACCAGGCTATTTTGGCTGCCTCATACCTCTGGATCAACAGACAAAGAAGGGTGCTACTGTACTATCTGGTGTGATAGATACTGATTACAAGGGGAAATTGGATTGACATTACATAATGGAGGTAAATAAGAATATGTCTGGAATACAGGAGATTCTTTAGCATGGCTCTTAGTACTACCATACCTTGTGATTAAAGTCAATGGAAAACTACAGCAACCCAATTCCAATATGACTACAAACGGCCTAGACTCTTCAGGAAGAAGGCTTGGGTCACCCTGCCAGGCAAAGAACCATGACCAACTGAAGTGCTTGCTGAGGGCAAGGGAAGGAGTGGTAGAAGAAAGTAGCTCTGAATATCACCTACGACCATGTCCTGCAGAAATGAGGACTGTGATTGTTATATTTCTTCATTGTATGTGTGCATCAATATGTGTGTGTATTTTTGTTTTCTTCAGTTATGAACTATGAAATGTAAACAGAGTTAATGCATTTCAGTTGTTCATTATATTATAATGCATTCAGTTGTTCATTCAGTTAGTGTATCATGTTAGGTGCAAATATGACTTTATAATTGTCCTTATTTGGACATTATATGTGGTTAAGGAGATGCGTACAATTGCCAAGTTGACAAGGGGTGGACTGTGATAGTTGGGGTTGTGTCTCAACTTGGCTGAACCATGATTCTGAGTGGTTTAAGCAGCTATGATGTGGTTATTCCCGTGATGAGATCAGACATATATGTTTTGAGCACCCAATCCATTGAAAGGGAGTTTCTGTGAGGGTATGGCCTGCTTACAAAGTATATATGGACATCCTGGGAAAATGAGAGACTCTTCTGTGGATCTGGATCTTGCTCTGCTGCCTACAACTCTCCATGAGCAAACAATCCACCATTCAGCCTGGTGATCTTGGATTCAGCATCCATCAGAGTCAACAGTTGGTATATTGCCTGCCAACCTTGAATTCATCAGCCTCTGCAGCTGCATGAGTTGGAAAAGGTCTCCAGTTTGACATTTGATCCAGGAACTTGGAACTCGCCAGCTTCTATAAGTGTGTGAGCCATTTTCATAAGATAAATTTATATATATATAGAGAGAGAGAGAGAGAGATACTGTCTTGGAAACCCAAGAAGGGGTCACTATGAGTCAGAACTGACTCCATGGCAGTGAGTTTAGTTTGGTCTGGTTTTGAAATGTAAATAATAATAGTTAAATAAGTGCTTTAAATTCTGTGTTCTAGTTCACCTTCAAAGGCCCTTCTTTCCATCTGAGACTATGCCTTCTGTTTTTGCACACACTTATTCTTGCAGTTTAAGAATTAACACTGGCATGATTTGGCAAGTAGGAAAGAAAGGATGTCCTTGCGGAAAAAAAAAAAAAAAAAGCTTCCACCTGAAAATTAATACTATGGCACAGAGTACATATGAATAAAAATATGATTGAAGAAAGAGTTCTCTTTTTCTAGTCATAAAGCAAAATTAATGGTCAATTGAAAACTAAAATTAGCCGCCAAATGAAATTTCTTCCTCTACACAACATCCGCACGTGGTAACAGAACACTTCCATCCACCCTGTTATTGTTCATTATTGGTATATTCCAGGTCTCCTAGTTTCCAGCGAGAAGCAGGAAACACTAAAAACCTTCCAGGAAGCCTGTGTTGGTGAGATCTGCCCCAGGTCTGGCAGCACTGAGAAGTGAATAATCACATCACCCTTGTTTATCACATGATGGTTTATTCCTGACCAAAATCTGACACAAAGGCTCCCTTTGACCAGAGGGAACCTAGCATCCATATGAGCAACCATGGCTTTGCAAGGAGAATGGACAAGTCAGAGCACTACAAAGGAGATGCCATAGAGGTGGGTGTTTTCCACTCAAATGCAAAAAGACCTAACCACAAATGCCATTGGGGAAGGTGCTATCTGTTAAATGCATATCCGGAAAAAAAAAAAAAAAAAACCCACCAAGGCATCACTCCAAGGAAGAATCTTAGTAAAAAGAGTAAAAATAAAGTAAAGAGAGATACTGTGACCTAACAGAGTTTGTCCCTCTCTTTCTTACTGTGTGGTTATTTGAAATTTCCAATTGAAATTTGGAGGGA
>NW_006921588.1:22217345-22225517 GCF_000298275.1 Orycteropus afer afer | reverse complement strand
GAGGGTCGACGAAAGAGGGGGAGGCCTTCAACGAGATGGATTGATATGGTGGCTGCGATGATGGGCTCAAGTATAGCAGGGATTGTGGGGCTGGCACGGGATCGGGCAGTGTTTCGTTCTGCTGTGCATGGGGTCGCTATGGGTCGGAAACGACTCGACGGCACTTAACAACAACAACAACAACACCTACCAAAGATATTACAGACATAAATAATGAGTTCTTTGATTCAATACATATTTATTGAGCATCTACTATGTGCCAGAAATTGTTCTACATGCTAGGATACAACTTTGAACAAAAGAGTAAAAATAAAAATAAATAAAATATAAAAATACATAGTATATGTGATAGTGACAAAAATGCTAAGGAGGAAAAGAAAACCATTTGGGATAGAGAAGCTAGAGAAAGTACACAAACTGAGTGACTTCAGTAGATTCCCAGCACTTAGGCAGAGGAGGAAGAATAGATGGATTCTAAGAGTGTATTTCTCCTTAAATAAATGGGATAGATAAATGAACAAGCAAAGCAATTCTATCCTAGACCTTACTCCTCAGAGGTTCCCTCAGGAACTATAAGGCAACTTCTTATCTTTTGCACCAATGATTTCTGCTAAGCTGTGTTTCCCACCTTCACACAAGTTGATCTGTCTAGTATAGCCTCTCCCTCACTAGATTCCCACAAAAATGTACTTCTTCTTCCAATCCTAGCTTAAGTGCTATTCCCTCCCTTAAGACTTCCCCCAATAAAAATAATACCTCACATTTCAAGCACTTTACAATTTGCCAAATATTTTCCATATATTAAGCTTAATAATGATCCTGAGAGGTGGGCATTATTGTTATTCTACCCCAGAGGAAACTAAGGCTCATGGAATGTAAGTGACCTGTCCAAGGTCCAGCTGGAACTGAGGCTGAACTCCAGATGTTCTAAACCCGAGCCTAGTGCTATAGACTTGAGGAAGGGTGGAGTCATGGGAAGAACATGGGTTGAAATACTAGTTGTTTAACTTGCTAGCTGGGTGACTTGAACAAATTGCTTAACTTCTCTGAGCCCTAGTTTTCTAGTGCACAAACAGGATAATGAGACAAACAGGACAGGTTTGTTGTGAGAGTAGACTGGGAGGTTCCATCTCAGTGCCAGAAACCCAGTGCACACTCAAATATTAGTCACCTTCTCTCCTCCCCTCTTCTTCCTCCCTCCTTCTAAATGACAGCTAGAGCCACAGCTACTTTTCCAGTCCATATGGACGTGCCTGCCTTCAAACTTAGAAACTGTGATCTGTACTATATAACATGGTACTTATTCAAATATGAATTGGGTTTCTTTTTGTTGTAAGAGATCAAAACCAAAGTCAAAATTGCTCTATAATTAAATGGAAATATTTAGCTCCAATAACTGAGCACAGCAGAGATAGGCAAAACTTCATGTGCAGCTTGACCCAGATGTCCTTTTGTCATTAGGGCTTTGACTCCATTTCCCTGCACTTGTCCATGTGTGGCTCTTAAACTGGCTCCCATCATGATAATAAAATTAACCCCAGCAGTCTCAGCCTTCATATCTGCAGGTTATACCAACCAACAGAAGAGAAAATCTGTGTTCCAGTATTCCCACAGAACATCCTGCAAGTCCCAGTTCAAGTCACATGTCTACCCTGCATCAATCACTGTGCCAGAGGGGTAAACAGTTCATAGTCCTAACCTGAATTGTGTGATCAACCCACATCCTAGGCCCAGTCCCATCCAGATGTGGAGTCATTGGCCCAGGAACCATTTGGATCAACAAGGGAAATCAGGATTGTGTAGCCAGCAAATATTTCAATAGATTTAATGGCAGACTTCCACTGGACCCAGTTAACATCCCACAGCACTTACAGTGAACAATGATGATGGTAAGCTTGCCTAGTCAGTTAAGAGGCTTCAGCTCTTCTTAGAGTTTCTACAGCCTAAGCCTTGGTCAAGCTCCACTTGGGTGATTTCCTTAAAGTATTACACTTCTGCCCCATATCTAAAAATAGCCCATATCATGGGAATTTCTTAAATACAATAAATTAAACAAAATTGGGTGGGATTGGATTCTGCTCCTAAATTGATTTTTACCCTGTATTGTGTGTATATGTGTGTGTGTAAAACTATTCGTTAAATAAGGCACTGAGGGATAGTTTTATAAAGAGTCACCCATTTGATTTTTCATAGGAATAAAATCCATTATGACAATGACCTTCAACAAAGGTTAAATGTGCAAACTTTGTTTTAAAAGAAAGAACAGCTGAGTGAAATAAGTCAGTCACAAAAGAACAAATATTATATGGTCCCACTTACAAGAAATATCTAGAATAGGCAAGTGAGCAGAGATCAAGGCTGTCGTGGTTCTCAGAGGCAGGTAAGAGGGAGCAGGGAAAGAAAGACACAGCTCTTAGAGAACACTGAGCTTCTGTGAAGGATGATGGAAAAGTCCAGGAACAGTTTGTTGTGCTAGTAGAACAACATGATGAATATATTTAATGTCACTTAACTACACATGCAAAGAGTGTTGGAATGGCAAGTGTTTTATCACCTACATATTTACGATAATAAAACAAAACAACTAAAAAAGAAACTCACTTAAAAATTAAATTTGAGGAATGGTAGAATATATTTGTAGTTAAAAAAAGAAAGAAAAGAAAAAGAAGATTGAGACTTATAGCAACCCCCACTGGGTTTCCAAAGCTGTATATCTTTACAGAAACAGACTGCCTCATCTTTCTTCAGTGGAGCAGCCGATAGGTTCAAACCACCAACCTTTCAGTTAGCAGCCAAATGCCTTAACCACCAAACTCCTTAATTGAATATAATGTTTTTCAGGAGTTTTTGAAGATGTTAGACTTACTCATCTCTGCCAAGAAATTTGGAAGACAGCTACCTGGCCAACTGTCTGGAAGAAATCCATATTTGTACCCACTCCAAAGATAGATAATCCAACAGAATGTGGAAATTATCAAACAATATCATTAATATCACATGTAAATAAAATCTTGCTGAAGATAAGTCAAAAATGGCTGCAGCAGTATATTGACAGAGAACTTCCAGAAATGCAAGCTGGATTCAGCAGAGGATGTGGGACAAGGGATATCGTTGCTGATGTCAGATGAATCCTGGCTGAAAGGAAAGAATACCAGAAAGATGTTTATTTGTGTTTTATTGACTATACAAAAGCATTCGATTGTGTAGATCATAACAAATTGTGCATAACGTTGAGAAGAACGGGAATTCCAGAACACTTAATTGTGCTCCTGAGGAACTTGTACATAGACCAGGAGGCTGTCATTTGAACAGAACAAGGGGATACTGCATGGCTTAAAATCAAGAAGAGGGAGTTAGGGTTGTATCTTTTCACCATATTTATTCAATCGTTATGCTGAGCAAATAATCTGAGAAGAAGAGCATGGCATCATGATTAGAGGAAGACTCATTAAACCTGAGATATGCAGATGACATAACTTTACTTGCTAAAAGTGAAGATGACTTGAAGCACTTACTGATGAAGATTAAAGATTACAGTCTGCAGTGTGGATTACACCTCAACATAAAGAAAATAAAAATCTTCATAACTGGACTAATAAGTAGCATCATGACAAATGGAGAAAAGATTGAAGTTGTCAAAGATTTCACATTACTTGGTTCCACAATCAACACCAATGGAAGCAGCAGTCACAAAATCAAATGATGTATTGCACTGGGCAAATCTGCTGTAAAAGTGCTGAAGAGCAAAGATGTCTCTTTGGAGACTAAGATGAGTCTAACCCAAGCAATGGTGTTTTTAGTCCCTTAATATGCATGTGAAAGCTGGACAACAAATAAGGAAGACCGAAGAAGAGTTGATACATTTGAGTTGTGGTGTTAGTGAAGAATACTGAAAGTATCATGGACTGCCAGAACTCCTGAACGAAGTGCAGCTGGAATGCTCCTTGCAAGTGAGAATGGCCAGACTTTGTCTCACCTACTTTGGTCACATTGTCAGGAGGGGCCATTCCCTGGAGAAGGAAATCATGCGCAGTAAAGTGGAGGAGAAGCCCCTCAACAAGATGGGTTGACACAGTGGCTGCAATGATGGGCTCAGGTGTAGCAGGGATTGTGAGGCTGCCACAGGAGCAGGCAGTGTCTCATTCTGTTGTTCACAGGATCACTAGGAGTAAGAGCCAACTAAGTGGCACCTAACAACAACAACAATGCAAAATGAAAAACAGGATATTAAAAAAATTTCATAATTCAACTGATTTTGTCTTCAAGCCTTTGAACTGGAAGGTAAATTTACATTAGGTGTTTACAAATAGGAAACACACATAAAACGTGAGCATAAAGAGAAAGCAAACGATTAATACATAATTGCAGGAATAGATGGAGGGGATAAAGTGCATTAAGGATGTTGCCCTTAGAAGCTCCTTTCTGTCAATAAGGCATACATAGATTTGCCAGCCATGTGGTTTTCTGGTCCATAGGTTAAATTTGCCACCCTCTGATTGCCTGTCACCACTTCAACTATCCAGCAAAATACCATGTATCCCTCTGGGGTATTCACAACCTACAGCAATTTGTTGATAGTTATATTTCTTCTGAAGTCTTTGTTGATCCAAGAATACATATTTTGTTGTATAAGTCTTCATAAATCAGTCTTTCCACCCATTTGTCATTCATGTTGCTTTTCTCTGAACATGCTCCAGTATGTCTCCTACTTGCTAGTAATGAGGTTCCCAGACCACAGTGTATCATTCCAAGTTCAGTCTCTCTCACTGTGCAGGGATGAAGTTGGCCTTTTTGCTTCTTGACACACTGTTTCCACTTACAAAATTCTTATGCTGCCAAATCATCTGTAAACCCATGGTTCATCCTGACCATTCCAATGCTTAGGGGAATCCAAGCACTTCCCTAAGTAGGTCAATGCCTGGCATAGGTGCTCAAAAAAATTCATGTACAAATGAAGGAATGGACTCCACAGTTATGTCTTTACTATACCAAAACATTTATTACAAAAAGAATGAGCATGCTTGTGTTGGGGGCAAGGGACAAGGGAACAGAGAAGACACACAAGAAATCATTCATTGATTATTTGGCCTGGATCATTCAAATGTGTCTACCATTTTTGTTTTATTGGAGACACAGTTTCATTCTTATGTAGCACAAGGGAAGCTGAAGTTCAGAAATCCATGATATCTCACCACAGTGGCTGAAGAGCTGAACTGCAACTGAGAACTGAAGTCTAAAATTCTAATGCTGAGTGTAGGCTCAAGTAGATAGATATAAAAATACTATTGGTAAAGTTCTTGCAGTGCCTGGCAGCCATTTTCTACATCTTCAACTAAAACACTTGCAGCATAGGTTTATAACTGACATTTTGTTCATGGAGGTCTTGCCCTTTCTATTCATAATAACAAGATCGAAGAGGATGAGAAAGGTGGCAGACCAGAGCTAACCGGGTTTCTATCTCTATCCTAATTATACTAGTGGTAGTGACAATAAAATTAACAGGAGCAATAGTAGTTGCTATCATTATTGAGCACCTGCTGCATACCACATACTCTGTTAAACCTTTCACATGTGTTATTTCATGTAATTCTTAAAAGAACCAACTAAAATAGGCATTACTAATTCAATCTTAATAATAAGACTGAGGAAGACTATCTTATTTTTTGCATTTAGCACAGCCACATATATAACATGCATAGCATGCATAGGAAACTAACATGCTAAGATCTGCACAGTTTTCAAAAACATATAATGCACATGTTATTTGCATAAAAATATGGTCAGTGCCTAAGGATCACAGCAGGGTCAGGATTCTAATTCAAGTCTGTGACATTGCTCCCACATTTTTCTACCCTAATGGAAATCCTCTCCCTGTTTCAATACTGTACCATCACTGACAGTCAACAGTCACCCTCATTCCTCATTTTCTGGTTCCTATGCAATTCTTGCTAAGTACTCTGAATCAAAACTAACTGAGGTACAGGGAGAAAAAAAAATATATATATATACACACACACACACACACACACATATCAGTTTCTCTTAGTTAAACTTAGAGAAGATTGGAGTTTTCACAAGTACTATTTCTTGAGGAAATTAAGAAAAACAACCAACAGTCAAGCATATCCCTTGCTAATAAGACAAGGCCAAGTATAGAGGCATTAATATCTCCTGATATAGTTCTGACCTGCCACAGATGACACTGGCAGCCCAGTTTCTAGGCACTTGCCCTCTTTTCAACTCTGTTTCCCCACATTGCTCTATTTCATCACACGTGTAAAGTGATGGTTCTGGCTGGAACTAAGCACAGCAGCATGCAGCATGGGGATGAAACTCTGCAATGAAATACTTGATAAAACAAAGCACTCCACTTCAAAGAATAATCAACACTAAAAGCAAGACCAAATATCCTTCTCTAGTGGCTAATTCATTCCCCTAAAGCTATCTCTACATTATTCTTTGTGTTGCAACTCCAAACCAAAAATCACTTGGATTAAAAAATTTTTAAGAAACAAATTATTTAGATAATTATAAAAACTATGCAAGAGACAATATAAGTTCATGGAAATAGCACTGGAGAAGAAATGAGAAAACTTAGTACATATGTGGCTCACTAGTTGCTTAGAAGGGACTATAAAATAATTTTTGAAAGCACCCTGGGATACATAAAGCTTTCTGCAGTACTCACAAGATGTTGATCAAATTTGTTGAACTGCTCTTGGGTAAATCTCTCCATATTTCCAAGCCTCAGTATCTACATCTGTAAAACAGAAACTAATAATAACTTCCTTGTTTCACAATGCCTATTGTGGGGAACTCAACAGGATAATATATATGAAAGTATTCATACAAAAGTAAGTTTTGAAGACAGGGAGGTAGATGATGACGATTCTGCCAAAAACTAAGGCATTGTGTCAAGAAGCACATTGGAAAGTTAATAGAAATTTTTGCTATTCATCCAGATGTTGAGCACATCCTAACTATATAAACTGAAGCCATCACTAACAAACATCCCCATGGTCAGAGCACTGCTAAAAAGTGGAGTAAGTGTTCTCTGGGTCTCCTGGGCCCTGAAGAGGGCAGAGAAAAGTCTACATAGAGCTATTTCTCCTCTCTCACCCTTCCTGCCTTAAAGGGAAAGCAGTGCATATCTCAAATATTTTGCAAATATTTCTGAGCTCAATGAATCTACACAAGAGTTAAGTCTTTATTTTTTTTCTCTGAGGAATAAACCCTTTAGATCTTACACTTTAACCCCACTTCTACAGCAATCAAACCAAGCCAGAAATTTGCACTTGCAAATATTTCTGAAAGATCTGACTAAGCCATTTTTAGATGTTTTCCAGTCTTCTTGTGCCTTTCCCTCCCACAGAGCACAATTAAAAAGGCCCCTTTAAAAGGCTATTAAAAAACATTGATTGGCTTAACTGTGCTAATGTCATGGCTTTAAAATTAAATTCTATTAAGTCTTTAAAATATTGCAGATGAGTATTTTGCAGCGGAAACCTAAGACAACCATCCTGAGGCTTCTGTTATTCACAGATATTTAGTAAGTACTTAGTTCATCTTTCTTATTATCTTCTATCTTTCCATTTTTTTAATCTTCTGATAGTCCTCATGAAATAACTGCCTTTATGCAAATGAGAAGCCAGCACTTAGCAGCAAAAAGTTTCCTAAGTTACAACAGTTAATCCATAAAGACATGTTTCTGCTGACTTTGCTTCATTACTATTAATACAGAAAGAGATAGAGGTGTTCTCTCATACTTGATTGCTACCAACAAATAGTGCATTTCCTTCCAAGAGTTGATCCAGGGGTTATTTTAGATCCTGTTTAAGCATACAGAATCTTATCCCCATGTATATACTGAATCACCTGATCCCTAGAGAAAAATCCAGAAGCCAACACAAACATACAGAATCCTTTTCTTCACTGCTATATTTCAATCCTTGCTGTTTTCATGCCTTAGGCCAGTAGATATATTCTTATTCATAATGAATGGGGCAAGGGCAAGAAAAGAAGCCTCAAAATAGGTCATGTTGTTGTTAAGTGCCATCGAGTCGTTTCCGACTCATAGCGACCTCATGCACAGCAGAACGAAACACTGCCCGATCCCGCACCAGCCCCACAATCCCTGCTATACTTGAGCCCATCATCGCAGCCACCGTGTCA
>NW_006921588.1:22211931-22212965 GCF_000298275.1 Orycteropus afer afer | reverse complement strand
TTAGTGCCTAAGGCACTTGACTGCTAACCAGAAGGCTGGCGGTTCAAACCCACCAGCCACTCCTCAGAAGGAAGGTTGGGCAATCTACTTCCATAGTGAAACTGCCTCGGAAACCCAAGGAGGGGTCGCTATGAGTCGGGTACAACTCGACGGCACATAGCAACAACATCCTAATTCAGCTAAGAGATGTGATAATGAATAAGTTATGATGTTTGGCAGTTTCTCCTCAGCTCAAAGTCTGAAATCTTTAGGGAAAGGCCATGACTTCCCTTAGAGAAACTTCAAAGGTAATGGAAGCCCTGCCATCCCCATCTAGGATTGCCTGTCCTAAGTCTCTGTCCTCCTTCCTTTCCTCCTTCATCACAGGTGCTGTCATACCTTCCCACTCTCCAAGACCCCAACTGGTTAGTCAGAATTTATCAATTTATGGAATATTTATCAATATCACTCAGTTTACTCTATCCTCAATTCTCTTTTGTGCTAAGGTAATTAAGCCCATGAGTAGACTAAATATTCCTTTCCTTTATGAAACAGAAGAAAACACTTATCAGTATTCTACAGGTTATAGTTTTCTCCAACTTTTCCAAATGCTGAATGGATCAATGTGGGAGGAAAAGAGTCTGGGATAGGCCAAGGAGCAAGGCAAAAAGATGCAGCCCTCAGAGACAAAGAACTCTGCCACAATGCCTCTTCCCGGCTGCTCTCAACTTGACAGAGATGTGACATCCATGAGGGGTTAGTGGAGGTTTCCAGCCTGGCTAGGTCAGTATCAGAGCACTCCATAACTGCTTCAGACTCTTCTTGTTCATTTCTCTGTTCCCTGGGCCTCTTTGCCTGACCATCCTTGGCACTTTCCCCTAAGGACTCCTTTCATTTGTTCTTCAAGGCTAAGCAGTGGGGCCATATCCAAGAATTCAACTGCAAAGATAACTAGGAACAGTTAGGAATTCTGAGCTTGTAATGCCTAGTTCATATCCCTACTCAAGTCCAGAGTAAAAAACATAGACACCCCATGTATGCCAATAATTTGACAA
>NW_006921588.1:22197493-22211344 GCF_000298275.1 Orycteropus afer afer | reverse complement strand
TTCTATCCAGTATCACCTACATAAATCCCACTCTGAGTGGTTGACAGTGATAGCCAGGCACCATCTAGTTCTTCTGGTCTCATAGTCATATAGGCTGAGGATCACATGATGTACAAGTCCCATGGACTAATTATTTCCATGTGTCTTTGGTTTTCTTCATTCTTCTTTCCTCTGGATGAGGAGAGACCCATCATTGCATCTAGATGGCTGCTTGCAAGCTTTTAACATCCCAGTTGCTACTTGCCAAAGTAGGATGTGGAACGATGTTTTTGTGTCATTTTTTTACGCCAACTAAGCTTGATGTCCCCTGCGACCATGGTCCTGAGACCACAGGTCCAACTACTTGCATCCTCTGGGTAGCTGGCTGTGGCCAAGAAGTGACTACAACCTTGTCCCTTGTCAGCTCTACTATATACCTAGAAATTCTTAAAGAATATAAAAATACATTTGTAGAAACATCATCTGCCAACCCTATACATTGTCAAGGGCACACTCCCCCTTGCATAGACATACCTAATCATTCAGCCTGTCCACCCATCTATCCACCCATAGATCAATGTTTGCCATCACTGACAATGCAGTACTGTATGTACAAAAGGGTTCATCTTTGTTATCTATACCTCCCATGTACCTCCCTATGTCTTCCTCTTCCTCAATACCACCATGTTGCTCACTCACATTTGGTGCATTTGGAAGCCCTTTTCTTCACTCAAATCAATACTTATCTTTACCTATCTCACAGTGTTCCTTCCCCTCCCCTCCCTACCACCCCTGGTAACCAACAAAGAAAATTTCCTTCCATATATAAACCTTTCCTTGACTTTTTACAATAATGGACTAATACAATATCTGTCCTTCTGTGATTGACTTATTTCACTCAGCATAATGCCCTCCAAGTTCATCCACATTATGTGGTTAATAACAACAAAAATCTTTATGTTCAAAATAACAAGTGTGCTTGCAATATAATACTTAAACTTACTTGGAACTTGTGGTAGTTATGTTTGGGTGTCAACTTGGCTGGACCTGGTTGAGTGACTGGGCACTGGTGGTAGTTATTCCCCATGATGAGACTGGCAATCAACTCCATGGTGGGATCTACCACAAGCACCTGAGTAGCTGCCTTTGGGATGTGGTCTGCTTTCTGTATATAAGGAAAAGCCTTGGAAATGGTCTCTAGCCTATGGCACGCTTGGACCCTGCATGTAGCCGTGTTGTTGTTCAGCAGCCTGCTATGCTCTGCTGACCTTGGGACTTACAGTGGACTTAATGGCCTGCCGTGTGGTTTGGTAACATCAGGACTGTGCCTTTTTACTTGTCAACCCTGGGACTTCTCAGCCTCAGCAGCCAGCAGCCAGCCTCTAGCTCCAATGGGCCGGGAGTGGGAGGCAGAGCTGAATCCCAAGGTTGAGGGGTTTTCACCCAGCCCCTAGAGCCTGGCACTTTGAACTTGGACTTAAAGCCTCCAAACTGTAAGAATAAACTGTTTGTTAAGGACATCTCATTTGGTATATTTCTTGTCAGAGTGGCACCAGGTAACCAGAACAGAACTCTTTCATTTTACTATTTTATTATCATGCATATTTAGATGGCATTAGTGTAATAGCCATTATTGGTGCTGTTACCACAAATTTAGTGGCATAAACAAAACAAATTTATTTTCAAGTTGTTACCATTTTAGAAAACTGGGTAAATGATACATGGAATTTCTCTCTAATATTTCTGATAACTGCATCTGAATCTATACTTATCACAAAATAAAAGGTTTAATTTAAAAAATCTAGCTGTTTTTTGGCTCCTCCTCAATCAATCATCTATCAGTCCTATTTACAAGAAGAGTGTAAAGATTGCTCTACTGCAATGTGTTAACTTTGACGTCATTTAACCACATCTATCTGACTCGATGGCACATAACAACAATATGCTGATATAATTTTTGCAAACAAATGAATTATATCAATTTTACATTTAGATGATGTAGCAAACACTTTTAATGTCCACTCCTATTAGATTCTCCTCTCTTTCCAGGTAGACAGTGGGACCATGTCTGCTTCTGGCCAGTGGGCTATCGGCATAAATGATCTCATCACTTCTGTACTGAAGTATTTAATTAGCAATAATAATCTCTCCAGCTCTGTTTCTCCCCTGCTGCAGTAAATCCTGAAAAACCGTTTTAACAAGGCAGCATCCTAAGAGGGTGTGAAGTGCTAACATGGGGCCGAACCCTCTGCTGATCCAAATTTGATATTTAGGTGAGTGATGAACTTCTGTTGCTATAAACCACTTAGGATTATTTGTTATCAAAATATAATCTATCCTATTCTGACAGACACCAGATGAGAGAGAGTTATGCGGAGATAACTGGTATCAGTTAAGGTTTCACTGTAGGAAATAGAAACCACTCTAGATATTTTAATCAAGAAGAAATTTGGTACAGGGAATTAGGTACTTACAAAGCTGTTGGATGGCTGAAAGAGCAGATTGTAAGCTAGATCTTTTGGACCAATTCTCAGAACAATACAGAATTGGTCGACTAGTGGAGTTACTACCTTTGCAGTCACCATTTAGTGTGAGCTGGACTTTGTAGAACAAGGGTTGCTAAACTATGGTTAGATTTTTAAAGAAATTAGTAAAGGATGCTTTCCTAATTATGTTCTTCACCCTTTATCAGGAGAATTCTTGTGTGGATTTATCTTCTGCATAGAATTCTGTGTGGGTTTTCCACAGTTGTTTCATCCCATTCATTATATTCCACAATTTAAATTTCAGAACTTCACAAGCCAAAATATATATGTGTGTGTGGTGTAAAATTCCTTGTAGTGTTCTATCATCTCCACAGTCGGACACTGATCCTTTGGTGACTAAGTGGGCTATAGATGTCAGCACACCACATCTGATTCATTCAGATGCTAAGGTTGTTATGAAGACCATAGAACTTTAAAGCCCTTAAAATAAGTGGTTATTTAAAGGATCAGAGATTTCATGATTTTCAAATTTGTTTATTCCTAGGGGAAAAAATAACATGGAGCTGATATATTACCCAACAAAAGCACAGTTATTATCAATTATCACCTGTCTGTGTCAGATTCAAGGTACTTGCCACAAACATAATCTTCTATTCCACTTTCTCCTGCACTTTAACACCTTTTTGTTTTCCTCTCCCTTGTTCCTCAATAATCAGCTGCCTCTGCAATATCTCTTACTTCCTTTCTCAATGTTACCATCCATGTCCAGGCTCTCAGCACCTCTAACACAGGCTCTATATCCATTCATTAATTCAGTGAAGTAATGCTTATCATTTATGGAGAATTTTCTTCCTACAAAGCCTTGCACATGTGGTGAACAACACCTCCACTGAGCTTACATTGTGGTGGAAGACACAAACAATAAACAAGTAAACAAATAAATATATGAGTTCCAAAAATCATATATACTATTAAGAAAATAAAGCATGGTTAAGGGCTAAGCATGATGGTGCAGTGGTGAAAGCACTCAGCTGTCAAATGAAAGGTCAGCGGATCAAAGCCCCCAGCCACTCCTTAGGGGAAAGAGGTAGCATTCTATTTCTGTAAAGATTGTTGTTGTTGTTAGGTGCCATTGAGTCATAAACAGTACATTCGTGGAAACCCTATGGATACTTGGGGTGTCCTATGGGGTCACTTTGAGTCAAAATTGACTTGACAGCAACAAGTTTGGTGTTTTTAGTTTCAAGGGATAAGAATGATAAGGGTAGAGTGGTATTTTACAGGAGGGAGTAAGGAACAGTTTCTTTGAGAAGGTGATATTAAACAACATCTGAATGATGAGAAGGAGCCTTGATGGGATTGAGAGTATTTAAACAGCCTTCTAACTAGGAGCCAAAGGGTGTATGGAAATATTAGAGAGGCAATCTTTTTCAAAATGACTTATCTGAAATTTCTGCCCTATAGGAAAGCTGTGTGTTGTATAATGGCAAACCCATCCAACAGAGCCTGCTTCTAGAGCAGAACACATGCTAGATAGTCAAGGAGGCATATCCCCAAGGATGGATGGATGTCCATCTGCGCTCTGGCTAAGTTAGCACTGGGACCCAAAGTGACTGTATAATTGCTTGGAGGGTTCCTAAAACTTCCCATCAATCCCATGTAGTTTTTTAATAACCCTTCACTAATAATGATCATTGGTGTGCATCTCTTCCTTAGAACTTTAAATATCCCAACTGATACCAAGTGCTCTCCCTGTTGGCCCTTCCCACTTCTTTCTAGAAAAGTCTTCAGAATCTTTTTATGCCTCATTCTTTCTTTTACCCCAAGTGTCCATGACTCATTTAAAGAGACTTTAAATAGCAAGAGACAACAATGACTGAGAACAAGGAAGCCTAGAAAAATGGATGGGGCTGTCGTATGCCTTTGGGAAGATATTTTTGCCTTAGATATTTTTGCCCATCATGAATATAATTTCTATAAAGAACAGTTTTGCTGAAGGGTACATAAATAGCATTACTCATTCTTTATAGATTTGGAGTCAGCCTGAACCAAAGTAACAGCTCGATGTAAATTTAAATGAGATTCGTAACAACCAACAACTAATCCTGAAATAGCAATACCTACCAGATGTTACTCTTGTGCAATAGAAGAGAAACAAAAGCTGTAAAACAGAATTATCAAGAATGAATAAAATAATCAACTGCCCCAGAATAAAGGTAAGTCAAAGGCAAGAAAATGACATTTTTATGTCTTTTGTATTAGCATAGAATAGATTATCTCATTCAATTGTAATTTTGAGTATCTAATAAATATTCTATGATGAGTTACATGCAGCACAACACTTGGTTTCAGACCTTAAGAAGCTAGGAAAAACAGATGTAAAGAGTATATGGCTAAAGTGCCATATACTTATACTATATTATTTATTTCTGTCATCTATTGAAAATACATATTATTACTCATTTTCTATCTGAAGAAATAGATGCCTACAGAGATAAAGTAATTTGCCCAAAGTCCTACATCTTACAAGTGCCAGAACAATGATTTAAAACTGGATAACTGTACAGACCCAAAACCTTTAAAATTGTCATAAAGATAAATTTTCTCCCAACGAACATGACAACTATGGGAATGATTACACATTTTTTCCTTTTTAGTTTCATAAGGACATGCAAACATGATACTATAGATATTCAGAGGAAATAAGAAATAAGGAATGTTTTTCTAACTTCCATGGATGTTTGTAGGCAACAACAACTAAAGAAGCTGCCAAATACTTAAGATCAGAAAGAAAATATGTATTTAAAAGAATATCACAAGATTCTTTCACCAACATAAAGATTAGGAGGCAACAGCCTCCAGGACTGTATGTTTTCAGTTCCCTCTCAGCCCACAGTGATAGTGCACTCTTTTTAAACTACTCAGTGGTGCATATTTATTATTGTTCTTCTAGTTTTAAAAACTTGCATTCATTTTAAGGTACCTGGGTCCTGAGTCACTAGATCTTTGTCTCTATTTTAGCTTCTTGTTTTTAAATGTAAGCCTTTTTTGCCCAAATACAATGCATGTATACCGTCATGACATCCCAGCCTTTCCACACTCCCTCTCCTACTGGGCATGGATGTGCTGATCTGGTGTAATATATTGGTTATTTGTGGCCTCATGTAGAAAAGGAGTCCTTGATGAGATATTCTGTTTCAAGCAGTGGATGTCTGGATTCCAAAACTTAACCTAAAGTTGCCAATACTGAGATGGCATTAATTAATATATCACCTATGACCTAAAAGATCATGGTGTTATATGGCTATCATTTATCACACCAGAAAGCCAAGGGCATGTCCTTTGAAACCAGATCATATACTCCATTTGTAAGAATGAGGAGCCATCATCTTCCCCTCTAGCCCATGCTTATCACACAGCTAAAACCAACACCCAACTATGAAGGTGAGTATGTGGCTGTCTGTATCTGTCCTGTGGTTACTCACAAACAGGAAGCTGGACATCCAGATGACTCTGTCCACCCTGCCTCCCAAAGGGACATCAAGACCTTTGAACTGATCTGGATATTGGTCACCTGAAGTGGCTGATCTATGTTATGGGGGGAAAGAATGAGATGTAAGGAATGGAGTAACTTCAGATGACAAATCGATCCTGGAGATTGAGCGTCAGTGACAATGCACACCATTGGGAGGTGGTGGGGTATGTAGTGGGCTGAATGGTGGCCTAAAAATGGTAAGTCCACATCCTGATCCCCAGAACCTGTGAATATTACCTTTTATGGCAAAAGAGGGACTGTGACTTTATATGACAAGAGATGCAACTAAATTAAGGACTTGAAAGGAGGCAACAACAACAACACAACATGCTGCTGTGGAGTCGGAGCCGACTCATAGCAACCCCTCCTTGGGTTTCCAAGGCAGTATCACTACGGAAGTAGATTGCCCAATCTTCCTTCCAGGGAGTCACTGAAAGGAGGCACTTATCCTGAATTATCCAAATGGGCCCTAAATGCCATTGCTTGTACCCTTATAAGGGAGAGGCAGAGGGAAATTAGAGACAGACATACAGGGTAGACAGGGACAGAGGAGAAGGTGATGTGAAGATGGAGGCAGAGATGGCAGTGATGCACCCACAAGTCAAGGAACTCCAAAGCATGCCCATTGCCACCAGAAGTTAGATGAGGCAAAGAATGGATTCTTATCCAAAGCCTCCAGAAGGAGTGTGGACCCTGCTAGCACCTTGATTTTGGACTTCAGAACTGTGAGAGAATAAATTTCTGTTGTTTTAAGCCACCAGATTTGTCACTTTTTGTGGCAGTCATAGGAAACTAATACAGGGTAGAAGCAAAAAGATGGAGATAATCACCAATTAAGACCATAACTAATGGGGAAGAACTAGATTAAAACAAATTTAGGGCACTTAGTTACCTAAACATATTGTTTTATAGCAAGAATATCTATAGAACAATACAGCCACTAGCCACTTTCTCATCTCACCACAGAGGATAAATGTTGCCCTAAGATCTTAATTTCTTTCTGCCCCTACAGAATGAGAATACCATGAATGTTTCTTAAATGAGTAAATGGTGCCAATGAGGAGCAGCTCCATGAGGCAGGAGGTTATCCTTCATTCTCCCATAATTGTATTTCCTTTCTTGATCACAAAACACTTGCAGATGCATTATGCATTATTTGATTCTCTATAATTCTGTACAGGAGCAGATTCACCATGAAACCTATGTGAAATTGTTCACTACACAGTAGAAAGTAAGCACTAGTAAACACATGCTTACCTTGCTTACTGGGTACTCTGTCCCTGTCAGGGATTGTGAATTTGAAAACAGGTTTTAATTCTATAGGAAGGTGCTATGGAGTTGGGACAGAGAGAGATGACAGCCATACCGAGAAGCAGAATCTTTTTTTTGTTTGTTTGTTTGTTTGTTTTAAGAACATCAAGTAGTGAATATGTTTACTGCAGATTAGTCAGTAAGCACAAGTAAGCCCATGCTTACCTGGCTTATTGAGTAATCTTCCTCTGATCCTGGCTTAAGCAGGGCAGAGATAGTACTCCATTTTGCAGATGAGGGTATATGACTCAGAGGGGTGAATGATTTGCTCAAGGTCACACAGGTATTTAGTACCAGAGGCTTACCTGGAACACAGATCTTGCAGTCCTCTTAATTTTGTCTTAGAGAAAGTTGGAGATGGGAAGTCTGTCTTTGCTTTTCTGATCTATTCTTCTCAATTCTGTGCGGTCAGTGCCCATACATCTTTGGGAACAATCCAGTTCATTAGTTGTTGTTGTTGTTATGTGCCGTCAAGTCGGACCCGACTCATAGCGACCCCTCCTTGGGTTTCCGAGGCAGTATTACTACGGAAGTAGATTGCCCCATCTTCCTTCCGAGGAGTGGCTGGTGGGTTTGAACCGCCACAGTTCATTAGTAGTGATTGCTAATATTGAGTACAGTAAGTGTGGGGTTTTTTGTTTTTTTGTTTTTGTTTGGTTTGGTTAAGTGTTACCTTTGTGCTGTGAATTCTTCATCTCCAATGTGGCATATCGACTGTATCTGCCTTACTGAGAATTAAATAAATTCATGCATTTAAATAGTGGCTGGCATATAGCTAATATTAGTGATGCCCCCTGCCTTCTTTCTAATCTTGCAACCAAAGCTCAACCACCCACTGAGAAATGCTTCCCTAGCTCCCTCTCTACGCAGAACAAATACACTAACATTGAGGTTTCTCAGTTCTGTTGGGAATCCAAGGCCATTAAAAGCCTTCGTTTAAAAACTGAAAAGCTTTCTATCTGTTAACTATTGAGAAGACTTTATTATTTTTCCTATGTGTACTCATGTTTTGATAGGTTTTGTGTACCACCCCCATTTATTGAATGCAGCCTATATGGCCTCCTCTTAGAAAATAAAGTATTTATTTAGGGTTTTTATTGCACTAAAAATAGTTCACAGTCTCCAATTACTCCCTTGAGGACTTCAGATGAAGAATAACTGTACTAATCCAACCGCTCATTGCAAGAAGGAGAAATAGACAATGCAAGATGTTGAGGGACTTGTTCAAGGTTACTCAGCTAGTTAGAGTCAAAGCCTGAACCAGTATCTGAATCTTTTGACCCAGTAGAGGGCCTTGACAGCTACTCTGCTATAAATCTTTTTATCTAGTGAGATACTTTGTTCCACTGAAACCATCATTCCCCATATTAAGTTCTTTGCAATCTGGACTTCTTAAAGTCAACACCAGCCCTCATCAAAATGGTAAAGGGATCTGTTTTGCTATGCCCAGTGCAGAGTGAATGTTTCATAACCAGGCAACGGTCAAAAGAGCTGGTGTTGGAAATGCAGACACTGTCCTGGTTATTTCAAGACATGCATCTTGATTTTCCATTTGCTATGATTTTGAGTATGTTATGGTCTTCAGGACATTTTCCACAAATGCTTCTGCCCTGAAACATAGGTACCCCTCTGGTGCTATGTAATTTGATATTTCTCCTTAATATTATCTGGTACATAGGGTAGCTATGAGTCAGAACCAACTCAACAGCATTTAACAACAATAACAATCCTTCTAAACTTTGGTAGTTTTCATTCGTCCATTTCTTCTTCTTTTTTCTTTAAATACGATTCAAGACAGAGCCACCCACCCGGTTATTATTACTGGCAAACTTAATGAGCAAATTTCTATTCCATCATCCCAGTCATTAAGGAAATTTTAAGTAGACCTGGACCAAGGAGGACCATTGTGGAAACTTACTTAATCTTCTCATTGGCTAACATTGAATCCATGACATAATATTAAGCTACAATGCAGATCTGTAAAATTGGCTTTCTAGTCATCCAGAAAAGATGAAGTTCTAAAGCCATAGAGAAATTTTAGCTATATTAAGAAAAAAAAATTAAATTGAGAACAGATTTTACCCAAAGTGGGTATTCAAGTCCCTGGCTGCAAGAGCTCACATCCCCTGATCCCAAAAAAAGTCACATATCTGAAAGGAAATACTTAGTGGAAATTTGGACCACACTCTGCTGTAATATCACATGCTTCTCAGCATTCTCAACCACATTCTCCAGCATCCATGGGTCAGCAGGGAATTTTCAGGCAGCTTATAGTTTTCCACACTTACCAGTCAAGGCAGTCTAAAAGCACAATCTCGTGTCCAGTACGTGTTGTGTGTGTGACTCCCCCTTGAGGGCCAGGTTACATTTAATGAATAGGTCATAACGAGAAATAAATGTTCTGAAGTGTTTTTCATCCAGGACAGAGAAATTCTTGTTCCAGTATTGTTCTTGATTCATTATTTTCTTGAACAAGAAACTGAAAAGCAATGAACTGCAGGAGCAAGAAGACACTGTTAATCTGATATCACTACAGAACTTGGTAAAAGAGCCATTTCCTTTTTCTCACCATTTTCTACTAACGTGAAAACAAGAAGCCAAACCTGAGCACATAACATTACTGGCTGCGATACAAAGGTCTACAACATCCTCCTAAATATTGAATGACTCTGGGGACCCTTGCAGTGTAGCACCGCTGTGGGAGCATCTGGAGCTGTGAACACGCACAGCTGTTTTTGTCTTCCCACACTGCTTAGGAGGAGGACCGTGGGAGGCTGTGGAAATGGAGGCAGAGTGCTGTTTGATAAAATGAGAAGCACTCACCAAGGCCCATACAGAAAAGCCAGGCTGTCTTGAGTTCTGAACTGCTGAGCTCTGCTCCCCACAGACTCCCCATCTGTCCCTGCCACCTCCGAAAGCCTGCTGCTCACCTCTTCACCGTGCTGAGAGCTCTTAAGTCACATCCTGAGTAAGCTGCCGACAAAAGCACCAGCACCTCGGGGAAGAGGTATGGCAGTTAGTTAGTCTGGGTCTCCATCCTTAAGGGTGTCAGAATTAGGTAGTAACGGTGGCAGAGGCAGTAGTAGTAACTCCATCCCCAGGACTTGTTACTCCAGTGTCAAAAGCACCCGTGATAACAGGCTTCAGATAAGTGTTTTCAGGTGGTTGGGACAGAGACTCCTTGCTTCCAGTAAAGAACAACCTGCAGATGTCTTGGTAAGAAGAAACTTGGTTCAGGTCCTAATTTCTGGGAAATAAAGTAATATTACCTACTCTGCCCATATCACAGGCATGGTCATTGCAAGGAGGTTGAGCCTCAGCCCTCCATAATCTCCACAAGCCCCCTCTTACCACCCCCACAACTAGATATAGTGTGTTTGCTATGCAAGTGCTGCCTCAAGTTCCCCATTTTCCTACCATCTGATCAGATGAATGTCCCTAAGCCCCTTATGTATAGAAATCATGCAGCAGCCACCACTGAGCACAGGGCTGTTCCAAGAAGCAAATTAGAAGCTACCCAGAAGAGTGGAATCATTCATGAAAACATAATGGAACAGCAAAATAAAAGAATATTTTGTGGATGTTGTTATTATTGCTCATTAGAAAATCGATGTGTGTGTGTGTGTGTGTGTATCTGTCTGGTAGTGAGTGAGAAAGAACCAGTAAACACCATGAACAACTCTTATGATGGAAGCCTGCAAAGGTCAAATGAAACGATGTAAAATGTTTTCAGATATATGTGTCACACTGATGAGTCCCACACCTTGCTCCAAAAAGCAGGCAATCTAGTGTCATGTTTATCATCTCCTCTTATGGTCCTTCCGCTCCTCATTTTTCTTCATCTTAATCTCTTTTCTCATTTTCCTCCTCCTCCTTTTCTTACTTTTTCCCCTGGAATCAGTTAAATGAATCTTAAGAGCCAACAGCATGCCTTTGAGCTTCCCTGGCATTACTAAATGATACATATTCACTAAAGGTTCACCCATCATTTCCAACCACACAGCTTTCTAAGCATGCAGCTATATGCTCCAAAGAAATGTTTCAGAAACATGCTACTTCTATGTTAAATAAGCCACATCTATGTCTTCTGTAGTCATGGGATCCTGCAGTGCAATGCTACCAGCAGTCAGCTAAGTAGCCTTATTATGTACTCTTAGCCATAATAGTGACAGGTGACATTTTGCCTAAAGAGCGTCAGGGATATCCTTAGAATTTTCTTTCTGTGGGCATCATGTTCTTTCCTCCCTATTCAGAATGTGCTTTAGTCAATGTAATTTCGGGCTCTGAGCTAGATGGGGGAAGACAAAGACTAGATCGTTGACAGTAGGAAGCCAGGTGACTATAATTCGCATTAGCAAGTTCTGTTACACACACCTTAGGTAGGGCTCAGCTTCTGATTACATGGCACCGCACACAGGTCTCCAGCACTGTCTTATGCACTCATGCACGACAATTCCTCTAACAGTCTCATGTTCTCAGCTTTGAAGCATCAGTAAAATACTTTAAATTAACCCATATTCTTCTCAACTGTGGTGCACTGCCCAGATCACCCTTCAAGGCAGAGATTCTTGTTCACTCTGCTGCCCAGAGTGTTGGTCCTGACCAGAGCACAGCTGAGTCCCTATCCAAAAATGGCCCTTAGCTGAAGAAAGTTGCTCTCCCCAAGGTTCTAACACCTTCCTAATCGGTAAAAGGAGAAAGGAGAAGGTAGGAGGTGGAAGATGGGAGTTGGATGAGTGGGTGGGTGTGGAGCGGGCAACTTGCATCCAGTGACTGGCTGCTGGAGAAGGTACAAAAGCTTTCACTTACCTCAATTTAGGACAGCTCTAAAGGGCCATCCTTGCTCCAGAGCTTCCTGTAGGATTAGCTGAGGCCCTGTTTCATCTGTGTGGCAGATCAATGTTCCCACCACCTAAGGTTTTTCCAGGGAGCTCTGGTGGCATAGTGCCTAAGGCACTTAACCCCTAACCAGAAGGCTGGAGGTTCAAACCCACCAGCCACTCCTTGGAAGGAAGGTTGGGCAATCTACTTCCATTGTGATACTGCCTCGGAAACCCAAGGCAGGATCACTATGAGTCGGGTCTGACTCCACGTCACACAACAACAACAACAAGGCTTTTCTCTCACTCCCCATAGGTGTTGTGAGGGTCATTCCCTAACAAACCTCCTGCAAACAAATTCCCTTCCCAGAATCTGTTTCCCAGGTAACCAGGCCCTAGAACAGTATCTACACAGCAAATCTGGAGAAAGGTGTCCTATTCTTTTTAAATGCAGTAACAAAGAGAATGGACCGTAATATAAAAAAAGCTAACACTGAACTTTGCTATGATTCTTAGTGATTAATTTCCAATGTTCCCCCTTAGAGCAGTGGTTCTCAACCAGGAGTGATGTTGATCCTCAGGGGACATTTGGCAAAATCTGGAGACATTTTTGGTTGTTGCGACTGGGAGGGTACTAATGGCATCCAATGAAGAGAGACAAGGAATTCTACTAAACATCCTGTGTGCACAGGATGCTGGGAAACATTCATTCTATAATGCCCTTCAGGGTGTCCTCTTGGCAATGCTGCCATAAGAAAATCACATGGTGCATCTAAAGGCAGAGTCTGTGCCCAGAATTGAACATGTGGTTGTTGTTGCTAGGTGCCGTCGAGTCATTTCCGACTCATAGTGACCCCATGAACAGCAGAACGAAACACCACCCAATCCCACGCCAGCTCCACGATCCTTGCTATCCTTGAGCCCGTTGTCGCAGCCACCATGTCAATCTGTCTCATCGAAGGCCTTCCCCTCCCTCATCGACCCTCCACCTTACCAAACATGACATCCTTCTCCAGGAAATGGTCTCCTCTGACAACATGACCAAAGTAGGTGAGAGAGATGACATCCTTGCTTTCAAGGAGCATTTCGGCTGCACTTCCTCCAGGACATATCTGTTAGTTCTTTTGGCAGTCCATGGTACCTTCACCATTCTTCGCCAGGACCACAACTCAAAAGCATCAATTCTTCTTTGGTCTTCCTTATTCATTGTCCAGCTCTCACATGCATACGAGGTGATTGGAAATATCATGGCTTGTGTCAGGAGCACTTTAGTCCCCAAGGAGACATCCTTGTTCCTCAGCATTTGAAAGAGTTCCTTTGCAGCTGACCTGCCCAGTGCTACACATCGTCTAATGTCCTGACTTTTGCTTCCATTGGCCTCAATTGCAGAACCAAGCAATGTGAATTCTTTGACAACCTCAATCTTTTCTCCATTTATCATGATGCTGCTTATTGGTCCATTTGTGAAGATTTTTTTCTTCTTTATATTGAGATGTAATCCATATTGCAGACTGTGTTCCTCAATTGTCATCACTAAGTGCCTCAAGTCATCCTCACTTTCAGCAAGCAAAGTTGTATCAGTGTATCTGAGGTTGTTAATGATTCTTCTTCCAATCCTGATGCCATGTTTTTCTTCATATAGTTCAGCTTCTCGGATTATTTGCTCAGCATATAGATTGAATAAGTATGGGGAAAGGATACAACCCTGACACACTCCCTT
>NW_006921588.1:22191203-22195348 GCF_000298275.1 Orycteropus afer afer | reverse complement strand
CTGGATTATTCATAAATTTGCACAGTAATGTATCAGACAGTGTTTCTTTGCTATTCATAAGGTTTTCCCTGGCCAATTCTTTGAGAAGTGGATGGCCTCCTCTTTCTTCCTAGTCTGTCTCAGTCTGCAAGCTGGGCTGATACCTGTGCAACACGTGCACCTCACTGAGTTTGAAACACCAGTGGTACAGCCTCAAGACTCACAGCAACATGTCACCACAGTAGGACAAACCGACAGACAAGTTTGTCTCCCTTAGCTGTTGGAAACCCCTCCAACCACCCTTACCTGGCTCTCTGTGGCTAACTCCTTGATCTGTTCCAGTCCCCTTTGCCTTTTCTGTCTTCTCCCTGCTTCCCGCCTTGCTGCTTGTGGGGGGTGGCCTGGGTTCCCTCTCCTCACCTGGCTCCCTGTGGCTGATTCCTCAATCTTTCCCAGTCCCCTTTGCCTTTTCTGTCCTCTCTCTGCCTCCTACCTTGGTGCCTGTTCTTAGGTCCCTGGAACATGAATGAGAATGCTATCACTTTAAAATCCAATGGTTGCCACTTGTAAACATTCAAAATGGCTGCACCCTTGGTCACTTTAAATATCCAAAATGGCTGCCACGTGTAAACAATCAAAATGGCTTTGCCCTCCAGACAAACAAGAAGGTAAGCGGAAAAAAAAAAAAAAAGAAAACCTGCAATATCTGGGGATAGGGCAATAAGAGAAAAAAGGCAGAGAAGTAGAATAATAAAGAAAAAATGGGAAGAATGCAAAAAGGAAAACAAGGAATTGGGTTAACCATGAGAAAAAAAGAAGAAAAGAATTTTTGCAACCAGTAACAGGAAAAAGAAAAAAGCTGAAAACTAGGACCTGGGAGGGAATAATAGCAAAAAGGACAAAAGTATTAATAATAGTAGTAGTTTTAAAACAGACAAAAGCAAGCAAACTAAAAACCAGATAAAAAAATCAGGGGAGGGCAGGGCAGGGCACCCATACTCTGTCCAAGCACACAGAGTGGGATGGAGTTCCTGTGGGCCCAGAAGGTGAGTAGGAGTGGGGGATGGCCGAACCTCCATTCACCAAGCGGGTGTGGGGTATAAGAGTAACAAGGGCAATGTTGCACCTTTTCAGTTGTCCAGGTCCAGAGTGTCTTTGAGGTTACTCAGATATCTTCTGGAGGCTGGAAGTCTGAATTCCAGGCACTGGCTCTCAAGGAGGTTTCTCTCTCCACGTGGGCTACGCTTAGCATAGTGCCCTGTCAAATGTGGGAGTCCAATAAACTTTAAATGAATGGATGAATGCCCATTGCCATCTTCCCAAATGTTTCTTGTTCCACTTCTAAAATCAGGGGAGAGTCATATTATGATAATTTAAGATAAACAGAACACATCCTTTCATTGAAGGAATCTTACAATGCATTGCACCTTACAATCTCCCCACAAAAAATAAATATCTGGCCCAAAATGTCAATAGTGTCACTGTGAGATATATACGTCCCTAGGTCGTGCAAATGGTTAATGGTCTTGGTTGCTAACCAAAAAGTTGGGAGGTTCTAGTTTACCCAGAGGCACCTTGGAAGAAAGTCCTGAAGATGTCCTTCCAAAAAAATCAGCCATTGAAAACATGGTGGAGCACAGTTCTATCCGACACACATGGGGTCACCATGAGTTGGTGTCAACATGACAGCAACTGGTTTGGTTTATTTTTTTTTATGAGACATGTGTATTTCATTACTCTAACACATATATCATATGGGAAATTAAAGGACAGAACCCAAAAATACATGATACCTGAACCCAGGGTTATAAAATATTGATATTAAAACTTTTTCTTGTTTAAATTCTTTAAGGTTTTGGTCTAGTCTTTCAAGGTCAGTCAGTGAGGATCTATGCTGACTTCCACACCTAGTATTAACAGTAAAGACAAATGCTAGGCTTCCCAGTTACAATGAACAACTTAGATGATACTAACTCATGAATATACAAAATTGCTGAAAATGGTCTGATTGATTAGCCAGTCCCAATTTCTTATTTCTTGCTTAGAAAATTGTGATAGATTAATTTTCTGTATAATGCTGTCTTGTGACCAAACTTCACTTGGAAAAAGAAACATCTAAAACTTACAGACCAGAGGCTTTTGACTCTGGCCTCTATCACTGACTTGCACAATAAAGGGGATTTGCTGGCCCATCTTTAATGTATACACCAAATAGCTTGGTGTATACATTAGGAAAGTATCTGAGGAGGTTAGACTTTCAGACCTTGAATTCAAATAGGTCATCTACTCACTAAGGCCATGTAGCTGTCCCAGACCCCACTGGGAAGAAAACTGAAAAATAATAATCTTTCAAACATTGCTTTTTTTTCTTCTTTTTTACTTAGAAATAATAACCATTTATTCACTTTACAGTGCTGTGGTTTGGCAATTTAGGCTGGGATCTGCTGGGAGGTTTTTCTAGTCTTGACTGGGCTCGCTCATATGTGTCTGTGGTCAGCTGCTGGATGAGCTAGGACTGGTATAGCGTGACCTCAGCAGGGCTAGGTCTACATTGTCTCACATCTTCCAGCATGTTAGCCAGGTCAAGTATTGCTTTTGACAGCAATAGGAATTTCTATGTTGTTTTGTTTTTCAATGTAGCCAAAAGATATTTCAAGACTCTCATGATGCACAGCTAGCAATAGATTGACGATCTGGGAACTGATTAACTGATTACTTGAAAAAAGACACATAGAGGTAGATAAAATAAAGGAGTGGGTTCTCCATGACCACACCTCTCAAAATGCCTGGCAGCAGTACAACTCCAGGGAGCTCAGGTTTCACTGGTCTAAGTCATTAACACTTTTCTAGTTATACAGCTTATCTCATTTTCCCAAGAAGAGAACTATTTATGAAGAGTTAAGGTCCTTTCTTTGGCTGGATGGAAATGCTGCCCACAAGCCACCAGCATAACCTGGAACAAGAATGATTCATTGCCTCAGAAAGGACCCTGGGGACTCATATACACACACATATTTATCTTCTCTTCCACGTGCATATGAAATTCCACCGTGAGGAAAAGCCCATGCTCTCCGAATCACTAGGCTTTTCACAACATGGGTCTTCCGTGGATGAAGGTAGCGTTGTCTCATCTAAAGGAGTCTTCCCCCCACCAAGTGATTGGCTTGTCTCTCAAAAACTGTGTGTCTTCCTCTTTCATTTTCCTCCCTTTCCTATGACAGCACTTGAAAACCCCCTTCCCTCCATTCCCTGGTCCTCAATCTCTCTGATGACCCTGAACAATAATCCTATTATATCCCTGAACTCTATCCAGGATGCTCATCCCCATCCACCTTTTTAATAGCATTGTTAATGATTTGAGGGGAGTAAATCACAGTCAAGATAATGGCTGCAAAAAATTAATAGACATGATTTTTATGATATAATATACTAGTGTACTAATCGTGAGAACAGTTAATTGAAAAGCACTAAATATTTTATTATCCATTCAGCATTCTGTCTCCTTTTACCATTCAGCATTCTGTTTATCCTTTCCCCCATTCTGAACTTTTTACCTATTATTCTTTCATAATTTCCCATAAAGGAAAACTGCAGAGTAAGATAAAGAGGATTCTAATCACTATATCTAATTACAGAAATGAGTAAATCACAGTTTAAAGTGTCATTATCTTAAGAAAAAGGGATAAGGAACAATTCAAGGAGAAGCTACTGCCTTAAGCTTGGCAAGAAATCTAACAGAATCGAAGAACTGTTGAAATCTTTGAGATACTGGTTTGTTTGGTTTTCTTTGTTTCTAATTTTTGAGCAAGAAGCATCAGGAACTATTTTTAAATGACAACACTTTTCAATTAACTAAGTTACTCTGCAAAGCGACACACTTTCATCTGAGTAGCCTGAACCCCAGCCCAGAGCACAGCATCCAGCCCTGAGGAATTTAATGGATATACTTACATCCCAGTGTGCCCACCACACACAACATGAGGGCCATTTAGAGCAGCTACATATGCTCAATTATTGTGTGTCTGCTTTCTTCAATGCTAAAAATTAATAATAACAGAATACACACAAACTGGAACATTCAGCATTCCATCATCAGAGTCCACAAGTATGATGAAATCAGATACTTTCTTACTATTTTTTTTTTTTTTTTGGCCTGAAAAGCTGCG
>NW_006921588.1:22181016-22183717 GCF_000298275.1 Orycteropus afer afer | reverse complement strand
ATCTTCTGTGTCTGTATTTATTGGTTTCCCTTTTCTTTGTTGAAGAGGGTCTGTGCAATCCTTCTGCCTAGTCCGCCATCTTGCCCCGCCTCTCCCTTACTATTTTTTTTTAACTTTTTAATCGTGATTTGAGTGAAAACGTACAGAGCAAATTGGTTCTCCTTTTAGCAATTCATACCTATTTTGTTTCAAGACATTGATTGCAATCCCCACAATGTAACAACACTCCTCCCTCTTCCTCCCTGTGTTTACTGTTTCTATTGCTCCTTCTTTCCTATCCTTTTCTGCCTTCTGAGCTTTATCCCTTTATCCCAAATACCACCCTTTTGATCTCATATGGTCGACTGTTCTAAAGAGTGTGTACATTCCTGATGTTATTGTTCACCGTCTAGTCCTATTATTTGGCTGAAAGTTGAGCCACAGAGGTGATTTCAGTTCCAGGCTTTAAGAGTGACTAAAGACCATAGTCTTGAGGGTTCCACCAGTCTCTATCAGGCCAGTCAAACTAGTCTTTTTTATGATTTTGGGTTTTGTTCCACATTTTTATCCCATTCTATCAGGCCCTTCCACTGTGATCCCTTCAGAGTGGTTGGCAGTGGTAGCTGGGCTCCATCTCCATCTACTTCTGGTCTCAGGTTTGTAGAGGCTGTGCTTCACGTGGCCCATTCATCCTTTGGACTACTTGCTTCCATGCATCTCTGATATTCTTCACTCTTCTTTGCTTCAGATGTGAACAGATCAGTACTCAATGTTGCTGGTTAGTTTATGTGTTTCAGTTTGTTTTGTTGGAAAAAGGACAAAAAAAGCCACAATAAGATATAAGTTATTTAAACCTTCCAAATCTCTACCCCAGTTACTATTATCTTCATCTCAAAGGAAATAAGATAACAAAGGTTACAAACTACGTTCACGCATCCAGAGCAGGACTGAAGCAAGTTTGTCAAACGAGTCAAGTTTCCCTTTGATTCTCCCACCAGGTCTTTTAATACTCATGTCCTCATTCCTCAGGCCTCACCACCACCATCTTCCATCCTCACCCTCACCCACACTCACTATCTCCCTGCTACTCCACCTACTTCAGACCCACAGCTTTCCTCCACATGATGGAGGAAATGACCTGAAAATCTTAAATATTAACTTATCCAGAACATTTACATTTTTAAAGAGGACTCTTACAGACTGGGGGGAAAATATATTTAGAATTCCAAACCCATAGAAATATATTGCTTGTTTAGAAGTTCTAGAGGAATTCAGAATTATCTAAAAGGTTTTTTGAAATTATAGATTCTGGGGCCTGTTCCACTGGACCAGCATCTCCAGAGGGCAGCGTGGGAAATTGTCCCAGTGATTTAAGGCCACTGGACCTGGGATGTTCAACATATTGGGACCCAGGGATCATCACGTGACCAGCTACCTACTCTTCTTCTCTAAAAGTAGGCCTGCCACAAGTTAGAATGAGAGCTTTAGGGGATTAATGACAAGAAAAGGTAGAACCCATAAAAACATGTATAGGATAGGGGAAAAAATCAGTTACAGTAACCATAGCTATGTTTCTGCTAAACAAGATGCTTACTTCAACTCAATCAGCTGAATCTACCAAATTGAGACATTTCACCAGCTAATTGTATCAACTAAAAAAATGGTATTATTTGTTTTTAACTTCTTTCTTCAATTCATTAGGCTATTGTAAAACACAGGATTTATATGTGAACATAAGCCCTTTTCTTTCCTTCTCTAGAAATGAGAATGAACCCTAAAAATAAACCCAATCTAACATGTTCTAAAAGCCAGTTCAATGTTGACCAATAATCAGCTCCACTACCCACTTCTTAAGTAGAGGACTCATAACACAAAGTTCCAGAAGGACACTCCATAAAATATACCCCCTACATCCAGGATGAAATCTCACTCTTCACAGTTTCTGCCCTTTACAAGATAAAGGAACCTTGAACCTACAGTAAGGAGTTCTGAGTTCAGGTTCCTACTCACCAACTCCATGACCTTGGCCATAATATTCACCCTTGCAGGGCCTCTCATATCATCTGTAAAATGTATGTCAACGTACCTTACCTGCTTACTCTCAAGATCTCTTTCAGCAGTTTGATTTTAATTCAGCCAGTCCTCTATCCTGTTGCCCCCATTTAAAACTATTTGATACAAATGAGGACTCTAATATTTTGGATTTGATTAAGGCGATTTATATATATATATACCACAAGTAAATTTCTGTCTCAATAATAGACAATTAAATGCAATTAACCACATTATTATGATAAATTAAGGCACGGTTTATCTGAACCATGTTGTTCATAGCAACCAACTCATATGACTTCCATCTCATAGCGACCCCGTGCACAGCAGAACGAAACACTGCCCAATCCTGCACCAGCTCCATGATCCTTGCTATACTTGAGCCCACTGTCGCAGCCACCATGTCAATCCATCTCATTGAAGGCCTTCCCCTCCTTCATTGACCCTCCACCTTATCAAACATGACATCCTTCTCCAGGGAATGGTCCCCTCTGACAACATGACCAAAGTAGGTGAGACGAAGTCTGGTCATCCTCGCTTCCAAGGAGCATCTCCGCTGCACTTCTTCCAAGACAGATATGTTAGTTCTTTTGGCAGTCCATGGTAGCTTCAGCATTCTTTGCCAGCACCACGACTCAAAAGCATCAACTCTTCTTTGGTCTTCCTTATT
>NW_006921588.1:22129876-22179928 GCF_000298275.1 Orycteropus afer afer | reverse complement strand
TAGATCATATGCCACCTCCTGAAATGGATGAAGATTGACCAGTTCTTTTTGGTACAGTGACTCTGTGTATTCCTTCCATCTTCTTTTGATGTTCCCTGCATCATTCAATGTTTTGCCCTTAGAATCTTTCAATATTGCAACTTGAGGCTTAAATTTTATCTTCAATTCTTTGAGCTTGAGAAATGCCAAGCGTGTTCTTCCCTTTTGGTTTTCTAACTCCAGGTCTTTGCACATTTCATTATAGTAATTGGCTTTGTCCTCTCAAGCTGCTCTTTGAAATCTTCAGTTCAATTCTTTTATCTTGTCATTTCTTCCATTTGCATCTGAACCATAACAAGTGTTATTTGTTGAGGAATAACATCAGTGTGCTTCTAGGTAATTAAAGGTGGTTAAGCATAGCTTGGATGACCCTTTGGGAGGTAAGGAAGAAGGGACTAGGGTATTTTTTACAATTTTTTCTTTAAATTAACTTTTTATTGTGATTTGGGTGAAAGTTTACAGAGTAAATTGGTTTTCTATTCAACAGTTTATACACATTTTGTTTTGTGACATTGATTACAATCCCCACAATGTAACAGTACTCTTCCCACTTCCTCCCTGCGGCTATCATTTCCTTTCTCCTTCTTTTCTATCCATTCCTCTCTTCTGAGTTTTATTCCTAGGTAAATCTTCCCTTTTGATCTCTTATGTTTTATTCTTCTAAGGAGTGCATACCTCCCTGGTATTATTGTTCACCTTGTAAGCCTGTCTATTGTTTGGCTGAAAGTTGAGCTGTAGGAGTGAGTTCAGTTCCAGGCCTGAAGGGTGACTAAGAGCCATAGTCTCAGGGGTTCTACCAGTCTCTATCAAACAGTAAGCCTGGTGTCCTAGTTCTCTAGTGCTGCTATAACAAAAATACCACAAGCAGATGACTTTAACAAACATAAATTTATTCCCTTACAGTTTAGGAAGCTGGAAGTCTGAATTCAGAGTGCTGGCTTTAGGGGAAAACTAGGTGACCAGTCCAAGTTCACAGTGCCAGCTCCAGGGGTTGGGTGGAGGCCTCTCAACTTTGGGTTTCTTGCTCCAGGCCACTGGAGCAAGCCGGAGGCTTCTCCTTACTGACGCAGCTGCTGGCTACTGAAGTTGATGAATTCAAGTTTAGCAGGCAACACAGCAGACCACTGACCCGAGTCCAGGAACTGGAGATTATGATGTGCCAAATGCAGTATCCAAAGTGAGCCAAAAAGCTAGAGACCTTTCCCAAAGCTTCTCCATATATACTGGAAGCAAGCTACAACCCAAAGGCAACTCCCCTCAACTAATTAGCTGTTCACAGCAGATTCCACTATGGAGGTGATTATACAACATCCAATCTTATCATGCGGAATAACTACATCCAACTGCCAAGCCACTCAAAATCACAACCAAGCCAAGTAGACATACAACCTTAACTACCACACCTGATCTTTTTTATTATTTTGAGATTTGTTCCACTTTTTTTCCCACTCTATCCAAGATCTCCAAGGAGCTCTGGTGGCATAACTCATAAGACATTTGACCACTAACCGGAAGGTTGGCAGTTCAAACCCACCAGCCCATTCTGCAGAAGGAAGACTGGGCAATCTACTTCTGTAAAGATTTACTGTCTCAGAAACCCAAAGAGGGTCACTATGAGTCAGAATTGACTTGATGGCAGTGAGTTTAGTTTTTTATCCAAGATCTCCTATTGTGATCCCTTTCAGATTGGTGGCAGTGGTAGCCAGGCACTATCTATTTCTTCTAGTAAATCCCAAAGACTCAGCAAGAAAATTGCTATAACTAACTGAAGGGTTCAGCAAAGTAGCACAGTACAAGACTAACATACAAAAATCAGTTGGATTCTTCTACATCAACAAGCAGATCTTTGAACAGGAACTAAGGAAAACAATACCAGTTACAATAGCTACCAAAAAGATGAAATACTTAGGAATGAAACATCATAGACACAAAATACCCTTACAAACCAACTGTAAATCATTACTATAAGAAGCTAAAAGTTACCTACATAAATGGAAGAACATGCCCTGCCTATGGGTAGGAAGATTGAACATTATGAAAATGTCAGTACTATCAAAAGCAATCTATGGATACAACACAATCCTGCTCCAGATTTCATCAATATTTCCTAAGGAGATGGAAAAGCCAATAACTAATTTCACATAGAAAGGAGAGACACCACAGATAAGCAAAGCACTACTAAAGAAGAAGAAAGCAGAAGAACTCACACATCACCATCTCAAAATCTACTATACAGTCTTAGTAGTCAAAGCAGCCTGATATTGGTACAATGACAGACACATAGACAAATGGAACAGAATTGAGAACCCATAAACAGATCTATCCACCTATGGACGCCTAATCTTTGATAAAGGACTGTAATCCATTAAATGTAGAGAAGATAGTCTCTTTAACAAATGGTGCTGGCAAAACTGGATATCCATTTGGAGAAAAATGAAACAAGATCCATACGTCAAACCATATACAAAAAATAACTTAAGATGGATCAAAGGCCTAAACATAAAATCTAAAACTATAAAAGTCATCAAAGAAAAAATAGGGACAAACTTAACGAGCCTGATTTGTGGCATAAATAGACTATCAAACATAATCAAAAATTTACAAACAGCAGAAGATAAACTAGATGACTAGGACTTTATGCACATCAAAAGGCTTCTCCAAAAGAGTAAAAAGAGAACCTACAGATGGGGAAATAATATCTGACAATAACATATTCAACAAAGGACTGATTTAAATTCATAGAAAACTTCCACACCTCAGCATCAAAAATGAACTAAGGCATTAGCTGAGTAGTTATACCACATAACCCTCAAATATTCTTCTAACCATGAAGTCTATAGAGTTTTTGCTAATCCTAAATATTATTCATTATTACCAGTATTATTAATTCCAATCTGTCTTTCTTTACTCAATGATGCATCCTTGAAAATGACATTCTGGTTAGTCAAGTCATATCTCACTTTCAATTACTGTGAGCCTGCTACTCCAAGGGACTCTACTCAATAACTTTGATAAGCAAAAAAACTCACTGGTGTGAATAATCCCCTGATTTAGCCATCTTGAAAACATACATTTTCATACTATTCGGTTCTTTTTCAAATGGCACACTCTTCAATTTATGGATAGAGATTTTACACTTCCAAAAGAGTATAAAATTATGAATAGTGGAAGTTTTTGTTTGTTTGTTTGTTTTGGAGTACTGTGACTTGGTCTATGGAATAACCACTTAAAAGAAAAAAAAAAAAAAAAAGATTATCTTCCCATCCTCAGTGTATCATTTCCAAGAAGTCATTGCCTTTGGCCTATCACAAAAAATATAGGATAAAACAACACTGATACTATGACTAATGTAGTGGATCCATAGTCTCATACAATTCTATCTGATTTGTAGATCAATCAACTTAGTCAACCATCAATACAAACCATAAGGTTGCTGAAAAGGTGCAGAATTCTAGGAGTATGTCCTAAATACTAAAAGAGATGTAATTACCTTCAGTGTTCTTAACGAACATGGTGACGCTTGGCCAGATAGCATACATGCATAGTTCAGTGACCTCTTTCTCTGTTAGTCTTTTCTGGTCTCACCATCCACACTACTCACCATTCTAGGAGACCTGTCTGAACTGAACCAATGAGTTCCTTTGCTCTCAGGCTTCCAGTTAGTTTCAGCCAATGGGACTATCAGCTTATCAGAAAGAAGGAGAATTAAATAAGGATATTTATTTTATTGACTTCCTCCCAGAATAGTTGCTTTGAACTGGCTCAAGGTTCCAGTACTTTTCAAGTGGCCCTCTCCACATAGCACATACTCTCCATCTCTCTGGGTTCCAGAAACCACTTTTTCCCCTCATTGTATCAGGCCAAATGATGGTAATAGATTTTTGTCGGTATTAGGCCAGAAATTCTGCATTGTTGTTTCTCCCAAACCCTGCCCATAACATTTGTAGATAGTCACTTTATGGAACTCTCTTAATTGGCCATCTTGAGTGTGACATTTGTTTCCTACCAGAGTCCTAAATAGTTCACTCATTATATCAAAATTCACACCTTTGACAAATTTGTAAGATTTGTCAAAGATTTATAAGATTTATGATTATCTTATTATAATACTTGGGTCTATGACCAACTAGGTTCTAGTAACAGATCCATCCTCTGACCACAGTGAGATAATTTGGACTGGGGAAGAATTAGAATCAATCTCCTGCAGGTAGATATGCAAGGTATAGCAAAGTCTAGAGCTGGACAAAGAGGAATGACTAGTTTGTAAGGTAAAGCTGAAAGCATGTCCAAATCTGGGTAGGAGGGACAGGGCAGATGATCCACTTAAGGCCAAACGAAAGGCATTTGATGGAGGTCTAAGAGCAGACAACTGGCACGGGATGGATTTCTGAAGACTCAATTATGGGAGGACTTGCGTTTAGAGGCAAGAATCCTACACAGGAAACTAAACACTGGAAAAAGTCTTCAACTATCACCGAGGAAGAGGCACACAAGGAAGGGAATCAGCCACAAAGAAGCTGGACTGTCAGGCTCAGAATGAGATCAGATGCAAAATCCAACCAAACCAAATTAATGAGCACATGTCCCTGGATTCCTTATCAACATCTGCCTACCGTCAGAAATAGAACTGAAGTCTGGAGAGATTGAGCTGGAAAGGTGGGGAGAGTAGAGGACGGAGATTAAATAAACCCAGTTGTCAGAGTGAAAGGGATTTTTCAGTGGCATTGTAGGTTGATTTATGTCTCCCAAGAAGATATGTTCAAGTCCTAAGCCTTGGTACATTTCAATTGGAAATAGTGCCTTAACAGATATAATTATTAACATGAGGTCATACTGGAGTAAGGTGGGCTCTAGTCTAATATGACCTATAAGAAGAAGATACAGACACAGAAGGAAAATATGAAGATGGACGCAAAGGTTGGAGTGATGCATCTGAAAGCCAAGGAACCCAGCACTGCCGGAAGCTGGAAAAGGCAAGGAAGAATCCTCTCCTAGAGACTCAGAGGGAAAATGGCCCTGCTGACATCTGTTCCAGAGCTATGAAAGAGTACATTTCTGTTGCTTTAAGCCATCCAGCTGGTGTAACTTAATTACAGTTGTTGTTGCTGTTGTTGTTATGTGCCATCAAGTTGGACCAGACTCAGAGCGACCCCTCCTTGGGTTTCCGAGGCGATATCACTACAGAAGTAGATTGCCCAACCCTGCTTCTGAGAAGTGGCTGGTGGGTTCGAACCATCAGCCTTCTGGTTAGCAGTCAAGTGCCTTAGGTACTACGCTACCAGAGCTCCCTAGAAAACTAATACAAGTGGAATAGCATGAAGGCTATTAAACATCAGCCTACCTACTCCTACCTAAAGCATCTCATTTTAGGGGAAAATGGAGTCTCCATTTTCAGAAAGTAGGAGTGTAAGAAGAAAAGTAGTTTTCTGCATGACTAACATTCATCAAGAAGTTACGATGTGCTAGGCCCCGGGTTTTACATGCTTCTTCTAATTTTGTCCACAAAACCATCCTACAGGGTAGATACTAATATTACCTCCAATTTATGGGTGAGGAAACTGAGGCTTAGAGAGGATAAATAATTTTTCCCAGGTCATACAGGAAATTAGTGATAGAACTGGGATTCAAATCCATGCTGAGGTCACCCTCTCCCCCCAATTACTAAAACACACACACAATCACATAGCTACATTAGAGAAACAAATTAAGGCTGTGCATAAGAGCAAGAATCAGAAAGTGGGTGGGTATGTTGTGTGTGTATTTATCGAGACAAATAACTGCATAGTTGTAAGCCTTTGGAGAGTTATGTTCTGCTATGAAGCACTCTCATGTTATTGTTAGGACAATAATGTCATTGTTTTCAGACTGCAATGTTATCTTTCTCCAGGAGAGAAGATTTCCTGCCTTCTACCAGTGTAGTGTGACATGCAAAATCTTTTTAATTACCCCACTTACAAACCAATTCACCTTTTTGGCTCCCTGTCAAGGTCAAGACTGGAAGTGAAGGAGGGAGGGAAAGATCTTTGTAATGGAACATTTTGTTTTCAAAAGCTTTCAAACTGTTTTAAGCAGCAGAACTCTTTTGTAAATACAATTTTAATCATGTATAAATGAACCCCAAAACTGAGGCACTTGGCATGACTAAAATGGCTGCCCCATATCTAAATTAAACTCTGTTTTGGGTCAAACTGCAGCTTGGCCTAAATTCTCTGCTTTTGCTGCCCTGAAGAGACAGTTCAGGTTCTAGTAAGGAGCCAGGCTGACCAAAAGGAGCAAGCATCAAGATTTAACTTGTGCGAGGAATTGTTTGCTAAAAGAGTGTTTGGGTGGCTTGATTCAAGAAGAATGCTTTGGTCAACCAGGAGGTTTTTGTTGTTGTTAGGTGTCATAAAGTCAGTCCCAACTCATAGCAACCCTATGTACAAGAGAATGAAACACTGCCCAGTCCTGCCCCACCCTCACAGTCACTGCTTGAGCCCAGCGTCACAGCCAGTGTGTGAATTCATCTTGTTGAGGTCATTCACCTTTTGTGCTGACCCTCCACTGTACCTAACATGATATCCTTCTCCAGGGACTGGTCTCATCTGGCAACATGACCAAAGTAGGTGAGATGAAGTCTGGCTATTCTCACTTCTAAAGAACATTCTGGCTGTACTTCCTCCAAGAAAGATTTGTTTGTTCTAGCAGTCCTGATGCCTTCAATATTCTTCACCCACACCACAATTCAAAAGCATCAATTCTTCAGCAGTCTTCCTCATTCACTCTCCAACTCTCACAGCATATGAAGCTATTGAAAATACCATGGCTTGGGTAGGGCACACCTTAGTCTCAACACTTTCAAAAGGTTCTTTGCAGCATATTTGCCCAATGTAATACATTGTTTGATTTCTTGACGGCTGCTTTCATGGACATTGATTGTCCAAAAACTCTCACTGCCATCAAGTCATTTCCAACTCATAGTGACCCCTCCTTGGGTTTCCTAGGCAGTATCTCTATGGAAGTACATTGCCCAGTCTTTCTTCCAAGGACATTGATTATAGATCCAAGTAACATGAAATCTTTGACAGGTTCAATCTTTCCATTTATCAAGATGTTGCTTATTGGTCCAGTTGTGAGGACTTTAGTATTCTTTATGTTGAGGTGTCATCCATACTGAAAGGATCTTGTCTTTGATCTTCATCAGTAAATGCTTTAAGTCTTCTTCATTTTTAGCAAGTATTATCATGTCATCTGCATGTTACAAGTTGTTAATGAGTCTTCCTCTGATCCTGATTCATAGTCTTCTTCATATAATCATATAATCTTCATATAATCTCATATTATCTAGGCAGAATACAGATTGAATAAGTATGGTGAAAGGATACAATCCAGGAGGTTATGAGAAAAAAAAAAAAGGATAATGTTAAAAAAAAAAAAAAAAAAGATTGCAGCTTAACAAGCCCTTTATAACTTTTTTGTCATATACCCCCTCATGCCTGTGAGCACATAGCCCTTTGTTTATTCCATCTGATAAAAACCTCACTCTCTTTTTGCAATTTGAAACACTACAGTACCCTATCTAGGTACCAGTGCATCTCTCAATTCATGAATCTCTCTACATTTCAATAAAACTTTTTGTTTTCATGTCTAACAGAATGTAAGACTGGTGCTTCCCTCCGACACTCAGAATCTCAATGTATATAGTTCATAAAATCAGAACTTCTCTGGTCTAAGTTTTGGAAGCAGGCCGAAAGCACCACCACCTCAACTTCCATCAGGTACTTTGAAGATCTAAGTTAAAAAACACTGGTCTCAAGGAATACTGAGTGGTCAACAGGCTTAATAAATACTTATTGAATAAAGTCACTGATTTAGCATTAAATGTGACACTGGCCATCTCTACAAGAGCAGGTCGATGCATTCCACTCATGGGTACACTTAGCCAAGTTTCATGTATGTGGTAGGAAGAATAATGCCTTACCTCCCCCCACAGAGACTACAAAGCAAAAGACATTCATGCCCTTATCTCTAGAACTTGTGAAAAATCACCTCACACAACAAATTGGACTTTGCAGATATAATCATGGTTTGGGATCTCAAGATGGGGAGTTCATCCTGGATTATTCAGATGGGCCCAATCTAATCACACAAGACTTTAAAAACAGGCCTTTCCCAGCTACAGTCAGTGAACAAGAATGTGACTACAGATGATGAGGCAGAGAGATGCAACGTTGCTGGCTTTGAAACTAGAGGAACAGACAAAAGCCAAGGAATGTGGACATCCTCTGAGGAGTAAATGGATTCTCCCCTAGAGAAGGGGTACAGCCCTGCTGATACCTTGATTTTAGTCCAGTAGGACATATGCCAGCCTTCTGATCTACAGGACTGTAAGATAAATTTGTGTTGTCTTAAGCCATTAAGATTGTGGTAATTTGTTATGACTATGATAGAAAACCAGTACAACACATATGACTTATAAATAAGTCTTAGACTACTGCCTCACCTCTCAAATCCAACTTGGACCCTTCCCCAAGTAAATATCTAGGCTTGCTCTCTCCCAAGCAATGATTATTCTTCCAGTCATAAACTTTTTGGGAAGATGTAACACACCAGAAGAGTTCATCAGGATATATTTTTCAGAGTAATGCTTTTTAAGAAAAAAAAAAAAAAAAAGTTTCCATCTCATCTGAGTCTTTTATTAGGAAGGGAAGAAAAAAAAAAAAAAAAACAGGTTGAAGTATTACAAAGAATTTGTACTTTGGGGCCAAGCCAACTCTATTTAAATCTCACCTCTGTCATTAGCCTTTGGTCTTAGACAAGTCACTTAACCCCTCAGCTTCTGTTTTCTTTGCAGTGAAAAGCAGATAAAAACACTTATCATAAAGAACTGATGAGAGAATTATAAATAATATATGTAAAGCTCTGAGCAGTTGCTGGCTCGTTGAATGGTATCTGCTGTTGTTATGAGCATTAAAGGTTTCATATTAAGTCAAACAAAATATAATAATAATAACATATATAATGTTTTCGAGCAAATAAGCACTGTAAAATGTTACATTGTTACTCTTTAGTTTTTAGTGATTTTCTTGCAACACATGCTATCCCTTATATAAATCACATGAGCCAAGGATTACAATAGGAGAAACGGAAAAGTGAAGAGAGGTAGGTAAAGAGATGAGAGAGGTAGTTTGCAATTTATCAAGCTATATAGGTTGGCATTAAAAAAAAAGTTATTAACATTAGATATTACAGTAATGGAGGTCTTGCCCCTACATGACAAACTTTCATGTCTGCCTATGCCTAATGTTCTGAAAATGTCCCTGCTTTTGGCAGTTCACCACCTTCTGCGCCTTTAGGGTGTTTACCATTTTAAATTCATGGATAAACAAAGCAAAAAAGCCTCATTACAGCATTGGATTAATACCCTCAATCTCCCTTTAGAAGACAGAAAAGGGCAATCCTCCATTGTTCCCAGTAATGGTTGTATTTAACCCTTCAGTCCTGTAAAAGACATCACCACACCTGCCCTGAGTAATTCATCGGCAAAGGTTGCTATACAGCCCAGCAAAAGGTGATTCTAACAAGAAATGCTGAAGTTTCTCTTTCCTAAGAGATTTGCAAAGCATTATGCCATGTTTTTCCCTCTCCTAGAACAAATTATTCTAGAATAGAATCAGCAGGCAGGTTCTCATGAACACAGAAAAGTAGCAAAAACAGGCTTCTTATCCTGTGGAGGGCTAATGAGACCCCAGAAGAGCAAGGCATCTGAGTGTGCATATCTATTTCTGGAGATTATCACAGAGTCCTCAAAACAAGATAAATTCACTACCTAATCAAAAAGGTATTTAACTACTCTTAAGATTTGAATTAATATAAAAATAAGCACTGTACTTGAAAATGCAAATTGTGTGCGTGTGTGTGTGTCCTGTACTTTTGAGCTTTATGAGATAAGACTATAAAATAATTAGACTGAATTTTAACAGACATGCCAGGATTTAACATCTCAACAAAAGTCATCTCCCTGAAAGTAGGGACCTTGAAGGCTACATTGATTCCACTGATGCTGCTGTTACTCAAAACACTTTGTAACTGTCTTTAAAAGCTGCACCCCTGAACTCAGATGTATTCTTCCGCTGTAACTTCATTGGTTGCAGATGTTGGTCCTTGAGTGATGGATTTTATTGTTGCAAACAGTCCAAAGTCATTAACCACATAGGTTATCAATGGAGATCATGCAGTTTGTATCAAAAAATAAGGCTTGAAGATAAAATCATAAAGCTGGGTTTTCTGGGAAGCTCCAAAATTGGCCCACAAGATGGTTACAAAAGGAAAGGTTTAAAAGGGGACTAAATAATGATGTCACTGGAGTAGGAATATAGGATTTCAAAGTGACTAATCGAAAGAAGAAACCCTCATTCCATGTATGTTTTAGCATCTGAGAAAGTGTGTGTGTGTGCGCATGTGTACGTGTGCACATGTGTGTGTGTATGTGTGCTTGTGTGTGAAGATCCTTGTTTTAGAGCAGTCATTCTTAAATGTTTGGTCTCAAGACTCCTTATACTTTTAAAATTATTGAGGCCCCTAACAATCTTTTCTTTATATGAATTGTAACTATTGATATTTATCATTTTAGAAATAAAACTGGGAAATATATATAATGTTAATTAATTTGTTTGAAAGTAACAGTAATAAACCCATTACATGTTAACATAAATAACATATTTTTAGATAAAATGATTACATTTTCCAAAACAAAACAAAAAATTAGAAGAGTGGCATTGTTTTACTTCTTTGCTAATCCCTTTAATATTGTTGTTGTTATGTGCCATAGAGTCGGACCCAATTCATAGCTACGCCTCCTTGGATTTCCGAGGCCGTATCACTACAGAAGTAGATTGCCCCATCTTCCTTCTGAGGAGTGGCTGGTGGGTTTGAACCGCCAGCCTTCTGGTTAGCAGTCAAGTGCCTTAGACGCTATGCTACCAGAGCTCCTAATCCCTTTAATGTCAGGCATAATAGAACATAGCCAGATTTATATACCTCTCCTACATTCAATCACTCTGTTGCATGTCCTGTGTCATGGAAATTGGAAAACTTCACTGCACACTGCAAGACAATGAGCTTGAGGAAAGGCAGATAATGTCTTAGTATTGTAATGAAAATAGTTTTGATTTTACAGACTCCCTGAAAGGGTCTTGGGGACCTCCTCAAGGTTCCTCACATCACACTGTGAATACTCTGCTTTAGAGTCACACCTAAATACAACTCTCCCTCTCACTCTCCCTGTCTTTCTCTCTCTTTCTTTGTGTGTGTTTGTAAACTGAGAGCTGAACCAAACACAGAATGGGAGTTTGAAAGCTCCTGAATAATGTCACAAGGAAAGTAGATTTTTCATGTCTCTAACTTTGCTTTTTCCCTATTATGGTGTTGTCCATAATAGCTGCCCCTGCACATCAGCTAAACTCCCATTATCTCCGGGACTCCTTTGCTGCGCTGTTTGTGCCCTCAGTGTCCTTGTCTGCCAGTAACTAGGCACTTCAGTCTACTGCAGGGAAAATGAGCCAGAGAAGCAACCCGACCAATCAGTCACAGATCTGTTGCTTAAGGAACAATTTACAACGACTGGGGAAAGGACATCCCACACTTCTTTTGCCTGAAAACTCAATACCAGTGTATTCATCGTTTATTCCAAACACACAGACTGTCCTCCTCCCAAACTGACCATTGATATTAATGTAGTTAACAAATCTACCACGGTAGACCTGATTCATCCATCCGCAGAACATCAGGGAAGTGCAATGCCACAGGGCAGGGGGAGAGCTTAGCCTCAAGGACTCCAAAAGCAGCAGCATGCTCTCTCAGGTAGCCAAGAAGGTATGTCTCAGACCTTTTGCTATCATGATGGAAAAGGGATTGCAAAAGAATATGTCCTGGACTATATATACATTTGTGTAAACTACTATACCAAAAAAAAACCCTCACTGCTGCAGAGTCAGAACCAACTCACAGCAACCCCTCTTTGATTTTCCGAGGCAGTATTACTACAGAAGTAGATTGCCCAATCTTCCTTCTGACTAGTGGCTGGTGGATTTGAACTGCCAGCCTTCTGGTTAGCGTCAAATGTCTTAGGCACTACGCCACCAGAGTTCCTGAAGACTACTGTAGCTTAATTAAAAAAAAAAAAAGCTTATCTTGGAATGCATAAATTGAGCTTTTGCTATATTCCAGGTATTCTTCTAGGTATTTGCTACCTTAGTAGAAAAATCACTCAATTCAGGAATCCAAATATCTGGGATATGGTCCCCAGTCTGCATCTAACTAGCCCTGTGACCCTGGACAAATCACTTCACTTCTTCGATCCCAAGTTTCGATGTGAGTGAAAAAGAAACCAAACCAGTTGCCATCTGCTCCGCTGGGTTTTCAGTGGCTGTGACCTTTTAGAAGTAGATCACCAGAACTTTCTTCCAGCGTGCCTCTGGGTAGATTTGAACTGCCAGTCTTTCAGTTAGTAGCCTAGTGCTTAACCACTTACACCCCCTAGGGAATCCATGTGACCAAATGGGGACCTTAAAACAAATGAACTCTAAGAACTTTTCAGTTATAAAGTTCTATGAGCCTAAAGTCTTGTGGCTACATACCAATGTATAACCAGAGGAGGAAACATTTTTACATGTGTAAGGAAGAATGTGGGGCAAATTTCTCTTATAATGGGGCAAAATATCCAGGGCTCTTTCAAACCATATGATGCCAACTGGTGAGATGGAGGTGTTGACAGACGATGCAGACATCACCTAGAAATGTTTCCGGAGACTCAGGAGCTGGAGACCATGCATACTCCCCACCTCCACCAAGGATGGCTGCTTTCCAGATATTCTGCCCTTTGCCACTCAGAATCTCATTATTCCCACTGCTCCAGACAGAACGCACAAAGCCCCCTAGGATGCTGAGCATATGGTCTGGCTCAAGAGGTACTCACCTGCACAGAGAAATAGGATGTGTCACAAAGACAAAGACAGCTGGTTGTAACCAGGATTCAGAATGTTAATATCCCCTTATCCTTGAAAACACATGAGCCCGCTGATGTTAAGCGATAAGCTAAACATGGAAATGGTAGTAGTCGACACCATATTCCCCTGAATGACACTTTCCTCACTCTCTCTCTCTCTCTCTCTCAGCTCTGCCACGTGCTTACATGAAATATCAAATTGCTTGCAGCTCATATTGAATAATGAATATGCCCGTCTCAGCCTATCACCAAGCCTTCAGCAGTTCTCCTGGGGAACTGGGAGAGATGTTAGAGGCTTGCAGGCCAAGCACAAAATTGAAGACAAGCTTGAATTAGTAATTTACTTATTTCTATACATGTGCTTCAAAATAAAGTGCAAATTGAATAAGGTAATAACAGAGATTGGAAAGAAAAAGAAGAAGGAAAAGACCTTTCTCTTGTAAACTGCTGACACTTCAATTTCGTTCTCTCTCACCACCCCGAATGTGATTGGCAAATGTGCTTTCCCTGTGTCATCATGTGCAAATGTCTTCAGGAAGAGCCAAAACCAAAGAGAAACAATCCCTGTTAACTGTGGGGGATTTTAACTGATTTTTTTTAGAGCACTGTTTCTTAAAGTTATGGTCCATGAACCTCTGCATCTGAATCCCCTGAGTGTTCCTTGGAAATGCATGTTCCCAGGCCCAGCATAGCTGTTCTCAAGGAGAATACTGGGATGTGCAGCTCTTGATCTCCTTTAGTATCTCATTTTAAAAACATTTTTTAGAAGCTTCTTTAATGTTCCTTATTACTCTAACACATTTGAACCACAGTTTTAGAAAAACCATGGTCTCTGTATTTTGGAAGGGAAGATCCCAGGAAAGTTTCATATATTATCTATTCCAGGTTACTTCAACTTTCTCCTACATTGACACAAAACCTTGGACTGTTTTCTTGCTAATCACAACTGCATATGTTGTGGAGCCAAGGTTTTTGGACTAACATATTCAAGCACAGCTGTCCCTATGCATTTGTGCATAAAAATGTAGACCATTTCCACTTGTATTTTTAGTCATTGTCTCCCTTATGCTATAGTCAAGCACTTGTAGAAGAATAAAAACAATGTGTATTTGAATTCAGCAACAGAATCTTACTCATCTAATTCATCAGGATCTTTTTTCTGTCTGAGGACAAAAAAAAAAAACAAAAAAACTCACTGCCATCTAGTCAATTCTGACTCATGGTGACCCCCTGAGTTTCTGAGGTAGTAACTCTTTATGGAAGTAGACTACTCAGTCTTCCTTCCAGAGAGTGGCTAGTGGGTTTGAACCACCAGCCTTCTAGACATTAGGGGTGAAATATATTTTTTAAAGTAGGGACTCTCAATATCACAAAATAAAACATGTATGAACTGTTGAATGGAAAACCAATTTGTTCTATAAACTTTCATGCAAATCAAAATAAAAAACAATAAGACACTCCTCTCTTTGATGCAAAATGGCAGAATAAAGAGCTCTAGAGACAGGTCCCTCCACCAAAGCAACAACAGGACTGGATAGAGAAACTGGGATCAATTATTTGGAAATTCTGGAACCTGAGTGGAAACCCTACAACATCTAGGGAAGTGCTTGAAGGGAGAGACTACTGATCTTTTGTAAAAAGATATTGTGAACAAATCAGCTACCATCCTCTATTCCTCAGGCATATGATTGCTGTAGGGATGACAACCTGCATTCCTGGAGCAGCTGGCTGGTGCAGGGTAAACAATGAGAACCTTGAGAACCTTGTCCTTCAAAGATTTTGGGTTGATCTGGTGGTACCCTGAACTACTGATGCAACAGCTTCCATTAGTGTTACCCCTTTGGCTTCAGCAACTTTCCCTAAAGACTTAAAGGGCAGGACATTTTTCTCCTCCTCCTGTTTTGGAGCCAGATATTTAAAGAAATCTTTATCAAATGATACTGATCATAGAAATAATGGAACACAAACTTTAGAGGTCACACACAACAAAGAATACACATATTGCAAAATTTGGAAAAGTCACAAACAATTCCAACCTCAACAAACAAAAATCAGCAATCCCTAAGCAGTGAAATAATTAAGACTTCCAGCATTACTATACTATAATACTTAACAAAAAAAATTATAAAATATACAAAGAAAAAGGAAGTTATAGCCTATTCACAGAAAAAAAAAAAAAAGAACTGGACAGAAACTATCATTAAGGAGGCCTAAACCAAAAAAAAAAAAAAAAAAAACCCACTGCCACTGAGTCAATTCCAACTTATAACAATCCTATAAGGCAGAGCAGAACTTCCCATAGGATTTCCAAGGATGTAATTCTTTATGGAAGCAGACTGTCTTATCTTTCTCCTGTGGATGGAGTGGCTAGTGGATTTGACCCACTGACCTTTTGGTTAACAGCTGAATCATTTATTGCACCACCAGAGCTCCCTAAGGAAGCCTAGACTATAGAATTGCTAGTCAAAGATGTTAAATGAAATGTTTTAAATACGCTCAATAAGCTAAAGGAAACCATGGACAAAGAACTAAAAGAAACCCAGAAAATGATTTCTGAACAAAATGAGAAATATGAAGATAGAAATTATAAAGAGTAACCAAACAAAATTCTGGAACAAAAAGTACAATAACTGAAATGAAAATTTCACAAGAGAATCAACATAAAATTTAAGCAGATAGAACAAAGTATAAGTGAATTTGAAGATAAAACTATTCCAATTATCCAGTCTGAGGAACAGAAAGAAGAATTAAAAAAAAAAAAAAGAACAGCATCTGAGTGAGCTGTGGAACACCATCAAGAAAATGAACATATACATCATAGGAATTCCAGAAGGAATAGAGAGAGAAAGGGATAGAAAAAAATAACTGAAGAGATAATGGCCATAAACTTCCCAAGTCTGATGAAAGACCTAAATACACACATCAAGAATCTCAAAAAACCTCCAAGCAGGATAAATTCAAAGGTATCCAGACTGAAACACATTGCAGTCAAATTGCTGAAACCAAAAAACACAGAATTGTGGAAGCAGCAAGAGTACAAGGGATTCTCAATAAGATTAACAGCTAATTTCTCATCAGAAACCATGGAGGTCAGAAAATAGTAGGATGAAATATCTAAAGTTCTGAAAGGAAAAAAAAAAAAACTGTCAACCAAGAATTATGTATCTGGCAAAACTATCTTAAAGAAGAAATATCTTGAAGAAGAAGAAATAAGGTCATTCTCAGATGAACGCAAGCTGAGGTAGTTTATTACCGGTAGACCTGTCCTATAACAAATGGTAAAAGAAGGCCTTCAGGCTAAAAGGAAAAAACACTAGACGGCAACAGAAAGCTATAAGCAAAATAAAGCACACTGGTAAAGGTAACTACATAGATAAATTAAAAATCTAGCATTATAGTACTTTTTGTTCATAACTCCTCTTTTTCTATATGATTTAAAAGGCAAATCCATAAAACAAGAATTATAAATCTATGTTGATGGATACACAATGTATAAAGACATAATCCTGATAATTACTATATGAAGAAGGAGAGCCAGACATATATAGGAGCAGAGTGTTTTTATACTATTCAGACTAACTTGGTACTAAGCAAACTAGGTTGTCCTAAGTTAAACGTGTTAACTGCAATCCCTAAAGTAACCACTAAAAAAATAACTAAAATTATATGCAGTAGAAAAAATAACGAATCAACATGGTCCACTATAAGAGTTCAACTAAATAAAATAGGGTAGTAATGGAGGAATTGAAGGGGGGCACATATAAGGCATACAAAAACAAATAGCTAAATGACATAAGTAATTATTTCCTTATAAATATCCTCTTAAGTGTAAATGGATTAACCTCTCCTATTAAAAGGCAGGGACCTCTGGTAGCGTAGTGCCTAAGGCACTTGAATGCTAACCAGAAGGCTGGTGGTTCAAACCCACCAGCCACTTCTCGGAAGGAAGATGAGGCAATCTACTTCTGTAGTGATACTGCCTTGGAAACCCAAAGAGGGGTCGCTATGAGTCGGGTCCAACTCGACGGCACATAACAACAACAACAACAATTAAAAGGCATAGCTCGCAGATTGGCTTAAAAAAATAATGCATCCAAATGCTCTCTATAAAAGACTCACTTTAAGATACAAAGACACAAAGAGGTTGAGAGTAAAGGATGGAAATAGTTATTCTATGCAAACTGTAACCAAGAGAGAGCTAGAATAACAACATATTATCAAAATAGACTTTATGTCTAAAAAAGTATACAAAGACAAAAGAGCAGTATATATTGATAAAAGCTTCAATGCAGCAAAAAGATACAATTATAAACATGTACACACAACTAAAAACAAAGCCCCAAAATATATGAAGCAAAAATTGAAGAAAGAAATAAGACAGTTCTACAATACTAGTTTGGGACTTCAGTACCCTACTTTCAATAATGGATAGTACAGTAAGGTAGAAGATAAATAATAATAGATATATACGGAAAATTCTGTGTGTGTGTGTGTGTGTGTGTATATATATATATGTATATATGTATATATGTATACACACATACTCAGCATTTCTCAAGCTGAAAGAACTGAAGAAAAAAATCAAGCCTCAAGTTGCAATATTACAAGATTCTATGGGCAAAATATTGAATCATGCAAGAAACATCAAAAGATGATGGAAGGAAAACACAGTCACTGGACAAAAAAGAGTTGGTCAGTGTTCATCCATTTCATGAGGCGGCATATGATCAAGAACCAATGGTATTGAAGAAAAAAGTTGAAGCTGCACTGAAGGAATTGGAGAAAAACAAGGCTCCAGGAATTGATGAGATACCTACCAAGATGTTTCAACAAACAGATGCCCCACTGGAGGCACTCACTCGGTTATGCCAAGAAATTTGGAAGACAGTTACCTGGCTAACTGACTGGAAGAGATCCTTATCTGTACCCATTCCAAAGAAAGGTGATCAATCCTACAGAATGTGGAAATTATTGAACAATATCATTAATATCGCACACAAATCTTACTAAATATAATTCAAAAACAGTTGCAGCAATTTATTGATAGAGAACTTCCAGAACTGCAAACTGGATTCAGAGGAGGAAGTGGAACAAGGGATATCATTGCTGATGTCAGATGGATCTTGAATGAAAGCAAGGAATACCAGAAAGATGTTTACTTGTGTTTTATTGACTAAGCAAAAGCATTCGATTTTGTGGATCATAACAAATTGTGGATAATATTGAGAAGAATGGGAATTCCAGAACACGTAATTGTGCTCATGAGGAACTTGTACCTAGACCAGGATGCTGTCATTAGAACAGAACAAGGGGACTATTCTGGTTATCTAGTGTCACTATGACAGAAATATACCACAAATGAAATGGCCTTAACAAACAGGAGCTTATTCTCTTACAATTTTGAGACTTTAAGTCCAAGTTCAAAGTGCCAGGTTCTAGGGGGTGAAAGCCTCTGAGCCTTGGGCTTCAGCTCTGCCTCCAACGCCCAGCCCACTGAAGCTAGAGGCTTTTCTTCACTCAGACAGCTGCTGGCTGCTGAGGCTGCCAAGCCCCAGGTTGACAAGTAAAAAGGCACACTCCCGATGTTACCAAACCACACAGTAGGCCATTAATTCAAGTCCATTGTAAGTCCCAAGGTTGGCAGAGCATGGCAGGCTGCTGAACAGTGACATGCCTACATGCAGGGTCCAAGCATGCCATAAGCTAGAGACCATTCCCAAAGCTGCTGCTTCTTATATACGGGAAGCAGACCACATACCCAAAGCAAACATTCAGCTGCTTGTGGTAGATCCCACCATGGAGCTGATTGCCAGTCTCATCATGGGGAATAACTACCACCAGCTGCCCAGCCACTCAACCAGGCCCAGCCAAGTTGACACACAAACATAACCACCACAGGGACACTGCATGTTTTAAATTCAAGAAGGGAGTGCATCAGGGTTGTATCCTTTCACCACACTTATTCAATCTGTATGCTGAACAAATAATCTGAGAAGCTGGACTATATGAAGAAGAATGTGGCATCAGGATAGGAGGAAGACTCATTAGCAACCTGCATTATGCAGACAGCACAACTTTGCTCACTGAAAGTAAGGATGACTTGAAACACTGATGAAGACTGAAGACTACAATCTGAAGTATGGATTACACCTCAATATAAAGAAAACAAAAATCTTCACAAGAGGCCCAATAAGCAGCATCTTGATAAATGGAGAAAAGATTGAAGTTGTCAAAGACTTCATATTATTTGGTTCTACAATCAACACCAATGGAAGCAGCAGTAAAGATATCAGATGTTGTATAGCATTGGGCAAATCTGCTGCAAAGGACCTCTTTCAAGTGTTGAAGAGCAAAGATGTTTCCTTGAACACTAAGGTGCACTTGGTGCCATGGTATTTTCAATTGCCTCATAAGCACATGAGCGCTGGACAATGAAAAAGGATGACCAAAGAAGAGTTGATGGTTTTGTGTTGTGGTGTTGGCAAAGAATGCTGAAAGTACCATGGACTGCTAAAAGAACTGACAAATCCGCTTGGAAGAAGTGCAGACAGATGCTCCTTGGAAGTGAGAATGGCCAGACTTCGTCTCACTTATTTTGGTTGTGTTGTAAGAAAGGACTATTTCCTGGAGAAGGATATCATGTTTGACAAAGTGGAGGGATAACAAAAAAGGGGAAGGCCCTCAATGAGATGCATTGACACAGTGACTGCAATGCTGAGCTCAGGTATAGCAAGGATTGTGGTGCAACACAGGACCAGGCAGTGTTTCATTCTGCTGTACATGAGATTGCTATGAGTTGGAGACAACTCAATGGCACCAAACAACACCAAAAAACTAGGAATAGAAGGAAATTTCCTCAACATGACAAAGGCTATACATGAAAAACCCACAGCTAATACCATACTCCATAGTAAAAAACTGAAAACTGTTCCACTAAGAGCCAAAAACAAGAAAAGGGTGCCCACTTTCACTATGGCTATTAAACATACTACTGGAAGTTTTAGCCAAAGCAATTAGGCAAGAAAAAGAAATAAAAGACAACCAAATTGGAAAGGAAGACCATGAAGATGAACTAGGATCCACACAAACAACTAGAAGTTTCGAGGACAAACTGGAATCCCTCACCACCTCTAACATTAACCTTTACCACAAAGCTACACATCCTCTTAGCCCAGGATTGAAGAAGCTGAAGGAGGAGTTCTGGAGGGCCCGCAGATCCAGATGCTGCCTATGACAATGAAGTGAGCTAACAGATCTAAGATACTATGAATGAGCTTCCACAGCAGCTGGTGCCATGCATCAGCCTTCAGAGCATGAATAATATAGCTGTTACTTCACTTCTGCTTTCCAAATTTCCCACAAAATGTCTTTTGCAATGCACCCCAATCTAGTACCATACAAGGAAGGAAATTCTGGGTAACTTGGTACAGCTTAGCTAAAGTGACACAATCTAAAGCTACCACACATGTCCTGTAGACCTTGTATGATCTGGCCCCTGCCTACTTTTCCAACCTCATCTAAGCAAACTTTTCCACCTTCACATTCTTTAAAGTTTACTCTCCCAAAAATATTCCCTTGACCAAAATCATCTTTAAAATATTCAGTGTGTTGTTAGTTGCTTAGTCAAGGTCTAGCTTCACCATTCAAGGAGCACTGGTGGCACAGTGGTTAAGTGCTTGGATGCTAATTGAAAGGTCCACAGTTCAAACCCACAAGCAGCTCTGCAGGAGAAAGATATGGCAGTGCCCATCAATAGATAAACAAACTGTGCTACATACATACAATGGAATACAACTCAGCCAGTAGGAGAAATGAAGTCTTGATACATGCTACAGTGTAGATGGAGCTTGAAGACATTATACTGAGAGAAATAAGCCAATCAGAAAAGGACAAATATTGCATGACCTCACTTACATAAAAAGACAAGAACAGGCAAATGTAGAGACCAAAGTTTATTAGTGGTTACCAGGGGAAACAGGGAGGGGGAAAAGGGGGTTAATGAGATGGAAAACTTATATTGATTAAGGGTAGAGTTGTACAGCCAATTGTTGTAATTGCTGTCAATAAGTTATACACCTTTAAAAAGTTGAGTTGGCAAATGTTGTGTGATGGATATATTTACAGAAATAAATAGATAAAAGAGTATCTGCTGAGGCTGCTTATGCACAAACTCCTTAGGGGTCTGGTCTTTGGTTTGGAGGTTTAGGGTCATGGTTTCATCTCAGTTAATTGGCCTAATAACATGGTGCTTCTGTTCTACCTCCTAGTTAGTTGCACAGTGTCTGGGATCTTAAAAGCTTGCAAATGACCATCCAAGGTATAATTGATCTCTATTCACCTGGAACAAGGAAAAAGGAGAGTCAGGAGGGGGTGGAGGATATAGAATGTGTAATCAATTGCCTCCATCAATAACTGCTTCTTTTGCCATGAGGTCATAAGAACTGGATGGTGCCTGGCTGCCATTACTGAATATTTTGATCAAAGATTCTACTTCCATAAAGTCTGCTTCCTTAAAGATTCACAGCTTTGGAAATCCTATAAGGCAGTTCAACCCTGTCTTACAGGGTCGCTATCGGGTAACTGAGTCAGAATTGACCTGATGGCAATGGATTGGGTTACATGGGAGCAAACTGACAATAGCACTTTGAAAGATAGGAACCTTAGGGGGCAGTGAGTTTATGTGAATGAGGAAGGAACAACTCAGAAAGGAGGGTGAGGATGGTTGCACAAGTTGAAGAATGTAATCAATGTCATTAAATTATCCATGCAGAAACTGTTGACTTGGTGTATGTTTTGCTGTATATACTCTCAACAAAAATAAAATAAGTAAAATTTAGGGGAAAAAATTTACACAATGGAGTTTTCATTTAAGAGATATAGCTACTAAATTATTATATATTAGCACTAAGGAAGATAAGGAATCATCTCTTTTGGTGATTTATTAGGCATAGTACACAGCTAACATTTCTACATTATATTAGAAGAACCACCTGCCCAAAAGCAGAGAGATGGCTTATATGACCCTTTAGGGAAATTCCAGTTCAATGAGCCTATCAAAGTTATTTTACTAGCATAGCCATGTAAGATTAATCATCTTTGCGAGCTCTTAATTGCTGTGGTCAGAAAACCCCTAGAGAGTAATCATACACCATGGCAGAATTTGCAGTTCTTCTTCATTCTTCCATGATGAAGGAGAAAGCAGGAAGAGGCAGTAGTTCATTATCATTCACTCATTAATTAGTTGAAGAAATAATTACAGGTGTTTCTTCCAGAGTAAGTGCTAAGGATATAAAGGTGACTAAAAGGACTCACAGTCCAATGGGGAGAAAACAGATATGATTGGTATTTCTTTAGCGGTATTAGAATATAAGTAGCTGCTATTTGAAGAAACAACAAATAAGTGAGCAAAATATCAAAGGAAGTGCTCAATAAATATTAGCAAAGTGTAAGGCACTATTCTAAATACTTTACATGAGTTAACAAATTCATTCCTCCTAACAACTTTGGGAGGTAGGTACATTTATTATTCTCCATTTTCACAGATGAGGAAATTGAGACCACACAGCTGGTCTCTGGAGCACACTGCTCAATCACTGTACAACCCTTCCTAAATCTATCTCTCTGTCCCTTCTCCATGACTCCCTTCATATTAGGCCTAATAGTTACAAATTAAGTTATTAAAGATTCAATCCTTAATTTTCAAAATATAATGATTATTAACATCTAAAAAAATGATATTTGAGATCTATGTTGTTGTTGTTGTTATGTGCTATCAAGTCGGACCCAACTCATAGCAACCCCTCCTTGGGTTTCCAAGGTAGTATCACTACGGAAGTAGATTGCCCAACCTTCCTTCCGAGGAGTGGTTGTTGGGTTTGAACAGCCAGCCTCTGGTTAGCAGTCAGGTATCTTAGGCACTATGCTACTAGAGCCCCTTTTGAGATGTATAGAGGGCTCAAATTTGTAAATCATCTCACTTGTTAATATAAATATCTATATATTGTTAAAAAATGAATAAAAATCATTACCAAGTAACTCTAACCTTGGACCATTTTCTACCCTGGTCTCTATCCACACTTCTCTCTTTACCTAGGGTTGAACAATGAAATAATCCCTCATTATCCACCACATAAATTGCCACATTTTACGGGGAAAAGTGGCAAGGAAGTTGCCTTAGGCTGGGTTCTCAAGAGAAGCAAAACCAATAAAGTATGTGTTTAGAGAGAGAGAGAGAGATTTATCTCAAGGAAATGTAGTTGTGGAGGCTGGAAAGTCCCAAATTTGTGGGTCAGGCAATGGGCTAGGGGCTTCTACTGACACATGATTGCAAGGGTTGATGAACCCACAATGAGCTGGTTAAATGGCAGGCTGCTAGCTCAAGTCCCAAGAAATGGAAGTCAAAGGTTGATGAGCCAGATGCAGGATCCAAAGTGAGAGAGAACTCTGCCAAAGCAGCCATTGTGTATATTAGATGCAACCACACTCTCAAAGAAATTCCCTTGCACTAGCAAGGGTGTGACTTGAGTAAAGGTGTGACTTGAGTAAGGGTGAAACTTGAGTAAGGGTGTGACTCTTCTAAGGGTGCAACTCAAGATAACCGGCTCCTAATTCTGCTTCATTCATGTCTACATTAATATTAATATTCACAACACAAAAAGTGGAGGAGAGTTACATAATAACCCAAAGTGGAGGATACTTACATAATACTGGGAATTATGACTTAACCAAGTTGACACATAACATTAACCATCACAGGGATATCCAACAACTTACACAAAAACACTAAAATAGTTTCTACTCTTCTCCCTCATTCAGCAGTATCCACTGAGAAATAGGCTGGTCTCAGCTCAGTCCTAGATGTAGGAAGGAATTAAGACTGAGTTTAGAAAAAGCATATGTAGAAAATTTAATTCTTTTCATTCAGCAGATACGAAAAAAAAAAAAAAAAAAAACCTCACTGCCGTGGAGTCGGACCTAACTCATAGCAACCCCTCTTTGGGTTTCTGAGGCAGTATCACTGCGGAAGTAGATTGCCCCACCTTCCTTCCGAGGAGTGACTGGTGGGTTTGAACCACCTGCCTTCTGGTTAGCAGTCAAATACCTTAAACAGTACACTACCAGAGCTCCTAGCAGATATAAAGAGGCATAGAAATCATTTCCTGTTTGACTTCAGTATTTAATTGGGTCAGGACCAGTTTGCAGAGTCATGATAAGGTGGTTCTATGGCACCATCCAGATATTTCCTCACCAGTCCAGCTCCAGTTAGTATACACTGGATGCTATGGATGCTCACTGGGGCTGCAGAAAAGGCTTCTCAGAGAGGGTTGGGCTTGAGGAACATGACATGTCGAATCCTTAGGAGAATTCATCTAGTTCTTTAAAACTGGTAGATAGGGCAGTGGGTAAAATGGATTGAGAGGATGAGGTAGGCAGTCCCTAGAAATAAGCCTAAAGAGACAAGCAAGGGCTAGGTCACAAAGGATGTGTAGACTTGTTCTGAAGGCTATAGAGAACTGCTGGAATATTTTAAGTAGGAAGGATCTTTCTGGCACTGGCAGTATAGAGGACTGATGAGTTATTTCCCTAGAACTTTTATGTGATCTAGCTTCAGAAAAATAGCCTGCTTACTTAGTGGGAATGGTCCATTGCCCCTAATAATAATAGATCAAAACACAAGGTAAGGGGAGAAAGAGTTATCTTTTTGTTTCTCCTTTTCTTTAGCTATGAACATGGAAAACACACGAACCTAAATCAGGTTCAAATGTTGACAGCAAAATTCATTGGAATTCATAAACTCCAGAAGAGACTGTTCTGGGAAAAGATTGATGAGAAGTTGAGATTGAGTCATAAGAAATGGAGAGTCTTCTTAACCTTTCTACAAAGGGATAGATAAAAATCTTGAAAGGGAGTGCAACTGAGGACAAGAAAGGATCAGAAATGCTTAAATGACCTTTATTGGAGATTGACTTCAAAATAGGGGTAGGTAGACACAAAAATTTATTCTCGGGACTGTAGTCTGTCCTCCCTTCATGGTGAGATGCCCACAGATACCATGGGAGTTGAGTGCAGTGTTATAAGGGAAGCTTATAACATTTGATCAGAGGAGAAGTTTTTATGGTACTTTACAGTACATAGTAGTTAAATTGAACAAATATTATGACCACAATAAAACACATTCTTATCACTGGAACATAAATCAGTAATTGCTACACTGTGAAGGAGTTTCCCCCACAAGTCAAGGGACACTAGCATCAGTTGGGGGAGAAGTTTAAAGGAAAAGCCACTGCATTAAATATCATTTAAAATCAAAACACCAAAAAATTAAAATCTGTTTCCTCCAGGGCTCCAACGCTGCTTTCAAACCTTTTATAAAAAGCTTTTTAGTCTCTAGTTGATAGCTAAAAAGCAACCTAAATAAAACCGATTAATAAGGGCTCTGATGGAGAGACTTGTCATAAAGTCAGGAATGCTTTGGAGCTCAGTGGAGATCCTCTTCAGCCACCCACAGCTTGGCAGCAGCGCGCCATTCAATCACAGAGCACATGTTTTCAATCACAAATTGAAGATTTCTATCAGAGTTAAAGTTGTTTTATACTGCTCGTGTAGGAGGAACTCTTTGAAGGAGAAAAGTCTATGGCTTACATAGTTGAACTTCTCAGGAGGGAAAATGGCCCACCCCCATATGCCCAATTCACCGGAAGGGAGGGTGTTGAGATCGAGGTAAAATGAAGTCTATTTTGCTCCTTTGGTTTAAATTCCTTGAGTTATCTCATCTTCTTGAAACAGTGAAATAAAAGTTGCTTCTCATGACAATCTAATAAGTATTTCCTATTTATAGACTCTTTGGAACATGACAAGCACTGGATATCTGAGTCAACATTGAACTTTCACATTCTGTTCTTTCCAGGGCTTCTTCTTGTTGTTGTTATGTGCCGTGGAGTCAGACCAGACTCATAGCGACCCCTCCTTGGGTTTCCTAGGCGGTATCACTATGGAAGTAGATTGCCCAACCTTCCTTCCGAGGAGTGGCTGGTGGGTTTGAACCGCCTGCCTTCTGGTTAGCAGTCAAGTGCCTTAGGCACTGCACTACCAGAGCTCCATTCCAAGGCTTAAGGTGGTCAAAATAAGGTACCTCTAAAGTCAGTTTGAGGAACTTCTGAGGCAACTGGGATCAGGGAGTGTTGCTCTTTCTTGATTTGGAGCCTTATAAACTTATTATCCCCCATCAAAAAATATCTTACTTTTTTTGAATGATATACTAATGCCATTGTGGAGATGAATTTTTTTAAATTCAAAATAATAAATTCCACCAAAATATGAAAAGCGGTATTTCACTCTATAAATTTCCTTTTTTTTTTTTTCCTTTCCTTTAATACTAGCACATATTTTACTCTTGATATGTGCCAGCCATTGTGCTAAGAGATGACTCAATCCTCAAAGCAGGCAATGAGGTAGGTGTTCTTACCTACCATTTTATAAATGAAGAAGTGAGGCTCAGACAGCTTAAGTTGCCTGATGCCACACAGTTAATAAGTGATGGCAGGAGGATCTGAACTCAAAAGTATCTGGGAGTTTCTTGCTACGCCACGGTTTTGTGTCTTCAGAAATAACGATGGGAGGAGGGAAACTTCTGCAATGCCTCTGTTTTTGCCTCTTACTGATGAATTAGGGAACAAGATTACTCCTTAAACAAAGAAATGTTCAGAACCATCATGCATTTATTTTTCTACCAATCCCTTCCATTATGTACAACATGTATTTCTAATGGAAAGAATACTTTAATTCCTTTTGCCATCAGCAATGGTAACACATCCTGATCTGACATTGGTCCAGGCTAATTTTAACTAATGCTTACAAAGGTGAGTTTCCCAATGCTTCTAAAAATGCAGACACTTTCAAGTGCCTCTTAAAACCTTGCAAGCAGGCATTCAAGGTATAACAACAGAGGAAGAAGAGTCAGGAATAAGAGGAAGTTATGGAATGCATAGCTAATTGCCTCCATGAACAACTGCCTCCTTTGCCACGAGACCAGAAGGAGTGGATGGTGCATGGCTACCATTACTGAATATTTGGATCAAAGATGCCATAGAATATCTTGATCAAAATGGGGAAAATGCAGGACAAAATTTAAAATTCTCATCGACAGCAGATTTCTGGAGTCATGAGGTCGGATGAACCCCTGAAACTATAGCCCTGAGATAATCTTTAAAACTTAACCAAAACTATCCCTGAAGTCTTCTTAAAACCAAACAATAGCTTAACTAGGAAAAATGTCTGCCTTGAACATTATGCTCTTTTAATAACTATCTACATGGGATCAAATTAGCAACAGCAACACAAAGGATTAGACAGGAACCTCAGGGGCAGTGAGTTTATGTTAATGGAGAGAACAACTCAGAAAAGGAGGCTGAAAGTGGTTATACAACTCAAAGAATGTCATCAATGTCACTAAACGGTACATGTTGTTGTTATTTGCCCTCGAGTCGGCCCCGACTCATAGCGACCCCTCCTTGGGTTTCCAAGGCAGTATCACTCCGGAAGTAGGATTGCCCAACCTTCCTTCGGAGGAGTGGCTGGTGGGTTTGAACCGCCAGCCTTCTGGTTAGCAGTCAAGTGCCTTAGGCACTATGCTACCAGAGCTCCCAAACAGTACATACAGAAACTAATTGGTGTATGTTTTGCTGTGTATATCCTTAACAACAACAAAATAAATAAACTTTTGTATGTATAAAATGCAGACACCTACCCTGTCAGAAAAGGCCCTGAAGGAATTTGTTTATTTGGAGTAAGTTTCTCTGTTCTTGTTTTTTGGATGTTGGATTTTTGTTTTCTTTTTAAATTATAGCTGTTTTTAGTGTTTCTATAAAGGATGAAAAATACATACAAAATGAGATCACTTTGCCTCTCATTTTAACTGCTAAACCCAGTACACAGATCACGTCCTATTTTATGCTCCAGATAAGCACTATATTTATTATGAATACCTGCGAGGACACTGACTTCAAGTTTGTTGCTGACATTTCTATACCCTTACTGGTTGAATCGATTCTGCTCATTTTGACCCCACATGTTTCAGAGTAGAACGGCTCCCCATAGGGCTTTCCATGGATGTAATCTTATGGAAGTAGATCACTAGGCCTTTCTTCCATGATGTCATGGATTCAAGCCACGAACCTTTTGTTTAGTAGCCAAGAGCGAACCATTTGCATCATCTATAGTTCTATCTATTTCAAAAGGAAACACACGTTGTTTCTACCACACATAAGTGGAAACGTGAATCTATTTTCTAGTTTAAAATTCACTATTTACATAAATAACAAATTCAACCTCATCCAAGTAAAGGCACAAGAAACCAAAGTTGAGATGTTCTCCTGGGGTTGCTAACAACTTACCTTCACCACAATTGCAAAGAAATAGTATTCATTCAGTACCCTTTTGCTCACTAAGGAATTCTGGTGGTATAGTGGTTAAGGCATTTTGCTGTTAACCAAAAGATAAGTGGTTCGAACCCATTAGGTACTCTGCAGAAGGAAGATGAGGCAGTCTGCTTCTGTAAGACTTACAACCTTGGAAACCCAATGGGGTCACAATGAGTCAGAATCAACTAGATGGCAGTGAGTTTGAGTTGCTCACTACCCAAATGCAAGTTTCCCACCCAACACAGAGTTAACAATATAGAACACATTTTCATTACCCCAATTAATGCTGAAAAAGCTAAATAATTCTTAGGGCAACCTGCAAGAAGAACTCAAATCAACCTTGCAAATAGTGCCTGTCTCTGGTTTTATACTAATTGCCATGTAAATTAACAAAAAGCACAGCCCCACCAGCAAGGAAAATGAAGGTTTCTTCACAGACCATCAACAAAGTTCTCCCCCAGAAGCCTAAATAACATCATGCTTGTTTCTTTAGACAATAAAATGCCAAAGTTTTTCTTGTGCTGTCAGCAAATGATGAATACATGTGGTACCGATTATTTAATACCACCAGACCACCAGGGAAGAAGATTTAGGTGAACTGCGGCAGAACTATGCCATTTATTTTTATTACCATGCATTAAAAATTACGTTTACAGATAATTGTTTTTCTCTTTCCAATAAAGCAAGGTAAAAAAAAAAAAAAAAATCCAGGAGAATATTTAATAATACTAGACCACCAGGGAGGAATTTTAAAAGTTGATATTTTTTATTGACAAATTAGATTTGCTTCTTTAAAATTTCCAATTATTCTCACGTGATTGTGAAGATTCTTACGCAATTTGTGAAGAAATATTTTAAATGAGAGCAGTGTGATGAGTTTTCTGTTGGGGGAGTGTCTTGAAGATTAAGTTACTCCTCTATGAGGGTAATTACCTAATCAAATCACCCCACAGAACCACCAGTTTTAAAATCTGTGTAACTGTCTGCAAGTTTTACAATTCTGTTCCACCATGCAAACTTATAGGTTTCTATTAGAGTCATGTTTCTAAAACTCCCAGATAAAATGTCTTCTTGATTTTTGTCCAGCAAGTTTGTACTAGATTGAGAAAATTTTCTCCTTACCAATTTCCCTTTTGAAAGGATAAGAAGAAGGGAGAGGTGGAGCAGTCACAGAAGCAAACTGAGAGGAGGAAGGGAGAAAAAAATCAAGAGGAAATCGGCTTCTCACAATAGTTGAAGCGATGATCTCTCTACACTTCACTGCCATATTTACTATTAGGAGAATTGGACCTGCGCTGTCATCCTCTCTTTCTCCTTTTCTGCAAAATTATACTCGTTCTCCTGCCTTCAGGTGTCCTGGTGGCGCAATGGTTAAGCATCGGCTGCTAACCTAATTGTCAGCAGTTAGAACCCACCAGTAGCTCCACAGGAGAAAGATGTGGCAGACTGTGGGGGCAGTTCTAGTCTGTCCTATAGGGTTGCCATGCGTCCAACTCTATATCTAACAGCTTTGGCTTGGGTTCTCCCTTCCTTCACCTGCCCTCCCTTTCCCTTCTCTTTCTCTCTTCAGAATGCAAAGTCTTAAAGTTAAAGGGGACTTTAGAGGTCTTCTAAGCCAAATTACCACCTATATCAGAATGCCTCAGTACCCCTTATAAATGCCTGAAAACATGTCAAAGCATTAGCAGATTTGTCTAAAAAGCAGGTCACTCTACTGTACTGGGGACATCCAAAATTGAGAGAAGGTCCTTGTAACTGTCACTTTGGGTCCAACTGCTGCTCTCTGAAGTAATGAAAACAAAGAGAAGTAGTTCTCAGAATAGTATTGCAAATCTATCAGCCAGCCTCAAATCACCCCTGCAAAATACACTCTGTTTTCAGACTAATTGATTGAATGTAACAAAAGCAATCCCTGTTCTCTGGGGATGAAATCAGTCAGGGAGGTAGAACTCCCCATCCCCTTCCCTGCAACTCTAACACATTCCTCAAGCCTGTTTCCTAATAGAAAAAAAACTTCTTCTAACTGGTTCTCAGGATAAAAGAAGAGACTCAGCAAAATTATGAAATTGCTCAAACTTGACTTTGGTTCCTTTACTTCCTCTCCAATTTGTACATTAAGATACTAATCCCAACTAACTATCTTTATTTTATGAAATAAGTTTGTCAAATATTTGTCAAAATTATCCAATTTATGTGTGTATGTGTGTGTGGGTGGGTGTGCGTGGTATTTGTACATCTAGTTATACAGAGCCTGGTCACATAACGATTTTCAGGCTGTATCTTCTCTGTAGCTCAGGTTTGTAATGGAATTACCCACATGAAAACCAGAAAAAACTTTTCAGTGCCAAAGCTATGTTTGTCTTCCTAGGCCAAGAATGTTCCTGTCATGTAGGATAGTTTAGGATCACACAGTGAATCTCTGCGGTAATCATACAGTTTTTCTATCAGTTCCTCTGATCTGGGGGCTAGTTTTGCTATGATGTAAAATTTGCTTGCTGTGCTCAGTTTCTGCCAGAGTACAGTAACATAGACTGGCTGGTAACACACAATTACAATGACTTGACATAGGTACTAATTTAGAAATAATGCTCAAGTCTAAATAAGAGCCCTGGATCAAGGTAAGAACTTCTGGATGCCTTAGAACAGATTTGCCTTTGCCAGGAAATGCCTAATTCATTAGAAAATTCAAACATATTTAGAACCTTAAAAAAAAAAAAAGAAAGAAAGAAAGAAAAGAAAATCACATCTTATTTAGATTGGAAAAAACTGTACAAATTGATTTTCTTCACCAAAATATTTTCTGCATTATTCCTAGATAAACCACAAAACATTTATTTTTGTAGGTTTTCCAAGAATTGCTTATAAATCAAGATGAAGCAGTAGATATAGTCATGGGAAAAGACAGAAATGAACAGATACATCAGTTGTTAGTGTTCATGGCCTCTAATTCTGTCTTGATCGTGGGGCAGAAGTTTTCAACATATACCCGCCAAAAAGTTTATGAAGGTGTAGGCTCAACAAAGAAATAGAAATAGCAGCAACCAGATATGGAACAACACTGGTAAACTCTTCCATTCTAACTCTAAGTGTAATTTGTTCCTTTAGTTTCCTGTGATAAAACCTACACTGAAATCCTTGTTTGGCGAGCTCACAGTTTGTCTCACTCTGGTAATTCCCTTAACTGTCCATTATAGATTTTTAACACACTTAAAACTCCCACTAGTCAAAGACAAGTCTTGAAAATCCATTGTAACATTTTGTGAAATGTATTCCTTCTTCCCACAAATCCTCAAAATTTATTTCCTAAAAGAACTGCAACTCAGTACCTGATAATTGGATCCACAGTGATCATAAACGTTATGTCTAAAATGACTTAACTAAAACAATTCCAGAGCGCCACAACAGAGATCACACAGAAACAAAACATAGCACTTTCATTGCTATCTTCTGGAAGAACAGATACATCTTCAAACCATGAGAGTTCAAAGAGGGGCCACATAAATAGGGAGATTATCAATGGCTATGTAGTCAATCAGAGGCCTATAGGCAATGATAATCACTGATTAAATTATCTGCATATACTTGATAGCTTTTCCTCCAAATCTCAAATATAAGAAAAAAACCTATTTTAAAACAGTCCCTTAGGTATTTTCAGTATTGTTGTTGCCAGGTGCTGTTGAGTCAGTTGCGACTCATAGTGAGCCTTTGTACAACAAGCTAAACACTGCCCAGTCCTGTGACAGTCTCACACTTATTGCTGTGCTTGAGCCCACTGTTGTATCACTGTGTCACTCCACCTCATTGAGAGCCTTCCCCCCTTTCACTAACCTGCTACTTTACAGATTTTCCTTATCCAGGGCTTGGTCCCTTCTGACATGATCAAAGAACAAGAAATGAAATCTGGCCATTCTCTCTTCTAAGCTGCATTCCAGCTGCACTTTCTCCAAGACAGATATTTTCATTCTTCTAGTAGTCCATAGTATGTATATTCAATATTCATTGCCAACACCACATTTCAAATGCAATTCTTCTAGTCTTCCTTATTCATCATCTAGCTCTCACATGCATATGAAGCTATTAAAAATACCATGGCTTGGGTCAGGTATACCTTGGTCTTCAAAATAACATCTTTGTTCTTAAACACTTTAAAGAGGTCTTTTGCAGCACATTTGCCCAACGCAATATGTTGTTTAATATCTTGACTGCTGCTTCCATAGCCATTAATTGTGAATCCAAATAAAATGAAATCTTTGACAACTTCGATCTTTTCTCCATTTATCATGATGTTGCTTACTGGTCTGGTTGTAAGGATTTTTGTCTTCTTTATGATGAGGTACAATCCATCTTTATGTTGAGATTATTAATGATCCTTCCTCCAATCTTGATGCCATGTTCCTCTTCATATAGTCCAGCTTCTTGGATTATTTGCTCAGCACAGACTGAAAAAGAATTGTGAAAAGATACAACTCTGACACAGATCTTTTCTGATTGTAAACCACTCAGTATCCCCTTGTTCTGTTCAAATGAATGCTTCTTGGTCTTTGTACAGGTTCCTCATGAGCACAATTAAGTCTCCTGGAATTCCCATTCTTTGCAATTTTATCTACAATTTGTTATGATCCACACTGGCACATCTTTCACGTATTCTTTTCTTTCAGCAAAGATCCATCTGATATTAGCAGCAATACCCCTTGTTTCATGCCCTCTTCTGAATCTAGCTTGAATATCTGGCAGTTCCCTATTGATGTACTGCTGTTAACGTTTTTGAATTATCTTCAGCAAAATTTTATTTGTATGTGATATTAATGATATGGTTCAATAATTTCCAAATTCTGTTATATCACCTCTCTTTGGAATGAGCACAAATATGGATCTCATCCAGTCAGTTGGCTAAATGTCATGTTCCAAAGTTCCTAGCAAAAATGAGTGAGCACCTCCAGTGCTTCGTTCATTTGTTGAAACATCTCAATGAGTATTCCATCAATTCCTGGAGCCTTGTTTTTCACCAAAGCCTTTAATGCAGCTTAGACTTCTTCCTTTGATACTATTGGTCCTGAAATGGCTGAAAGTCAACCAATATTTTGATACAGTGACTCTGTATTCCTTCCATCTTCTTTTGATGCTTCCTGAATCGTAAACTATTTTGCCAATAGAATCCTTCAATATTGCAATTCAAGGCTTGAATTTTTCCTTCAGTTTCTTTCAGCTTGAGAAATGCCAAATGTGTTCTTTCCTTTTGATTTTCCAATCTAGGGCCTTTGTACATTCCATTATAATACTTTATTTTGTTCTCTCAAGCTGCCCACTGAAATCTGTTCAGCTCTTCTATTTCATCATTTTTTCTATTCACGTTAGGTACTCTCCTTTCAAGAGCAAGTTTCAGAGTCTCTTCTAACATTCATTTTGGATTTCTCTTCCTTTACTGTCTTTTTAATGACCTTTTGTTTTCTTCATGTATGATGTCCTTGATGTCATCCCATAACTCTTCTGGTCTTTAGTCACAGGTGTTCAATGCTTGAGATTGTCTCTTAATTCAGGTGTGATATACTCAAGGTCATATTTTGGCTCTTGTAGACTTGGTTTAATTTTCTTCAGCTTCAACTTAAACTTGTATATAAGCAATTGATAGTGTAGTCCACAGTTGGCCCCTGCCCTTATTCTGACTGATAATACTGAGTTTCTCCATTATCTCTTTCCATAGATTTAGTTGAGTTGATTCCTGTATATTCCATCTGACAAGTTCCATGTGTATAATGCAAAAACACAATGCACTGCCATGGAGTCAGATCTAACTCATAGAGACCACTCCTTGGGTTTCTGAGGTGGTATTACTATGGAAGTAGATTGCCCAACCTTCCTTCCAAGGAGTGGTGTGTGTATAGTCACTGATTATGTTGTTGGAAAAAGGTATTTGCAATGAATAAATCATTGGTCATGCAAAATTCTTTCATGCAATCTCTAGCATCATTTCTATCACCAAGGTCATATTTTCAAACTACTGATGGCTTCTTCTTTGTCTCCAACTCTTGCATTCCAATCACCAGTACTTATCAATACATTTTGATTGTATGCTTGGTTAATTTCACAGTGAAGAAGTTGGTAAAAGTCTTCAATTTCTTCATCTTTGGTTTTAGTGATTGGTGCATAAATTTGAATAATAGTATTATTATCATTATTAACTGGTCTTCGTTGTACTTAAAGACAGATCTTGAAATGTTCTTTTTGACGATGAATGTGACGCCATTTCTCTTTAAGTTGTCATTTCCAGTATAATAGACCACATGATTGTCCTATTCAAGATGGTCTATCCTAGTCCATTTCAGCTCACTAATGTCTAGGATATCAATCTTGATGCATTCCATTTTAGTCTTTACAACTTCCAATTTTCCTAGATTCATACTCCATACATTCCATGTTCTGATTATTAATGGATATTTGCAGCTGTTTCTTCTCATTTTGAGTTGTGCCACAGTAGCAAATGAAGGTCCCCAAAGCTTTACTCCATCCACATCATTAAGGTTGACTCTGCTTTGAGGAGGCAGATCTTCCCCAGTTGTATTTTGAGTGCTTTGCAACCTGAAGGGCTCATCTTCAGTAGCTTCTGAATTACTTGTAGGAATCTCTGACTTAGTTGTATAGTTTGATACATGTGTCCACCATTAAATCCAGATCATGTTTTATATCAAAATTTATGTTAAGCAAAACCAAATTACTTGACCTTTGGTCTGTCAAAATGTTCTTCGGGTATGGTTTAACACACGTTCGCCTATTTTCATAGCACTCATTCTCAACCTTCGTCACAGGAAGTATATATAGGACCTTCACCAGTACATAAACATTAGGAAAGCTTTTGATGTCAGATCTATATCTTTTCTTCTGTGTTTCTCAATTCTCCAACACTTCAGCTCTGCTGACAATATGTCACAGTTGGGTAAGTCACCTTCTGTACATGTCAACATAGTGTCCCTCCAACATATTGAATTGGAGCTGTTCCATGACAGAGGGTACCAGCAATAAGCATTTAAGAGCTTTGAGGAGTTCTTCTGAGAATGTATATTTAAGTCCTGAATAATGTGTCCCTTTGTTGGGACTCTTCAGGTTTCTTTAGAGTAACTCTCAGAGGTTAGCTGAGAACCCAGGTTACCCTGTGAAGCTCTGCAGAATTTCCCAGGGAGTTTCATTTGAATATCAAGTTTGGTTGCCACATTTGTGACTTCCTCAAACCAAAATTCGTGATAAACTTCAATATTTTCCATCACTTTATTTAGTGAATGCAGCACTGCAGTCAAGCTTTGACCCTGGAGACATTTTCAAAGGCTCTTATAAAAAGCAGGACATTTTCAAGAACAATGGTAATGATGAAATCAAAATCTGTTATTGTACTACAGAGTACAAATATTCAGCCAGCTGTAGAGTTATTCCATCTAATATCTGTGTCATTATGTATACCATCTAAACATGAAATAATTTCCTGCAAGAGGTCCACTAAAATTTCAAAAGCATTATGCCAGCCTGTCCATTGAGAATGGCAAACTTCCTTTAGTTCATTACCCCTTTCCTCATTGTCCTCAAAAAGAAATCACGCTATCATGTTCTAACACCAGTGTGATGATGGATTGGAAAAAAAAGAACAAACTTCCTTAATCATTTCCAATATAACAGATATTCCCATAACAGGTTCTGATTTTGCCAACCACATATTTAAGGCATGGAAGAGCAGTGTGTACAAGGCTTGAGGATTTTTCTCTGAAAGTCTAGAAGCAACAACTTTCATCTTGGAAGAAAATCCACAATGTAAGTCCAACCACGACAATACTCTATTTTTAGTTCCATTTCTCAGTTATCGTAGCATGAAATCTTACAGCCAAAATTTCTGCATCAGCTTCGTAAGGCAAGAAGCCCATAGATTCCTTTCTCAGGTTATGAGATTCATGGACAAGTCTCACCCACAAAGGCAGGTGCTCTTCCCCTACAATATCCACCATGTTGTCAGTGATGATGGAAAAGAAGTAGAGGCTCTCACTTTCCTGAGAGCTTCATATCGAACACAGCTCTCACAGACCTCTAGCATCTGTTTATGCTGTGTTTTCCAACATACTCATTATCACTGTTGTCTCAAAGCCCTGTCTCAGAACCTCTTCACCAGAATTCATCCGGTATTCCAGCAGAACTTGAAAGTTATCAGGAGTAAAGAGACCTTCTTGGTCTTAATCAGCCTCGTGTCCATCCACAGGTATGGTATGTTTTGCCATGTTGTTGTTGTTGTTATTTGCCGTCGAGTTGGCCCTGACTCATAGCGACCCCTCCTTGGGTTTCCAAGGCAGTATCACTACGGAAGTAGGATTGCCCAACCTTCCTTCCGAGGAGTGGCTGGTGGGTTTGAACCGCCAGCCTTCTGGTTAGCAGTCAAGTGCTTTCGGCACTATGCTACCAGAGCTCCTGAGAATCAAAATTTCAAATAAAGATTGTAGGTGTCCTTTGTTTTCCTTCTCTTCAGTGTTAAAGTTAAAATGTCTTCACCCTGTTCTTCATCCCCTTCCTCTGCATTGAGATTTTGAGCATTGCTGTTGTTTACCTCTCTATGTTTATGTTTCTGTTCAGAAGTTTTGTCTTTGTGTGTGTGTGTATGTGTGTGTTTCAGTTTCCTGGTTTCATCTGTACTCAATCCTTTTATTCGTTTTCTGTGTCTACTATGTGGATTATTCAGATGACTGCTAAGATCAAATGTTGTTAGTATAGCATTCTCTAGAATTTACCTATAAAGACTTGCCCAGGGACGTCACAAGTATCTGCTTCAATTAATTTTGAGAAATAAAATAATTCAATGATTCTTTAGTTTTCTGATGCCTCTGCAAAATATGTAGTCTACAGATCACAGAGGTCTAAAAGTGTTAGGCACATAACTAAGCGTGTTTATTGAATTGATCAGGTGTTTTATTTTCTAAATCAGTGCTCCTACAATTCTCCACCCAATTCTGGCATATGGTCAGATCCAGGGAAACCAGGCGAAGGCAAAGTTGGTCTGTGTGCTCCTCTGAATGCAGTTGGGGGTAGCACTCTGCATGCAGTTGGGGGTAGTGTAGAAGTTTGCCAACAGTTCCCACCACAGTTGGCCCAGCAATCCCTTCCCTTCCTCAAAGCAGCCCACTGGCCCATTGGGGCCAGGGAGGAGAGCTAGGCTAGCTAGACAGCTTGGCAGACCCCAGTACACCAAGCTAAACATTTTTAAACTCTTATGTGGTTTTTACACAAAAAGATAGGACTTTGAGGAATTTTGATTAAATCCCAATTGCCCAGTATTTTCAATTAATAAATACAAGTGGCAAGAAAAGAACACTGGACTAGACATCTGGAGATGTAAGTGTTAGACCAAACTCACCCCTTAACAAGCCCGAAAAACATAACAAAACCCCCCAACCTCCCATGGCCTTGATCTGCTCATCTGTCAAGGTTGCTGGACTGTGCTGTGTGAGATGCTTATAGCTTTATGTACCGTGATTTAAGTGCCCATCCCTGGAGAAGCTCCTTCCTGGTCTATCAACTAAAACTAACGGCTGATTCAGGCAAGCAGGATTGTGAAACTATGAGAGAAAAGGAGAATGTGCCATCACCAAAACAAACAAGCCCTGACTTCGGGGAGCAAGCCACACTGGAACATAGCAAACGGCAGTAACTCGGAGATTCACTGCACCCTAATGGGTATTTTGTTGTACATGATGCATGGGATCATTGTGAATTTTCATCAACACTCATGCACAGAAATTTCCAAAGCAAAAACTCTTTGACAATAAAAACTGTAGTCTTCGAGATCATCATTTTCCCTGGGCTATGAGTTGCTCAAGTGGCTGCATTCTACATGGGCCCCCACAGGGAGTTTAAGAAATCTTAATTTGCTCAAAGATGCTAACCAAGCCCAGAGGCTTACAGTCCTGAGCTTTGATGCTGATGTGCTGTATTTGTTTTAAATCAGACCTCCTACTTGCTGAGAGGCTGATCCCCACTATTAAATCTCCATTGTTCTGTGTCTATATCTATCAATCTTATCTTACAAATCAAATAGAGAAGGAGTAGTGTTTTTGTAATTAATCCCTGTAAGCTGTTTCCAAATATCTACTCAGGTGCCCTAAATGGTGTGCTCCCATAAATATCTTTTAGTTATATAGTGAACATTATCTCAACAGTGTTTATAACACATTTTTCAGTAAAATGATATCCTGTAATCTTTTCTGGTTTCAATGTAACTTAGGCTTTAGAAGTTGCTTTTAATTAGAATATTGTTCTGATTTATCTTGATTATAACCAAAACAAGATGTTTTATTATAAATAAGGAACCAAACCAAACCAAAACCAAACCCATTGCTGTCAAGTTGGATCCAACTCATAGCAACCCCTCCTTGGGTTTCCGAGGCGAGATCTCTAAAGAAGTAAATTGCCCAACCTTCTTCTGAGGAGTGGCTGGTGAGTGTGAACCTCAGCCTTCTGGTTAGCAGTCAAATGCCTTAGGCAGTACGCCACCAGAGCTTATATATTTATTTATTTATTTATTTATTTATTTATTTACATTAAATATTATATATATAGTATATATATTATATATATATAATATTATATATATGATTATATATATTAAATATGATGTATATATATCATATATATATATATATATCGTATATATGTATAATTCTCACTGCCATTGAGTCAATTCCAACCCAAAGGTTGGCATTGGGTTTCTAAGGAAGTAAATCTTTATGGAAGCAGACTGCCTCATCTTTCTTCTGTAGAGTGGCTGGTGAGTTTCAAATCACCAATATTTTGGTTAGCAACCCAATGCCTTAATAACTGTGCCATCAGAGCTCCATATGTGTAAATACACACACACACACACACACACACATATATATATATATATATATATAAACCAGCTCTGGTAGCATAGTGGCTAAGGCACTTGACTGCTAACCAGAAGGCTGGTGGTTCAAACCCACCAGCCACTCCTCGGAAGGAAGGTTGGGCAATCTACTTCCATAGTGATACCACCTCGGAAACCCAAGGAGGGGTCGTTATGAGTCAGGCCCAACTCGACGGCACATAACAACAACAACGATATATAAACCACTCCAAAAGAGTCAGGCCTTGAGTATATCCCACCAGAATTTAGAGACAATCTCAATAATAGATTTGATGCATTGAACACTGATTGAAGACCAGACAAGTTACAGAAAAGTATCAAGGACATCATATATGAAGAAAGCAAGAGGTATTAAAAACACAGGAAAGAAAGAAAAGACCAGAATGGAAGGGGCTTTGAAACTTGCTCTAGAACACAGAATAACTAAAGCAAATGGAAGAAATGATATAGTGAAAGAGCTGAATAGAAGATTTCAACGGGTGGCTTGAGATACAAAGTAAAGTATTATAATGAAATATGCAAAGATCTGGATTTAGAAAAACAAAAGAGAAGACCATGTTGGCATTTCTCAACCTGAAGGAAAAATTCAAACCTCAAGTTGCAATATTGAAAGATTCTATGGGAAAATACTGAAGGACTTAGGAGCATCAAAAGAAGATGGAAAAACTACACAGAGTCATTATACCAAAAAAGAACTGGTCAAAGTTCAATCATTTCAGGAGGTAGCATGTAATCAAGAATTAATGGTACTGAAGGAAGAAGTCCATCTTACACTGAAGGCATTGGCAAAAAACAAGGCTGAAGGAATTGATGGAATATCAACTGAGAAGTTTCATCAAATGGATGCAGCACTAAAGGTGCTCACTCATCTATGCCAAGAAAATTGGAAGACAACTACCTGGCCAACTGACTTGAAAAGATTCATATTTGTGCCCATCCCAAAGAAAGATGATCCAACAGAATTCATAAATTTTCAAATAATATCATTAATATAACACACAAGTAAAGTTTTGCTGAAAATAATTTGAAAATGGTTACAGTGGTACATTGACAGGAAACTGCTAGAAACTCAAGACAAATTCAAAGGAGGCCATGGAATGAGAGAAAATATTGCTGACATTGGATCAATCTGGCTGAAAGGAGAGAATACCAGAAAGATGTTTACCTGTGTTTTATTGACTGTGTAAAACCTGTGTGGGTTATAACAAATTATGGATAATATTGAGAAGAACGGAAATTTCAGAAGACTTAAATGTGCTCATGCACATAGAACAGGCCGTTGTTCAAAGAGAACAAGGAAATACTGCATGGTTTAAAATCAGGAAAGGTGTACATCAGGGTGATATCCTTTCACCTTTTTTATTCAATCTGTGTGCTTAGCAAATAATCCAAGGAGCAGGACTATATGGAAAATGAAGATGACATCAGGATTGGAAGAAGACTCTTTAACAACCTTGATACACAGATGACACAACCTTGCTTGCTGAAAGTGAAGAGGACTTGAAGTACTTAGTGATGAAGATCAGAGACTACAGCCCTCAATATGGATTACACTTCAACATAAAAAAATAAAAAATACTCACAACCAGACACATCACGATAAACAGGGAAAAATTGAAGTTGTCAAGGATTTCATTTTATTTGGATCCATAATCAATGCCCATAGAGGCAGCAGTCAAGAAATCAAACAGTACATTGCATTGGGTAATTGTGCTGCGAAAGACCACTTTAAAATGTTAAAGAGCAAAGATGTTACCTTGAAGACGAAGGTGTGCCTGACCCAAGCCATGATACTTTCAATCACCTCATATGCATGCAAAAGCTAGACAACAAATAAGGAAAACAAAAGAAACCTTTGAATTATGGTATTGGTGAAGAATATTGAATATACCATGAACTTCCAGAGAATGAAAAAATCAGTCTTAGAAGAAATATGGCCAGTGTACTCCCTAAAACTTAAAAGCAAGGATGGGGAAATGTTGTCTCACATACTTTGTTCATGTTTTCAGGAAGGCAAGTCCCAGGAGGAGGACATCATGCAACACTATATATTTTTACTTGGATCCACACTCAATGCATACATACGTGTGTGTGTGTGTGTGTGTGTGTGTATGCAGCTTAATGTATTATTCAAAAGTGAGAGCTTGGCTTTTGCACGTAGAGTACTGCACTGTCAGTGAAGGCAAACATTGATATATGGGTGGATAGATGGGTGGACAGGCTGAATGATTAGGTGGTAGCATAGTGCCTAAGGCACTTGACTGCTAACCAGAAGGCTGGCGGTTCAAACCCACCAGCCACTCCTCGGAAGAAAGGTTGGGCAATCTACTTCCGTAGTGATACTGCCTTGGCAACCCAAGGAGGGGTCACTATGAGTTGGGGCTGACTCGACGGCACATAACAACAACAACATGCTGGGAGGAGTGTGCCCAAGACCATGTATAGGGTTGGCAGACAATGTTTCTACAGGTGTATTTGTATGTTCTGTAAGAATTCCCAAGTACATAGTAGAGCTGACAAGGGACAAGTTTGTAGTTATTTTTTGGCCACAACCAGCTATCCAGAGGGAGCAAGTAGTTAGACCTGTGAACTGAGGACCATAGTCACAGGGGACATCAGCTCAATTGGCATAACATACTACACAAAAACATTGTTTCACATCCTACTTTGGCGAGTAGCGATTGGGATCTTTAGAGCTTGCAAGTGGCCATCTCAATGCAACGATGGGTCTCTTCTCATCTAAAGCAAAGAAGAATGAAGAAAACCAAAGATTCATGGAATTAGTCCAAGGCACTGGCACACCATGTGAGCCTCAGCTTATATGACTATGGGACCAGAAAAACTAGACGATGCCCAGCTACCACTGTCAACTACTCAGAGGGGGATCTATGTAGGAGATCCTGGATAGAATGGGAGAACAATGAGGAACAAAACTCAAAATCATTTAAAAAAGAAAAAAAAAAAAAAAAAGACCAGGTTTGGTGGTCTGATAGAGCCTGGTGGAATCACTGAGACTATGGCCCCCAGCTGCCCTTTAGGTCTAGAATTGAACCCACTCCTGTGGCTTCCAGCCAAACAAAAGACAGGCATAGGAGCTGAACATTTACAATAGGTAGACACACTCCTTGGAGAGATCAATTATGGAAGAATAGAAAGGCTCTGTATGCACTGGGAGACAGCTCGGGTGGCAGGAGTGCATGGGAGGGAAGGACACTGGGAAGAGGTAACTATGGGGAGGAAATGATAGGGGAGCTGTTGCATTGTGGGAAATTGCAGTCAATATCATGAGGCAAAGTATATGTGAGCTACTGTATGGAAAGTGAATTTGCTCTGTAAACTTTCACCCAAATCACAATAAAAATTTTAAAAATAATAATATACAATATCATTTGTCACTAGCCAAAAACCAAACTCACTGCCATCAAGTTGATTCCAATTCATAGTCACCCCTCCTTGGGTTTCTGAGGTGGTATCACTATGGAAGTAGATTGCCCGACTTCATTCCGAGGAGTGGCTGGTGGGTTTGAACTGCCAGCCTTCTGGTTAGCAGTCAAAATGCCTTAGGCACTATACTACCAGAGCTCCTATGCAGCAAAAGAAGGAAGCTATATAAATGAAATATGTCAAATTAACTTGGTTATGAATTTAATCCAATTATACTAGAAAACTCTACACATGTATGATCAGACTTACACAGTCATCTGCTTATAATGTGAAATAACTAGAAGGAACAGCAAGTGCCAAACAGTTGGAATTCTGTGTTGCCAACATAATCAAGCCTACCTTCAATTAAGTCAAGTTACCTGCCCAGACAAGTGAAAATCTAACTACACTATTTAAATAAGTTGTGTTATGTTGCACTCTTTGACCAAATCTCAAATACACTCCTAGTGCTTTTAACCATGTAGTTCTTTTTCTGGAACTATTTTACTGTGTTTTATCTGCATAAATGAAAATGCCCTTATCTCTTGTTTCTCCCTCTGCCTTCTGTACTCCAATTAGATGGGCCCTCTGTCCAAACTGCATATATTCAAAGTGGCTCAGGAAAAGTGTGTAATGCAAAAACAAAGAGGGCAAAGAAGCATAAAGCCATGAGTTCAGAAGAGAGGTGTGCAGAAAGTTGGAATGGCATTTGGGGTTTAGCAAAATAAAACTAATTTAAAAGTAATATAAGGAAAAGAAGACTGGGTATATTTAAATTCCAAGAGGTAGAACTTCAGGACTCTTTTGAGACCTTGACCAAATACCCTCTAATTAAATTTTCTCCTCACTCATTTTTGCCTGTTTGCAAGGAGGCCAGTACGTTCATTTACAGGTTCATGTCTGGTTCACCTGTACACATACACCCACAAGCACATACAGTTCATGAATTTTAATCAAGTAGTTAAAAAAAAAAGGAGCAAATGTCTTCTGTCGGTACATTCAGCATTGCACTCAGACAGCTTAGAGTTTCACCAATAGAAATATCAATTCCTTTCTCCTCATCCAAGTCCACAAAAATTAAAAGAAACAAGCCTCCCTAAAGAAAATAAGCTAAAATTAGCAAGCAGCAAAGATAATGCCAGTTGCCCAGGACAACAAATGGTTGATGGATCAAATAATTAAGATAGACAGTAAACTAATCTCTGTTCCTTTATTGAAAACTACGTCCCCTGAATCAATTAGTCTTGTCATGGATACATTCTGTAAAACATCTATGACATCCCAACCACTTATTTTTATTTATAGATTTGCCTGCATTTCAGTAAGTACAAGGACTAATTTCTAAAGCATAAAGAGATAATAATGGGACAGTCTTTTAAAACATTAGGCAGAGCACAAACAAATATACCCATAGTCCTTGTCTTTAAAAAAATGTAAATGTCACAAAGTAGGCCCAGAAGACTTCATGGGTATTCTCAAAGATAAGACATTCTCAAAGGTTTGCTGTTAAGCAAAGTCTAAAAACCAGTATCAGTTGCCATTGAGTCAATTCTTACTCATAGAGACCCCATGTGTTTCAGAATAGAACTGCACTCCATAGGATATTCAAGCAGATCACTGACTCGTTTTTCCAAGGCATCTCTGACTAAGTTCAAACACCAGCCTTTCAGTTAGTATCCCAGCACTTAATCATTTGCACCACCCAGAGACTCCAAAAGCCTAAAAAACATCCTTTAAACGGGTGAGCATCTACCAGTTAGAATGGCAATCCATTAACTAGCCTACCCTCCTAAATGAGAGGGTTAGGCAAACAAATGGTGTCAAGAGGAGGTTTTCTTCCACTCAGTAGTCACTTGAGAATCTGAAACAAAAGGAGAAAGAGAAGAGATTGAAAGAACAGAAGGAAGGTTTTTCCAGAGGTGGGGAGGGATTATGCCAATGTTCTACACCAAATAGAGTCAACTCAGCAGCTACTGCAACCATTACTCTTAATTAGGATAATGCTTTAAAATCATCAGAAATAACCAAGGAGAACCACTCTCTGGCTTCTAGTGTCTTTGCAAAAGTTTGGCAGTTCAAACTCACCCAGAGGCACCTTGGAAGACAGGCCTGGTGATCTGTCTGCAAACCCTATGGTTCAGTTCTACTCTGCACACAGGTGTTGCTATGAGTTGGAATCAGCTCAACAACAACAATAATCTCCCAAAAATCTGAGGAATTCTATGCTTAATCAATAGGCTTGGGACAGACGGCTGTAACTTAAACATGAAACATTTGTTTCAGTAAATTATGCTAATTTTATTTGTCTGTTTTTCCTGCTCCTTTGGAAATGGATGGTGGTAGTGTTTGCAAAACATGATAAATATAATGAATGTCATTGAATTTTACATGTAAAAATGCTGAAATGACAAATGTTTCTCTCTCTATATATAATATATATATGTATGTATATATATTTTTTCTTTCACCACGATTGAAAGAAAGTGTAAAAGACATCACTAAATGTTTCTCTGATGATGTTGACTCTTGCAACACTTTAGGAGTGCTTATGAATATCGTGGTTGGACAAGTGTTCTGGTTAACTAGTGCTGCTCTGACAGGAATATACCACAAATCGGATGGCCTTAGCGCACAGGAGTTTATTTTCTTAGTTGGAAGGCTTCAAGTCCAACTTCAAAGTGCCAGGCCCTAGGGGCTGGGTGAAAACCCCTCAACCTTGGGCGTCAGCTTTGCCTCCTGCTCCCAGCCTACTGAAGCTAGAAGCTTTTCTTCACTCAGCTGCTGCCTGCTGAGGTTGACAAGCCCAAACTTGGCAAGTGAAAAGGCACAGTCCTGATGTTACCAAACCACACTTCAGGCCATTAATTCAAGATCATTGAAAGTCCGAAGATTGGCAGAGCATAGCAAGCTGCTGAACAACAATAGGACTACATGCAGGGTTCAACCATGCCATAAGCTAGAGACCATTCCCCAAGGCTTCTCCTTATATACAGGAAGCAGACCACATTCCTAAGGCAGCTACTCAGCTGGCTCACAGTAGATTCTGCCATGAAGCTAATTACCAGTCTCATCATAGGGAATGCTACATCCAGCTGCCCAGCCACTCAACCAGGCCCGCCAAGGTGACACACAAACTTAACTACCACAACAAGTTTGGGAAATATGGGTTTAAATAAAGTTTAAAAGTTGTCTTTACCACAAGACACTTCAGTCTTTATGCATGGCTGAGCTAACAACAGAGCTGGGAGGTGGTATAGTACATAGTTTACAAAATACTACTGACCACTGAAACTTTGTTACACAAACATATCGTGGAACTATTATTCCTATTTAGAATATAAATCTCAATATGAAAGGTGCTTGACATTAGGCTGAATATATATGACCTAAGGATAGATCTTGTAAACTGCCCATTCAAAACTTATACACCCATGCTAGATAGAGGGAAGAGATTGAAGTAGTTAAAAGAACTTACATTTTTCTCCCAAAGTAGTCAAATGTCAAAAATAAAACCTCAATAACTTAGAATATTTAATTACTCATTTACTTTTTTAAATAAGCTTTTGTTAAATAATAACATTGGCAAGATTTTCTATGTAAATATATTCACTGTATGCATATAGCTTGCAATTTCTGTGTGCGGGATTTCATCATACTTCTTCTAAATAAAAAGATAAAGCCCTTGGACATCAAAGCTAAAACCAAGGGTCCTGACTTGCCATACTAAAAAAGTTGGTATCTGTCACAAATGCCATATAAGTCATACATAATATGTCATTATTCTCAAAGTAAGAATACACATAGAAAATGACAAGAGTTGGCTAAAGTAGGCTGGGACCATTTTACCTCCCAACAGAGAATGGTTAAAAGGGAATTATAATAATAGTTTGCCTCATAAAAGAAAATCAAGGACTTACAGTAAGATGGCAGAATAGGCAGACAAGCTACACAGACCTTCTTCAACAAAGAAAATAGAAACCAACTGACAGAGATACAGAAGATAATCCTGGAGCCATGAGCTTTGAAAGGAAGTCTAAAGAAGTGGATTAGTCACCAACTTAGTGTAGTGCCTAAGGCACTTGACTGCTAACCAGAAGGCAGGAGGTTCAAACCCACCAGCCACTCCTCAGAAGGAAGGTTGAGCAATCTATTTCCATAGTGATACCATCTTGGAAACCCAAGGAGGGGTTCCTATGAGTCAGATCCAGCTTGGCACATAACAACAACAACAACAGTGGGAAAACCTAAATGAAAACAGTGAGTATGGGATGGCCAGAGCAGTGGACTGTCAGCTACTCTGATGGGACCAACAGCCTGAATATTTCCAAGTGGTGTTAGGACCTGGGAATTGACCTAAAGATCAGCCTTGGTCACCAAGAGCTGCAGGGACAACTGTGATGGTGGCCTATGACTAAGAAGGAAAACAGCAAGGAGGGAGACAACCTGAGCTGTGGACTTCTGGCTGTCTGGAGGGTGCAGCCATTTTGATTGTTTTCAAGCAGTGGCCATTTTGGATATTTAAAGTGACTGAGGGCACAGTAATTTTATTTACAAGCAATGGCCATATTGGATTTTAAAGTGACAGTATTCTCATTCTGATTCAGGGACTGAAGAATAGGCTCCATTTGCCAAGGATGGCAGGGACCTACAGGAGACAGACAATGGGAAAAGAAACAAGTGGTGAGTGTATAACTGCTGCCAACTAGTGAATAGAGGAGCATAGCACAGTACCCTGCTTACGTAGATAACATACAAAGAAAACAAAAATCATGGGCAAGTCACTCCAACACATAATCACCAATTAACTATAAACACAAAAACATCACAATGCCTCAGAGACAACCAAGCATCACAGTCCACACAAAGATGCAAGATAAAGCAGGAGAAATAAGGGGCCAGGATACAGACCCAAAACACATCCCTGAAGAAGATGCAGCATTGGAACTCCCTGATAAGGAATTCAAAAGAATTATAGTTAGGTACTGTCAACAAATTGATAGATAGATCAAGGAAAACACTGACAAAATTGAGGAAAAAAAACAGAGAAAACCCTAGAACAATTTCAAAAAACAATACAAGAACAAAATGACAAAATAAATGAAAAACTAGAAATGATACAAAATCTACAGACAGAAATCCAGAAGATTAATACTAAATTTTCAGAAATAGATAACACATTGAATGGGCAAAGGAGTAGAATTGAATCAATGGAAGACAGAATTAGTGAGATTGAAGGCAAATACCTCAATACTTCTTTGGAAAAGGAACAATCGGAAAAAAGATCAACATAAAATGAAGGAAGCCTAAGGTTTATGTGGGATACCATCAAAAGGGATAACCTATGTGTAATCATAATTCCAGAACAGGAGGAGACAAATAAAACCACAGAAAAAAAATGTTGAAGATTTGTTGGAAGAGAATTTTCCTGGTATGATGGAAGATGAGAATATATCCATTCAAGAAGTCCAACGAACCCCAAACAGGATAGACCCCCCCAAAAAATCACCAAGACATATCATCATCAAACTCACCAAAACCAAAGACATAGAAAGAATCCTAAAAGCAGCATGGGAAAAACAAAAAGTTGCCTACAAGGGGCAACTAATAAGAATAAGCTCAGATTTCTCAGCAGAAACCATGCAGGTGAGAAGACAATGGGATGGTATACATAAAACCCTGAAAGAGAAAAATTTCCAACCAAGAATTTATAAACCTGGCAAAATTGTCCCTCAAATATGATGGTGAAATTAGGACATTTCTAGATAAGCAGAAATTAAGGGAATTTGTTAAAACCAAACCAACCTTACAAGAGATGCTAAAGGGAATCCTCTGGACAGAGAACCAACAACAGCAAACAACAACTGACCATTAGCACACATGATGCCATAACCCAGAAACCAACCCAGTTATAGAAGTACCCAAAGTAAATAAGCCTACAAGATTGTAAACAGGGAACCAGAGACATCAATTGACAAATGAAGACAACTACAAACCAAAAAGAGGGAAAAAACTGTGTAGTTACAGAACTTCTAAAAGGTAGGAAAGTCAAGACAACTACAAGGTAGAACGGACAGTTCTAAACTTGGGAAGAAATTATAAATCACAGGGTAAACCTCAAAGAAAAATGATAAAATTTCACATCAAAATAAAAAGAGAACCAGTAAAAATATATAGCAAATACTAAAACAATAGCAACAAAGGAAGTGAAAACATGATTCATAAACAAAATGAGATCAGCACAGAAAACTATATGGAACCAAGAAATCAACACCACAAAAAAGCACATAACAAAATGATAGCAACAAATTCATACTTGTCAATAATTACATATCTGACAAGGAACTTATCTCTAAAATTTATAGAAAACTCCACCATTTCAACAACAAAAAATATTAACAATCGAATTAAAAAATGGACAGAAGACATGAATGGACACTTCACCAAAGAGGATATTCAGATGGCCAGCAAATACATGAAGAAATACTCATGATCATCAGCCATCAGAGAGGTGCAAATCAAAACAACGAGATATCATCTCATCCCAGCACTAACGGCAAAGTTCAACAAGACGAAAAATGGCAGATGCTGGCGAGGACACGGAGAGATTGAGACTCTCATCCACTGCTGGTGGGACTGTCAAATAATACAACCACTGTGGAAAACAGTATGGTGATTCCTTAAAAAACTGGAATTAGAAATACCATTTGACCCAGCAGTCCCATTACTAGGGAGCTCTGGTAGCATAATGCCTAAGGCACTTGACTGCTAACCAGAAGGCTGGCAGTTCAAACCCACCAGCCACTCGTCGGAAGGAAGATGGGGCAATCTACTTCTGTACTGATACTGCCACGGAAACCCAAGGAGGGGTCACTACGAGTCGGGTCCGACTCAATGACATACAACAACAACATCCTAAAGAAGTGAGAGCCAGGACATGAACAGATATATGCACACCCATGTTCATTGCAGCACTATTTACAATAGCAAAAAAATGGAAACAACCTATGTGCACATCAACAGAAAAATGGGTAACCAAGCTATGGTACATACACGCAATGGAATACTGTGTAACCCTAAAGAATAATGTAGAATCTGCAAAGCACTGCATAACATGGATGAACTTGAAGGACATTATGCTGAGTGAAATAAGTCAATCACAGAAGGAAAAATATAGTATTAGTTCATTATTGTAAAAAGTCAAGGAAAGGTTTATATATGGAAGGGAACTTTCTTTGTTTGTTACCAGGGATGGGATGGGAGGGGAGGGAACACTGCAA
>NW_006921588.1:22107237-22109506 GCF_000298275.1 Orycteropus afer afer | reverse complement strand
TTATTTTAGAAGGCCTGGAAATCACTGGACATTATAAATAAACATGAATCTTTAAAAACAGGCTCAATGACAGGTGAAACCCCTGAGACTATGGCCCCTAGTCAACCTCCAGGCCTAGAATTAAATTCATTCTGGTGGCTTAACCTCCAGCCAAATGAGGCGATTACATCTGGTAGGTACACACCTTAGAACAACCACCAGAGATCAGAGGGGCAGCATTTGCACAGGGAGAAAGCCTAGAGTACAGGAATGCATAGGAAAGGACACAGGGAAAAGGTAACCACAGGAAGGAAGTGGGAAGAATGTTGTTACATTGTGGGAATTGCAATCAATGTCATGAAATAAAATGTGTATGAACTGTTGAATGGGAAATGAATTTGCTCTGTAAACTTTCTCTCAAATCACAAAAAAAAAAAGGCTCAAAGGCTTGCCACCCACTACGGCTATTTTGCTGTATTTTCCTCCTTCTACCTGTATTTTATAGTGTTAAGAACATACTGTGTATATTTTTTGCATCCTACTTGTTTTCTTAACTTACTAAAGATCTGAGGCATTTTTCCATGTTTTAAACACTCTTTGAAAACATCATTTGAAATGGCTGCTTGGAAGTTCCAAGCCATTAGCATGCCCATTACGCAGAGCATTTAGCAACATGTGGCTGTATTTTCTTCCCCTCCCAAGACCTCACTCATCAGGTAAAACCTTCCTGGCCTCACTGCTAGGACTCTGATGTGGAAGCCAGACTGTTGAATATTACACACTACACAGAAAAAAGCACTTACTTCTACGTGTCACTTTCAACGGCCAAAGCTGAATGTTTCTCTCAAATTGAAGTGTACACGGTGCCCTTAGGCATAAAACACTATTTTCTTTTGCCAAACTCACCAAATGCAGAAATCATCTGTCCAGTGGCACAAGGCAGAAATGGCTGCTCCTCCCCACTGAGTGCTGTGACATTACAAATTCTCAATGCTGCGGGAAGCAGGGCTCTGAGAAATCAGTGAATCACAGGATAGAGTTTTACTACCAGTAAGTGTATGTGCCTCTGGCCATTTAAAGTCCCTCTTTGTAAATAAATATATCCAGTGGTGAAAAGAAAACAAGTCTTCTTATATTTTTTTCATCTTATTATGGGTCCCATGAGAAGTAATACAAAAAAATCTATTATCAGTGTTGGCAGTGGTGGGGAAGCTTCCACCAACCATTCAAAATGACTTCCATTAACCAGGCTGGGGCCATCTGTCGGAGAGAGAGGACAAATCAAGGTGAGTAGGTATTCCTCCTTTCTGGTGGGCTGCTTCCGGAGATCTCCAAATTCCTCTTCCTGGGTCAGGAAGAGCCATCAGAAGGAAATAATAACTCATGTAGACTGGCTATGAACCAGCCCCTTCTAGAAAGGCCGATCTAGACAGAACAGTGCTAAATTCCAGGCCCTGCCAGCCTCCCCAAAACCACCCAGGCTGCTGACACTTTTATTTGCTGGCATTTACAATGTTGCAGCAGCTCAGTCCTGCTAATGTGGCTGCTTCCAGCGGAGCACTTGCCTGATAGTCCGCCCAAGGACTTATTTAAAAAGAAAGCCAAAAGATGCTACACTGGGGTAAAAGGGTATCACCATCTTGTTCATGAGAAAGGGAATTACAATGTCTCAAAAGCAAAAGCCAAGGATCAGCTAGTGCCTGTATTTTCTGCTTCTCAAAGAAGGTGACTGTTTGTCATGTACACATATGTACCTGTTAAGGTACTCATCAGTATTATTTTTTCATTCTATCTGCAATGAGGTAAAGAAAATTGCTCTTTACAACTAGAGCTGCCTCTTAAGAAAGGTGGTCCTGTTAAAAGAAAGCTGGAGATGACTGTCATTAGCTGAGCTGTCTTCTGTAACGGTGGGCCAGGAGATGAGTTTGGAAGGTCGCCTGTTGCAAGAGAGCTGAAGTGTCCATGCATTAGAGACAGAGAGGAGTTCAGCGGCCAGTGTAGAGGGAGGTGAAGAGGTGTAGATTATGGAAGAGCAAAGGCAGAGGAGAAGAGAGATGGGCCATCAAGAGGTTCAAAGCCCTAGGCCTTCTTCAGTTATTTCCTGGGATATAACCTTGGGACTGAAAACCTTCAGTGCAAATTCTGCTAAATACAATTAATTGCCTTGCTAGAGTTTATTGAGATCTACCTTATGGAGGAGCTCTGGTAGCGTAGTGGCTAAGGCACTTGACTGCTAACCAGAAGGCTGGTGGTTCAAACCCACCAGCCACTCCTCGGAAGGAAGGTTGGG
>NW_006921588.1:22102136-22103535 GCF_000298275.1 Orycteropus afer afer | reverse complement strand
AAGGTGTTTGCAATGAACAAGTCGTTGGTCTTGCAAAATTCTACCATGCGAGTTCCAGCATTATTTCTGCCACCAAGGCCAAATTTTCCAACTACCAGCAATTCTTCTTTGTTTCCAACTTTTGCATTCCAGTCACCAGTGATAATTGATTGCAAGTTCAGTCAATTTCAGACTGCAGAAATTGATAAAAATCTTCAATTTCCTCATCTTTGGCTTTGGTGGTTGGTGCACAAATTTGAATAATAGTCTTACTAACAGGTCTTCCTTGTAGGCGTATGGATATTATCCTATCACTGACAGCATTGTACTTCAGGCAGATCTTGAAACATCCTTTGTGATGATGAATTCCATGCCATTCCTCTTTAAACTGTCATTCCCAGCATAGTAAATCATATGATTGTCTAATTCAAAATGGCCAAAACCAGCCCATTTCAGCTCACTAATGCCTAGGATATCAATCTTTACGCATTCCATTTCATTTTTGACAACTTCCAATTTTCCTAGATTCACACTTTGTACATTTCACGTCCGATGATTAATGGATCTTTGCCACTGTTTCTCCTCAATTTGATTGGTTCCACGTCAGCAAATGGAGGTCTTGAAAGCTTTACCTTATCCATATGAGTCAGGCTGATTTTACTCTGATAATACAGCTCTTTCCCAGTCCTACTTTGAGAGCTTTCTAAGCTAAGTGACTCATCTTCCTCCTCTGTATTGGGCAATGTTTCTGGACTATTCATGAAGTTGCGCAGTAATGTATCAGACAGTTTCTCTGCTATTCATAAGGATTTCCCTGGCCAATTCTTTGAGAAGTGGATGGCCTCCTCCTTCTTCCTAGTCTGTCTCAGTCTGCAAGCTGGGCTGATACCTGTGCAACAGGTGCACCCCACTGGGTTTGAGACACCAATGGCACAGCCTCAAGACTCAGAGCAACACGTCACCAGAGTAGGACAAACCGACACACAAGTTTGTCTCCCTTAGCTGTTGGAAACCCCTCCAACCACCCTTACCTGGATCCCTGTGGCTAACTCCTTGATCTGTTCCAGTCTCCTTTGCCTTTTCTGTCCTTTCCGTGCTTCCTGCCTCACTGCTTGTGATGGGTGGCCTGGGTTCCCTCTCCTCACCTGGCTCCCTGCAGTTGACTCCTCAATCTGTTCTGGTTCCTTTGCTTTTTCTGTCCTCTCCCTGCTTCCCACCTCACTGCCTGTTCTTAAGTCCCTGGAATCCGAATGAGAATGCTATCACTTTTTTTGCCACCTCATGCTACAGATTATCAATAGCCATTGTTGTTGTTGTTGTTGTTATTTGCCGTCGAGTCAGCCCCGACTCATAGCGACCCCTCCTTGGGTTTCTGAGGCAGTATCACTACGGAAGTAGGATTGCCCAACCTTCCTTCCGA
>NW_006921588.1:22096967-22102036 GCF_000298275.1 Orycteropus afer afer | reverse complement strand
GGTAGCGTAGTGGCTAAGGCACTTGACTGCTAACCAGAAGGCTGGTGGTTCAAACCCACCAGCCACTCCTCGGAAGGAAGGTTGGGCAATCTACTTCTGTAGGGATACTGCCTTGGAAACCCAGGGAGGGGTCGCTATGAGTCGGGGCTGACTCCACGGCACATAACAACAATAACAACCTTATGTAGAGATACCACCTCAGAAACCCAAGGAGGGGTCACTATAAGTCGGGATCACGGGGATCAACTCGATGGCAGTGAGTTTGGTTTGGTTTGCTTTTTACCTTACAAAGAGTTTAAGACTCTGTACTTTTCATGTGCAAACTAATTCAAATTGCAGGAAACTGCGAGGTAGGTGCTATTAGTATTATAGAAATCCCCATTTTACAAATGTGGAAACTGAAGCAGAAAGAAGTTAACCAGCTGGTAAATGGCAGAGGTGAGGTAGGAACTTAGATCCTGGAGCTCCAGGGCCATCTGCTTACTCACAGAACTATACCAAAAAAAAAAAAAAAAAACCACCTCACTGCCATTGAGTCGATTCCAACTCATAGCAATGCCCATTGCATTTCCGAGGCAGTAAATCTTTATGTAAGTAGATTGCCCCATCATCCTTCTGCGGAGCAGCTGGTGGGTTTGAAGCACCAACCTTCTGGTTAGCAGTCAAATAAATGCCTTAGTCATTGAGCCACCAAAGTTCCTTCATAGCACTATACTGTCTCTCTATAAACTAAGGGGTACAAAGAATTCAGTGTGAAAGGAAAATTGGGATCAGAAATTATAAGCACCCAGAAGTATTCAAAACACTTTAGACAAAGACAATGCGCCGGTCTTTTCTAGATCTTACTTGGTGGTGTTATCCCAGCTGATGTCTGAGTTGTATTCTCTTCCTTTCATGACTCTTGATTCAACACATATTTAGTGAACCTCCTACAGGGTTGCCAGACACTACATTTGGCACAAAGAAAACCATGACAAAGTAGACCTACTCCTACCCCCAGAGACCTTGCTGCCTAAAGGATGGGCAGTCAGTGTCAATATAATATAAACTTCTATGGTAAGGGAAGGAGCACTGGTGATGCAGTGGTTAAGTGCTAGGCTGCTAACTGAAAGATCAGAGGTTCAAACCCAACAGCTGTTCTGCAGCAAGAAAGACTTGGTGGTCTGCAGCTGTAAAGATTATAGCCTGGAAACTCTTTGGGGCAGTTCTACTCTTTTCTATAAGGTCTCTCTATGAGTCAGAATTGACTAGAGGGCACACAACAACAACATGGTAAGGGAGGTACAATGTGCTTTAGGAACACAAAGGAGGGACTCCTAAACAGATTTGGGATATCAGGCAAGGCTTCCTGGAAAAAAATAAAGCTAAATTGAAGTTAGCCATGTAGAAAAAGGACAGAGAGAATTCCATGTGTAAAAATCTATCTGTAACCATTCAGGACGGAAATTAAAAGAAATTCATTTGGATAGGTAAGCCATATCTGGATCATACATGCCACATAAAGAAGTTAGACTTTATTACTAAGCCAATATAAAACCATCACAGTGTTTTAGGAAATATAGGGATATAATGCATTCATTCAACAAATATTTATTGAGCATCTACTATATGCCAGGTGATAGGATAGATGGGTGAACAAATCTAAGATTTTTCACCTTAGAGGGATGGGGTGAGAAAGGCAGACAATTAACATCAAACATAATCAGTCGACTATGTAGAAGAACTATGAAATGAAAAAGCAGTATATGGTAAAGGGAATTGGGAGTGCGGGGAGATGAGGGGAGCAGGGCCAGTTGTAGTTTTAAGTAGGTTTGTTAGGGGTAGGCCTTATGGAGAAGGTGACAGCTGAGCAAAGACTTGAAGTATCTTATTATTGTTTACTCTGCAATTCACAATCAACATATGCCAACAGATGATTAGATATTCAAAGTGGAATTTAGCTGTGAGGACTTTTTCAGCTTTATCCACAAAGTCTTGCTTACCTAACCTGGAGGTAGTAAACAACTCGTTTTAATTCAGAAACATAAAATCATTTCAGACTTTAGAATCAAGAGGATAACAAAAAGCCAGAAATAAACTGAAATGTAGCCCTAATTTCTAGTATTTTCATGAGATACTAATATCACATAGATCCATTGGATACTCTAACTCCTTGAAAACTTCTTTAGCCCTTTAACCTCACGTCCATCTCTTTTGAAATATGGCAGATTGAAAATATTTGATTTGCATCTCTTTTTTCCTATGGCCACCCACTTCCTTTCCACTGAAAGACAAAAGCAACCATATTTGGTCAGTTTGGTTTCTTTCCTCCTTTTCTTTTTCCTGAGTATAATTGTCAGGAACAGCTATGTGCATTGCCAATGCCTTCCTCAGAATAACAGGGCTCCAACCTACAAAACATCTATTCTGCTTCTAAATTTGTTTTTAATTATATTACAAGATGGAAAAAGAAATGCCTTAACTGTTAACACTGGCTCAGTGGGGCCAACAGTAGACATAGAGCAGACACGAGGAAATACTTTAAAAAAAATTTTTTTTTCAGTTTGCCATGATTTAATAGCAGATATTCCTGGCTTTAAGTGAACTCTGCAATATCCCTGTGCGACAGGATAAATGATCATCTACCACTATTAATTTTAGGTCATAATGTCTGAAATGCCGCTTCAAAAATAAATGCAGTATTTTCACTTTATTTGGTCAGGTAAATACTAAACTATTTTGTCATAATAACTTTACAACACTGTGTTTCACCTTGTCTTGCCTTGACTGCTGAAGGTAATAGGGACCGTTTTATTATGTCCATAAATTGAGTCAATTGACTTATCCTTATATCCTGTTTCCTGAACTTAACGAGAGATTCTGCATCATTAGGAAAACACACCATCCTGCAACAGGATCAAAAGCAAAGGAAGCCTGATAATAAGTCATTTTGATTTCAGGGAATGTTCACCAGGCAAACTTTCAATATTCTGGCAGAAGTAAAACAAATAACTGGGTTTGGAAACATGGTTTGCTCAGAGCTATGCTTATGCTGGAGACATCCCACACACCAAAAAAAAAAAAAAAAAAAATCACTGTCTAACTGTGAGGCACTTGTAATAAATCTTCAGATTTAGGTGGTTTAAAGTATCTATCAAAGAACGCAAGTCAAAACATTAAATGTTTTTGCAAGTAAACTTTTCAAAAGATTTTTGCAATTGTATTCTTAAAATTCAGATTACCAACCACATTCTCTGATTAGATCTTGTGAGAAATGAATGCCACACTCTTCTTTCTGGCCTGTGAACTTTGAATACTGCAGTCTCTTGCTTTCTTAAGTTCCTAGATCCCAGTACAGTGCCTGGTACATGTAAGTATTCAATAAACAGTTGTATATTGGCATTGTAATAAGCATGATGATGACAAAAGTGATAGAGTCTTCTATGTACATTCATAGGAGGATCAGAAGCCAAACCACAGATACCAATGGCAGTGACAATGAGTAATAATGACTTTAAATAACAGCCAAAATAGATTGCACATATGTGCTATGCTGACCAATTATCAAAATAAATGAAGAGTTATAAGTCTGGACTCTATTTATTGCTCTAACCTCAGCATCTGGCATGATACCTGGGATATAATAGGTACCCAAGGTATACTTGTTGAATTAATTTCTTAGTTTATTATTTATTAATAACTTGTTGTTATTTATCCTTCTATTGCCAAGGTTCAGCATTTATGTCATGCCAGACCTGTACAGAAATAAGCCAGGCCAAAAGAAACTCTAGGACTAGGAGCTCTGCTAAATAGGACACAGACTTTTTTAAGTTTAAGTAGATTTTTGTAAGTTGGTCAGGTCAGAGATTAAGTTTAAGAAACCATCTAAGCTGGGAAGAAACAAAAAAGTACCATACATGCTGTAAAGCAACAGTAGAATTAGAAATACATCAGATATCAAACACCAGAAACTTGTGTCAATGAGAACATGTCAGTGACCCAGGCAGAATATCTGAGCTCTATAGGCTCAGGGTCTCAGTCAAGGAGGTCAGACATAAAACCTGAGGAACAGAAACAATAACAGTATTTTACTGGGACCAAGGCCTTAGATGTTATGTATTATCAGGATGCAGTTGAGCATGCCCTAACTGTCATGGAATGGAGTAGACAAGGAGGAACTAAGATTTGGAGCTAGACCCACCAAAAAAAAGTGGTAGGCATTTGATGGCACAGCAAGCCACTGATACCAGAAAGTAAATTAACTGACCGTAGACCTTGTTGTTGTTGCTGTTAGGTGCCCTCGAGTTGCTTCCGACTCATAACGACTCCATGCACAGCAGAACGAAACACCACCCGATCCCGCGCCAGCTCCATGATCCTTGCTATACTTTAGCCCATTGTCACAGCTACCGTGTAAATCCATCTCATCGAAGGCCTTCCCTTCCTTTGTTAACCCTCCACCTTACCAAGCATGACATCCTTCTCCAAAGAATGGTCCCGTCTGACAACATGACCAAAGTAGGTGAGATGAAGTCTGGCCATCCTCACTTCCAAGGAGCATCTCAGCTGCACTAACTTCACAACAGATGTGTTAGTTCTTTTGGCAGTCCACGGTACCTTCAGCATTCTTTGTCAGCACCACAACTCAAAAGCATCAACTCTTCTTCCGCCTTCCTTATTCATTGTCCAGCTCTCACATGCATATGAGGCGATTGAAAATACCATGGCCTGTGTCAGGTGCACCTTAGTCCTCAAGCAGACATCCTTGCTCCTCAGCACTTGAAAGAGTTCCTTTCTAGCCAACCTGCCCAGTGCTACACGTCATCTAATGTCCTGACAGCTGCTTCCATTGGCCTCGATTGTAGAACCAAGCAACGAGAATTCTTTGACAACCTCAATCTTTTCTCCATTTACTGTGATGCTGCTTATTGGTCCAGTTGTGAGGATTTTTGTTGTCTTTATATTGAGATGTAATCCATACTGCAGACTGTGTTCCTCAATCTTCATCAGTAAGTGCCTCAAGTCATCCTCACTTTCAGCAAGCAAAGTTGTGTCATCAGCGTATCTGAGGTTGTTAATGATTCTTCCTC
>NW_006921588.1:22087220-22094177 GCF_000298275.1 Orycteropus afer afer | reverse complement strand
GTCAGCCCCGACTCATAGCGACCCCTCCTTGGGTTTCTGAGGCAGTATCACTACGGAAGTAGGATTGCCCAACCTTCCTTCCGAGAGAGATGCAAATCCAAACAAGAAAGATAACATCTTACCATAGCAATAATTGCAATGTTCAAGAAGGTAGAAAATACCAAATGCTGACAAGGGTGTGGAGAGATTGGTATTCTCATACACTGCTGGTAGAACTGTAAAATATTACAGCCACTATGCAAAACTCTATGATGTTATCTTAAAAAATTGGAAACAGAATGTGATAGTTGGACCTGTGTCAACTAGGCCATAGACCTAGATATACAAAAAAGCACCTGAATGAAAAATAGGTAATTTAACCAAATGGTGGATGATTATCAGCTGAACATGTTGTTGCTGTTGTTGTTGTGTGCCATCGAGTCAGACCTGACTCATAGCATCCCCTCCTTGGGTTTCTGAGGCGGTATCACTATGGAAGTAGATTGCCCAACCTTCCTTCTGAGAAGTGGCTGGTGAGTTTGAACTGCCAACCTTCTGGTTAGCAGTCAAGTGCCTTAGGCACTATGCTACCAGAGCTCCCTCAGCTGAACATAGTGACAAAGAATCAAGAGTCAAGTGACCCTGAAAACCCAAGCAGACCCAGCATGAAGTCCTCATCGGTTTACCAGCAAATATCAGGGCCCCATTCATATATTCACTTATCCCCTTTGTTGAATAAGGAATCATCTTCATTAAGACACTTACTAGGTATTGAGGATACCTCAAGAAACTCACAATCTAACAGCTGAGCTTGTATCAATACTCAAGGCTGTCCATGGAGGGGAGGCCAACAAGAGACTGGAAATGAGTCTCTCTTTGAGGGATGGCCATATCTGAGAAGAATACCAGGACAGGGAATTGAGCATCTACAATTGAGCAGAATTCCAGATTTTAGCAAGGGAGTAAGAGCAGAACCAGACCAGCTGCAGGCATGGTGACCAAAATAGGTCTCCTTCCACCATAGCTGTGCTGCTATCAGAGCTTTACTTCATCCCTTTCTTCAAGACATATAGTCCTCTGGAACCCTCATACACTATTGGTGGGACTGTAAATGGTGCAACCACTGTGGAAAATTGTATGAAATGAAATAGAAATACCACATGATCCAGCAATCCCCCTACTAGGGATATAGCTTAGAGAAATAAGAGCCATGATGTGAACAGATATATCACACCCATGTTCATTAGATCATTATTCACAATACCAAAAACATGGAAACAACCTAAGTGCCCAATGGATAAATGTATAACAAACTATGGTACATACACACTAAGAATTACCACACAACATTAAAGAATAACAATGAAGTTGTGAAACACTTCAGAACATGGACAAACCTAGAGGACATTATGCTCAGTAAAGGTAGTCAACTGAAAAAGGACAAATATTGTATAAGACTACTACTGTAAAAAGTCAAGAAAAGGTTTCCATACAGAAAGAAATATTCTTTGAAGGTTACCAGGGGTGGGAGGGTAAGTGAGGGTAAATCATTAACTGGAGGGTAGACACGTATTAACTTGGGAGAAGGGAAAGGCAATATATAATAAGAGGGAGGTCAACACAAAATGATTAAGGCAAAGGAAGACACTGGCAGGGGCACAAGAGTTAAGGTCAACAGAGGTAAATATTATTACATACACAATCCTGCAATAACAGTAGTAAAAATAATCTACAAGTGGATACATAGATAGAAATGCAAGCTGAACAGGTGTGGAAAGGAAAATGATACTACATTTATGAATATGTATGAGTTTTACAGGTTATTTCTATATATGTATTTATATGTGCTGCAAATATATCCATGAATATAGTAAAGCATACAAGAGACAAAGTTATGAAAACTCGTTAGCCATAATCAAATATCTTGAGGGAATGAGTCACTGGGGCTGGGGACTCAGGACCACAGTCTCAGGGGACATCAAGATCAATTAGTATAACATAGACCACAAAGATAATGTTCTACAACCTACTTTGGTGAATACTAACTGTGGTCTTAAACGCTTGTGAGTACAAAGCATTGTTCCACCTCCTACTTTGGCGAGTAGCAACTGGGATCTTAAAAGTTTGCAAGCAGCCATCTATATGCAGCGATCGGTCTCTCCTTAGCCAGAGCAAAGAAGAATGAAGAAAATCATAGATTCATGGAAACAATTAGTCCTCAAGACTGATAGACCATGTGATCCTCAGCCTATATGACTATGAGACCAGAAGAACTAGATGGTGGCTGGCTACCACTGTCAACCACTTGGAGGGGTGTCTGTGGAGGAGATCCAGGATAGAGAGGGAGAACAATGTGGAAAAAAACTCAAAATCATTTGGAAAAAAAAGGTGGGGGGGACCAGATTTGCTGGTCTGATAGAGCCTGGTGGAACCACTGAGACTATGGTCCCTAGCTGCCCTTCAGGTCTGGAAATGAATCCACACCTGTGGCTTCCAGCCAAACAGAAAACAGGCATATGAGTTGAACATGTACCTGAGGTAGATACACTCCTTGGAGAGAACAGTTATGGGAGAAAGAAGGGATGTTTATACACAGGGAGACAATCCAGGGGGCAGGAATGCATGGAGGGATGGACACAGGGAAGAGGTAACTATTGGGAAGAGGTGGAAGGGGAACTGTTGCATTGGGATAAATTTTAGTCAATGTCATGAGACAATGTGTGTGTGAACTGCTGTATGGACAGTGAATTTGCTCTGTAAACTTTCACCCAAATCACAATTAAAAAGAAAAAAAAAGCTTGTGAGTAGCCATCTAAGAAGGAACTATTGGTCTCTCTTCATTTGGAGCAAAGAAGAGTGAAGAAAATCAAAGATGCAAGGAAACAATTATTCCAAAGGACTAATGGACCAAGTAAATTCCAGCCTCCACAACCATGAAACCAGAAGAATTTGATGGTGCCCAGCTACCACTGCCTACCACTCTGAAAGGGATCAAATAGGAGATCCTGAATAGAGTAGAAGATAAATGTAGAACAAAACTCAAATCACAAAAAAGGGCCAGGCTTATTGGTCTGATAGAGACTTGTGGAACTCCCAAGACTATGGGCCTCAGATATCCTCCAAGCCTGGAATTGAACTCATTGCCATGGCTCAACTTTCAGCCAAACAATAGACAGGCCTATAAGATGAACAGTAACACCAGGGAAGTATGCACTCCTTAGAAGAATCAACCATACAAGATCAAAAGGGCAGTACTTGACCAGGTATAAAGCTCAGAAGGCAGGAAGGGATAGGAAAGAAGACTAACGGAAATGGTAAACACAAGGAGGAAGTGGGAAGACTGCTATGACATTGTGAGGATTGCAATCAGTGTCACAAAACAAAATGTGTCTGAATTGTCAAATGGAAAACCAATTTGCTCTGTAAATTTTCACCCACATCAGAATAAAAGTTATAAAAGTTTAAAAATAATAATTTATATATATAAACCATTACACACACACAAAAAAAAAAAAAAAAAACATGTTCTCGGTGTCTATTTAATGGACTCTAAGATGTTGACCATGGTCATTCTTCTTAGGAGTTCATCTCTTTCCCTGTATCTCTGTCAGCAGCACTGCTGGCAAGTCTTATGTCCTTTTTCATTCTCTGTATCCATAAAGGCAGCTTACGTCAGCCCTTGCCAACAGAGCAGATGGCCAGACTGTGTCCAGCTTAATATTCTAAGGAGGTAAATTTCCTTTTGCAGCTCACAACCTCCAAGAGCAAGCAGCCAGTATGATGAGATAGGAATTTGGCACAGAACAATCAAATTTTCTCCAGACCTTTTTCTCTGGTGGCATCACAGTAAGATAAATGAGCTCCTCCCTTTCAAAGAAACAATTGAAAAAGAAATACTTAAGTCTTTGGAGTTGGACAGACTTCAAGAAATGATTTAACCTCTCGATGTCTCATTTTGCTCATCTCTAAAATGGAAAAACAATCATTCCCCCATGATGGTACTGTAAGAATCACCAGGAGACAGTGATTGCAAAGTGTTTAGTGTGGTACTTGCACCCAACAGATGACATATTTTATTAGTCTTCGCACTGACATCTACAGATGCTTTTATAGTCAAAACTGTGCAAGGCCACTATATAGCAAAAAGGAGTGAGGACTAATGTGGTAGCCCTAAGAACTGCAAACTTTCCACTGGCAACAAGATGACAACCATAATCTGCTGAGGCTGATTGGCCAAGCCTAATGGATAAGCTCTCCTAATAAAAATGAAGAGGACTTCTATGCTTAGGATGATTTGATAAGTTCCACCTTTAGAAATTAAAATGGAGAGTAAGGAAGAATTTGGAAGACTTGGTGATGGGAAGGTATAAGGAGATGTCAAGGACGACTTCCAGGCTTCTGGCTTAAGCAGAGGCATAAATGTTTATGGCAAGAGAAACCATCCTTAGACTTAGATTCTAGGCCTCAGGAGCTCTTGAGCTTTGCAGTGTGTGCCTGAAAATTTTTCTAAGTCCCCTTACAGTGGCTAGAATGCATCAACTCCAACAGAGGCCAGCAGTGCTATCTGGATAGGATGCCTCAAGCCAAGAACAGGACCTGCATGGGCACCAGTCCCCATTTCTCCCCTTCAGGGTGTTCTCCAACCCACTATCATGGAGTCAACCAGATGGCCCAAGGAGCTCTGTACCACATATCTATGGAATTTCCATGGCTTCCAAAAGGACATATTGCAAATAGATCATTCCCACTGGCAACCATGGTATTTCTTTTGTGAGATACTGTGAGATTGGGTCACCAAAATGGAGATGACAGATAATTTTGGATGGCTCATTCATATTAAACATGAGTCTAAGACTCAGTTAGCAATGGTCCATTGCTGACTCTTGGCTTGAGCTACATGTGTAGGCCCCTGCATCAAATTTTACCCATCGTGTTTCAACCATGGTGTCATCCATTAATGGTAAATGCGGCAGCAGATGTCATTGATACTTTCAACCTCCTGCTACTGGCATTTCTGAGGGTTTTTGAAACCAATGTTCCCCAGTGGCAACAGGCTCTTCTAATTGATGTTTTCTCTTGCTTTTGATGGGTGTGCTGATGTCATGCTTTTTAGTGTTAATCTTAAACTGTACTAGATGAAGAATGGACACTTCTTATACAAATGGACTGCTCTTCTCACTCTGACGATGGATCCCTTGCCTAGCTTTCCCTCTGATGGTGGTTTGCAGATGGCATGAGTCAATATTGTAAGGGATCACATTCTAGGAGTGCAGTGATTACAACCTAAAGAGTTCAAGAAAATACATGGTCTACTTTTATGCCATAAATTTAAGAACCATAAATTTAACACAACCAGAAAATGAATGCAGATTTGTATTTTCTTACATATTGTGGATATACTTGCATTTGTAGTGATCATCAAGGAAGTGCACTAACAACCTTTGAAAGAGTCAATGGAAACATCCCTGGGGTCCTGAAATGAAAACCAGGAATTGTAATGCTAGAGTCACCCTACTTGCACTGCTAATCTTTCTCCAGATTGCCTCATCAGAGAGAAATAAACTTCTGCTTTCTTTTTTGTTGTTGTTAGGTGCCGTCGAGTCGGACCCAACTCATAGTGACCCCTCCTTGGGTTTTCAAGGCGGTATCATTACAGAAGTAGATTGCCCAACCTTCCTACTGAGGAGTGGCTGGTGGGTTTGAACCTCCAGCCTTCTGGTTAGCAGTCAAGTTCCTAGGCACTATGCTACCAGAGCTCCTTCTGCTTTGTTTAAGCAACCCTATTTTCAAGTCTTTTTATACAGTAGCTTACTAACTAATTTACTGAGAAAACAAGCTTGTAGAGAATAAATCCAGAGTTCAGTTTTAGACTTGTTAAAGTTTGAAATTCCTATGAAAAATCAAAATGGTAATGTTGTGAATAGCTGAATCACAGTATGAAACTCATAAGAGAAACTTATGCTAAAGACAAATGTAAAAGCTATCAAAATATATATTTTAATCAACTTTATTGAGATATAACTTACATATAAGAAATTACATCTATTTTGTGTGCTCAGTTTCATGAGGTTTTTTTGCTGATTTATACACCTGTGAAACCAACATTGTTGCTGTTGTTGTTGTTGTTGTTGTTATGTGCTGTTGAGTCGGACCTGACTCATAGAGACCCCTCCTTGGGTTTCCGAGGCAGTATCATTACGGAAGCAGATTGCCCTATCCAAGAAATTTCCTCATGCTCCTTTGTAGTCCATCCTTCCCTCTGACCCCAACCCCAGGCAATGCTATATTGTTTTTGTCACTATAGATTAGCATGCATTTTCCAGAATTCTAAATAAATGGAATCATATAGCACATGATTTTATGTGTCAGTCTCTTTGACCTAGCACAATTCACCCATGTTGTTGTGTGCATAGGTGGTTCGTTTTTTCTTATTGCTGAGTCCATTATAGAGATAACATATGCTGTCAATGCACTCACTTGTTGATGGACTTTTGAGTTGTGTGTCATTGAGGGCTATTACAGAAATATTGGCTTAAAAGATAAACATTTGTGCACAAGTCTTAGTGTGGATATGTGTTTTCCATATGGATGGATTTTGAATCCTAAAGCAAGAATTTAAGAAAGTATGAGAGCCAGAGTATACTGTTTAAAGTTTGGATAAAAAAAGAGAAATCCCCAGTACAGACTTGGAAAGAAAAGCCAGAGAAGTAGAAGAAAACCAGTTAAGCATGCTGTCATTGAAGACAAAAGAAAAAAGTATTTCAAAATGGAAGGAATTGACCACTCTGACAAAAGCTGGTGTGAAGCAAAAGAGGATGAGGACTGAAAGTGTTAATTAAACTTGGTAACATGAAGATGACTGACAACCTTAGCAAGATGAATTTTGGAAAGAAAAAAAAAAAAGAAGGTGGGGACCAGGTTTGCTGGTCCAATGGAGCCTGGTGTAACCACTGAGACTATGGCCCCTAGCTGCCCTTC
>NW_006921588.1:22080908-22087035 GCF_000298275.1 Orycteropus afer afer | reverse complement strand
CAATGACATGAGACAAAGTATATGTGAACTGCTGTATGAAAAGTGAATTTACTCTGTAAATCTTCAGCCAAATCCTAATAAAAAAAAAAAAAAAGATGAATTTTGGTGTAGAATGAGGATGAAAAATTTGAATTGGTTGAAGAGCAAATAGGAGATGAAGTGAAGTAAATATGTGACTGTGAAAGTGGCAATTGAGGAAAAGGTGGGGACAAGTAAGAATTTCACCTTTTTTATGGGCAATAGAAAAATCTGTTTGAATGATTGTGGGAAAGGTTCTATTTGTGAATGAACACGTAAAAAGTGAAAGAATGATTGGGTCATCCAATACAGGAGTTCTATTATGAAATGAGCACTGCAACAGAGTTGAGGACATTTGCATGAAAGAGAGCTAAAATGATTGTGAAATGTAAGTGAATGAGGCAGAAAATAAAGAGAGGAGGAGACGAGGAGGTCAATAGACTAAGTGTAGCCACAGCAGGAAGGAAAGAAATTGTTATTTGAGAGTGGCATGTGTGAGTGACTTCAGAGTGATGCAGTCTCCGGCAATGACAAGTCCTTGGTGTGACCGTGGAAGTGAGCGGCTGAGTTAAGAGTGGCAGAAAAAGTCATCATCATCTTGGAAGTCAAGAAACTGAGAGATAAAGTGCTTGCTGTACAGGTCATCCACATAGGCATTAAGAATGCTGGTGACAAGCATGCTTGTTTCTGGGAAAAGGTCAGACTCTCTGGTCAAGATGAACTGGTCTTGGGAGGGTAGCATTCTGGAGGTATCCATATTCATACAAACACTGTAGCATGTTTTGGGGTTCTGCCTCAGATTCAAAAGATGGAACATCCCTGGGCGGGAGCATCTGACTTTTATAGCCGTTCATAATTGGTTAGAAAACTATTCTTGTAGCATTACTGTATTAAATAAATAAATTAAATACTAGAGAAAATCTATGATTCTGTTATTTCCAGCAGAGGTTGTTCATGTAGCCATGAGATACGACCACCATTATTTTATATTTATTACTGTACTTAATCTTTTAAGAAAGCAGGATTAACTTTCAGATTAAACACCATGTAAATGTTGCACTGTACTTTAATTAAAATGAATAAGCTAATTAAACCAGAAAAAAAAGTTCAAATAAACCCATGGGAGTGCAACATTAAGAATATACCCTTTGTTAATGCTCTGTGATGCAAGTAAAGATTATAGCATATTAGAGATAAATACTAGTTGGCTTTTGTTATATGAAAGGTTCCTGGACCATATATCATACTGTTAACAGCTAGCTTGTATTAATTATGTCTGTAGACCAAAGCAATATTTGACAATATACGATACATGGTATATTATAACATGATTCAAATCTGGGTAGCCCTGTTAGTATGGATTTAAACTCTCATTTTGAATTTAGATGTCTAGAAGTAGGTAATTCCTTGGGTTTATTTAATGCCAATAGAAATGAGTCCTTAACATAATGTAATCCACAAAGACATGTTCTGCATACTACTATGATGAGCAGCAACTGGGGTCTTAAAAGCTTGTGAGCAGCCATGTAAGATGCAACTATTGGTCTCTGCCTGTCTGGAGCAAAGAAGATGAAGAGAATCAAAGATGCAAGGAAAGAATTAGTCCAATGGACTAATGGACCACACAAACCTCAGCCTCCACGATCCTAAGACCAGAATAACTAGATGGTGCCTGGATACCATTGCTATTATAAGGGATCATGACAGGTGGTCCTGGATAGAGTGGAGAAAAATGTGGAACAAAACACAGAGTAATAAAAAAAGACCAAGCTCACTGGTCTGATAGAGACTGGTGGAACCCCCGAGACAATAGCCCTTAAACACTTTTCAAGCCTGGGACCAAACTCACCCCCATGGCTCAACTTACAGTCAAACACCAGAGAGGCATGCACTCCTGAGAATAACAAATCATATGAGATCAAGAGGGCAGCATTTGCCCAGGGATAAAGCTCAGAAGGCAGCAGGAATAGGAAGGAAGGACAAATAGAAACAGTAAATACAGGGAAGAAGTGGAAAGAATGTTGTCACATTGGGGGACTTGCAATCAATGTCACAAATAAAAATGTGTATAAATTGCTGGACAGAAAACCAATTTGCTCTCTAAACTTTCGCCCAAATCACAATAAAAAGTTAAAAAAAAAAAAAAGAGCCTTTAAAAGGGGGGGTAAAATCTTCGTTAAAGTAAATGCAGACATGCTTTCATTCCATCCTGCTTGTTGCACTAGGATTGTAAGTGTTTTCCACTGAAGCTTTCCAATGGAGCTATTACTATAGTGAAAAGAAGCGCCTACTACCCCTCAATGAGCATTTGGTCCACAGCTCATTGCCACTGAAGTCAGGTCATGGTCTGCTGTATAAATGTGCACTGTGGGCTCCTTAATGCAAAGATTATGGGCACAAAAGGCCATTGACGCTCTGCTCTGCATAAATGTGTTCTTGGGGAATTTCAATATGCACAATACTGCTCTAATCCAGTGCAGTTTGGGGAATTGTTCTTATCAGTTATGCCACATAGTTTTAGTGACGTTCTCAATTTGCAAATGAGTGATTTCTCTGCCAGACTGTGGATATAACAGTCCACAGAGCTCAATTGTGCCCAAGCCCATTTCACAGTTTGTCCTTAATGTCTGGATTCTTGACAATTCTTGCAACGGCCTCTTTGAATTCAGTTGACTCTAAGATTAGTTTAGGTAGAGACAGAGAGGTAGATGGAGTTGAGATGGAGGTGGCAGTAGGTACCAGTCATGATCTGGTGGCCTCAGAGTCCTCCCCTCTATGTATGACTATTCATTATTTATAGAAAGCTGGCAAGGTATCCTGAAGATTTCTCCCCAAGGAGCAGCTGTGTAAATTAGACTGAAACCACACATGAGGCGTTGGTCTGATAGCTATCCAACTGCCTCCTACTTGCTTCCCAAAAGCCTCAGTACCATATAACCCACATCCTTACCATTGTTTGCCTTTCAACACCCACTTGTAAAATCATTGCTTCAAAACCCTGTGTGTGTAGTATTAGTCCCAGCCAATAAATGGTTCATAGTTTAACAGAATTTTCATCTTTTTATATGATAAACCTTATGTGTCATCTCAAATGCACAAATACATGAAATAGAAACATTTGAAAAACCCCCTCTCCACACCATTCCCTAAAATTTTGCTGTACTACAGGGAGATTTACCACCTGCACTGAGCTCTGTATCCTGTAAATCACTGAAAAACTTGCCAGCCTTCATTGACCACACCAAAAACAGACCTGACCTTAAGTCTGTCTTCACTATTTGCAGATTTGATTACATATTATTTTTATTGAAAGCATCATTATATTGCAGATTTACAACCTCTTTTTTCTAAGGAGTTGAAAGAATTTAATCTTTTTCCATTCATATCATTTTTCATTTTCCAGAGAATGGAAGACAAATAGAAGATAATGAAATGGGAAAAAAATTACAATAATGAGAAAAGAAAAGGAAGAGGAAGTAATATTTGGAATAAGTCTTTTCTACCAAGTATTGATGGATTCCCTACTATGAAAAATGTGTTTAAACCTAATTTTAATGTGTAATTGGGATATTAATAAATAATTCTTTACCTTAATATAGTTGTCTTTCAAAATTGTTTTATATAATAATAATAACTGTTAATAAGTTTTTATCATCATTATTATTATAGCTATTATATGCCAGGGATTGCTCTAAACGTTTGACACATATTAACTCATTCTTCACAACAACCCTATGAGACAGGTACTATTTTATAAGCCCCAGATGAAGAACTGAGGCACAGAGAGTTTAAGTAACTTTCCCCAAGTAACACACCACTATGAGACAGTGGAGCTGGGATCACCCCTTTCATTATCACAATAGCCTTTAGGTAGATGTGAGTACCTGCAAAAATCACATGGAGGTGGCATCTTCTGACCTCCTCTAACTTCAAAAGAGGGAGACAGAATAGCCACTAGCAGCCCAAGGCTTATTGCTATGAGGCCAGACATGCCACCACATTCCAACTTTTTTTTTAATCAATTCTGATGCCAATCATCCCTCCTACAACACTCACTGTTTCTCTGCTGGATTCAGTAATTCCTTCCAATGGACACACACAACTGACAGACACTACTCATGATTTTGGGGTTTACCAGGGAAATAACAGGTTACAATTCAGGTTCAGGAACAATCAGGATACAATTCTTCAATTCCCTCAGCCATGCCCTCAAGCAACCCTCTCTTTGGCCCTGGCCCTCTCGTCTGGCCTCTGCCCTGCTTGGGCAAGTGTTACAAAGTTCTTTTAGCTCTGGCAATAGGTACACCTAGGTGCACCCCACTCCAGCAGCGCTGGCAAGCTTGCCACTCTGTCTTGTGCCTCTCCACTGCTGTTGTCTCTCTGCCATCGTCTTAGCAGATCATCTCATCTGGTCATCGCTGCCAGTAGTTTCTCCCAAGGACATCCAGTGCAGGAATCTCAGGTCCAAGGATGCACTCAACTTCACCTCTGAATCTTCTCTCTTTATGCCAGTGAGATCCCCCTTTATGCCTCTCAAACCAAAACCAAACTCACCGCCGTCGAGTCATAGCGACCCCTCCTTGGGTTTCCAAGGCAGTATCTCTACGGAAGTAGATTGCCCAATCTTCCTTCTGAGGAGTGGCTGGTGGTTTGAACCACCAGCCTTCTGGTTAGCAGTCAAATGCCTTAGGCACTACACCACCAGAGCTCCCTTTATGCCTCTAGCATGGTTCATTTTAAGCCTAGAGGAATGACAAAACTGACCAATCCCACATTAGGGTTCTATACAGCGTATTTCCATGGTCTCACCCCCAACAAGTGTGCCATGTACCTTATTTGCATTAGTAACAAGCCATCCAATCCACTTGGTGGGCCACAAGCACCTTATATTTGCTTAGTTCCACTCAGTCATCTAGTAGATGCCAAAAAGACCATGGCTAGAAGAGCCATACCAAGTAATTCACTGCACCACAGTACCCCACCTTACAGATGAGGCTCAAGAGGCCAAGTGATAGCTTAAGATCACAAATAATAGCAGATCCAGTAATAGAAGAATTATTCTATTAGTTCTAAAGGCTGTGATCAGAGCTCTTCACATTAAAGCTGGTGGTCTTTCTCCAAGAGAGTGGGACTATGGCCATAGCTCATATCAAGAAGTATTTCTCTGAAGATATCTTGACTGAGCTCCTGGAAAATTCATTAGGAAAAAAGTTAAAAGAGTTCTATCTGAATAATTTCACTCTGGCGTATATTTCCAAAACACCTTGACCTGATAAGAATTTATAGGACTCAAGCATATTAACATAAATTATTAAGAATTCAAATCACAACCTATAGAAAGTTTTCTTCATATGCCTCCTTTATAAGAGATAACTAAATGAAAAGAACTGATAAAAGAAACTTGTCTTCAAACTAACGTTTTTCCCTGTATTTTCTCCAAGATCTACCATATTACTTGTGCCCTGAGTCTTTGCTTGTAATTGCATAAAATGAAGAAGAGATTCTGGAAGGTTCTTCCAAATCAGGATGGCCAATACATAGCCAGGGACTTCTCTATTCCTCTTCCTATGACTGTAGTTTGCTGTTATTAAGTGCCGTCAAGTCAGCTCCAACTCACAGTGACCCTATGTACAACAGAACAAAACACTGCCCAGTCCTGCGCCAGCCACTCAATTCTTGCTATACCTGAGCCTGTTGTAGCTATTGTGTCAGTCCACCTTGTTGGGGACCTTCCCCTATTTTGCCAACCCACCACTTTACCAAGCATGATATCCTTCTCCAAAGAATGGTTCCTTCTCCATGGTCACAGGGCACATCAAGCTCAACTGGCAAAACATAATACACAAAAACATTGTTCTACATCCTACTTTTGGTGAGTAGCGACTGGGGCCTTAAAAGCTTGAAAGTACTCATCTAGATGCAACGATGGGTCTCTCCTCATCCAGAGCAAAGAAGAATGAAGAAAAACAAAGATGCATGGAAACAATTAGTCCAAGGGATTGGTAGACCATGTGATCCTCAGCCTATATGACCATGAGACGAGAACTAGATGGTACCTGGCTATCACAGTCAACTCCTTGGAGGGGGATCAGTGCAAGAGATCCTGGAT
>NW_006921588.1:22056987-22080808 GCF_000298275.1 Orycteropus afer afer | reverse complement strand
AAAAAAAAAAAAAAAAAAAGACCAGATTTGCTGGTCTGATAGAACCTGGTGAGACCCCTGGAACATAGTGCTGAAGGCATTTGACTGCTAACCAGAAGGCTGGTGGTTCAAACTCACCAGCCATTCCTTAGAAGGAAGATTGGGCAATCTACTTTCGTAGTGATACTTCCTCGGAAACCCAAGGAGGGGTCAATATGAGTTGGATAGGACTTGACGGCAGTGAGTGAGTTTTGAGCCACCCTTCAGATTTGGAATTGAACTCTTGTAGATTCCAGCAAAACAACAGACAGGCATATGAGGTGAACATTTACATCAGATACATACTCTCCTTGGAGAGATCAATTTTGGGAGAATAGAAGGGCAGTGTTTGCACAGGGAGACAGATTGAGGGGGTAGGAGTGCATGGGAGGAAAGAGGTAACTGCAGGATGAAGTGGGATGTTACATTGTGGGGAACTGTAATCAATTTCACGAGATAAAATGTATATGAACTGCTGTGTGGAAAATGAATTTGCTCTGTAAACTTTCACCTAAATCACAAAAAATAAAAAAAAAAAAGGAATAGTCCCTTCTGAGAACATGAGCAAAGTAGGTGAGACAAAGTCTGGCCACTCTTGCTTCCAAGAAGCATTCTGGCTGTATTTCTTCCAGGACAGATTGATAGCTCTTCTGGCAGTCCATGGTACTTTCAGTATTCTTCACCAACACCACAACTCAAAAGCATCAACTCTTCTTCGTTCTTTCTTATTCATTATCCAGCTCTCACATGCATATGAGGAGATGGAAAATACTATGACTTGGGTTAGGTGCACCTTAGTCTTCAAAGTGACATCTTTGATCTTCAGCACATGAAAGAGATCATTTGCAGTAGATTTGACTAGTGCAGTACATCATCTGATTTCATGAGTGCTGCTTCCACTGGTGTTGATTGTGGAACCAAGTAATATTAAGTCTCTGACAACTTCAATCTTTTCTCTATCATGATACTGCTTATTGGTCCAGTTGTGAGGATTTTCACTTTCTTTAATTGAGGTGTAATTCATACCGCAGATTGTAGTCTTTAATTTTCACCAGTAAATGCTTCAAGTCATCTTCACCTTCAGCAAGCAAAGTTGTATCATTTGCATATCACATGTTGTTAATGACTCTTCCTCCAATCCTGATGCTGCATTCTTCTCCATATAGTACAGTTTCTCACATTATTTGCTCAACATACAGATTGAATAAGTATAGTGAAAGGGCAAAACCCTGATGCACTCCCTTACTGATTTTGAACATACAGTAACCCCTTGTTCTGTTCACATGAGTCTCCTGATCTATGTACAAGTTCCTCATGAGCACAATTAAGTGTTCTGGAATTCCTATTTTTCTATATGTTGTCCATAGCTTTTTATGATCCACACAGTCGAATACTTTTGCATAGTAAATAAAGCACAAGTGAATGTATCTGGTATTCTTTGCTTTCAGTCAAGATCCATATGACATCAGCAATAATATCCTTCATTCCATGTCATCTTCTGAATTCAGCTTACATTTCTGGAAGTTCCCTGTCAATATACTGCTGCCACCATTTTTGAATTATCTTCATAAAGATTTTACTTGTATGTGATATCAATGATTTTGATAATTCCCACATTCTGCGCGATCACCTTTCTTTGGAGTAGTACAAATAATGGATCTCTTCCAGTCAGTTGGCCAGGTAGCTGTCTTCCCAATTTCTTGGCATAGACAAGTAAATGACTCCAATGCAGTATCCATTTGTTGAAACATCTCACTGGGTATTATGTGAATTCCTAAAGCCTTATTTTTGCTAATTCCTTCAGGCCATCTTCGACTTTTCCTTCAACACCATTAGCTCTTGATCATATGCCACCTCCTGAAATAGATGAACATTGACCAATTCTTTTTTGTACAGTGACTCTATGTATTCCTTCCATCTTCTTTTGATGTTTACTGCATCATTCAATATTTTTCCCATAGAATCTTTCAATATTGCAACTCTAGGTTTGAATTTTTCTTCATTTCTCTCAGCTTGAGAAATGCCAAGTGTGTTCTTCCCTTTTGGTTTCTAACTCCAGGTCTCTGTACAATTCATTATAATAACTGACTTTGTCTTCTTGAGCTATTTTTTGAAATCTTTTGTTCAGCCCTTTTATCTTGTAATTTGTTCCATTTGCTGTAGCTAGTCTCTATTCAAGGCCACTTTTCACAGTCTTTTCTGAAATCCACTTTGGTCTTCTCTTCCTTTCCTGTCTTTGTGTGTGTGTGTGTGTGTGTGTGCTTTTGGTGCAAACTTACATAGCAAACTTGTTTTACATTCAACAGTTCATGCACATCTGGTTTCATGTTCCTGATTATCATCCCCAATGGAAAGAAACTCTCCTACCCTCTCCTCCCCCTGACCACCCTCTCCCCTTGTCCCTCTCATCCATGCATTCCTGTCTGTCCAGCTTTCCCTCTATGTGAATGCTACATCTCTAGTGTATCATGGCTGCTTGATCCAAGGGGTGCATCTCCCTAGAGTAGGTGGGTGCATCAACCTGAGGTAGGTGTTCTGTATGTGGGTCTTTCTACTTTGGGGCAGAGAGCCAATCCATGTAAGGGAGTTCTAGGCTCAAAGGGTAACTTGGGGCCATAGCCTTGAGGGTTCCACTAGTCTCTATCCAACCAGTAATTCTGGTCATTTTTGTATTTTTAGGTTTTGTTCTACATTTTTCTTCCCATTCTTTCCAGGATCTCCAGGTTTGATCCCTGTCTGAGCAGTTGGCACCATCTAGTGCTTCTGGTCTTGAGTTGTGGAGGCTGAGGTTCTTGTGGTCTATCTTATCTTTGAACTAATTGTTTTCAGATGACTCTGATTTTCTTCACTCTTGTTTGCTCCAGCCAAGGGGAGATCAATAGTTGTATCTTAGATGGTCATTTGAAAGGTTTTAAGATCCAGTCACTACTCACCAAAGTAGGTGGTAACAAAATTTTTATTAACTATATGTGCCAATTGAGCACAATATCCCCCGAGACCATGGTCCTGAGCCCCCAGCCCTGGTGATTCTCTCTCACAAGATGTTTGGTTTTTTCTGCAAAGTTCCTCCCACCCTGTCTTCTGTTGCTTCCGTAATGTATATGGCTAATTTTGTAGTACAAGTGCATATGTAAGATTATCTTTGGCCAAATCTGTCCTTGGTCTAGGGTGTATTCCTGACCTCTTGCTTTCTTCAAGAAAAATGTTCTTGATGTCATCCACAATTCCTCTGGTTTTCAGTCATTGATGTTCAATACATCAAATCTATGCTTCAAATGGTCTTTAAATTCAGGTGGGATATAATCAAGGTCATATTTTGGCTTTCATGGACTTGTTTTAATTGTCTTCAGCTTCAACTTGAACTTGCATATGAGCAGTTGATGGTCTGTTCCATAGTCAGCTCCTGGCCTTGTTTTGGCTGAAGATGTTGAACTTTTCCATCACCTCTTTCCACAGATGTAGTTCATCGGATTCCTGTGTATTACATGTGATGAGGCCCACATGTATAGCTGCCATTTATGTTGTTGAAAAAATATATTTGCAATGAATACATCATTGGTCTAGCAAAATTGCATCATGAGATCTCCAGCATCATTTCTATCAGCAAGGCCATATTTTCCAACTACCAGTGATTCTTCTTTGTTTCTAACTTTCATGTTGCAATCACCAGTAATAATCAATACATCTTGATTGCGTGTTTGGTCAACTCCAGCCTGCAGAAGTTGGTACAAATATTCAATTTCCTCATCTTTGACTTTGATGGTTGGTGCATAAATATGAATAATAGTCATATTAATTAGTACTCCTGATAAGCATATGGATATTATCCTATCACTGACAGGATTGTACTTCAGTATAGATCTTGAAACATTCTTTGTGATGATGAATGCCACACCATTCCTCTTCAATTTGTCATTCCCAGAATAGTAGAGCATATGATTGAATTATTCAAAATGGTCAAAACCAGTATATTTCAGCTCACTCACTCAGCCTAGGATATTGATCTTTATGTATTCCATTTCATTTTTTATAACTTCCAATTTTCCTAGATTCATACTTCATATATTACATGTTCCAGTTATTAATGGATGTTTGCAGCTGTTTCTTCCCATTTTGAGTCATGCCACATCAGTTAATGGAGGTCCCAAAAGCTTTACTCCATCCACATCATTAAGGTTGACTCTACTCTGAGGGGGCATTTCTTCCCCAGTCATATTTTGAGTGCCTTCTGACCTGAGAGGCTCATCTTTTGGCACTATATCAGACAATGTTCCAGGGCTATTCATAAAGTTTTCCAGTAACATATCAGTGTTTCATTGCTATTCATAAGGTTTCTACTAGCCAATTCTATGAGAATGGACGGCCCTTTCTTTCTTCCAAGTCTGTCTTAGTCTCGAATCTCCACTGAAACCTGTCCATCATGGTGACCCTGCTGGTGTTTGAAATACCAGTAGCATAGCCTCCACACTCACAGCAACATGCAAGCCACCACAATACAACAAATTGACAAGTGGTTGGTCCCTGTAGCAGACATCACAAATTAGTCACAGAACTCTTTCCTTCTGAACCTAAGCTTGACTTAAGAGTCCTTAAAAAAAAAAAAGAGCTCTTCTCAACAACACATTCCCAGCAGTCCCTACTAATCCATAGGAATTGGCAAGCAAGTTAAAATTTACTTATAATCTTTGTTCTAGAGATCTTATCTCTCTCTTCTAGGTTCAAGTTAATACAAGTACCATTCAGTGTTCTATACTTCCACTGTCTTGCTGCAATGCTATATGATAGTGACTCTTGAGATACTCAAAGATCCAAAATGTCTTTTTACATTGTGGAAGAAAAGAATCAATCACAGAGAAGAATATTGTTTGCTGTACTCTTGCAACACTGTAAAAATGTAATGCTTGTATAAACTGTGAGAATTGAGAGCACTAGCACAGTCTCTGGTGCAGAGTAGAAACAGAGTTTTCAGTTACCTAGAATGTCCTATTTGCAATTATTTTGTTTTGCAGAACATCTTGTTTTGAACTAATTTCTGAAGAAGTCAGAAATGGCTTTTGATTCTTTGAAATGTGTTGAGAAGGACTATCAAGGAAATTCATAGCACCATCCTCACATTATAAGCCATAACAGAACTATGTTCCTATCTTTCAGTTATGTGATAAGTTCCAAGCACTCTACTACCATCTGTAGTCACCCCTTCTAACCTATGTTCCTACTTCCACAACTCTTCTCTTTCCACTGTCACTACAGCTCTGCTAGGAGAAGTTTGCAGAGATGGTAGAATCATGGAGAGGGACTGGCTATCTGATGAGACCTATTGAGTGATGGTTAATGATGTCCCATGTCTGAACCACCTGCCTGCCCCCAAGAAATTTCTGTTCTTATGAAACCTCAGGCCAGTTTGGTCTAAAAAGAGACTCTATAGACTTGCCACACACACACACACACACACACACACACCAAAGCTTCATTGCAACTATGACAAGTCATTTTATCTGAGTTTCATATATATATTTTAGTAAAAAAAATAAATAAAGTTACAAAATAAAAATACAGACACATAACAGCAGATAAGTAGATCTCTTGCCATATCTAATTTTCTTAAATTTTTGATTCTTAAAATGTAAAACTAAAGTAGAAGCTAGTAGCCTAGTTTCACAGGAAAGAAAAAAAAAAAAGAGTGAATTTGTTAACTTTCCAGACATTTCTAGGCACATAATGAAAATCTGTAATAATAATTAACTACTTACTACTTATCAGATGAAATTATATAAATAAAATGTATTTCTGGTTAGGGTAGATTCCTAAAAAAAAAAAAAAAAAAAACTAATGTGTGTACTGAAATGTTATATTGTTCTGGGTTTTTTTTTTTTCAACCATGCTTTGGTTTTAATGGCTTTGTACGTAAGGTTAATGAGATAATTAATTTTATATTGTATAGTCTACCCAGCATAAAGGTTGTTTCCTTTCACTGTACCAATTCAAAAACTGTTAATGCTTAATCTTCTTAGAGAGTGGCAAAATTTGGAAAGATTTTAACTAGAGCAGTTATCATAGTCAGTAAAAGTATTGGGATGCTATAAAATAAAATAAAATGCAAGCTAAGAAAAAAAAAAGTACCAATAATTCAAAATTTGTGTGTGTGCATGTGTATGAAAAAGAGAGAGAATGAGAACAAATATATCAGGGTTATCATAAAGAGAGTATCTTTGTAGTATGTGACACATTTACAAAATCCTTGATTTATGAGTCAGATATTTTTGCTCCTGCCAAAAATGCATTTAACATCCTCAGTTTGGTCATGTTGAATTAACACAATGACTTCAACTGGTTTCATCATTGCTGTCTCCTCCTTAAGAAAGGAGGTTATATCTGTGTTTAAAAAAAAAAAGGAAAGAGATTTAATACTATGAACTAAAAACCTCAGATCCATAGCATTCTCATTCTGGGAAAAAAAAAAAACTCACTGAGTTCGAGTCAGTTCCAACTCATAGTGACAACCTTCTTGGGTTTCCTAGGTAGTAACTCTACAGAAGTAGATTGCGCAGTGTTCCGTCTTCCTTCCAAGAAGTGGGAGGTGGGTTTGAACTGCCGGCTTCTGGTTAGCAATCAAATGCCTTAGGCACTAGGCCACCAGAGCTTCTTCTCATTCTGAAAGAGAAATATTTTTCCAGTTTTCTATTATGAAGAAACACCTTATAGGAGTTGAAAGAATTGAAAGGAAAGGTTTGATAGAATGACAGTACAATGAAATGAACATTTGCTAACATATACATGTAGTTGCTTTCTATTTAGCTATTCTGAAATAGAATTCTAGAACCATCTTTACAAAAAAAAAAAATGGTGATCCAACAAAATGCCACTATTAATTCTTTCATACCAAATATTTTTATTGACTAACCTCAATATTTCTTGAAGCTAGAAGGTTTGATCATATTTACACTCTACACAAGGGGTTTATAGACTATTTGTGTGCCAAATCCAGCCTGCCTCCTGTTTTTGTAAATAAAGTTTTATTGGAATGAGCCACACCCATTCATTTCTGAATTATCTGTGGCTGCTTGTGCACTTTAATACCAGGGTGAAGAGTTTCAGCATTGATCATATGGCCTGCAAAGCCAAAAATATGTACTATTTGGTCCTTTCCAGAAAGGTAACCAACCTCTTTCCTACACAACAAATATATACAGTGCTTCTTCCATCAAAAACGCTCAAGTAATAAATAAATAAAATATTTTGTTATGTTTGCACTTCTCTGCATCCACTCATTCAACAAATATCTATTTAGTGCCTACTATGAGTCACACATCTGGTAGCATAGTGGCTAAGGCACTTGACTGCTAACCAGAAGGCAGGCGGTTCAAACCCACCAGCCACTCCTCGGAAGGAAGGTTGGGCAATCCTACTTCCGTAGTGATACTGCCTCGGAAACCCAAGGAGGGGTCGCTATGAGTCGGGGCTGACTCGACGGCAAACAACAACAACAACAACAACATGAGTCACACAGGAGCTCTGGTAGCATAGTGCCGAAGGCACTTGACTGCCAACCAGAAGGCTGACAGTTCAAACCCACCAGCCACTCCTTGGAAGGAAGGTTGGGCAATCTACTTCCGTAGTGATACTGCCTAGGAAACCCAAGGAGGGGTCGTTATGAGTCAGGGCTGACTCAACGGCACATAACAACAACAACAACATGAGTCACACAAGGAGCTCTGGTAGCATAGTAGTTAAAGCATTCATCAGCTAACCAAAAAGTTGGCAGTTTAAACCCACCAGCCACTCTGCAGAAGAAAGATAGGGCAATCTGCTTCCAAAAAAGATTTACAGCCTTTGAAACCCTATGGAGCAGTTCTACTCTGCCCTAAAGGATCGTTCTAAGTCAGAATCTATTCAATGACAGTTGGTTGGGTTTGGTTTTGGTATGAGTCATGCACAGAGTCACCTTTTTATATGAAACCTCTATCATACAACCATTAAATAGAGCATTCTCTTAACATAGTATCTAAATAAGAAATGCTCTCATTTCACAGTGAATTTTTCAGCACTTTTCAGCCTTTAATGTTTGCTTCCTGATCATTTCTCATCTGAATATATAATTGGGAGCTAAGTAAAGAGATGAGGGTACATATCATTTCTAGGTGTAGCAGCACATGTCTTGGAGGAGAGGCACTACTGTCCCAAAAGCTCATCCCATCCCTCACTTGGCCTTTTCCCAACCCACCCTGAGAAGCTCCTCACTGAAGACAGATTAAAAATCCTAAGCTAGTCCATTCTTTTACATCTGTGAATTGAATACATTACAGAATAGGAATCAATCCTATTGTTAAAGGTTCTTAGGACGAAAAAACACCATGTTTTTCCAAAGAAGCTCATATCTCTCCATTCATAAAATCCTCATATATCTATTTCCATTTCAACTCATTTACTTCTAGCTGTCTTCAGAGCTTGGCAAACACCTTCTAGTATTCTCGACTTTGAGCAATTTATGCTCCTGTGGTTGATATATCTAGAGAAGTTAAATGGGCTTCTTTAGTGTCCCTGAGCAGCGCAGATGGTTAACATGCTTGGCTGCTCACTGAAAAGTTAGAGGTTCAAGTTCACACCCAGGTACCTCAGAAAAAAAAAACCTACTTCTGAAAAATCACCCATTCTACTCTGACACACATGGCATTTCTGTGAGTCAAGTTGACTCAATAACAACTGAGCTTTTTTTGTTGGCTTCTTTAGAACTAATACAAGATAAAAAGTGCTATGAAAATTCTTCAGAGTACACCTAAACTACTCCACATTAAAATCCTTTGGATAAGAAGATTGAATGTAAGTTTAAAGATAAATTTCAAATGGGCTAAAAAAAAAAAAAGTTATTCTTTAAGGATAGGTGATAGTTGGTTTCTTGTTTTTCATCTCTACTCAGTTCATCAATCCCCATAAGATACAAATACTGGAGAGGCCTCTCCTAGAGGCACAGGAGATCAATGGAAACCAGCATGACTCTTTGTAGCTGCTTGGCTCAGCTGAACTACTTTGCACGACTCATTGTGCTAAAGAGATCAGACATACGTACCTTCAAGAATCATGGGAATCTTTTTAACGGTTTTTACTCTTTCTATCTCTTAAGTCTTTTGCCTTTTGCAATAGATTTGTAGAAGGGGAAGGGAGTTGAGTCCTGCATAGATAAGAAGGACACAGGGAAGGGGTAGTCATAGGGAAGAGATGGGAGGACGGTGTTTATTGTTGGGATTATAATCGGTACTGTGAAACCAAATGTATGTGAACTACTGAGAGTAAAATGAATCTGCTTTGTAAATTTGAACCAAATCACAATAAAAATTTAAAAAAAAAAATGGAAATCTTTTTAATTTGATCTTATGTTTATGGAAAATAGAATACTCTTAAAAATAGCACAATTCAACAAAGTAAGGCCAGGAGTAACATAATTGGGACCTACTCAGTAAACCCTGAAAAATGACACCAAGCCACTGGGCCTCACAGCATGTTTTCTACTCCAAATGGCAAAATGGCAAGCCCTTTTAAAGCTATACATCTACTTCAATCCATTCATCCATCAGCAATAAAACGGCTTTGACGTGATTGATTTAATACTGGGAGAGACCTGAATTTGATGGATGCATGACAGCTGCTTATTTTGGCCTCTTTTGCAAAGCTGTAGCTAGCATTGGTTGAGGAGCTTTAGATGAAAATTCTATTCCTTCCCTTTGTTTCATTTATCAGTGCATATCCAGAGTAGCTTTGCTGCAGAAAGCAGAGAAGAAATGACTCTTGGAGCCCTTTTAGCACAGAGGACAGTGCTGGAAATGTGCATGCTGGCTGAATCCGGTGCTGATAACATACTCTCTGCAGACTAATAACATCCTTACAATGGTACCAAAGCCATCATTCACAATCAGATCTTCCTTGGTTCTCTTCAAATATCTTCAAGTCATGGCCAGCCTTCTGCCTTTGTTTCTCCCAGTTATAATTCCTACCATCTTTGGACAATTTTTCCATCATCAAGGACATTTGCAACATCCTCACGATGTGAAAGGCCTTCCATCCATCCCTAATTGACCATCCTTCCCTACCCACTCTGTCCCCAACCACTTCCTTGAGATTTCCTCCAATTACAAAGAGCCAGGGTACTATTTGTCTTGTATTTATTCACAACAAATCTAGGACTAACACTTACTAACTTTATATCAGGCATTAGGAGCTAAAAGTATTCTTTAGAAAAAAATGGCAGAGAGACCATAGCTGACTAAAACTCACACATTGTGGAATACACTCAACTCAAGGTAAAGAAACAGAGAGCTCATTGGTGACTGCATTTACAGTATAACAAAACCAAACACACTGCCATCGAGTCAGATCTGACTCATAGCGACCCTTCCTTGGGTTTCCGAGGTGGTATCACTATGGAAGTAGATTGCCCAACCTTCCTTCCAAGGAGTGGCTAGTGGGTTTGAACCGCCAGCCTTTTGGTTGGAAGTCAAATGCCTTAGGCACTATGCCACCAGAGCCCCCATTTACAATATGGTGAGCTAATAATGATCTTTAGCTGAAGGTGAACAATGCAATCTGCCCTGATAGCTTTCACTGGTGAAGAGCACACACACACAAGGGGAAAAATATAGATTAGCAGTATATTATAATGGATTGCTATATATATTTATTTACACTTATTTCTTTATTGTACAATTTTTATTTCATTCTACATATTTTAATAAACTATTTTAAGAAATATTTTAGAAATAGTGTTATTCCAAATCAGGGTGATGTGAAACAGGATGTACTTGTGATTCCTGGTAAATGCTTTACAGATATTTGAGAGATATTTTAACTCTTCTCAGCTCTGCTTCATGAATCTTCATTCCAAACTCAAGGGCAGTTTTATAGGTCACTTTGTATAGTATCAAAGCTTTTAATCTGCCTAACTTATTAAACTGGAAGCTTCTGGAAGACAGTCCTCCACCACAGCTCTGACTGACTCAACAGAGAGGTGAGTAGTGTCATCTATGACACAGGCTCACTAAGACAAGGTAGGACAGGAGCAAAAGAACTGACTAGATGGAAGAAGCTAGACCAGGAAAACTCCTGGAAGGCCTGTACAGCAGAGGAGGGGTGCAGTGGTCTCAGTCCTCATGACCAGGCCACTGAGGTCATAAGTGAAGGAGAGCAGGAGAAATTAGAGAAGCAGAAGGCAATCAAAGGTTTAAGAGTCAGGTGGTTGTAGCTGTGGATCTGTCCATGCAGTCCTGCAGAACGCAGCACCTGGGAGAGAGGACTGGACAGGTATCAGTCAGCAGGCTTTGGTGCAGGATGAAGCAACTAGGAAGTTCATGATACTGAGAATAGAAGCCTAGTCCTTAAACTGAGAGAAAGATCATACTGTGACCAGGGGAGCCACACAGGCATCGAGGGCTTGAGTGGTATTATCATTCAGTGTCCTTGCAGGAAGTAGATGAACGTACACGCACAAGTGAAAGAGAGAATTCCATGCAGGGACTATTTTCAATGGGGAGGACAAGGTTAAAAGAAATCAATGTGTGAAAAGAATGTGAAAAAGCAGGGAGTTACTTCCCCTGAAAGACTAAGGGGAAAGAATCAGCAGTAACTTTCTCTCTGTGGGTAGATAGTGCACATGATTAAGCACTAAACTACTATGTGAAAGGTAGGTGATTCGAATCCACCCAGAGGTATCTCAAGAGACAGATCTGGCTTCCAAATGGTCACAGCATTGAAAACCCAATGGAGTAGTTCTATTCTGTGCATATGGAGTTGCCATATGACAACTAACAACAACTTTCTCCCAGAGTTCTGACCTAAAAAGTTATTAACTGTAGATATAAGATAGAGCTACCAGATACAGCTGTGGGTTTTAATAAGAAACACAGCCATGGCCAACCAGGGAGGGAGCCTAGGAATAAATACTACAAATTCTTTCTCTTCCTGCCCTTAATTCTCTTGCTGAGTCTCTTCATTGGTATACTACTACTTACTTTTTAAATAGTTTTGCAGTAAAGGGCGAGGAAGAAGCTCAATGGATACAATACATACCACAAAGCCTCTCAGGGCCCAGAGCAAGTGGGCAAATGTCGAGAGTGGATACGCAGGGCAAAGGATGAATATCCAGCACAGGTAGAACCCTGAGGCTGCTCGCAGAGATGGGCATAGAAGGATACAGCCAGAAATAATGCTTTGGACAACCAGCTCTGAATCTGGGAGTTTAATTTCCTTCTAAGTCCACATAGAGATGGAGAAGTGGAGGGAGGTTTCTTAATATATCGATTTATATCCTTTCTCTTATCAGTGTGGTCTAGGTACTGGGGCTGATCTGCACTCACAGGCAGGAACTCGTTAGCGATGTGGAAAGGAGATGCAGAGGCAGGAAAAATAAGATGGAGATGACCTGCTGAAATAGCTCCATGTATTCCACAGTTCTCAACAGCACTGTCTACTATAAACTCGTGTTTTGTTCTCAGGGCATCTTTTAGCAGGTCAGTCAGCATTTTAACATTTTAATCCCCCATTCAGAACCCAAGGAAATTTAGACAGCCCAATAAGCTGCCATGAACACCATTACTTAAAAGTCCATTGACTACTCTAAACTTTCACCCAAATCACAATAAAATAAAATATAAATAAATAAATAAAAAACCCATTGACTGCATGAATCCCAAATAAACTTTATTAAAAGAAAATCAACTAATTGGCATAATATGCTATACAACATTGTTCCATATCCTACTTTGATGAGTAGCGACTGGGTCTTAAAATCTTATAAGCGGCCATCTAGATGCAACAAAGGGTCTCTCCTCATCCAGAGCAAAGGAGAATGAAGAAAACCAAAGATTCATGGAAACAATCGGTCCAACCGACTGATAGACATGTGAGCCTCAGACTGTCAGACCATGAGACCAGAACTAGATTGTGCCCAGCTACCACAGTCAATCACTTGGAGGGGGATTGGTACAAGAGATCCTGGATAGAGTGGGAGAACAACGTGGAACAAAACTCAAAATCATGAAAAAAAATTAAAAGACCAGGTTTACTGATCTAATACAGCCTGGTGAGACCCCTGGGACTATGGTCCCTAGTTACCCTTCAGGTCTGGAACTGAACTCACACCTGTGGCTTCCAGCCAAACAATAGACAGGCACATGGGGTGAACATTTACATCAGATAGATACACTCTTTGGAGTGATCAACTGATCAATCGTGGGAGAACAGAAGGGCAGTGTTTGCACAGGGAGACAGCCAAGGGGGCAGAAGTATATGGGAGGGAAGGACACAGGGAAGAGGTAACTATGGGGAGGAAGTGGGAAGAGAGCTGTTACACTGTGCAGAACTGCAGTCAATGCCACGAAACAAAATGTGTATGAACGGCTATATGGAAAATGAATTTGCTCTGTAAACTTTCACTCGAATCACAATAAAAATTGGAAGAAAATTAAAAGAAGAAGAAAGAAGAGAAAATCAACTACCATTAGAAGAAATTTCTGGTCAAAGTTTCAAGGAGTCCCAGGGAAGTCCAACATAGACCAACCTCCCTCATTCTGAACTGGAGCTGCTCTCACAGGATCAAAACCATTGACTCTACCAAGTATCACATTGTGTCCACATTGCTGCCCTTCCCTGGTCACTGCTGATGCTGAAGACCATACAGACAGCCACAACCAAGGCAGCCACTATGTTCCTGGTACTGGAGGGCTCTGTCCTTCTCCATGCTTGCAGGTTCTTTGAAAGTTTCCAAACAAATTGGTTCTGTTCTCTTTCCCTTACAGTACCACCACCACCCCCCATGTATAAGGTTTGTTTGCTTATTTTCTTGCTTATTTAATTTGCTCACTTAGCTTTAAAGCAAGGAATCCCTGGGAAGCACAAATGATAAAGCACTGAAATGGTAGCTGATATGTTGGAGGTCCAAACCTATGCAGAAATGCCTCAGAAGACAGGCCTGGCGATCTGTTTCTGAAAGGCCACAGCCTTGTAACCTCATGGAGTGCAGTTCTACTCTGCATACATGGAGTCACTGTGAACTGGAATCAATTCTATGGCAATCAACAACAATAAGAAGTTGTGGCAGAAAGTCAAACCACAGTAAAGTATTCAAGACCACAACTGCCCTGGTAGAATCATAAGGGTCTCAGCATGAAGTCCGAGCCTCTCAACTCTTTCCTGCCTCTGTGTTAAATTCCTTCTCTCCCTGGCACTCTCTCAGAGGCTGTCAAAACCTTTTCTCTTCCTTTTAGTTTGATATCTCAGTCCTCGTGCTAACTATCCATTTCAGCCTTTCCCTTCACTATTTTTACCCACTGGGATTCTTCAGTAAATAAAAGTTTTGTGGACATTTTGTAAAGGTGAGATGGTATGGAGAGAGAAGAAAATGGTGATAGCGGTCATGTTTCCTTGTATTTTGCTTACAGTGCCATCTCACCCAGATGCTGTACAGCTTGACAGGTTCATAATTACTTTGACCCAGAGAATCTGGGCCCTTCCACAAGCAGTTTCAGGAAGAACAGCACAAATCATCACGGTTATAATAAAAGACGCCATTTATTGAGACTAACTTGGTCCTCTCCATTAAACTGTGTGCTATATATATTTCTCATTTAATCCCCACAGCAGTACAACTAGAAGTTAGTTATGTATAATTATCCTTAGTTTGGAACTTAGCTCAAAGAAGTTAAGTAACATCCTCAAGATTAATAGCTAGTAAGTTGCGAAGACAGGATTTGAGTTCAGATGTCCTGGACAGGCTAATGTCTGCAATTCCACTATGAGGAAAATTACCCCTTCTACAGTCCATGCTCGGAAGGAAGGTTGGGCAATCCTACTTCCGTAGTGATACTGCCTCGGAAACCCCAGGAGGGGTCGCTATGAGTCGGGGCCCGACTCGACGGCAAACAACAACAACAACAACAACAACAACAGTCCATGCTGAGAGAGCTCAATTAAAAAGTCATGTTCTATACAAAATGATCTAATACAGTGACCACCAGGTAGTTGGTAGCAGGAGCTAACGCTGAAAGGATACAGAAAAGAGGCTGGGAAAAAACTGGGTTATTAGTGAGCTGCCCTAAGAATAATTAGGAGCTTTGCTGTATGAAAAACGGGCCCAAAAGGTGAAGAGATGTGAAAAGAGAAGGAGAAGAAATAGTGCAGAAATAGCTCCTAATGGTCGAGCATTAACATGAATCCACAGGCTTCTGTTTAAGTGTCCAGCTCCATCATGGACAACTTTCTAGTTCAGCATCAGTAGTGGGTCCAAGCACTGCAGCTTCAAGCTCTTTGACACAAATTTACAAATGAACCATCTAACAAGGTGAGAATGTTCTCCTCTAAAGAGACGGCAAACATCTCAAGGTCAGAGACAGACTAGAGCTTTCAATGATTGGGAGGAAGGGAGGACCCCTCTAGGGTAAGAATGAGTCATATAGAACCCCCATGAAATGCTTATGCCCTTGCAACGTAAACCAAAAACCAAACTCACTGCCATGGAGTCAATTCAAGTCATAGCGACCCTTCTTTGTGTTTCTGAGGCTCTATGGTTGGGCAATCCTACTTCCGTAGTGATACTGCCTCGGAAACCCCAGGAGGGGTCGCTATGAGTCGGGGCCGACTCGATGGCACATAACAACAACAACAACAACAACATCTCTACATAAGTAGTTTGCCCAATCTTCCTCCCAAAAAGGAAGGTTCAAACCCACCAGCCTTCTGGTTAGCAGTCAAATGCTATCATTGATAACAGGGTGTTGTTGTTTGCCGTCGAGTCGGCCCCGACTCATAGCGACCCCTCCTTGGGTTTCCGAGGCAGTATCACTACTGAAGTCCTTCCGAGGAGTGGCTGGTGGGTTTGAACCGCCAGCCTTCCGGTGAGCAGTCAAGTGCCTTAGCCACTATGCTACCAGAGTAAAAAGAAGACTGAGAAATCCTCGAGGCAGCAACTGAAGGAAGCTGCTTCTACCCATGGGGCTGAGAAAACGTTGGCATTATTAAAATTTAAACACCAGAGAGGTAAGCACTCTTTAGAACAATCAGCCATTTGAGATCAAAATAGCATTTGCCCAGGGGGTATCTCAGAAGGCAGGAAGGGATCAGAAAGAAGGAAACAGGCAACACTGAAAGGAAATAAAAAAAAAAAAGAAAAAGAAAAGTACTGTTACATTGTAGGGATTGCAATCAATGTCATGAAACAAAAAGTGTATGATTAGTTGAATGGAAAATCATTTCCTCCTAAAACTTTCACCATCAAAAAAGTGAAAAAAAAAAAAAAAAACTTAGAAGAGGATGGACCATGTGGACCTGAAACTTACACCTCGTTAGAGAGGGTGCTGCTTGTTTCATATTGGTGTCTCTGAGCTCAGAGGAGGACCCCCACGACGGAGGAGGCGATGACGGCTGATTGGTGCTAGTGTCTTAGGGGCAGGTATGGGAAGTGCAATGAAACTGGTGTGGAGGCATTGGAAAAACTGCAAACCGGATTCAGTTGCTACTATGAAAAGAAGTTGCCACTGCTAGAGTGAAGAACCATTGCTGGGGTGACACTCAAGGAACCATCCGAACACGGGAAGTAGACTGCAAGGAGCAAGTCCCTTCTCCGTCCTCTAACCTAGGACCTTCCTCTAGTGCCCCCTATTGGCAGAGCTAGCTGGAAAGAATCCCATCAGGATCCACAGCCGTAAAGCAGGATATAGAAGATGGGATTTAGAGTGGAGAGACAGTAAGTTAACTGGCACAATGCTACTTGCCTTCTACAGTCTTCCTTCGGTTCTGCTGCTTTTACAGCTCTGTTACAGCACCTATACCACAAGATTTCATTTAACTTGTGTTCCCAAATAGAACAAGGCTCTATAAAGGTAAAGACTGTGTTTAGCAACTTTATATCCCCAGTGGCTGAAACATTATAAGGGCTTCATGTTTGTTGAATAAACACAGCAAAGAGAAAATCTGTGAGCACTCAAGCTACTGCCTGTTAGCTTTCTGTGGACGGTAGGGCTAAAATTTAGCATTAGTTAGAACAATAACAATACCAAATTATGGTATCATAGCACCGTGAACATGAGAATAAAATCTCTCAGTAAACACGTGGGCCTGAATTTTCCCTTCATTCATATTTGTGAATTCCTACATTATTAGTTTCCTGGAATACTGCATAATTTGCTTGCTTACTTTTCCTAGCACTTCTGGAACTATTTAAAGTACAGGACAATTACTCTTCCCCCAATTTTATTAATACGCTTAATTATAAAAATCATTAATTCAGTGATTTGTGTTTAAGACTGGCAAACTCCTTTCCCTTAAGCTCTGTTTCTAATTTCTGTTCTTAAGAAAGTTCCCCAGAGTTTGTGACTGCTTTTCCTAGCTTTCTTGAATCCTGCTGGGATGTATACTTGTAGTCTTCTAAGATCCATAGACATCAGCAAAAGTCATTGGCCAACTCAAATGTAGGAGAACCTCTCTCCATAAGGACTTTTCCAGAATGTCTACAACTCTATCCTTTTACTGCCCCATAGAACATCCTTCCTGCTTATGGAGACTTTCCTCTCTGACCAATCCTGCAACATCATTCACATTGTAGTCCATTACCATGTATGTATTGGCATTGTAACATACAATTTCCTTATGCTTTTGTATCCATTAGTGTTTTACTAGCTTTCTCCAAAATATGATAATTTAGGTTGCTAAAAGTGGAAAGAAAATCAACTAAGCAGGAGTATGAAAAAGTTATAGAGTGGCAGGGGAGGTACTTGGAGAGTTAAAATAACAGCCGTTGATTAAAAGCAACCAAGACCCATAGAAGTTAGCAGCTGCCCCCCAAGATGGTTTATGTGGTGCATAGCAAAACAACCCATACCCATTCCCTGCCTCATTTTAGGCACAGCCTTCTTGAGACTGTAGCTCAATGTTCTGTAATAAAAAGCTAGCTTGCAAAAGGTTATAAGCTGAAATTGATGAGAGGAGTGGGAAGGAAAACCAAAACCCAGGGCCAATGTCCTTAACTGGGGTGACTATAGCCGTCAGGAGTTTATGCCCAGCTGATGGCCATAGAAGTGACCAGGAACATCAGCACAGATCAGCAGTTTTCTCTGGGAAGGCAGGGAATGGGCCAGCCTCCCATTTCCTAGGGAAAGATGGGCTGAGTTCATAGCTACAAACTAAGTGTCCACATAGCTCATGCAGGTGATGTAAATGGGTGAGGTGGCCAGAGGTAAAGCAATCAGGAGCACAGATGCCAAACATTGAGCTCCCCTCCTAACAAAAGGAGGCTGAACCTAATTATGACCACACGGGCTTTGGGTCAATGTTGTTAGCTCGTAAGATTTTTCTCAGCGAACTCAGAAAACCAGATTTTTATTTGAAGTCTCTCAGTTTTAAAATGTTATAAATGATTTAGTGTCTTTAAAAAAAAAAAAAAGCTTCACCAAGGAGGATATTCAGGCAGCCAACAAACATATGAAGAAATGTTCACGACCATTAGCCATTAGAGAGATGCAAATCAAACAACAATGAGATACCACCTTGCCCAGCACTAGTAGCAAAGTTCAACAAGACAGAAAATAAAAAATGCTGGCGAGGATGTGGAGAGATTGGGACTCTCATACACTGCTGGTGGAACTGTAAAATGGTACAACCACTGTGGAAAGAAGTATGGCGATTCCTTAAAAAGTTGGAATTAAAAATACCATTTGACCCTGCCATTCCATTACTAGGTATATATCCTAAAGAAGTGAGAGCCATGACAAGAACAGTCATATGCACACCCATGTTCATCGCAGCACTATTTACAATAGCCAAAAGATGGAAACAACCTAGGTGTCCATCAACTGAGGAATAGATAACCAAACTATAGTACATACACACAATGGAATATAATAAAACCCTAAAGAATAATGTAGAATCTGCAAAACACTGCCTAACATGGATGAACTTGGAGAATATTATGCTGAGTGAAATAAGTCAATCACAGAAGGACAAAATTGTATTAGTCCATTATTGTAAAAGTCAAGGAAAGGTTTATCTATGGAAGGAAATTTTCTTTGTTGGTTACTAGGGGTGGGAGGGGAGGGGAGAGAACACTGTTAGATAGGTAAAGATAAGTATTGATTTGGGTGAAGAGAAGGGCAATGTACTAAATGTGAGTAATCAACATGGTGGCATTGCGGAAGAGGAAGACAGAGAGAGGTGCATGGGAGGTACAGACAACAAAGATGAAATGAACCCTTTTGCACATACAGTACTACATTGTCAGTGAAGGCAAGCATGGGTATACAGGTGGATAGATGGGTGGACAGGCTGAACTATTAGGTATGTCTATGTAGCAGGGAGGGCACCCAAGACCGTGTGTAGGGTTGGCAGACAATGGTCCTATAAGTGTATTTATATGATCTATAAGAATTCCCAGGTGTATAATAGAGCTGACAAAGGACAAGGTTGTAGTCACTTCTTGGTCACAGCCAGCTACCTAGAGGGACCGAGTAGTTGAACCTGTGGGCTTGGAACCATAGTCACAGGGGACATCAAGCTCAATTGGCATAACATACCATACAAAACATTGTTCCACCTCCTATTTTGGCGAGTAGTGACTGGGATCTTAAAAGCTTGCAAGCAGTCATCTAGATGCAACAATGAGTCTCTCCTTGTCCAGAGCAAAGAAGAATGAAGAAAACTAAAGACTCATGGAAACAATTAGTCCTGGCGACTGGTGCACCATGCGATCCGCAACCTATATGACTATGAGACCAGGAGAACTAGATAGTGGCTGACTACCACTGTCAACCACTCGGAGGGGGATCTATGTAGGAGATCCTCTAGAGAGGAGAGAGGGAGAGGGAGAACAATGTGGAGCAAAACTCAAAATCATTTGGGTAAAGAAGGGGGGCAGGTTTGCTGGTCTCATAGAGCTTGGTGGAGCCACTGAGACTACAGCCCCTAGCTGCCCTTCAGGTCTGGAATTGAACCCACACTGGTGGCTTCCAGCCAAACAAAAGACAGGCATATAAGCTGAGTATTTACCTGAGGTATATACACTTCTTGGAGAGAATAATCATGGGAAAAAGAAAGGCTGTTTATGCACAGGGAGACAGCTCAGGGGGCAGGAGTGCATGGAGGGATGGACACAGGGAAGAGGTAACTATTGGGAGGAAGTGGGAGGGGAGCTGTTGCATTGTGGTAAATTGTAGTCAATGTCATGAGAAAAAGTATATGCGAACTGCTGTATGGAAAGTGAATTTGCTCTGCAAATTTTCACCCAAATCACAATTTAAAAATAAAGAACTGTGAGTAAAGTAAGACATGCCCTTGCCTATGGACATGCTGGTGTGACCTCTAGACCATCAGTTTGCAACCCCTGCTTTAAGCTCTAAAGTTAAAATCAGCTTTTTTCCTTTCTTTGGATTTTTCTCCCTCTTCAGTCTCCACCCATTCCCTTGGACTTTTCCTCTCTTTCTCCTCTTTTGTTACAATTCTCATCATCCTAATTCCTCATGCCCAAATTCTCAAGCCCTCCTTTCCTCTTATCAAAATTCCATTATAATGATTATATAAAAATACCCAACCTCCAAATGAAGCAAAGCAATTTATGAAAAATCAAAATAGTAAAACTTTTAAATTTTGCATTAAAAGTCACCTAGTAGACTCCTCTGCCCTCTGGGGGCACTTTATAAGTATTAATATTTCAAAGGCTCATATATGAACTTATTTTTTGTTCCTCTTTGATATCACCTCATACATATGTTGTCTTTTTCTTTTTAAGTTCTTGAAGTGAAGAGCCCTGTTGACTTCTCCTGTTCAACCACTCTACTTCCTGTATGCCACCAGCTCTTCTCCACAAATATAAAACTGCTAGCATTTCAGAGCATTTTGGGAGCTCTGGTAGCGTAGTGCCTAAGGCACTTGACTGCTAACCAGAAGGCTGGCAGTTCAAACCCACCAGCCACTCCTCAGAAGGAAGATGGGGCAATCCACTTCCATAGTAATACTGCCTCGGAAACCCACTCTGGGTTGGGTCGAACTCAACAGCACATAATAACAACAACAGCATTTCAGACATCTCTCGCCTCAGGTAGCTGACAGTGGCACCTAGATTTCTTCATGACCTTTGGTTGTCTGATCTCTTGAGGGTTCAAACTCTGTTTAAAGAGCTATCTCTATCTGTGATTGGGAGCTCTTTAAGGGTATTTTATCCATGACCTCAGTAACCTGACTCTCACCTACACTAACGTATATCATGCCTTACTTTCTAGATTCATCCCAATTTTTGGTCATAGCACAGGACTAAGAAGTCAAGAATACACTCTGTCTTGCTTGTATCTAAAGAGAGGTGGCAGTAGCCTATTACCAAGATTTATAAAATAATAATAACAAATAAATAAAAACCAGTAACACGTTATTGTTAGGTGCCGTTGAGTCATCTCCAACTCATAGTGACCCTATGCACAGCAGAACAAAACACTGCCCAGTCCCCAGTTCTGCAATCCCTGCTATACTTGAGCGTGTTGCCACTGCCACTGTGTTAATCCTCATTGAGGGCCTTCCCCTCTTTCATTGACCTTCTACCTTACCAAGCATGACATCTTTCTTCAGGGAATGGTTCCTTCTGACAACATGACCAAAGTAGGTCAGGTGAAGTCTGGCCATTCTCACTTCCAAGGAGCATTCCAGCTGCACTTCCTCAAGGACAGATGTTAGTTCTTTTAGCAGTTCATGGTACTTTCAGCATTCTTCACCAACACTACAACTCAAAAGCATCAATTCTTCTTTGATCTTCCTTCTTCACTGTCCACCTCTCACGTGCATATGAGGCAATTGAAAATACCATGGCTTATGTCAGGCACACCTTAGTCCTCAAGGAGACATCTTTGCTCTTCAGCACTTGAAAGAGGTCTTTTGCAGCCAGCCTCCCCAGTGCTATAAATCGTCTGATGTCCTGACTGCTGCTTCCATTGGTGTCGATTGTAGAACCAAGCAATGTGAAGTCTTTGACAACTTCAATCTTTTCTCCACTTATTGTGATGCTGCTTATGGGTCCAGTTGTGAGGATTTGTGTTTTCTTTATATTGAGATATAATCCACAGTGCAGACTGTATTCTTCAACCTTCATCAGTAAGTGCTTCAAGTCATCCCCACTTTCAGAAAGCAAAGTTGTGTCACAGGTTGTTAATGATTCTTCCTCCAATCTTGATGTCATGCTTTTCTTCATATAATCCAGTTTCTTGGATGATTTGCTCAGCATATAAATTGAATAACTATGGTAAAAGGACACAACCCTGATACACTCCCTTCCTGATTTTAAACCATACAATGTCCCCTTGTTCTGTACAGCTTCCTGGTCTATGTACAGGTTCCTCCTGAGTACATCAAGTGGTCTGGGATTCCCATTCTTCTCAATGTTATCCACAATTTGTTATGATCTACACAATCAAATGCTTTGGCATAGTCAATAAAACACAAGTAAACATCTTTCTAGTATTCTTTGCTTTGAGCCAAGGTCCATCTGACATCAGCAATGATATCCCTTGTTCCACATCCTTTTCTGAACCCAGCTTGCACTTCTGGAAGTTCTCTGTCAATATACTGCTGCAACGGTTTTTGAATTATCTTCAGCAAAATTTTACTTGCATGTGATATTAATGATATTGTTTGATTATTTCCACATTCTGTGGGATCACCTTTCTTTGGAATGGGTACAAATATGGATCTCTTCCAGCCAGTTGGCCAGGTAGCTGTCTTCCAAATCTCTTGGCATAGCTGAGTGAATGCCTACAGCGGGGCATCCATTTGCTGAAACATCTCAATGGGTAGTCCGTCAATTCCTGGAGCCTTGTTCTTCACTAATTCCTTCAGTGCAGCTTCAACTTCTTCCTTCAATACCATTGGTTCTTGATCATATGCCACCTCCTGAAATGGATGAAGATCAACCAGTTATTTATGGTAAGTGACTCCGTGTATTCCTTCCATCTTCTTTTGATGCTTCCTGTATCATTCAATATTTTGCCCATAGAATCTTTCAATGTTTCAACTTGAGACTTAAATTTTTTCCTCAGTTCTTTCAGCTTGAGAAATGCTGAAAGTATTCTTCCCTTTTGGTTTTCTAATTTCAGGTCTTTGCACATTTCATTATAGTAATTGGCTGTGTCTGTTCAAGCTGCTCTTTGAAATCTTCTGTTCAGCTCCTTTATCTTGTCATTTCTTCCATTTGCCTTAACAACTCTCCGCTCAGGGGCAAGTTTCAGAGTCTCTTCTGACATCCATTTTGGTCTTTCTTTCTCATATTTTTAATGACCTCTTGCTTTCTTTATGAATGATGTTCTTGATGTCATGCCACAATTCCTCTGGTTTTCAGTCATTAGTGTTCATTGCATCAAATCTATTCTCTAGATGTCTCTAAATTCAGGAAGGATATAGTCAAGGTCATATTTTGGCTCTCATGGACTTGTTTTAATTGTCTTCAACTTCAAGTTGAATTTGCATATGAGCAGTTGACGGTCTGTTCCACAATCAGCTCTTGGCCTGGTTTTGGCTGAAGTAATTGAGATTTTCCATCTCCTCTTGCCACAGATGTAGCCAATCTGATTCCTGTGTACTCCTTCTGGCAAAGTCCACATGTATATCTGCCATTTAGGTTGTTGAAAAAAGGTATTTGCAATGAATAAGTTCTTGGTCTTGCAAAATTCCATCATGCAATCTCCAGCATTATTTCTATCACCAAGGCCAAATTTTCCAACTACCAGTGATTCTTCTTTGTTTCCAACTTTTGCATTCCAGTCACCAGTGATAATTAACAAATCTTGATTGCATGTTC
>NW_006921588.1:22051820-22056652 GCF_000298275.1 Orycteropus afer afer | reverse complement strand
GTACTTCAGGACAGATCTTGAAACATCCTTTGTGATGATGAATGCCACACAATTCTTCTTCAATTGTCATTCTCAGCATAGTAGATAATATGGTTGTCTGATTCAAAATTATCAAAACCTGTCCATTTCAGCTCACTAATGCCTAGGATATCAATCTTTATGCATTCCATTTCACTTTTGACTACTTCCTAGATTCATACTTTGACAATTTTCCTAGATTCATACTTCATACATTCCATGTTCCAATTATTAATGGATGTTTGCAGCTTTTTCTCCTCAATTTGAGTCGTACCATGTCAGCAAATGGAGGTCCCGCAAGATTTCATTTACCAATATCATTAAGGTTGGTTCTACTCTGATGATGCAACTCTTTTCCAGTCGTATCTTGAGTGCCTTCCTACTTAAGGAGCTCATCTTCCTGTGCAGTATCGGACATTTCCAGGCTATTCATAAAGTTGCCCAGTAATGTATCAGACAGTGTTTCTCTGGTATTCATAAGGTTTTCCCTGACCAGTTCTTTGAGAAGTGGATGGCCTCTTCCTTCTTCCAAGTCTGTCTCGGTCTGTAAGCTGCATTGAAACCTGTGCACGATATGCAACCCTGCTGGCTTTTGAAATACTGGTAAACTTTTAAACAAATCTCAAGTCTCACACCAACCCACAAGCCACCTCAGGATGACAAACTGACAGATGAGTTCATCTCCTTTAGCTCTTGGAAACCTCTCTGGCCTCCCCTTCCCTAATTCTTACCTGTCTCCTGGCTTCTTACCTGGATCCTGCCACTTTTGTGGTCACCAGCAGTTCCCTCCCTTTCCTGACTGGGGGGTTGGGTCCTGTCTCTCCCCCAGTAACATAATAATTAGTAATTTCCCCATCTGTTCACTGATAGCTGACACCTTTCACCAAATTCTTTATTCCACCACTGAGTTGAAGGAGTCTTATCCCCTGGCAAAAGCATCAGCAATCTTCAATCTATGTGGTTCTTGTTTCAGTTAGGTGCTGTCCAGTTGTTACCAACTCATAGCAACCCCATGTGCAACAGAATAAAGCTGTCCAGTCCTGTGCCATCCTCACAACCATTGTGATGTTTGAGCCCACTGGTGCAGCCAATGCATCAGTCCATCTAAAAAAGGGTCTTCCTCTTTTTTGCTGACTCTACCAAGCATGATATCCTTCTCCAGGGACTGATCCCTTGTGAAAACACGTCTACAGTTTGTGAGACAATGTTTCACCATCCTCACTTCCAAAGAGCATTCTGGCTGAACTTCTTCCAAGACAGATTTGTTTGTTACTCTGGAAGTCCGTAGTATATTCAATTCTTTGTCAACACCATAATTCAAATGTATCAATTTTCTTCTGTCTTCCTTATTCACTGTCCAATTTTCCCATGCATATGAGATGATTGAAAATACCATGGCTTGAGTCAGGTCGCCTTAGTACTCACGGTGCCATCTTTGCTTTTTAACACTTAAAGCTCTTTTGCAGGAGATTTGCCAGTTGCAATATATCATTTGATTTCTTAACTGCTGCTTCTGTATGTGCTAATTGTGCATCCAACGAAAACTAAATTCTTGACAATGCCAGTATTTTCTCTGTTTCTCATGATGTTGCTTATTGGTCCACTTTTGAGGATTTTTGTATTCTTTATATTGAAGCATAATCCTTACTGAAGTCTGTAGACATTGATCTTCATCAGTAAGCTTCAGTCCTCTTTGCTTTCAGCAAGCAAGGTTGTGTTATCTGCATATCATGGTTGTTGATGAGTCTTCCTCCAATCCTGATGTCACGTTCTTCTTCATATAGTCCAGCTTCTTGGATTATTTGCTCAGCATATAGGTTGAAAAAGTATAGTGTAAGGACACAATCCTGACAGTAATCTTTCCAGATTTTAAATCATGCAGTATGCCTTTGCTCTGTTCAAATGATTGCCTCTTGTTGTACAGGTTCCACATGAACACAAGTGTTCTGGAATTCCCATTCTTTGCAATATTATCTATAATTTGTCATGATCCACACCATTGAATGCTTTTGCAAGTCAATAAAACACAGGTAAACATCTTTCTGGTGTTCTCTGCTTTCAGCCAAACCATACTGTGATAGTTGGAGTTGTGTGTCAACTTGGTTGGACCCCAGTTCTGTGTGGTTGTTCCCATGATGGGATCGGATGACTGTGTTCTAAGTGGCGAATCTGTTCAAGGGGAGTTTCCCTAGGGGTGTGACCTGCTTCCAGTATATCCAGGGACATCCTGGGAAGAGAGACATTCTTCTGTGGATTGGGATTCTGTTGTGCTGCCTACAATTGTCCGTGAGTAAGCAGTTCACTATTTGGCCTGGAGATCTTGGATTCATCATTTGTTGGAGTCAACAGCTGGTATACTGCCTACCAGTCTTGAGCTCCTTGGCCCCTGCAGTTGTGGGAGCCAGGAAAAGCCTCCAGCTTGACCTTTGATCCAGGAACTTTGGACTTGCCAGCTTCTATACATGTGTGAGCCATTTTCCTAAGATAAATTTCTCTCTATATATATTTATCTATCTATGTATCTATCTATCTATCTATATGAGCTTTGCTGGTTTTTGTTTCTCTAGAGAACCCAGTCTAACACATTTTGGTACCAGGAGTGGTTCTAGAGAGACAAAATCATAGGGATAGGCTTCCTAGATTGGTTCTCCAGTTTGATTAATCTTAAAGACACTAGCAATCCTGAGTCTGTGAGTAAAGAGGGCCCTGCTAATCCATGGTGTGAGGTGGCAAAATTAATATGTGAAATAGCACCACCAATAGATCAAGTACTTGTGAGAAGTGATGCTCTGGGTGATCGGATATTTGATACTTTTCTGCAATTCTGTCAGAATGAGGAGTATAAGGAAGCTTGTTGGTTGGTCCTACTTACACTAGACAAAGTGGTGAAAGAGCGAGATGAGCTCAGAGCTGCTGAGTCTCGGCTTAAGCGCTGCATAAAAGACCTCAGTGCTTCCAGTTGTGCTCTGAAAGAAAGCCTGATATCTTCCAGCAACAGAGCTGATATTGCTGAAAATCAAACCCAGAGTCTTATTGTAAAGGTAGCTGAATTACAATGCCAATTAAATTGCCAATCCAGAATGGTGTCTGACATTAAAGTGAGGGCATTGATTGGGAAAAAAATGGAATCCTGAAACCTGGAATGGGGACATATGGACAGATAATCAGGAAGATCAGGATATGGAGCCTGTAAATTCTGTTGAATCCCTCCCATCTGAATGGATTACTGTAAAACCATTATCCCTTCCCCCTCAGTTTGATGAGACTAGCCAAACTTGTCCTGCTGGGTCATTGTGTGAGTCAGAGGCCATGGAAGACATTCCTGAATGCTCTCAGGAACTGCCTCATGCACCTATTGTTGCTGCTAGGCCAACAACTAAAGTCAAGTCCAAGTGAGCCCCAAAAGGTGAAATAGAAAGTGTGACTGAGGAGGTGGTATGCTATACCTGAAAAGACCTACTTGGTTTTGCTAACATATACAGACAGAAACCTGGAGAATGTGTATGGGAATGGCTACTGAGGGTGTGGGATAATGGTGCAAGGAATATAAGATTGGATCAGTCTGAGTTTATTGATTTAGGCTCACTAAGTATGGATTTTTCATTCAATGTCTCAGCTCGAGAGGTTAGGAAAGGATCTAATAGTTTATTTGGTTGGCTTACTGAGGCATGGATTATGTGGTGGCCTACCTTAAGTCAAGTTGAAATACCAGACCTGCCTTGATACAATGTAGAAGAAGGTATCCAGAAGCTTAGGGAAATTGGCCTGTTAGAATGGATTTATCAAATTAGACCCCTAGAGCCAGAAACGGAGAGTCCAGAGGACATCCCTTTCACCAGTACTGTGAGGAATAAATTTGTGAAGGGAGCTCCAGCGTCCTTGAATACTGCTGTGATTGCTATTGTATGTAAACCTGATTTGACAGTGGGAACTGCCCTAACTGAACTAAGACATTTAACTACGATGGGGCTGATTGGACCCTGTGGTAGTAGGGCCCAAGTGGCAGCAGTTAATCGACAAAGGCAAGGTGGGCATGGTTACCATAATGGACAGCAGAGTCAGAACACTAATCAGAATAGTCTGACCCATGTGGAATTATGGCACTGGCTACTTGCTCATGGTGTTCCTAGTAGTGAAATACGTGGCAAGCCTACTAAATATTTATTTGATTTGTACAGACAGAAGAATTCTAGGTCACATGAACAGCAACCTAGATTGAATCACCAGAATACAGAGTCACGACCTCTCAGTCAATTCCCAGACTTGAGTCAGTTTACAGACCCACAACCCCTTGAATGAAGGGGAGGCCAGGTCCCTTTGAGGAAGGACCCTACTACATTGCCGAAAATCTATAATGTCAGTCTTTCTCCTAGCCTTCCCCAAAGGGATCTGAGACCTTTTACAAGAGTGACTGTTCATTGGGGAAAAGGAAATAATCAGACTTTTTGGGGATTACTGGACACTGGCTCTGAATTGACACTAATTCCAGGAGACCCAATGCATCATTGTGGCCCACCAGTCAGATTGGGGGCATATGGAGGTCAAGTTATTGATGGTGCATCTCACAGTGGGTCCAGTGGGTCTCTGAACTCATCCTGTAGTGATTTCCCCAGTGCCAGAATGCATAATTGGAATAGATATACTCAGTAATTGGCAGAATTCCCACATTGGCTCCCTGACATGTGGAATAAGGGTTATTATGGTAGGAAAAGTCAAGTGGAAGCTATTAGAACTGCCTCTACCTACAAAAATAGTAAACCAAAAGCAGTACCGCATCCCTGGAGGGGTTGCAGAGATTACTGCCACCATCAAGG
>NW_006921588.1:22049366-22051280 GCF_000298275.1 Orycteropus afer afer | reverse complement strand
GTGGGGCATGTCAAGATATTCCTACTAAAGTGAAGGATAAATTATTGTATCTGGCTTCCCCCACAACTAAAAAGGAGGCACAATGTCTGGTGGGTCTCTTTAGATTTTGGAGGCAACATATCCCTCATTTGGGTGTGTTGCTGTGGCCTATTTATCAAGTGACTCAGAAAGCTGCTAGTTTTGAGTGGGGCTCGAAACAACAGAAGGCTCTGCAACAGGTTCAGGCCGCCATGCAGGCTGCCCTGCCACTTGGGCCATATGATCTGGCTGATACAATGGTGTTTGAAGTGTCTGTAGTAGATAAAGATGCTGTTTGGAGACTTTGGCAGTTCCCTATTGGTGAATCACAAAGCAGTCCCTTGGGGTTTTGGAGCAAAGCCCTGCCATCCTCTGAAGATAACTACTCTCCTTTTGAGAAACAGCTTTTGGCTTGTTACTGGGTTTTAGTAGAAACTGAACACCTAACCATGGGCCACCAAGTTACCATGAGGCCTGAGCTGCCCATCATGAACTGGGTGGTGTCTGACCCACAGAGTCATAAAGTTGGAGGTGTACAGGAGCACTCCATCATTAAATGGAAGTGGTATATCAGAGATCTGGCTAAAGCAGTACCTGAAGGCACAAGTAAGTTGCATGAGGAAGTGGCCCAAATCCCTATGGTCTCCACGCCAGTCACATTACCTTCCCTGTCCCACTCTGCACCTATGGCCTCATGGGGAGTTCCTTATGATCAGTTGACTGAGGAAGAGAAAACTCGTGCCTGGTTTACAGATGGTTCTGTGCAATATGCAAGCACCACTCAAAAGTGGATAGCAGCGGCACTGCAGCCCCTTTCTGGGACTTCCTTAAAGGACAGTGGTGAAGGGAAATCCTCCCAATGGGCAGAACTTCAAGCCATACATATGACTGTTCACTTTGCATGGAATAAGAAATAGCCAGATGTGCAATTATACATGGATTAATGGGCTGTGGCTAACGGCTTAGCTGGATGGTCTGGAACTTAGAAGAAGCATGACTGGAAGATTGGTGATGAGGATGTATGGGGAAGAGGTATGTGGATAGATCCCTCTGAATGGGCCAAAGGAGTAAAGGTATTTGTGTCTCATGTGAATAACCACCAAAAGGTGGCCTTGGCAGAGGAGGACTTTAACAATCAGGTGGATAGGATGACACATTCAGTGGAAACCAGCCATTCTTTTTCCCCAGCTATTCCTGTCATTGCTCAATGGGCTCATGAACAAAGTGGTCATGGTGACAGGGATGGAGGTTATGCATGGGCTCAGCAACATGGACTCCCACTTACCAAGGCTCATTTGGCTACTGCCACTGCTGAGTGCCCAATCTGTCAACAGCAGAGACCAACATTGAGTCCATGATATGGAACCATTCCTTGGGGTGGTCAGTCAGCAACCTGGTGACAGGTTGATTACATTGGACCACTTCCATCATGGAAAGGACAGCGTTTTGTTCTTACTGGAATAGATACTTATTCTGGATATGGATTCACCTTCCCTGCACGCAATGCTTCTGCTAAAACTACCATCCATGGACTTACAGAATGCCTTATCCACCATCATGGTATCCCACATAGCATTGCTTCAGATCAAGGGACTCATTTCACAGCAAATGAAGTGTGGCAATGGGCTTATGCTCATGGAATTCACTGGTCTTACCATATTCCCCATCATCCTGAAGCAGCTGGCTTGATAGAACGATGGAATGGCCTCTTAAAAACACAAATACGGCGCTAGCTAGGTGGCAATACCTTGAAAGGTTGGGGCAATGTTCTCCAGGAGGCTGTATATGCTCTAAACCAGCATCCAATATATGGTTCTGTTTCTCCAATAGCCAGGATTCATGGGTCCAGGAACCAAGGGGTAAAAACAGGAGTGGTACCACTCACTATTACCCCTA
>NW_006921588.1:22040387-22048217 GCF_000298275.1 Orycteropus afer afer | reverse complement strand
TATATATATATATATATATATAAGCTTTGCTGGTTTTTGTTTCTCTAGAGAACCCAGTCTAACACACATACCCAGAGGTAACTACCAAATTATAGGAGTTTTCCTAAAAACAAGATTTGACAGTGGGAAAAGGAATTAATGGAAAGACCTGAGTTGTGATGAAGCAGGCAGGAAAGAGGCCCCACTGAGGAGGGGATGAAGGACTTCAGGTGGGAGGTGGGGAAGTTACTTCATTATTTTGCCTGTAGTTGTTTCCTACCTTGTTCTCACTTTGGCTCCCCTCCAATCCTGGAGCACAATCAATATATTTTTTTTATCCCAGTGTTGGAGATTTGAGAATTTGGAGGTACACTTTAACATCTCCTCCAGTTATTAAGACAAGATCAAAACCTACTCCCTCCCCCCAGTAGCATTCAGGACACGCACACAGATAGCCCCGAGGCGGATGAACATGGGCTGGAATGCTAGGCTGGTAATTCCTGAGTCTGAAGACTGGAGGCAAGTCCTTTCTCACTGAGAAGTTTCACTTTCCTGATCCAACAGAGAGAAAGCCCAGAGGGCAAACTCCCACTTTAAGTATAATTCTTTGGGTGAAATGTTTAAAAGAACCATGCCAACACAGAGCAGCAATTTCCATGCAAATTCATGCCTTTGGGGGAAAACTCAATTGGCCCAACAATAGTACTGATTGTGGACCTCCTCATCCCTCTCCAGTCGGGTGTAGAAGCACAACTGAAGAAAGAGATCTATCTGTTTGTTCAGCTTTTCTCCCAGTAAGCTTGCCAAACATAAATGACTTTTGTGTTTCAAATGAGGTGTCCTCTGCACACTGCTGCTCAATGGCAAGGACTGTGTGGAAATGAGGAGTTGTGTTTGTCTTCTTCCCAGTGAGACTAAGAGAAGAAGGGCAACATTTTTGAGAGGGAAAAGTTTTTTTAAAAGCTAGGACATTCATGTTTTGTGAAACAAAAGAGGCTGGTTAACAATGTGGGATTTTCAAAGAAAAAAATAAGAATACACTGAATTTGGTTAGTTTCAGATGATCACAGTGCTTCAAGCTATGCACCTCAATGGACATAGCCTGTGGCCACTCTTGATGTCTTAGTCAAGATTCTCTAGCAGAATAAAATCAGTAAGATTTATATACACAGAGAGAGAGAGACCCTGGGTGGCACAAACAGTTAAATGCTGGTGTAATAACTGAAAGGTTGGCAGTTCAAACCCATCCAGAGGTACCTTGGAAGAAAGCCCTGGAAATCTGCTTCCAAAAAGTCACAGCCATGGAAACGCTATGGAGAACAGTTCCATTCTGAAATACATCCGGATCCCCATGAGTCAGAATCAACTCTACAGCAACTGGTTTAGTTTTGAGTTTAGAGAGAGGGAGAGAGAGATTCATTTTAAAGAATTGGCTCATATGATTGTGAAGGCCAACAAGTCCAATATCTGTAAGTCAGACAACAGGCTGGAGATTTCTTCAGTCTTGTGTCCCAAAATCCATAGGTCAAGTGATGGGAAGAGTGAAGAGTGAGGGAGTTCTGGCAAAATATCTATTTATAGTCCAGAAGCAAAATGCACTATAGATATGACTCCCTTTTCCCTCTTAAGGCCTTCAACTGATTGGATGAAGCCTAATCACATTATGGAGGGTGAACTGCTTTACTCAGGCCAACTGACTTAATCACATGTGACTACTTCATAACAGCATCTGGACTAGTGTTTGATCAAACAACTTGGCACTACAGCCTAGCCAAGCTGACATGTAAAATTAACTATGACACTGTTGCAAGAGGTGGATGTAGTGGTGGAAAGAGTTTGGGACCAGAGAATTGTTCTGTCCTCCACCACTAGTTACCAAGATGAATTTGTACAAATTGCTATAAACATGATGGAAATGAACTAACTCAGAGTCTTCACCCTGGGAACAGAGACAGGTGCCCTGGTGCATCAAAACTTTCCAAATCTTCCACTTTCACATGTAATCGTTCCTAAAATGAATCTGCCTAAGATTGTGCCATATGGGCTCTTTCTGCCCAATAATCCCTTTCCTACTTGACAAAAGAAAAAGTGAGACCCATCAGTCTTACTAAGATACATAATCCTAGCATATGAAAACCTCCATGACTTCCTCCAGAGAGAGTGAAAGAAGTATCAAAGGGAGACGGGAAACTTTCTCTTTGCCAACTGTTCTGGTTCCCTAGTGCTGCTCTAACAGAAGATACCACAAATGGGATGGCTTGAACAAATAGGACTTTATTCTCTTACAGTTTGGAGGCTTTAAGTCCAAGTTCAAAGTGCCAGGCTCTAGGAGCTGGGTGAAAGCTCCTCAACCTTGGGCTTCAGCTCTGCCTCCTGCTCCCAGCCCACTGAAGCTAGAGGCTTTTCTTCACTCAGCTGCTGGCTGCTAAGGCTGACAAGCCCAAGGCTGACAAGTAATAAGGCACAGACCTGCATGTTACCAAACCACAAGGCAGGCCATTAATTCAAGTCCATTAAAGGTCTCAAGGTCAGCTGAGCATGGCAGGCTGCCAAACAACAATACGGCTACATGCAGGGTCCAAGGATGCCATAAGCTAGGGACCATTCCCCAAGGCTTCTGCTTATATTACAGGAAGCAGACCACATTCCTAAGGCAGCTACTCAGCTGCTCACAGTAGATTCCACCATGAAGTGGATTACCAGTTCATGGGAATACTATATCCAGCTGCCCAGCCACTCAACCAGGCCCAGCAAGTTGACACACAAACTTAGCTACCACACCAACTTTCTTTCCTTTTTCCTTTCCTCCTTCCTTTCTTTACTTTTTCACTTTTTAGAATTCAGATGTTTCTAAAAGATGGTATACTGACACATTTATTTAAATTAAAAAATAAAATAAGATTTTTTTATTCTGACAGAAAGTAAACCTAATTTGGCAGAATAGTTTGACAATAAGAACAAGCTTTGCCAATTAATTTATATGATGTACACTCTCCATAAATTTAATAAGGTAAATTTGCAGCTCCAAAGTTTGGATGAAATGGAATGGCCTTAATAAATAGGAGTTCATTCTCTACCAGTTTGGAACCTTTAAGTCCAAGTTCAAAGTGCTAGGCTCTAGGGGCTGTGTGAAAACCCCTCGACCTTGGGCTTCAGCTCTGCCTTTTACTCCCAGCCCACTGAAGCTACAGGCATCTCTTCACTCAGGCAGCTACTGGCTGCTGAGGCTAACAAGCCCAAGGTTGACGAATAAAATGGCACAGTCCCGATGTTACCAAACCATACGGCAGGCCATTAATTCAAGTCCACTGAAAGTCCCAAGATTGGCAGAGTATGGCAGGCTGCTGAACAACAACATGACTACATGCAGGGTTCAAGCGTGCCATAAGCTAGAGAACATTCCCAAAGCTGCTGCTTATTTATAGGAAGCAGACCACATCTCTAAAGCAGCTACTCAGCTGCTTGTGGTAGGTCCCATCATGGAGTTGATTGCCAGTCTCATCGTGGGGGAATAACTACCACCAGCTGCCCAGCCACTCAACCAGACCCAGACAAGTTGACACACAAACTTAACCACCACACTGTCCATCTCCATTTCTGGCTTCCTTCTTCCTCCTCTGGTCAGTATTTCCACTCCAAAGCACCTACCCTCTGGTAGCTTCAATTAGCTGATACAACGACTCATGAACAATTACCACTCATGAGGTGTCTACCATTTTGCACACATTATTGGTACCCCTTAGTATTATTATGTCTATTTTATGAATGAAGCAACTGAAGCTCAGGGAAGTTAAATAAGTTGCCCAAGGTAACAAAGTGGAAGATTTAGAATTTGAACTCATGTCTATAGTGTTCAAAGCTTAATCTCATTTCTACTACACTACTGCCTACTCTGATTTGGAGAAGTTTTACATTTTAAAAGCATTTCTAAAAACCAAACACCTCTAAGATTAAAGAAATAGATATCTAGTGGAATTAGAGATCATCAGAGGTTAAAAAGAGTTATTTGGGGATAAGAAGTCATTAGATACCCCTCAAGTCTTGCAATACAAGTGACTGCTCCCCTCTCTCGATACCCTACTTTTGCAGAGGGGTAAGGAGCTGGAACAAACCACAGAAATATCTCCATAATCTCTGTGAGGTCTGCAAGAATTACAGAATATGTGGACAAAGAGAATGCTTGTATATTTTTGACGGAAAAAGGGAACAGTGGGAAAACATTACTGACCAGTTCCCATTCCAGGTAGTGTTCTAGAAGCATTCTGAAATAATATTTTTAATTCCTCCAGCACAGTAAAGAAACTAATACAATCTTATAGATGAGGAACTGAATGCCAAAAAAGAGGAAAGAAAATACAATGTGAAGTACTTTCCCCATTGTATAGTATCACAATCTGTATGGCCTTGGTGACAGAAATGACATAGGAGAGCACATGATAAAATTTTGCAAGACCAAAATGTGTTCATTGCAAATGAATACAGGACTTTCTTTGCAGGCTCATTAACCAGAAGGCTGGTGGTTCAAACTCACCAGCCACTCTTCAGAAGGAAGGTTGGGCAATCTACTTCTGTAGTGATACTGCCTCAGAAACCTGAGGAAGGGTCACTATGAGTCGGATCTGACTCGACAGCAGTGCATTGCATTGTTTGTTGTTATACATGTGGTGGCTATACACATGGACCTTGCCAGATGGAATACACAGGAATCAGATCAACCACATCTGTGGAAAAAGGTGATGGAAAAGCTCTACTTCTTCAGCCAAAATGAGGCCAGGAGCTGACTGTGGAACAGACCATCAATTGTTCATATGCAAGTTCCAGTTGAAGCTGAAGACAATCAAAACAAGTCCACAATGTTGCATAGTACTCCATTGTGTGAACATACCATATTTGGTCATCCATTCATCTGTTGATGGGCACATAGCTTGCTTCTATCTCTTTGCTATAGTGAATTGTGCTGCAATGAACATGGGTGTGCATATGTCTATTCAAGTCCTGTCTCTCACCTCTTTAGGTTATATTCCTAGTAATGGAATTGCTGTATCAATGGTATTTCTATTTTCCATTCAGAAAGGGATCAAAATTGGAGATCCTGGATAGAGTGGGAGGAAAAATGTGGGGCAATATTCAAAAACACAAAAATGACCAGAATTACTGGTCGGATAGAGACTGGTGGAACCCCTGAGACTATGGCCCTGGGTTACTGTTCAGATCTAGAAATGGACTTACTTCCATGGATTGGCTCTCAGCCCAACAGTAGAATGACCTACATGCAGAACGTCTACCCCAGGGCTATGCACCCATCTACTCCAGGGAGATGCAACCCTTAGATCAACCAGCCATAAGACATCAGAGGAACCGCATTCACATAGAGGGAAAGCTGGACAAACAGGAATGCATAAATAAGAAGGGCACAAGAAGGGGGTAGTCACATGGAGAAGAGGGGAAGAGAGGTTTTTTATGGTTGGGGATGGTAATTGGGGCATGAAATCAAATGTGCATGAACTGTTGAATGTAAAACCAATCTGCTTTGTTTTTTGCACCCAAAGCACAATTTAAAAAAAGAAAGAGAGAGACCACCTCGGTGGTAAGATGGAGGAAAAGGCAGAGAAGCAACACAGACCCTCCTCAACAAATAAAATAAAAACCAATTGACAGAGATATAGAAGATAATCCTGGAGCCCTGAGCTTTGAAAGGAACTATACAGAAATGGATTAGTCACCAAGTAGTGGAAAACCTGAATGAAAACAGTGAGTACAGAGATGGTCAGAGCTGCGGACTGTCAGCTATCCTGATGGGACCAACAGCCTGAATATTTCCAATAGGGTTTGGGACCTGAGAATTGACCTAAAGATCAGCCCTGGTCACCAAATCCTGCAGGGATGACTGCACTGGTAGCCTATGACTAGGAAGAGAAACAGCAAAGAGGGAGAAAACCTGAGCTGTTGACTTTGTGCTGTCTGGAGAGCGCAGTCATTTTGATTATTTACACACAGCAGCCATTTTGGATATTTAAAATGACTGAGGGCACAGCCATATTGGATATTAAAAGTGATTGAGGGTGCAACCATTTTGATTGTTTACACGTGGCAGCTATTTTGGATATTTAAAGCGACTGAGGGTGCAGCCGTTTTGGATGTTTACAAGCAGTGGCCATTTTGAATATTTACAAGTGGTGGCCATTTTGGATATTTAAAGTGACTGAGGGCATAGCCATTTTTAACCTTTACAAGTGGTAACCATTTTGGATTTTAAAGTGACAGCATTCTCATTTGGATTCCAGGGACATAAGAGTAGGCTCTGTTTGCCAGGGTCAGCAGGGACATACGAGAGATGGAAAGGAGACAGGTGGTGAGTGTATAAGTGCTGTCAACTAGTGAATAGAGGAGCATAGGAGAGTACCCTGCTTGTGTAGATAACATACAAATAAAACAAAGAAAACGAAAATCGTGGGCAAGTGACTCCAACATGCAATCACCAATTAAATATAAACACAAAAACATCACAATGCCTCAGAGACAACAGAGCATCACAGTCCACACAAAGAAGCAAGATAAAGCAGGAGAAACAAGGGACCAGGTACAGACCCAAAAACACATCCTTGAGGAAGATGCAGCATTGTAACTCCCTGATAAGGAATTCAAAAGAATTATATTTAGGTACTTTGAAAGGATTGAGAGACAGATCAAGGAAAACACAGAGAAAGCCCCAGAACAATTTTGAAAGACAATACAAGAACAAAATGACAAAATAAATGAAAAATTAGAAATGATACAAAATCTACACACAGAAATCCAGAAATTAATACTAAATTTTCAGAAATAAATAAGACATTGAATAGGCAAAGGAGCAGGACTGAATCAGTGGAAGACAGAATTGGTGAGATTGAAGGCAAATACCTGAACACTTTTTAGAAAAGGGATCAATCAGAAAAAAAGATCGAGACAAAATGAAGAAAGCCTAAGGTTCATGTGGGATACCATCAAAAGGAATAACCTATATGTAATCGGAATTCCAGAAAAGGAAGAGAAAAATAAAACCACAGAGAAAAATGTTGAAGTTTTGTTAGAAGAGAATTTTCCTGGTATAATGAAAGATGAGAATATATCCATTCAGGAAGCCCAATGAACCCCAAACAAGACAGACCCCAAATGAAAAGCACCATGACATATCATCATCAAACTCACCAAAACCAAAGACAAAGAAAGAATCATGAGAGCAGCATGGGAAAAATGAGAAGTTATCTACAAGGGGCAACTAATAAGACCAAGCTCAGATTTCTCGAGAGAAACCATGCAGGCAAGAAGATAATGGGATGGTATATATAAAACCCTGAAAGAGAAAAATTTTCAACCAAGAATTATGTCCCCAGCAAAACTGTTCCTTAAATATGATGGTGAAATTAGGACATTTCCAGATAAGCAGAAACTAAGGGAATTTGTTAAAACCAGACCAATCTTACAAGAGATGCTAAAGGGAGCCTTTTGGACAGAGAAGAAACAACAGCAAACAACAACTGACCATTAACACACATGATGATGTAACCCAGAAACCAACCTTGCTATGGAAGTATCCAAAGTAAAGAAGCCTACAAGATTGCAAACAGGGAGCCAGAGACATCAATTGACAAATGAGGACAACTACAAACCAAAAAAAGGGGAAAAAAATGTCATTACAGAACTTCTAGATGGTAGGCAAGTCAAGACAACTACAAGATAGAACAGACTGTTCTAAGATTGGGAAGAAAACTGTAAATCACAGGGTAACCTCAAAGAAAAATGATAAACCTTCACATCAAAAGAAAAAAGAGGACCAGCACAAATATTTAGCAAATACTAAAACAATAGCAA
>NW_006921588.1:22015146-22027606 GCF_000298275.1 Orycteropus afer afer | reverse complement strand
AAACAAAAGACAGGCATATGAGTTGAACATTTACCTCAGGTAGATACACTCCTTGGAGAAAACAATCATGGGAGAAAGAAGGGCTGCTTATGCACAGGGAGACAGCTCAGGGGGCAGAAGTGCATGGAGGGATGGGAAGAAGTAACTATGGGGAGGAAGTGGGAGGGGAGCTTTTGCATTGTGGTAAACTGTAGTCAATGTCATGAGACAATGTGTGGGAACTGCTGTATGGAAAGTGAATTTGCTCTGTAGATCTTCATCCAAATCACAATAAAAAAAAAAAAAAAAAACCATCAGACAACGTATTGCACTGGACAAATCTGCTGCAAAAGAGCAAAGATATGTCTTTGAAGACTAAGGTGTGCCTAGCCCAAGCCATAGTATTTTCAATAGCCTCGTATGCATGAGAAAGCTGGACAATGAATAAGGAAGACCGAAGAAGAGTTGATGCTTTTGAGTTGTGGTTTTGGTGAAGAATACTGAAAGTACGATGGACTGCCAGAAGAATAAATCTGTCCTGGAGGAAGTGCAGCCAGAATGCTCCTTGGAAACAAGAATGGCCAGACTTCATTTCATCTACTTTGGTCATGTTGTTGGAAGGGACCATTCCTTAGAGAAGGATATTATGTAAAGTGGAGGGTCAGCAAAAAAGTGGAAGACCCTCAATGAGATGGACTGACACAGCAGCTGCAACAATAGACTCAGAGGTAGCAAGGATTGTGAGGCTGGCTCAGGACCCGGCAGCATTTGGTTCTGTTGTACATAGGGTTGCTATAAGTCAGAGCTGACTCGATGGCACCTAACAACAACATAGCTTCACAATAGCTACCTTCCATTATGAGTACATTTCCCAAATCATGGAAGGAAGGAAGGATTCAGCAAAGGAATGAGAGCATCAAAAATACTGTATTGCAAACTAAGTTTATGAACAACTAGAAGACAGTGACCTCACACTATACTGTGAACTCCTGAAGGGAAGGGACTACATCCTTAACATTTCTATACTCCTGAGTGTCTGGAGCAGGGCCTAGTACAGAAGAGGCTCACAGTGATTATTTAACTGAACTAAGGTGCTGGCCAGTGAACTTCCTCTGTAACTCTCTAGAGCATCCAAGGTAGTTATCTGCAGTAGAGGACACTCAATGTTTCTAGCAGGTTGATTTTCCAGTCCATAAACTTTCTGGACAATTCTGGGTTCATTAATCACTGAAATGATGTACAGCTTCTTTTTTTCTTTCCCTTTATCCTTCTCTCCTGCCAAGCTTCTTCTTGTTTAAAAGCAGAACTGGTATTATATCCACTGCAACCACTGGGTGACAGTCCTGATCTGGATTTTTACCAATATTTGTCAAGTTCACATATGTGGTGTTCTATTGAATGCATTAGAAAATTAAGATGGATGGGAATGGATTATACCACAGACAAATCTGTACTAGTCCCTAAATTCTCACCAGCCTTCCTTAGCTAGTGTTCATACTAAGAAACTCTTTTCAACAGATATTTATTAAGTGCCTACTATGAGATATGTAAGGAGTTCTGGTGGTGCAGTGCCTAAGGCATTTGACTGCTAACCAGAAGGTTGGCTGTTCAAACGCACCAGCTGCTCCACAGAAGGAAAATGAGGCAATCTACTTCCGTAAAGATTTACTGCCTTGGCAACCCAATAGGGGTCACAATGGTCACAATGAATCAGAATCAAGTCAATGGCAGTGGGTTGGGTTGGGTTGGGTTTGGGCAGTGGGGTGGCTAGAAGAACTATGTACTCTTCTAGGTGCAAGGAGGAGGAAAAAGATTAATGCATATGTCTAATTAAAATATAATATGATATTCTGTCTGGAGCACAGGAGAGGGAAGAAAATCAAAGACACAAGGAAGCGATTAGTCCAAAGGACTAATGGTCCACACTAGCCTGAGACCAGAACAAACAGATGGCATTGGCTACCACTACTGACTATTCTGACTAGGAACACAATAGAAGGTCCCAAATAGAATAATAGACAAATGTAGAACAAATCTCAAATTCATAAAAAAGAACAGACTTACTGGACAGATACAGACTGGTGGAACCCCCAAGGCTATCATCCTTATCACCATGTTGTTGTTGTTATGTGCCATTGAGTCAGACCGACTCATAGCAACCCCTCCTTGGGTTGCCAAGGCAGTATCACTATGGAAGTAGATTGCCCAACCTTCCTTCTGAGGAATAGCTGGTGGGTTTGAACCACCAGCCTTCTGGTTAGCAGTCAAGTGCCTTAGGCACTATGCTACCAGAGCTCCTTATCACCCTTTTAACCTACAACTAAAACCATTCCCAGAGGTCACCTTTTAGCCAAATAATAGATTGACCTATAAAATAAATAACTACACCATGAACAATGTGCTTCTTAGAACAATCAACTATATGAGACCAAATGGTCAACATCTGCCCAAAAGCAAAGATGAGAAGGCAAGGAGGGGAAGAGAAACTGGAGGGATGGAAATGAGGAAGGCAGGTTGGAAATGGGAAGAGGGCTGACACATTGTAGGGATAGCAGTCAACGTCATGGAACAATGTGTGTATAAATTGTTGAATGGGAAACTAATTTGCTGTGTAAAGTTTCACCTAAAACACAATAAAATGTTTAAAAATAATAATACTACAACATGGTAAGTGCTAAGCAGTAGTATAAGTGTAGCTCTACGAATACACAGAGAAGAAATAAATTTATGTATCTATATACACTTTAACTGCTTTCACACATATTATTGTATGTTTCTGTTAAGGCTACACTTATGTACTGCCTCCTCAAAGTAGAGCCACCCTTTATAACATGGATGGAGTAAAGTTTTCAGGATTTTCATTTGCTAACCCACCAGCCACTCCTCGGAAGCAAGATGGGGCAATCTACTTCCGTAGTGATACTGCCTCGGAAACCCTAGGAGGGGTTGCTATGCGTCGGGTCCGACTCGACGGCACATAACAACAACAACAACAACAATGTGGCACAACTCAAAATGGGAAAAAACAGCTGCAAACATCCATTAATAACTGGAAAGTGGAATGTATGAAAACAAGACTTCAGGAATTGATGGCATACTGATTGAGATGTTTTAGCAAATGCATGCGACACTGGAAGTGCTCACTCATCTATGCCAAAAAAACTTGGAAGACAGCTACCTGGCCAACTGACTAGAAGAGATTCATATTTGTGCTCATTCCAAAGAAAAGTGGTCCCATAGAATGCAGAAATTATCTAAATGTATCATTGATATCATAAGCAAGTAACATTTTGTGGGAAATAATTCAAAAACAGTTGCAGCAGCACATTGACAGGGAACTGCCAGAAATGCAAGCTAAATTAAGAAGAGGACATGGAATGAGAGGTATCATTGCTGATGTCAGATGGATATTGTCTGAAAGCACAGAATACCAGAAAGATGTTCACCTGTGTTTTGTTGACTGTGTTTATTCCACTGTGTGGATCATAACAAATTATGGATCACATTGTGAATAATGAGAATTCCAGAACACCTAATTGTGCTCATGAGGAACTTGCACATAGACCAAGAGGCAGTTGTTTAGACAAAATAAAGGGATACAGCATGGCTTAAAATCAGGAAAGGATTGTGTCAGGGTTGTATCCGTTCACTATACTTATTCAATCTGTATACTGTGCAAATAATCTGAGAAGCTGGACTACATGAAGAGAAACACGGCATCTGGATTAGAGGAAGACTTATTAGCAACTAAATATTCAGATGACACAACCTTGCTTGCTGAAAGTGACGAGGACTTGAATTTACTGATGAATACCAAAATCTACAGCTTTCAGTACAGATTACACCTCAACATAAATAAAACAAAAATCCTCACAACTGGACCAATAACAACATCATGATAAAGGCAGAAAAGATTGAAGTTGTCAAGGTTTCATTTCACTTGGATCTACAATCAACACCCATGAAAGCAGCAGTCAAGAAATCAAACAACATATTGCATTGGGTAAATCTGCTGCAAAAAAAAAAACCCTCTCTTAAGTGGTAAAGAGCAAAGATCCCCTTAACCCTATCCTCCACCCTGTTTCCTCTCACAGCAGTGGATGAGTGGCAGGTAACTATGGTCCCTCTCGGGAGAGTTCTCACTTGTTGGGAAAGGTGGAAAGGTTGAGCTTGTAAACTAAGTGAATTGAATGTGAATTGTGATGCAGATTATTTCATGTCAGGGCAAGTGAAACCTTAGACCTTAAGAATCTCTCAGATGAAGTCATATTGACAGATCTTAACTATGGGGAGGGTGATGTGATAATAACCAATTTAAAGAGGAATATTGCTTTTCTCCAAAGAAGATTCAAAGAGGGAGTCAATAACATTAACCTTTGCATCGGCTAGTCCAAGATGAAATACTAGCTTGGGCATTGACTAATCAAGATGGTCCTGTCCCTTGTGTTCTTGTGTTGGGAAATAACTTAGTTCAGTATCTTTAAGATTTACTCACCTTGTGTTTGCACTGATCACATTCATTGAACTGCAGAGTGGAGCCAAGAACTATATTTTTGAAGCTGAGCTGGTGATAGGCAGACTGTCTCTCAGTCCTTGGAGGAAATCCAGCCATCTTAAATATTGAAGTGTTTCTTTATGAGGCTCTAGGGACATTTTCATCGTGCTGTATTCTTTGTGATCTTTGGAACCATTGCATTTGAATGCTTTTCTAAGACACATAGATTCTCTCAGCAAAAATTTGAAAAGCTTGTGTGAATGACTGACAGAAAATATCCATGTGAATGTTTAAGAATACAAATAGTAAAATAGGCCGCCTACTGGAAAAGGGAAAATATATTTTGACTTGATATATGGGTATATATGTATACCCATATCCACACTCATATTCTTATTTATATTTAGTTTATATATCTATATAGAAAGGATTAAACTGAAAAAAATAATGTCATGTTCATGAGTATTTTATTTTATACCATCATAGTCCTTTATCAGTTAAATATTGTTAACCATTATCACTACTACTACTAACAGTGCTACTATTGCCACAACTACCACTTAGTGCACATTTACTAACTACCAGGAAGCCTAAGGTATTTGACTGCTAACCAGAAGGCTAGAGGTTCAAACTCACCAGCCACTCCTCAGAAGGAAGACTGGGCAACTTACTTCCGAAGTGATACTGCCTTGGAAACCCATGGAGGGGTCGCTATGGGTCAGATCCAACTCAACAGCAGTAAATTTTTGAGAGGAAATGTCTTGTTACATATATAAACCAAAAGCCAAACATACTGCCTTTGAGTCGAACCGTTGAGACTCATAGTGACCCCTCCTTGGGTTTCCCAGGCAGTCTCACTACAGAAGTAGATTGCCTAACCTTCCTTCCAAGGAGTGGCTGGTGGGTTTGAACCACCAGCCTTCTGGTTAGTGGTCAAATCCCTTAGGCACTATGCCACCAGCACTCCCTGTTACATATATATTTACTACAATAAAATAATAACAATCGTATCAATAAGAACATACTGCACTGGGCCTGGGAAATCAGTGGAAAGTAAACTAGACACAGACCCAGGTCTCACCTCCCAGCTAGCCTACAACTCAATCTCTAGTCACTTAGTTCCTCCTCATAACCAGCCTATACCTGCTCTGAAGACTTCAAATGTATCCCTGTCAATGGACAGTCATGTTAACATTATTCTCTCTGGCATCCTAAGATCCTTCAGTTCATTGATCTTCCAATGGGCCAATCCTCAAATCTGGATCACTTCATTGTGCAACATTCTCTACTCTCAGAATCCCTTGTACTGCTGGATCAGATCATAAAACTATGATGATTAGGTCCACCACAAATTCAAATTATGACTGTTGTTGTTATTGTTGTTGTTAGTTGCACTGAGTCAGTTCCAACTCAGCAACCTAAGTGGAACAAAATGGAACATTGCCTGGTCCTGCACCATTTTCATGATTATTGGTATGTTTGAGTCCATTGTTGTGCTGGTGTATCAGTCCATTTCATTGAGGGTTTCCCTCATTTTTGCTGAACTTCTACTTTGTTGTTGTTGTTACGTGCCACCAAGTTGACTCTGACTCATAGCAACCTTATGTAGAAGAGAATGAAATGCTGCCGCCCTGTCCTGCAGCACCCTCACAATCCTTCCTATGCTTCAGCCTATCGTTGCAACCACTGTGTCAATCCATCTCATTGAGAGTCTTCCCCATTTTCGCTGACCCTCTACTTTACCAAGCATGATATCCTTCTCCAGACACTGGTCCCTTCTAATAACATGACCAAAGTAGGTAAGACAAAGTCTGGCCATTCTCACTTCCAAGGAGCATTTCGGCTGTCCTTCTTCCAGGACAGATTTGTTCATTCTCATGATAGTTCATTCTCCTTAGCCAACACCACAATTCAAAGGCACCGACTCTTCTTCAGTCTTCCTTATTCATTTTCCAGCTTTCACATGCATATGAGGTGATTGAAAATACTATAGCTTATGTTAGGCGCACCTTAGTCTCCAAAGTGACATATTTACTTCTTAACACTTTAAAGATGTCTTTGGCAGCAAATTTGCCCAGTGCATTACAACATCTGAATTCTTGACTCCTGCATCCATGAATATTGGTTGTGGATCCAAGTAAAATGAAATCTTTGACAACTTCAATCTTTCTACTTAGGACTTTTAAATTATTTCAAATGCCCAGAGAGAACCAAAGAATAGGTAGATATTTTAAAGTTGCAGATTTTGTTTGAAATAATATGGAACTTTCTTAACCACTTCAGCTAAGCAGAACAGGAATGAGGTCAGCATTATTGTTGGTGTTTAAGTAGAGTTTAGGTTAGAGATTCCCAAAAATGACTGGCTATAAGAAATTCCTGGATTTTTAAAAATACAGAAGCCAAGATCACACTTCAGACCTGCTGAGTCAAAACCTCTTTGAGGTGGAAAACTAAAAATAGAACTATCACATGACCCAGCAATTGCATGCCTAGGTATATATACCCAATAGACTGGAAAGCAGAGACTCAAAAAGAGACTTATACACCAATGTTTACTGCAGCACTATTCATGATAGCTAAAAGGTGGCAACTACCTACATGCTTATCAACAGATGAATGGATAAACAAAATGTGGTACATACTTACAATGGAATACTACTCAATGAAGTCTTGATACATGCTAAAGTATAGATGGAGCTTGAAGACATTGTGCTGAGTGAGATAAGTCAATCACAAAAGGACAAATATCACACAACATCGCTTACATAAAAAAAGACAATAAATGGCAAATATATAGGGACCAAAGTTTATTAGTAGTTACCAGGGGCTGGAGGGAAGGGGGAAAAGAGGTTTAACAACAATGGAAAAATCACACTGATTAAGGACAGGTTTGAACAATTATCATCATTGTTGTCAATAGGTTGCACACTTGTAAAAAGTTGTATAGGCAGAAGTTGTGTGATATATTTATTTACAAAAATGACAAGGGAAAAAAAAGTAGCTTCTGAGGTTAAGTACAACCAAACACTTCATGGGATTTGGTTCCTTAGTTTGGAGTTGTTGGGACATGGTTTCATGGGATATCTCAGTTATTTGGGCTAATAACATGTTTAGTGCTTCTGTTCTACCCTGTAATTCATTGCATAGTGCCTAGGATCTTAAAAGCTTGTTAGCAGCCATCCAAGGCATAACAATTGGTCTCTACTTACCTGGAGTAACAGAGGAAGTGCAGCTCTGGTGGCATAGTGCCTAAAGCATTTGACTGCTAACCAGAAGGTTGGTGGTTCAAACCCACCAGCCACTCCTTGGAAGGAAGGTTGGGCAATCTACTTCCATAGTGATACTGTCTCAGAAACCCAAGGAGGGGTCACTATGAGTCAGATTTGACTCAATGGCAGTGAGTTTGGTTTTTTGGTTAACAGGGGAAGAAGAGTCAGGAATGGGAAATGGAGTATATTACTAGGTGCCTCCATGAGCAACTGCCTCTTTTGTCATGATTCCAGAAGAACTGGATGGTGTCCAGTACCATTACTGAATATCAAAGAGTCCATAGAAAAATCCTGATCAAAAAGAGGAAATGCAGAACAGAATTTCAAATTCTCATTGACTCTAGACTTTCCAAAGCCATGGAGGCTAGATAAACCCCTGAAACTATTGCTCTGATATAATCTTTAAACCTTAAACCAAAAATATTCCCTGAAGTCTTCTTAAAACTGAACAATAGTTTACCTTAACTAGTAAAAAAAAGATATGGAATCAAATTGACGACAGCAACTCACAAGATTAGCTAGGAACCTTAGAAGGCAGTGAGTTTATGTTAATGAGTGGGGAACTACTCAGAAAAGAAAGGTGAGAATAGTTGTACAACTCAAAGAATGTAATCAGTTACACTAAACTGCATGTGTAGAAACTGTTGAGTTGGTGTATGTTTTGCTGTGTATATTCTCAACAACAAAATAAATAAATAAAATTTAAAAACCTCTGGGAGATATATTTTCTAACACTCCCTGGGAGATTCTGATGTAGCCAATGCACTGACTGACATGAGAGACCCACTGGCCATACCATTGACTGTGGTTATTTCCAGGACACTGATGTGGCATTGGGTTGGAGGTGTGGCCTGCCTTTATATTTTATTTCCTCTCCTTTCTCTTTCCTCTACCTGGACCTGAGGCCTGCTAATATTGTGTATTGCTTACATCCCTTCTCCATCCCAGACATGGCACTTAGGGCTCAACACACTGGTGCAACTAGGAAGAATCACCCCTGCCCAGATCAACTGTGTCCAGTCCAGGACTCCCTCCAGCCTAGAAATGACAACAATGGATGTGAATCCTGCTCATTGCACCCTATCAACATGATACAGCCCGACCTCTCTTGATTTTCCCACTAATATGGACTGACTGCTTGCTCTTTATGCCCCACTGCTCTGTTGCCTCATTTGTAATGACTTTATGTTAGCCAGAATTAATGTTTCTTTATTTCTTCCCTTATAGCACAAGTAAAAGCAAGATGAACACCGTGTCTTTGCTGGGCTAAATACTTAAATACATTTGTTGTTGCTGTTGGCCTCGGTGGTCTCTGCCAAGTGCCAGCTTATGTCACTGTCTTTGAAACATCTTTATGGTCAGTGAAAAGATCAAGCATTACCTCCAGTGATGGTAAGAGCCAAATTGCCAGTTCCAGTAACTCCCTGAATATGAGTCATACATCTGATTTGTTGATATATAATAAATCTCCCATACATGTATCTTGATAAAAGCAGACCTTCAGAATTTTTTTTTTAAGTTTCCTACCAAGGTTTTTCTTCTCACACTTTTCAGTTGTCAAATTACACAAATGTATAATTGCTCTTATTTATTGAGGATTATGATTGACCACATAGACTTTAAAAAAATTATCTACAAATATAGATACTTGACTACAATTGCATTTTACATAGAAAAATAGTTGATACTGTAAATATTGTCTCTTTTTGTTTTTTTATTAAATTGCAAAAGGTTTCATGAAGGTCAGCATGGCTGGTGCCTGCTTACTTTCATATCTAACAATTTTCTTTATTATTAATAACTGTGCTGGCAATAACAGTGGTACCATGTTTCTTCCCAAGAGCACAAAGATCTTGGCCCTGGGCACTGACATGCTCTAAAATACAGGACAGGTACTGTGTATCATGTTTTTTATTTTTCACATCTTGAATAACTTAAACGATTTTCTTTTACTTAATATGGAAGTTCATAACAATGCTCAGTTACTAAAGGCAAATGTATGGCAAAAAAATAAAATAACAAATAAAATTAAAATTGTCTCCTTTTGTCCTTTCAAGAGAGTCTCACATTCTTAGTTTTTCAGATCTTGTATGCATATCATTCACCATGACTGAAACTGGTTAGACACTAAAGGAATATTTCTGTGTTCTTCTCAAGGAAGAATGAAGCCCAGAATTTATGTCATTCTTCCTAACAGAGGAAGTACCTAGAGAAGATGGCCATCACTTGTCTGGAAGTGAGCTATGTCTCTCTGGGAAAGATAGGTTTTGGGCCCACAGTCATGACTGTTCTCTTCTCACCAGGAATATCCACCCTTCCTCTTCCCTTATTAAGCTAGACTTTTTGGAAAAATGTGTCCTATCTTTGAATCATCTGGTTGACTACTTACTATCAAAGAAATAAACTTTTATTTTTTGGTGATTTCTTTCTAGGTATCATATCTACCAATCTACAGGCACCCATAAGATGAAAGGGTCAAGAGTGTAGCTCAAGTTCTTCTGAAACAGAGACAGATGAAAATGATAAACAAAAGCTCTCATTTAGCCATATTTTATTTTTTTGTTTAGTTAATTTATTAAACATTTATGGAACACTTATGGCCCTAGACTAAGTTCCTCAAAAATTGAGCCTGGGGCAAGGTTTAAATTCTAAGGTTTTATTGGGAGGAATAATCTCAGGGCAGTATGACTGACTGAAAAGGAAACTGAGCAGGTGAAGTTAGGGATCAAATACAAGGTACTGAGTTACCAAATCAGCCACTTCACAAAGTGAAGTGGACAACCCTAGACTGTATAGAAAGGTGAACTACAGAATAGTCCATCAGGAGGTGGAAAAGAGAGAAATTATCTACCAGCTCCCTCCCATCTCTAATAATTTTGTAACACAAAAAGTCAGTTACCATCCACTGGAGTGTAAGAAATCCAGAGCTCTAGAGAAACAAGGAAGGCCAGAATGTCTGAGCTGGTACATAACAGGGCTCTGATAGAGTTATCATGTGAAATGAACTGTCTTACATATTGCCCAATCAAATATAACTTTGAAAATCATAATTTGCGGACTTCCAGTAAGATGGCAGACTAGGCAGAAAGACTGCACAGACCCTCTTCAACAAAGAAAAGGGGAACCAATTAACAAAGACACAGAAGATAATCCTGGACCCCTGAGCCTTGAAGGGGAGGATCTAGAAGTGGACTAAACCCCAACTAGCAGAAGAATTTGCATGAAAATACCAAAAAAGGAGACATATGAGCTGTGGTCTGGCAGTGATCCTGAGTGAGCCTGATGGCACAGCACAGACAGCTTGGAGAGTGCCAAGTGGTGGTAGGACCTAAGAATTAACCTAAAAATCAGTCCTGCTAGCCAGGGACTGCACGGAGGACTGCTCTGGTGGCTGGGGAATAAAATGCAAAGTACCAGCAAAGAGAAAGGCAGGCTGAGCTGTGGACTCTTGCCTGTCCAGAGGACGCCGCCATTTTGAATGTTTACAAGCAGCTTCACCATTTTGGATTCTTAAAGAGAGAGCGCTCTCTGAGATTCCAGAGGCTTAAGAACAGGTTCTGCTTGCAAACAACCCCAAGGACACTCCGGACCTGGAAGACTGAAAAGGTGCAACATTCCCCTTGTTACTCTTATACCCCACACCCACTTGGTGAACAGGGGTGTGGCCATCTCCCACTCCCACCCACCTTCTGGGCCTGCAGGAACTCCATTCTAATCTGTGTGCTCAGTCAGAGCCTGAGTGCCCTGCCCTACCCTCCACCGATTTTTTTCTTTTTCTTTTTCTTTATTTTTTTTTTCTCTTTCTTTTTTCTAGTTTTTAGTTTGCTTGTTTTTGTCTGTTTTAAAAGTACTATTATTATTAATATATTTGTCCTTTTTACTATTATTCTTTACTCTTCCCCTCCCAGGTCTGAGTTTTCAGCTCTTTTTCTTTTCCCTGTTCATGGTTGCAAATTTTTTTTTTTTAATCTCTTTTCTTTTTTTTTTTTTTTCCTCATGGTTAACCCTGTTGCTTATTTTTCTTTTTGCATTTTTCCCATTTTTTTCTTCATTATTCTCCTTCTCTACGTTTTTTCTCTTATTGCCCTATACCCAGATATTGCAGGTTTTCTTGTTTTTTTCTTCCTCTTTTTCCCTTTTTTGGTTACAGTTCCTGTGTGATTACATGGTGTATTTTTTGTCTATGTGATTTTAGTTTTTGATGGTTATTCAGCTGTAAGATTTGTCTAACTGAGTGGGAGGCAACAACAGTCCCCATAAGACATAAGTACACTCACACCTCCTGCAACTTCACTTACTGAGCGAGGGCCAACACCTCCTTCTCCATCAACAGGCCAACAATAAAAACCACCAAGGAGAGCCTGAATCACCCTTGGATGCTCTTCACAAACAGTTAACAGAGATCTTAATACAATACCATGATGTCTCGGAGACAACAGACCATCACAGTCCACACAAAGAAGCAAGATAAAGTGATAGAAATAAGGGAACAGGATACAGATCCAGAACACATCCCTGAGGAAGAAGCAGCATTGGAACTCTCTGATAAGGAATTTAAAAGAATGATATTTAGGTATCTTCAAAAGATTGAGAGACAGACCAAAGAAGAGACAGAAAAAAATCTAGAAGAATTTTGGAAGAAAATACAAGAACAAAATGACAAAATAAATGAAAACTTAGAAATGATTCTAAATCTACAGATAGAAATCCAGAAGAT